>NC_139963.1:64515660-65715660 GCF_963993115.1 Abramis brama | reverse complement strand
CTAACTGGGATATTATAATTTCCCTACCAGCAATAGATATACCTTTTAATTGGCTTGTCTTAATATGAATATTCATAAGCTGAGTGCAAAACAAGAAGAGATAAGGGGAGATGGGACAACCTTGCCTTATACCACGGTTTAAATTAAATCTAGATGACGAACCACATTTAAGTTTAATAGAACAGTTTGCGTTCCTATACATTGTTTGTATAGCATTACAAAAAAAACCTCCAAAGCCAAATTTTTTTAAAGACCTAAAAATAAAAGCATGCTCCACCGTATCGAAGGCTTTATAGAAATCTAAGAAAAGAATAAATCCATCATCAGTACTTAAATGTGAATAGTCCAACACGTCTAGAACTAATCTTGTATTATTTGAAATATGTCTTTTCTTTAAGAAGCCAGATTGAGCCTCATCTATAAGGGGGTCCATAACTGATTTGATTCTATTTGCAAAGACTAAGGCAAATATCTTATAATCATTGTTTAAGAGAGAGATTGGTCTCCAATTATCTAATAGCAAAGGGTCTTTTTTTGGTTTTGGAATCAAGGTAATTAATCCTTGAGTTAAAGTAGGTGGAAGACATCGATTTTCTATACTCTCTATATAAACTTCTTTAAGAAATGGGGCAATAAGATCAGAAAAGGTTTTATAAAATTCAGCCGTGAGGCCGTCAACCCCAGGAGATTTGTTAATCTTAATATGTGCGATAGCATTTGAGACTTCCTCAACAGTAATTAAGCTATCACAAAGTTCTTTTTGTACAGGGTCGACAGATTTACAATTTATTCCAGAAATAGAGTTTAGAAATAAATAAGCCGAATGATCACAGAATTTGGATGAATATAAACCACTATAAAATTCTGTACAAAATTTTGATATTTTAACTTGGTCATCTGTAACATCCCCATCTATTTTGAGTTGTTCAATTGTATTATTTTTAGAATGAAATTTCTCTAGACCAAAAAAATATGCAGAGTTTTGTTCCCCTTTCTCCAACCATCGCTTTCGTGACCTAGTGAAGGCTCCTTCTGCCTTATTCTTATATAATTTGTCCAACTCCAATTGTAAAGTGGCTAACTCAGCTTGTTCATCTTCATTTGGACATGATTTTGAGGATAGGACAGCTAATCTTGAAATAATATTGTTCTCTTTAGTACGTCTTTCTATTGCCATTAAGCTACCCTGTTTTCGAAAATACTTAGCTACCTCAAATTTCAACAGCTCCCAATTACTGCAGAATTTCCTTTCTGAAAGTGCTTTATACCAATGACATAAAATAAGACTGTTAACCTTTGTTTTAATATGTTTATATTGTAGTACCCTGCTGAAAAATCCAGCTAAAACCAGCCTAAGCTGGTCAGGCTGGTTTTGGCTGGTCTCCCAGCCTGGTCATAGCTGGTTTATCAGGCTGGTTTTAGAGGGGTTTTGAACACTTTTTTAGCTGGTCAGGCTGGTCTAAGCTGGTCTTAGCTGGTCAGGCTGGTTTTAGCTGGTCAGCCTGGCTGGTCTTAGCTGGTCATTGTTGGGCTTAGCTGGTTTTAGCTGGTCAGGCTGGTCATTGTTGGGCTTAGCTGGTTTTAGCTGGTCATTGTTGGGCTTAGCTGGTTTTAGCTGGCCAGGCTGGTAATTTTTGGGCTTAGCTGGTTTTAGCTGGTCAGGCTGGTCTTAGCTGGTTTTAGCTGGTCAGGCTGGTCTTAGCTGGTAATTTTTGGGCTTAGCTGGTTTTAGCTGGTCAGGCTGGTCTTAGCTGGTTTTAGCTGGTCAGGCTGGTCTTAGCTGGTCATTGTTGGGCTTAGCTGGTTTTAGCTGGTCATTGTTGGGCTTAGCTGGTCAGGCTGTTTTTAGCTGGTCAGACTGGCTGACTCTATGTCTTCTCTATTTGTCACAACACACAGTGGCAGGAAAAATAATGTAAACAATTCCAAGTATACTTAAAATAATCTTCAGGAGCACAGGAAACAATTCAAACAAATTCCTTTTATTTGATATTGCAGCCCCTTAAAACAGCCCATTGATATGCTAACAGTAATGTACAAAATTATTAATTGAAATGATTAAAATGCTAAAAACTATAATAGTAACTAAAGGAGAACAATAACAGAATTATAGAGATACATTTTACATTACATTTTTCTTTTCTTTTTTTATGACATCTTGTATTTTTTGGGATATGTAATACCCCACTTGCTTCTCCCGCTTCTCTTTCTCCTTTTTCGGGTTCTTTTTGTTTGAGCCAGTCACTGAAGCAGACTTGAAAGATAAATAATTTAGATTATTAATTTGTCACTTTTCAACTAGTAAAACTTAGAAAGGTAATCAACTAATGTAAAACCGTTTTACTAAATTGGCTACGGCTACATAAAGTATATGAATGAATGAATGAATGAATAAATTAAATAACAGATTACCTCTCAAAACTTGCAGCTTGGATGGTGTCAGGGGAGGCTTTGCAGAGTGTTTATTCGTGGGACACTCCTTTCCTGACACACTTCTGCTCTTTAAAGTGTTTGTATGTGGATCTTCAAGACAAAACATAAATGAGCTTCAATTGTATGAAAAAAAAACACTTCAAAATATCTTCTTTTATGTTCTACAGAAAAAATAAACGTATACAGAATATATTCCAGTTGGTAGCTATAAATGTTGTGACGTTACTCCTACTTTGGCTACCACATCAGAGCTGCATTTTTTTTAAAGATCTCAATATTACAAATAAGAAGCTGTATTTTTTTTCCTACAAAGATATATAGTCATTTCAGTGAGATCTTAACAATTTGTGTGGAACCTTTCAGCACGTGTCAAGCAACTTTAGTCTGGGTAGATGCCATATTTAATTCCAAGTGAATCAAAAATGAGGCTGTGTGGAATATGCATACAGTCAGTTCAAAAGTTTGTACCATCTAAATGTGCTGGATCTTTTTTACTTCATCACCACCCATGTTTTCTAAAGTAGATTTTTTTCAATATTTCATAAACAGTACATTTAACCGATTGTAAGTCTGTCTTTTACAGACAGTGTTAGCTGTAGCTTTGATTTCGAATTAAAAGTCTCAATATGTGATGATCATTAGCTTCAATGCAGAACATTAATAACTATGATTGGGACTGCCATATATACATACTTTATAATGAGCAAAATATTGCATTAAAAACGTTGTAAATTCTTTGGGATTAGTTGCTGTGTTTCAGCCATAGACTGTAAAAAAAGATGGACGATGCCCCTTCGCTCTCTTCCATTGATGAGAACTGAAGCCCGATATGGCGCTGACATCTTGGGGCTTGAGTTTGCGCAGTAGCGATCTCGGGACCAGACCTGCGCAGTAGTGAGCAGGAAGTAAAGCCGCTAAATCAACGCTCCGCCCTCACTCTCGCCCAATGCACTGAGGGAGAGAGGATTCTGCACACTTTTTAAAAATTGATTGCAGTACGACAAGAGGCTTGTTAAAATAAAGTATACAATCTCCTCAGTCCTCCGAAGATCCAGACAAAATGTCCGTTGGTGCTTCGGTGACTACTTCACTCAGAGAACCTGTCAATCATGACGTTACACCACCGCATCACGTAACTAACTAAAAACCAACTTATTTTTGAAACAGACACTTGAACTTACACCAGCGTGATAAAAACAACAGCAAATGAAAGAAACCACCTTTGGAAAAAAGATATTTGAAGTGTATTTAATTGTTTAGTTGGTCTCACGTCCCGTTGAATAACACGGGGAGGCGGGGCTTATGACCTACACTAGGACCAGTCACCGGGGGGCGATCGAGACGTTTTGGCTTCACATTTCAGGGCTTGTGCGGCACGCTTGGTTTCAGCGTGTTGTCCTGGGAGGAGTGCATCCACAACAGGAGTTTCACTATGTAATAGTTGATTAGTATTCAAGCCACTAGATATCAACTAAAGTGGATTTTCAGAGGGAAACAAATAAATTAAATTGACTTTAGAATTCACAAAATGACAGTTAATTGCATTAACATGCAATGTAATACCTATGAAAAAAAAACATGTCAATGTGTTACATTAACAATGCATCTCTATTTAGTTTTTCACCGATGTCTAGGGGCTGTTTACACAAGGCCACTTCATGCATTTTCTCAGATCGGATTGCTGTCTGATTTATCAAAACGATTCCATTTACACCTGGTTACATCAATGTGTGTGTGTTTTTTTTTTTTTTTTGGGTATAAATCCGATCTTAAATTCCCGCTATTTGCAGATCATTTAGTTTCTTTACATTTAATGAAGATGATTGTGTGTTAAGCGTCAGCGACTTTCACTTTGATTTGCGATAGTTTGCACGTTGGTTTGATGAATAGATGCTCATCTGCGGCGGTGCGTGTTGCAGTAGCGTCATCATATCTGACTATAACATGACATATAGCCTATAACACGCTCTCACATGTTTATTTTTTAATAAACCATATTCAACAACATATAAAAATGAAATAATCTTTAGAGTAAAGCCGCAGCATCATTACCAAGCGCGAACCATTGACAGTGAATGAAACGAAGCGAACTTAGCCTGCAGGCTGTAGTGTGACATGCGTAAACCAGTGGTGTAAACATAATCATAGAGATGACGTGCCACGGGTTTTTATTTAAAAAACGTAGCTTGTGTTTGTATGTAGGTCTAGGCAATTTATATTCACAATACTTAATAACTAATGTTATTTTATTGCAATTGTATTAAATGTTTGAAGAGGTAAAAAAAAATATCGGTCGGTCTTAACTAGTGTTGGGCGATATGCTCCATTTTCATATCGTCCTATCGTCAGCCTGTAAGATCGGTGGTACGCGATATTATCGTGAGGGGGCGGGGCTTACTTATTTGATCATTAACTTGCTTATTTACTCGTTTATTAGTTTGTTTTATATATGAGAATTGTTTTCTATTTTGCTAGCAAAGTAAAAAAAAGATCCTTATCATTCTTGTATCTGACTCAGAGTATTTCAACATGTCAGCGGGAAATTTACGGACACACATCCTCTCAGAGAACACGTTTTAATAATTTCTTGGGTCAAGAAAGAGTCAGAGTTTGTGATATATGTCATCCTACCAGTGCACTCTCTGTCTGTATGCAAGTGCACTTCACACATCGCACTTCAATAAGCCCAAAGAACGCGGGTTAATGCGTTTTAAATGCTGAGAGAAATCAAAGGCAAAAATCTAAAAGTCGATCGGTTATACTTAAACTTATGACTTGACTCCAATAAAGGAAAACGGGTTAATGTGTTTACATGACATGCATTGCCAGTTTATTCAGCATAATCGTTCCCTGAAAGTGAAAGCAGAAACGGACTGAGCTTTCGCTGCATTAACAGCGCGTTCTCTCAGAGACGACGATATAACGGTATAGCAACTATCTTAATTTACTGGCTTAATATTTCTCTTGTGGACTTACATTATTGACAGTGAAACAATTAGAAGAATATTACTTGTTAAACAAATGTTTGAAGTAGGGGTGACCCCGAATAGTCGAAGATTCGATTGGAGGAGCCTGATTCGACTACCGATCTCACGGTCGAATCTTCGCAGAGGTGTTATGAAACGAGGATCATGCCCCTTTGGCTATATGAGAGCGCTCAATGTCTGATTTCACATAGAACTAGTTTTCTGTCAATACATTAATATTCAGCCTATTATGATAATGCTGTATATAAAAATGTGCAAAGAAATAAGCTTTTAATAAATATTTTTAATGTGCGTGAATAAATCCAAACACCCCGTGACAGATTTAAGTTTCACTTTCAATCCGTGACCGACAGAGGAGCGTCTTGGCGGCAAGGATTTACATTTTTAACAATGTCTGGGATAAGAAACTTTAAAGTGTGGATGTACACCATCAGAAAGGATATTCTCCAAGGCTGGATTTAGCATCAGGAAAACCATGATCGCACTTCTGCCGGCCAACGAACATGTTTCACGTCAGAATGTATTTTATCCGCACGCACAATTTGAAAAGACTCCAGCGGACACAGACAGAGTGAAAGACTGGATTTGTTCTCTCGATCAGGTAGGGGTACAAGTGATTTCAAAACTTTTCAGCCGGTTCTAATTTGATTTTTGGATGCTGTGAGTGTGAACATTTTTAGCTAAAAAGACTGCCACTCCAGTTTAGCATTTATTGTTGTTTCTGCAGTTAAAAAGACAAAGTTGAAAATTCTGGCTACTATCGTTATTTTAAAAGTTTCTTTATTTTAATTTTATTTATTGATCTGTCAGGGTTATCTAATCTTTATTTGTGGCTTGTGTTTTGAATATATGTTCCCCTGCACTTTAGGCATTTTGCACACATTTGCTCCTCATCTTGTGACTTGATTCTGATTTATTTCGTTTTGTATTTTTATTTATTAGAAAGGTATATTCTGTTCTAATTTAATTTAGTAAATTAATTGTTTATTTTTTCGGTGCATCGATGTTGTGCTCGCACAGGTAATTTAGCCGATTTAATTTGATTTGCATGTGAAATGCAAATCCTGTCCGTGGCCTTTCTGGAGTTAATTATGTTATTTCTTAGTTTTATTGATCCAAAATGTTTTTATACATTTTCTTCTATATCTTTGTGTGATTTTCTCTACATGGTGGCTTTGAAATGTTAAATCCCCGCCCCCAGCCCCACCCCCACACACATGATTCGACTATTAGTCGACTATAGGCAAGACATGACGATTCTGATTCGACTATGAAAATCCATAGTCGGGGACACCCCTAGTTTGAAGTTGCTTTTGATTTCACAGACGGCAGAGTTGTGCTGCGTTCTTGAACTAAAGACTTTTATTAGGCCAATATAATTTTAGTGATATTATTATCATTAATATTTTGTAATTGTATTGTTTTTAGTGTTATTAGTGTCATTCAATGTTTTGTTAATGTGCTATGGAAACAAAATACTGACGAACAACGATGCCGTCTTCATCTTGGCTCTAAATGATGTGTCTGTTAAAGCAAGCACTCTTGACAATTTGTGAATGGATCTCATATGCACGTCGGTGATGTTGCAAGTGTGGTTATGTGGTGATGTCGTTATGAATTTAGGCAAGGCAAATTAATTGTAGTTCATAATTAAATGTACCCATTAATGTTCATGTTTCAGTACCCATGCCTACATATGGGTGTGTTCATATGGATGAAAGCCTGTTGTGTTCAGTCTCTTGATTTGTGATAGTGGCAGCTATTGTGAAACTCACCTTGTCAAGGTGACCGCATCAAGATCTTGTCCTGAAGAATCACAGGGCCAAACGCTAGGGATTATTTCATCTGATAACAAGAGCATAGCCATAAGTTTAAGAACTCTAATGATATCTTTAGCCCCTGATATTGCATTGGGGATATCAATTCAAACATTTTAAAGGCTAAGAGTATGAGCCATGAGTAAGCTGGCCAGATATCTGTGAAAAATAACTTGCGTGCCTGAACCATATTTAGCATTTAAAAGTAAAAAGAATTTCAGTATTTATCAGTAAAAAATACATACAAATAAATAAATACCCCTGAGTATGGTGTCTGTCTCACTGGCCAACATAACTCAAAACAGACCTAGAGAAATAAAATAAAATAAAATATACCAATGACCATGATATCCTGTTATCATAATAGTTAAATAAATAATTGTTACTACGACCATTATACCATTATATTTGTCGCCTATTATTTAGCCTACAGGCTTCTCAAGGACAATCACACTGAAAAATCCTGGGGTTAATGATTTTAAAATGTGAGACTTCTTTCAAAAGCATAAATCTTACAGACCCCAAACTTTTGGACAGTAGTGCATTGTATGTTTGAGGTGGTTTTGCTTACTAATCATATGGTTCATAGCCATGGAGATTTTCTTGGATGGGGTTGCAGCAGGCCTTCAGCATGATGATCTACAGTAGGAACATAACATGCAATTTCACAGAGCCAACACTGTTACATAGGATTTACAATAGGGTTTATTACAAGAAACCAAGCCAGAGCAGAGGTGAACTGCAGAAAAGAGAAAAAATTATATATTTAGATAATATATTAAGATAATAATTAATTATATATTAATATAAATAGATGCATATGAAATTAATAATTCACCCTTTGTTGTAGAGGTTTTTTTCCTGTTGCTCCTGAAATCACTTTTTTTAAATCACTATTTGTAAGTGACGTCACTGATTAACAGTGCAGCGCATTCTTTTTAGGTTAAATAAATTAGCTTACTTCCAATCACCCATTGACAAATTACCAGCAAAACAAAACTATCAAAAACTGTTATCTACACAAAGATGAGGTTAAACCCCCAAACTTTTATAAACAAGAGCTCCAGTCAGACTAACTTATAGTTAGCCTTAACGTAAGTTAGGCCTAACTTACCTCTTCTGAAACTGGTTGAGATGCTAACGGACTTTTTCGAAGACACAAAACCATTTCTATAAAGTAAATATTCAACAGGAGCGTGTCAATTACACGTAATAAAGGTGTCAGGGACGTTTGTATGTATTATTTGTGTGAATTTGTTGACTAAACTCACCTGAAAGCAGTGAAAACAACAGCGAGAGACAAGAGTTTTGCTGTGTGTCAGTTGATGACGTTTCCCGTTTCCATCTGCTCTCGCGCGCACAGCGCGCTCGCTCCAGTGTTTGAATGCGAATGTTCACGCGCACGCACATTAAAACACTTCAAAGTCACGCAGCATTTAAATAAACATCTAGAATTAAAAAATCATTAATATTAAATCATGAATTTAAAACTCATTGTGTAGTTATATGAGCCATTCTTGTGCAATATGCCAGGTTTATGGCAGGCGAGTAAAAAAAAATTGTGACAGTGACAGAAGTATTAAAAGTTTTTTATTTTATTTTTGAAAAATTCAATTTACATTTATATAATGATAAGTTGCGTTAGAATACCAATAATTGCGTTATATTACTAAATGGCAAGCAAACAAACAAACAAAAAATCTGGGTTCCAGACGGTTCCAATAATTAACTAGTGCATATTATAATCAACTTCGTCTATATTAACCCTTAGGCTGCATTAGGGACATTTTTGTCCTTTTCATTTTTATTTCTTTGACCATTTTGGCTATTTTAATGCCAATGGTATGTAATTTGGCAAAGTTGTGACTTTTTGCATAAATTTACAAATTTTGAAAAAAAAAATTAAAATATGTATAACACACACGGTGTAGAACAAATAGCACCATTCAGTACCATAAGGGACAAAAATGTCCCATTGACTCCCATTAAAACGTCGTTTAAAGCCGGGGCCGTCATTAATACATAAATCATGATTTATGTTGAAACATTCTTTCATTTTGAAGCAAAGGCATTATATTTGCATTATATAGTGTATTTTACCAGATGACGTCACTACATGTGTATTACCTATAGGGGGAAATGCACGCTATTTTCCTGGTTTCCACTATTGGGGCACTTGACTGTGCATGAAGGATTTGAATGGTTCAAAGATCTAAAAATTATGTTTCTGAGTATGTGTGGATGTCTGAGAGCGATGTGTGTCTGCGTTGACAAAAATTGTGTGTGTGTGTGTGTAATGCATGGTGTTTAGGCGAGTGACAAAAATCACAATATCCTGAAAGTCATGTTTTACTCTCTCTCTCTCTCTCTCTCTCTCTCTCTCTCTCTCTCTCTCTCTGTTTGTGTGTGTGTGTGTGTGTGTATGTGTGTGTGTGAGTGTGTGTGTGTGTGTGTGTGAGTGTGTGTGTGTGTAGGGCCGTAATGCATGGTGTTTAGGCGAGTGACAAAAATCACAATATCCTGAAAGTCATGTTTTACGCTCTCTCTCTCTCTGTGTGTGTGTGTGTGTGTGTGTGTGTGTGTGTGTGTGTGTGTGTGAGTGAGTGTGTGTGTGAGAGAGAGAAAGCGCTTCTCACGGCATTGTTTTCTTTCGGTTTGATTTTTTTGATATTAGATTTTAGATTGAGGTTTTTTCAAAATTGAGGGTACCGTCACCAAAACTGGAATTTAAAGGGTTAAAATCCTGAAATTGAATAAATATGTGGTATGTATGATGAGGACTGATGCTGGTTAAAATATTGAACTCAGTCAAAGTGGAAAAAAATAATAATATATAATAGTTTTATGGCAGTGTTTAGAGTGGACATTTTTGTCCCTTAATGCACTGAATGGGGTTTTTTTATGTTAATCTGATGTAGCACAAAAAATAAAAATGCACCAAAAAATTTTTTGCTGCTAATCTTTTACATATTCAAGACTGTGATATTCCAAAGCCAAGGTTTTCAATTTGCATTTACTATATGGAAAATAATTACATTTTTGTGTTTTTTCCTCTTATAAAAATTGAGGGTACCGTCACCAAAACTGGAATTTAAAGGGTTAAAATCCTGAAATTAAATAAATATGTGGTATGTATGATGAGGACTGATGCTGGTTAAAATATTGAATTCAGTCAAAGTGGAAAAAAATAATAATATATAATAGTTTTATGGCAGTGTTTAGAGTGGACATTTTTGTCCCTTAACGCACTCAACGGTGTCAAATATATAATGCAGCCCAAGGGTTAACTTATTGTGTGTGTGTGTGTGTGTGTGAATTATTATTATTATTATTATTATACATAATTATATATATATATATATATATATATATATATATATATATATATATATATATATATATATATATATATTAGTGCTGTCAAACGATTAAAATGTTTAATCGCGATTAATCGCATTGATGTCATAGTTAACTCGCGATTAATCGCAATTAATCGCACATTTTTATCTATTCTAAATGTCTCTTGATTTCTTTTTGTCCCATTATTTTTTCTCATTTTAATGCTCTTATCAACATGGAAAAGTGGATTGGCTTGCTTTGAGCAAATGTTTCTTTTTGAAATCAACATTGGCATACTGTAGTGTTCAATTTCACACTAACATTCTCACTTGGAGCAAATAATCTCTCACACAATGTAACACTCAATGTAACACTCAACTGTCCATCAATAAAAGGGTGAAAGAAATACTGACGAGGTCCTAATATTGACGAGGGGGTGGAGAATTCGCATCAGCGAATCAGTGTGCTTGGCCATCAAGTAGTAGGCCATTTCAGACTGGACGTTCTGCAATGATAGCTCAGTTCACAATGACAAAACACACAGATCACTTTGGTCTTGTCAACTGAAACATTTTGGCCACTTTTTTAAAATTAAACTTTCCATTCAGAATCTTATTGGCATCCATTTCGGCGTCTCGCGCTCATCATTCATCCACTCAAAACATAATGTTAAAGGGGGTCGCACACTGGACGAGAAGCGAAGCGCAGCGCCTCGTATTTAAAATTCGAACACATTATTCTCTATGAGTGTACACACCTTTTATTGCTGGCCATAAACTGAGAAAGTACGCGTCCGATGTGCGATACAAGTTGTCCATAGACGCGGCTTCTCGTCCACTCTTTGGCCGGCTCGCAAGCCCAAACAAGTGTGTGCGGTGTGCCTGTTGTTTTGTTTCCGGTCTAGCTAGATCCGGTGGTGTTGTACTAACGTTACTAGTTGTTGCAAAAGCATGTCAAAAAAAAAACAAAAAAAAAAAAACAAACTACAAAGTTTGCTAGGCGTTAATCGCGCGATAAAAAAATTTACGCCGTTAAAATGGGTTTGCGTTAACGCCGTTAATAACGCGTTTAACTGACAGCCCTAATATATATATATATATATATATATATATATATATATATATATATATATATATAATATTGTGAGATGTTCATCAGCTTGGCTAGGCTGGGAGACCAGCTAAAACCAGCTGACCACCAAATTGTCCAGGCTGGGAAACCAGCTTGACCAGCTAGGAAAGGCTGGGAGACCAGCTAAAATAAGCTATAAGCCAGGCTGGGAGACCAGCTTGACCAGCTAAGCCAGGCTGGGAGACCAGCTTGACCAGCTAGGCCAGGCTGGGAGACCAGCTAAAATCAGCAAAGCCAGGCTGGGAGACCAGCTTGACCAGCTAGGCCAGGCTGGGAGACCAGCTAAAACCAGCTAAGCCAGGCTGGGAGACCAGCTAAAATCAGCAAAGCCAGGCTGGGAGACCAGCTTGACCAGCTAGGCCAGGCTGGGAGACCAGCTAAAACCAGCTAAGCCAGGCTGGGAGACCAGCTTGACCAGCTAGGCCAGGCTGGGAGACCAGCTTAAACCAGCTAAGCCAGGCTGGGAGACCAGCTTGACCTGCTAAGCCAGGTTGGGAGACCAGCTAAAACCAGCAAAGCCAGGCTGGGAGACCAGCTTGACCAGCTAGGCCAGGCTGGGAGACCAGCTAAAACCAGCTAAGCCAGGCTGGGAGACCAGCTAAAACCAGCTACTTCCAGCTTAAACCAGCTAAAACCAGCCAACCAGCTTAGGCTGGTTTTAGCTGGATTTTTCAGCAGGGTAATGAACTATTAAGTTTCCAATATGAACTTCTACCCATGGTATGTGGAGAAGTGCTGAAATTAATAGAGATAAGAACAGCTTTATGGTCGCTGAGCGGTGAAGGAATCATATTAACAGAGACATCTGAAGATTGTATATTCGCAGACACTAACCAATAATCTATTCGAGATTGCCTGTTACAAGACTTGTTGCTCCAAGTATATGTCAACGAATCAGGAAACGTAGACCTCCATATATCAACTAAATTGAATCTCTCCATAAAACATTTAAGGTTTGTATTTTGATTATAAGATGGTCTTGCTGGTAAACAATCGAGAGAGCCATCCATAACAATATTAAAATCACCCCCTATGATAAGAGAAAGATCCGGGAATTGCGATAGCTCCTGAAGGATATGTTCTTCCAAAGTTTCAAATAAATGATCGTTTTCACTTTTAGAATTAAATCCATAAATATTCGCAATGAGCAATACAGAACCATGAATTTTGAGAGTTTGACATAAATAATGTCCAGATCCATCACGTTGTGTATGCAGAATCTCCCCGGTGAATCTGTTCTTTAAAGTGATGACACCGGCGGAGCGCTCCGAACCATGCGCACACCAGATGTCGTTACCCCACTGAGTCCTCCAGAAACGCACATCATCAGGAATCGAATGAGATTCTTGAAAAAAGCAAAAATCAGTCCTATGCTGTTTAGCAAATAAAAATAAAGCTTTCCGTTTAATATGTTGCCTTAACCCCCTGGCATTTAGTGTAACTATAGACAATGACAGAACGACAGTGAAAAGTGATCCACAAAAAAAAAAGGTGCGATTACAAGAACAGCTGGTAGGAGAAACCGCGTAGGCTAGGTATATAGAAAAATAAATAAAATAAAACAACACTCGAATTTCCAATGGACATGAAAACTAATCTTGTTCAAATAAAATAATTATGAAAACAGTGTTTTCATTTGAGGACAAATGTGTGTATAAATCCCACGTTGGCATATAGGAGCAAGAGCAAAAAATCAACCATGCAGACAGTAAAGTGAGCAGAATTGCTGCATGTCCTCGGTTAATTCCGGACCCGATGGCAAAGGTAAAAAAAAAAAAAAAATTAAAACATAACGGTCTTCATTTTAGTTCAAAATACTGTCTACAAAATGATCCAACTTTAGTAGGGATGTACCCCCCCCCCCCCTCCCCCCCCCCCAAAAAAAAAATTTTTTAAAAGGGGGGTAACGTTACCTCTCCTCATCTCTCATGATAGGTTAATTTCGATCCCAGCAACAAAGGCACGTCCACCAACAAAGTAAGCAGATTTTCCTTTGAGACGGGCTTCATTTACTGCAGGCCATAGCTGGAGACGTCGTGCTCTGTCCATCTTAGACAGATCTTCTGCAAAACGCAGACCGTGACTCCTCAGGTATTCAGACTTTTTTGCTGCTTTCCACACAGAATCGCGAATCACCCTGGATGTGAACTGAATAATTATTCCTCTGGGTTTATCAATATTGGACAACTCCTTTCCTTTCTTCTGGCCCAGACGATGCACTGTGTCAATGAGACTAGGAAGTTTAGCCTTCTCTGCAGGTAGGACAGCTTGACATATGCCAATAGCTTCTTGGCGCACATCTTCTTTATCAGGCTCCGGTACTCCGAATAAACGGAGATTCCATCTTCGTGAATACCTCTCCAACTCTGCTATACGCAACTCAGCTGCGCTCAGGCGCGCCTCATCGCTGGCGATACGCTTTTCAAGAACTGCAGATTTCTCCTTAATGTCCTTTATCTCAGCACATGCAAAGTCAATGGTTTTCTTGAGTCCCTCAATTCGCATGGTGTTGTCAGAGATCAATCTCTCCAAAGCATCGGATCTGGAGTTGATGAGTTGCGAGAGTTGTAGGACTATGTCAGAGCTCTCCGTTACAGTGGTCTCCATTACAGCGGCTGAAGTAGGTAACTGCTCAGATTTACCTTTCTTTGGAGCAGGTGATTTGCTGGGGGTGACGGGCATGGCTGTAAAGTCTTCCTCAGCCGACATATAGTCATGGAAATGTTCCTCCATGCTAACGCTATCTGGTGTGACTGTTGTCTTATTAGACTTTGATTTTCTATCTCTTTTACGATCAGATGTCGCCATTTGGTCAAATTAAATGTTGTTTAACCAATTGAGAGTCAAACGTTACATTAGATAAAACAATTAGACTATCACTTTCCTGAAAACAGTTTAAAATTCGCGGCACTCCTTAAACCATGTGCTTACTAGGGCGCCATCTTGAGCCTCCACCCCAGAGGAGAGTCGCTTACCTGAGCTGCAAGATTGTGACGCTTATATGTGTACGCAACACGGCGCCCATTACTGACGTCACACAAGCGTCACAACTCTCATGTCACACAAAGAAAAACTAAAGATAAAAAGTCAAGGATGGAAGAGGGGAGAAAACATGTCAGGGCAGAAAAACATGAAGAAGGCACAAATATCAGTAGACCGGGAAGATTTAAATGAGCCGTTCATTCATAAATAGGCTACGCAATATTGCAGTGAAAATACAAACCGGAAGACAAAAGACAACGAGAACAGCGCTAGCTGAAAAGGGCTATATGACAAATTCCCAAGAATGAGGGAGAACATGAAAGAACATTTAAAGGTCTAATAATACATTACATTAATGATAAGACACAGACAGAATAAAGGCATAGTTACTTTTTATCCATTGTTCTTTGAATTGTCGATCTACATCATTGTCTTTTGCGTATCAGAATAATACATCATGACATTGCGTTCATGGTCAGATGTACGGCTGTATCAGTGTCCTTATTTGCACATATATTTAATTTGAAGAAGACGAGCCCACACACGGTGCTGGTCCATGTTTAGAGCAGTACAGTATATGAAATATGTCCATAAAAACTTGAAACACACTCGCTCTGCTCCGTATATGAACTGTATTTTCCTATGTGGTGAGCGTTGTTAAACTCATTTAACCAATTAAACTCTGTTCAGCTTTGCTTTTCAACGCAGAAGAACAAAATTTCTCAGAAAAACGCAAAAATAACCAATTTCCACTTGTTGGTAACGTTCATATCTGTTCACATCTCCAAATAGGTTTTGTGGTTTCATGACAATATCAGTGTATTAGCCAATGCAGTGATTCGTTTATGTATGTGTGCTATTGCTAATGGTTAGCTTGAGGTATTAAAGTTAAGTTGATTTTTATTTGATTATGGTTTTGTAGTTTAATTTTATATTAATCAGTATTCTTTATTAGTGGACTCCAATGGAATACATTCACAGTATTACTAGTGTACCATACTGTTAAATATATTAAAATAAGATAAATGTAAAATTAGCATTAAATGGCTGTCACCTATTTCACTGTTCATTTGCATTTTAAGCGTGTTATTGTAGTTTATGGTCAGCTTGCCTAAACATGTGACTTCAGTTGATGGTCTTTGAATGTTTCTTCCATAAATGGTAAACGTTTGGAATTCTGTGCTGCAATGGCTAACAGGTTTCTGGCCCGAAGGTGAGTAGAGCCATCTAAATTTATGACCCTTTGAGAGAATTTGAAGAATGAAATAGGCATTTGAAAGTGAATGACAGTCACACAAACAGATTTATAACACAAGTTTCCAGTATGTCACATTATACCGGGGTGAACTATACCTTATAAACGTATAATCTGCTTTTCATAAATGCACACTGAAAATAAATTAAATAAAAGGAAAACACAGATTGTCTGATTTACTCACATTATTTGTCATCTACACAACAGAACTGTGTTTCTCTTCAAAACTTAATTTATTTCCTTTTTATTTACTGTAAATCTAAAATTTACAGTGTGTCTACTAGATTAAATTATATAGGGTGAATATGAACTAATTAAGTCTGTTAAACAGCACTTGAAAATGTTTTTTTGTTTGTTTGTTTGTTTGCTCTTGACTTTATTGAAATTGTAGTTGCCATTGTGCTTTGCATTGGACTTAATGGGGAGAGTATAAAATGTTCATATATGTATTTTACAGGTATGTGATTTTGGCCAAGATGAGGCTTGAGTGCATTTATTGTTCAATTATCTTGGTATTTAGAACCATTTCAATTACACTTAGATAGCACTGTGGGAAGAGTGGAGCTTGTATAGACTCAAATATCCTCATTGTTTTTATATTGATATAACATCATGGTATAATTCCCCTGGAAACTGGAAACTACTGTTTCTGTAGAAGGCCGTCTGGTTTTACCTGTAGTGTGTAAAAATTCCAGTTATGGCTCTGTATACCTCCAGCCTGAAATCCTGTCAACAGAACAATATTTAAAGATGATTGACTGTTCTTCTATTACCTTCATGTTTCACTCACATCTGCTAAAACTTCCTATTAAAAGCTTAGAAGAATCTTTTTTCTGAAACAATAGGAGTCAGACATGGGGTGGGGCAGAGAACATTCTATAAATGCGGTGGTACTTGCTTTACATTCGATTAGAAAGCTGTCAGTCGTGGAAACAGCAGTCAGATCACAGACCAGAACAGAAGTATGAAGTTTAACACAGCGTTGAGTGCTGCTGGAATCATACTTCTCTACATAGCAGGTAGGATCTTACAACAAAGTCTATAACATGACAAAATTAGATGTAAATTTAATAATGTTTTTTCAATTATTTAATAACTGACAACAAGGCATTTAATTCCTGAGAACATTTGTAAACACACAAATCATGATTGTAAAAACCTTTGGATCTGAAGACTTAGGGTTGAATGCTTGAAATTGGTTCTGTAGATAAACACAAATTCTGCATTTGTATGAATTTCTTTACAAATGCATAATTTATGTATTTTAATAGATGGGTTTAATTCACGTAATTTCAAGGGTCTCAAGAATTAGGATGCAGTTGGTATGCAGTTGCAGCAATTTGTTTCATATTTAGTTCTCTGCATAAATCCCGTACTATTATTACTTTGATATTATTCTGGTTTAATTCACTAAAATGTGGAAAATAATAAAGAATGAATAGTGTCCAAACATTTATGAAGCACACTTATTTGATATATACTGTAAAATACTGTAAATATGCTGTAAAATAATTTAAGTATACTGTAATATTTGTAATATGCTGTAAACTACTCGCGCATTGTTTGAAAACGCATAAGAAGACAGGCACACAGTTATTTTATATTCAGTAACTACAGATGATACATACAGATGATTTAGGTTGTTTAAATATAGCTACATTTTGGGGTTTGGGTCCTATTCCATCCATCCATAGAAACCCACAAGTGTCTAGTTCACATCTGCACTGCTTCTGAAACTGAACTAATTTAGGTTAATTACTTAAATGATTTCATAGTCATAAAATTAATATACAGTTTTTTGGGGGCTTAAATCCATAAACGCCCTTATTCAGGTGAAATATTTGATCTTGTTTTTGTGGCAATATGTGCCAGCTCTGATGTAAAAGGCAAAACCGTCATGGTTCATGGGTCTTTGTTCATCTTGTGTTTCTGTCTCTGGTCTGATTGTCGATCAGCGTTGCTGGGCAACTTATTACGCTGAAGAATTAATCAGGCCAACCTCACCTGACACTCATTATCTCTCGCTATATCTACCCTTGTGTTGCCGTCAGTCTTTGTCAGGTCGTTTGTTTGGACCATGTCTGCCATTTGCTCTTGCTGTCGTGTGTGTAGTTCCTTTTCCAGTTTTGTCTCTGGTTCATGTTAGATCACCTGCTGGAATAACCGATCAGCAGTTTGAGCCACTTGCCCACTGCAGTCCGTTCCTCGCTGCCAAAGCCCGTCAGCTACCGTCAGCGGTCCCAACATCTGACCGTCTCTCTGCAGTGTTTCTGAGTTTATTTTGTACTTTTAATACTCTCATTGATTGCATTTGCTTTTGGATCCCATTGTTATTTCCATGACAGAAATGGTGATTGTGGGCTACACAAACCAGTTTATCAGCTCTGTCCAAATGCTTACTTTGTCTTTGTCTTTGTCTACCCACACAGGTTCCCTCTGTCAGTTAGATGGTAAGTTGTAATAATGACCATAAAACTCACAGTATGTGTCTTCTATGTCTGTGAAGCATTTTAACAAGGAAATCTCATTTCTTGCTCTCTCTCTACAGTATGTGGTAGAGCCCCCCTCAATAACAGGGTTGTCGGAGGAGAGAATGCGACGGCGGGGGCTTGGCCGTGGCAAGTCAGCATTCATATAATCGGCATTGGCCATCACTGTGGCGGGACTCTAATCACCAAAGACTGGGTTTTATCTGCAGCTCATTGCTTCCTGAGGTATGATGTTTAACACTTTAGATACACTTATAAATCGTTAATATTGGTATTAAATAGTGTTGTCAAAAGTACCGACTTCTGTACCACGTCGATACTGAAATATTACACGTGAGGCTTTGAGCGCTGTTGAGCGGAATCATAAACACCTCTGATTGGCCATTGTGTTCACATGCTCATTGAATATGTCTTTGATTGGCTACAATGATCAGCGCTTAAAAAACATGTTGTAAATATACATCAATGACGCTCTTCAGCGAGCGCTTAACACACACACACACACGTGAGCGTTTGAAAGCAGGCGTCTTATCAGCGGATCAACGCTGCTTGGCTTTCAAACGCTCCTGCTTTCAAAACACTTTCAACCGCTCCTGTGCGTTGATCATTGTAGCCAATCACAGACATATCCGATAAACTCGTGAACACAATAGCCAATCAGAGGTGTTTATGAGGTTCAACAGCGCTCAAAGTGTCACATTTTTTAAATGCTATCGAAGTCGGTACTTTTGACAACACTAGTATTAAAGCATTCTTTATCTATTTACAGATTGAGTGAATCTCAAATTGTGATGTACTTCGGGCGTTTGAGCCAGTTTGGCTCAAACCCTTATGAGGCAAACAGGACAGCGAGTCGAATCATCAGACACCCTAACTATAACTTTTCCATAGTTGACAGCAACATAGCACTGGTCCAGCTCTCCTCTTCTGTGACTTTCTCTGATTACATTAAGCCTGTGTGTCTGGTGGCGGCTGGTAGTGTATTTTCTATAGGTACAGAGAGCTGGGGCACTGGATGGGGCACCGGCGGTGAGTGAACAAATGTGAAGCTTGCCAGTTAACTGAACACAAACAATACTGTAAACCTCAACAATTTACCTAGAATTGGTTTTTAAAAGCCATACAAATGTGTCCTCTGATCTGTGTCACAGGCCAGTTTTTTGATATACTGCAGGAGGAGATGATCTCACTTGTGAACGACAGTGACTGTTATAATAAGTATGGACCGGTTATCACAAGCAATACGATTTGTGCTGGACTGGTAATTCATGGAGTGAAAAGAATATGTTCGGTAAGAAATTTCGTCATTAATTTCCACCTTTTTTATTCCAAAGCAATTTACAAAACACTACTCATCTGCAAACTTTACCTGTTAACCTAGTTGCTTAATTAAGCCCAGTTCACGCCACTGATCATGAACTCGTAAACCACTATATCATGATTTAAAAATAGAGACTCCACAAGCTTTGTAAAGACATATGTCTAAAGTCTGTGTGACAAGCATTCGCTGAGTTACAGGTCATTTTCTGTCGCGTTTCAGAATGAACTTCACATTGAGAGAGACGGCAGATCGTGCATCATTGTTTATTTCCTTTATTTTATGAAAAAAAAAAAATTATTATGAGCGTACACAAAAGAAGACATTTAACAGTTTTGAATGATGTATAACACTTATATGTAAGATCAGAATCAACAAGAGTATTTTGAGTCTCTTTTGCACTGATAAGAAGAAAAGCGTGACCGCCGACCCAGGGGGTTCAGAAGAGGATCTATGACCTCTGGAAGCATCTCTTTCAGTAGCTTAGTCGGTATAGGGTCTAACATACATGTTGTTGATTTAGATGATTTAATGAGTTTAGACAATTCTTCCTCTCCTATAGCAATGAATGAATGGAAGTTTTCCTCAGGGAGACTACAACGTCTGATGCGATACTATAGTTGATGGTTGCATAGTTCTAATTTTCTCTCTAATATTATCAATCTTGTAAGTGAAGAAGTTCATAAAGTCATTACTGCTGTGCTGCTTGGAAACTTCTGGGCTTGAAGCTTTATTTTTCGTTACTTGCCTTGCCTTGCCTTCGTTAGTTTAGACACTGTTTCTAACAAATACCTAGGGTTATGTTTATTTTCTTCTAATAGGGTTGAAAAATAAGCAGATCTAGAAGTTTTAAGGCCTCTCTCTATGCAGGCTACACTATTGCATACTTATGTCTGTAACAGTTGTTCACTGTATATTGTCAGAGATATAAATGCTGAATGTTTGTCAATACAGACAGACTCTGGAGGTCCAATGGTCAGTAAGAACGGCTCCCTGTGGATCGAGTTCGGCATTGTGAGTCATAGTAGAGGATGTGACCCCAAATATCCTGGTATATACATCCGAGTTTCTCAGTACCAGGACTGGATCAAGTCTTACATGGGCAGCAACCCACCTGGATTTGTCGAATTCAACATTGAAAAGCTAACATCCAACTCCAGCTTCGGAAGCGTACTCAACCTCCTTTTATTTTCCCTTTCTCTCACATTCTCCATCATTCCTTTCACCTTCTTCTCCATCTATCTCGCTTCCTAAATATTGTATGAAGAATAATTCTCAGGGCTCTTTGATGAAATGGACATTTGTGCTGTACATACTCTCTTAAATATGAGAAAAGAGCAGTTGTATTATTATTTTTATAATTAATTCTTTATCTTTTTAAAAACTTACTATTCTTGAAAACTCTCATATGGACATTATAAGAGATTAAGATTGTTTTGCATTATTGTTATGGTTATTCATAACGTGTGTCGCGAGTACAACCCTCACTCTCAAACAGTGAAATACGGAAATGAGCGTGACGGGACTGCACTGTTTCTAGATTTGGACCAGTGACCAGAAGATTCGACTCGCTCAAGAGACGGTGTCAACAACAAGGGGAGAAGGAAATGGTGACAACACTGGCTGCGTTAGAAACAGGCACAATGTATTTTAGGAAAATGATAAATAAAAATATTTAAAATAAAACAGTGAAATTCAAAACATCATCACCACATAACACAAAGAAAAATAATGATCATGGCAGTAAAGACTTGTTCCAAACAAATTAAATGTTACCTTTTTATAACCCTTAATTATATAGATTTATATTTCCTATTTAGTTAGTAACTATTATTAATTGTTTCTCTCTTTTTTGTGACCTATTTAGATTCAAGCAAATAAAGTTAATTGACCCTTCTATTATTAATTGTTTCTCTCTTTTGTGACCTATTTAGATTCAAGCAAATAAAGTTAATTGACCCTTACTCTCTTAAAGGGATACTTCACCTCTGGAAAGATGAATGTGTATTTAAAATGGGTCATTAATGTAGAAGAAATGTGAAGAAATTTTTGAATTTGGAGCTTTCTAGACTGAGAAAAGCCAGAAAATGTATTTTTGGCTTATGTGGATGAAAGACAACAACTCCCAGAATGCACTTGCTTCGCTGCCCTAGGAGGCCACTCCCAAGCCATGCCTACTGGTAAGAGAGC
Organism: Abramis brama; assembly: GCF_963993115.1. NCBI lineage: Eukaryota > Metazoa > Chordata > Actinopteri > Cypriniformes > Leuciscidae > Abramis > Abramis brama. The sequence goes on along the minus strand of NC_139963.1, from coordinate 65,693,719 downwards.
GCAGTTGAAAACAACAAGATTAGGCTACTATTGAGACTCCGTGATGAGTTTGCCAGGGATTTTGAGATCGCCCAAAATGTCCGGGATTCGGCTTTTGCGTTCTACAGTCGCCATTCATCATGTTTACTGTGGCAAGCAGGACGAGGCTGACGGCCGCAGGAGAACGGCGCGAGGCCGGTGGCGTTATTACTGAGACGCGCTGGTCTCGTATCTCTCACGGAGGAGCGGGAATTTTCTTAGCAATGTTAAAACGCACATGAACCGATCACTTGTTTAGCGTTCATGTAAACACTACATTCAGATTCACCAATCGGAATGAATTCAGTTAGATTGAAACAAAAGGTGTGCATGTAAACAATGAATGGCGACTGCAGAAAGCAGAAAGCAAATCCCGAATCCCGGACATTTTGAACGATCTCGCCCACCGGACAAGTCCGGGAAAAAGAGGATGGTAACCTATTCAGCTTTCTCCTACTACTCAGCTTTCTCCTATACTCAGCTTTCTCCACAGAACAAGAGCCTGCTAGCTTAGCTTCCAAAGAAAGACGGCTGACACTGTGTACATTCTGTGAGTGAGAATGTATTATGGGCGGGTTGAAAACATGCGGAACAGCTCCTCCTACTGGCTGTAGTCTTTAGCCTCTGGCCAGAAAATCCTCCGATGACGCAATATGACGATTTTTGCGTCATCAGAGGTTTTTTTCCAGACAAAAAATACATAAATCTCTTGTCTCAGGGTGGAAAGCACGGTAATTCGAAAATACGTACTCAGTTACTAACGTAACCTCGGTTCTCTCTAGAAGAGGGAACGAGTACTGCGTAAGTATCTTACGCTAGGGGAAAATCCCTTTTCCGCGAGATATCGAAGCCAAAAAATTATCCTTTAATTTTGTATTCATGTAAAACGCGTTGCGGCAGCATGCAGACATAGGCGAGACAGCTCGCGCGCCTATTGGCTACTCTGCGGCAACTGCATCAGCCTATCGAGCGAGGCCTATCGTGACGTCAGATCCAATGAGGGCGCTTCGCGCCCACTGCGTCACATCCCGCTGAAACGGGCGTGGCTTAGGCCTATAAATAAGGCTTGGAGGCAGCTGATATCTGTTTTTTCATCACCGAAGCGAACCAGAGCGTATTGCATGCACGGCAAGATACGCAGTACTCGTTCCCTCTTCTAGAGAGAACCGAGGTTACGTTAGTAACCGAGTACGTTCTCTTACGAAAGGTCTCTCGTACTGCATAAGTATCTTACGCTAGGGGACCCAATGCAAAACGCTGTGCATGCTGGGATCTCACACCAAGAAACCTGAAGGCGAAACGCCCGGGGTTCATTAGTGCATAATCACCAAGGGAACTCACAGAGAGTTCTGGAAAGAGGGGGGGGGGAGCCACTCTATCCTACATACAGCAGCGTTCATAGACGCAAGTGCTTAACATCACATCATACAGACAGGGCGGGACTCGGCCTGAACTGATGAGGAAAAATGCAGGTCTTACGCAATTTGCCCACACAATATATGGTCGAACAGTGAGCAGCGCTCAGTGGCCTCAGTGTTCTGAATCGAAAGCATCCGAAACAGACAGTACTGATTCGATACTGGCAGACGAGCGAGACACATAAGCTCCTAACTGGACAAAGTAAGCTTGCGTCCCCTTCCTCGTCAGAGGCCGGCAGGGCTGATAGGGAAATTACCTGAGCCCTAAACGGTGTGTTGAGGGATTTTGGAACATAACCATGCCTAGGTTTGAGTATGACTCTCGAGTCATTTGGCCCAAACTCCATGCACGCTGTGCTCACGGAGAGCGCGTGTAAGTCACCTATGCGCTTCACTGAAGTGAGAGCCAGCAGAAACACTGTTTTGAAAGACAAGTGTTTAAAATCAATCGTTTGGATAGGCTCGAATGGGTCACCTTTCATGGCCTCCAACACCATGGAAAGGTCCCACACAGGGACTGAAGCAGGTCTGGGAGGATTCAGCCACCTAGCTCCCCTAAGGAAGCGGATGACTAAATCGTTCCTTCCTATTGACTGACCAAGCGCTGTTTTAGAAAATGCTGCTATAGCCGCCACATAAACTTTGAGCGTGGAAGGGGTCCTGCCCTTATCCAGCAGCTCTTGTAGGAAGGAGAGAACCTCTGAAATGCCCCGAACTGTGCACCAGCCGGAAAACACTGACCATTTTGAGGAATAGAGCCGTCGAGTAGACGGGGCCCTAGCCTGAGTGATAGTGTTTAACACTCCCTCTGGGAGGTCAGCGGGTACCCGTTGATAGTCCATACATGAAGGGACCACAGCTCCGGGTGAGGATGCCAAATCGAACCCCTGGCTTGAGAGAGGAGGTCCCTCCTCACTGGCACTGGCCATAGGGCAGTGTCTGCTAGCTGCATCAGAACTGGGAACCACGGTTGGCTCTTCCAGAGCGGCACCACGAGCAGCACTGAGCATCCCTCTTCCCTGATCCGTTCTATCACCTGGGGCAGGAGAGAGACGGGGGGAAAAGCATAGAGCGGGCAGCGCGGCCACACTTGAGCCAGCGCGTTCCTGCTCTTGGAGAAAAATTCCGGACAGTGAGCGTTTTTGTGAGACGCGAACAGGTCCACTTTCGCTCTGCCAAATTTCTCCCACAGCAGTTCGACTGTGTGCGGGTGTAGAGACCATTCGCCTGCCGGAACGTTGTTCCTGGACAGTCTGTCTGGTCCCAAATTCTGGAGCCCAGGCACGTGCACTGCTTTCAGCGAGCGCAGGTTGCGCTGAGCCCATACCAGAAGGCGTTCCGCCAACCTGTGTAGGTTTCGGGATCTGAGACCGCCCTGGCGATTTATATAGGACACCACCGACATGTTGTCCCGAGCGGACCAAGACGTGGTGACCCTTTATCTGGGGACAAAAACGCGTCAGCGCGTTGTCCACTGCCAACATTTCCAGGCAGTTTATATGCTGAAGCTTTTCCCGTTCTGACCACTGGCCAAAGAACGGTCTGCCCTCGAGCAGCGCTCCCCATCCCGAGGTGGACGCGTCTGTTGACACCACTTTCACCCTCGAGGAAGTCCCCAGGCTTACACCTGATCGGTACCAGTCGTTCGCCATTATGCATGTCTGATTGACCCTGAGATAAAGCAGACGGGACGTCCATGCTCGGCGCGGTACTCGCGCTTTCAACCAGAACTGCAGTGGGCGCATGCGGAGCAAGCCCAGCTGGAGAACTGATGATTCTGAGGCCATGAGACCCAGTATCTTCTGAAATTTCTTGAGCGGGACAGTCGCGCCGCAGCGGAAAGAGCTCAGAGAACTCTTCGCCCAATTGACTCTTAGACCTAGATTCTCGAGGTGTTCGAGTAAAACGGTCCTGTGCTCTATGAGCTAGAATGAGCTAGAATCAGCCAATCGTCCAAGTAGTTCAATACTCTCATGCCCCGGAGTCTGAGGGGCGCGAGCGCTGCGTCTATGCACATCGTAAATGTACGGGGTGCTAGGGACAAGCCGAACGGTAGGACTGTGTACTGATATGCCTGGCCCTCGAAGGCGAATCTCAAGTATCGCCTGTGACGTGACGCTATCTGTATTTGAAAATACGCGTCCTTCAGATCTATTGACATAAACCAGTCTCCTCGGCGAACCTGCGTGAGGATTTTTCTGGTTGTGAGCATTTTGAACCGGCATTTCGCCAATGCTTTGTTCAGTTGTCTTAGATCAAGTATGGGTCTAAGACCCCCGTCTTTCTTCGGCACCAAGAAGTATCTGCTGTACAGCCCCCCTTCGCTTTGAGCTTGAGATAAAGGCTTTATTGCCCCTTTGCCCAACAGTTTCGATATTTCGGCTCGAAGTAGGTGTGCTACTTCTGTTTTTACCGTGGTTTCGACGCGCGCCGCCGCACGGCGAGGGCGTCAACAGAACTGTAGCGAATAGCCTCTTTTTATAATGTCTAGCACCCATTCCGAAACCCCGGGAAGCGCTGCCCATGCATCTGCATGGGTGGTTAGGGGTTGAATGCAAAAGCGCGCTCTGGTCGCTCGGCGACAGAGGCGCTTCGGTGTGCTGTAACATAAGCGTTATGCTCGCAACATTTGAGGCGGGGAGCGCACTGATCACAGCGGGCAGATTGCCCGCGCTCGACCCCCCTGCGGTGTTTAACCGAGTGAGGGAGGGCTGGGCGAGTCCCGTGGGACTTGTCATGTCTGTGAGTGAATGTGGGCGTGGGGGAGTGGGCACATTTACTGCTTTGAGCACACTGTCTGCCTGAGCAGAGTGAATTCGCACTGGTTTCATTTTTACAGAAACCGTGAGACATGCAGAACATAGTGTTTGTGGGCACTGGGCAGTGGGCACGTTTACTATGTTTGATGCGCAATCGACCTGAGTCGATTTTATGAGCACGAGCCCTGTGTGGTGGGCTGTGCTTGCGTGTAGGGATGAGCACTGGGCAGTGGGCATGTTTTCTACACTCATAGCACCATCGGCCGTGGCCGGGACACCAGAAAATACGCTCTTTATGGGATTTATCTGGGTAGCCGTAAAAACGGCATTTGTGTGCAGGCAAGCGGGCAGCTGTTCCGGCTTATACACTGCAGAATACACTGGAACAGTCACATTTCTTGGAACTGAACGAGCGATGAGCTTTGGTGGAAGTCCGGCCGCGGCGGGACTCGAACACCGACGCTTTCCTAGGTGTGCTAGGACGACTTCGGGGCCCCGGGCTTCACCGCAATCCTAGGCCGTGGCCCACGTGGAGCGGGGCGGCGGCTAGTCAAGCGATGGCGTGGCCTCGAGCTTCGGGCCTGTCGGCGCTGCGACGAGGCGGCAGGGGGCGGAGGCTGTGGCTGTGAGCTCCGAGCAGGTGGTTTTGCACGGCCCGCTGCGGAACTGGAGCGCTTCGGTAAGAAGTGCTTCATGGCCTGTGACGCTTTCTGCACCTCGGCGAATCTCTCCACGAAGTCATTGACAGAGGATCCGAAGAGACCAGGAGAAGAAAGCGGGGCGTCGAGGAACGCGGTGCGCTCAGACTCAGACATCTCCGAGAGCGTCAGCCATAAGTGTCTCTCAGCGACAGTGAGAGAGGCCATGCTCCGTCCTATGGCCTGTGCAGCAGACTTAGTAGCGCGGAGAGCGAGGTCCGTAGCACTTCTTAAGTCTGGCACGCAAATTGCATCTGGTCCCATCTCGTCCAGCTTACGGAGGAGATCGGCCTGGAAAATTTGCAGGGTGGCCATCGTGTGCAGCGCTGATGCAGCCTGCCCAGCGGCGGAGAAAGCGCGGCCGAGCAGGGTTGACGTCGTGCGGCAGGCTTTAGAGGGTAAAGCCGGTTTTGCATGCCGTCCAGCAGAGGGTGGGCAAAGGTGGGCTGCTATCACCTCCTCGACTGGCGGGAGCGAATGGTATCCTCTGTTCTTGGCATCGTCAACAGCGGAGAATGCCGGTGAAACAGAAGAGCGCATTCAAACTGAAAAGGGGGCGTTCCAAGCCTTGGCAACTTCTTCGTGCAACTCAGGAAGAAAGGGTGCCGGTTTGGACGCAGGCGAAGCGCGCTCCCCAGGAAGGAAGAATCCATCCAGCCGGTTGTGAGAGGGCAGCTCAGGCGTAGACCACTCGAGGCCGAGGCTCGCCGCGGCCTGCGCGAGTATACGCATCAGCTCCGTCTCGATGCTAGCTCTTTTGCTTGACGGTCCAAGAGCAGAGGGCACGAAATCCACAGAGCTCGCCCAATCCTCACTGCCCCACGCCAGAAGAGAGCAGGTGTCATCCTCCCCAGATGCGGCTTTCTCGTCAGCATCATCAACAGAAGCGCCGGCGGACCGCGGCCGCTGTCCGTCGGGAAGCGACTCAATCGAAGCCGGTGAAGCAAGCGGGCGAACCGGCGAGCTTTGGCGGGCTGGAGAAGGTTCCGGGACCCGCTGAGCACAGCGCTTTTTACAGCGTGGCAACACAGCGGGTGGAAGTGCAGACTCGGAGAAAACTGCCAGGCGAGTCCTCAGAGTTGCATGATCTTCACCCAGGCAGGAAACGCAGATAACATGGCGATCCCCGTCGCTGAGTGGGGCTCTGCACGAGCCGCAGGAAGGCATCTTTAGAAAGACGCTAGCTCTTTTAGAGAGTGTGTGTTGCGCCGGCGAACACACACACACAGAACAGAGAGTGAAAAGGATATAGGCGCCGGATAGCGCAGCGGGAGCGGCAGTAGAAGGCGGCGCTGCCAGCAGCTTCAGAAGACGCTTTACACAGCGCGTCTGTGTTACACGTAGGCTCACTATTGGCCGACGCTGGTCATGTGTGTGATGTGTGTGACGTGTAACTGTGTGTGACGTGTAGCAGTGCAAAAATACTACGTGAACCAACTCGAGGCCCAGAGAGAAGGAAATGAATAGTGGAATAAAGTCATTATTTTTGTTTGTTTTTGCGCACAAAATATACTTGATATACTTAAGATTGAGCCACTGTAGTCACTTTGACTATATTAACGATCACTTTAATAACTTTTCTGGGCCAGCAAGTTTCGGTCACCTAGCAGCCTATGGAGAAGTGATCCAGCACTCAGATTTCATCAAAAATATCTTAATTTGTGTTCCGAAGATGAACAAAGGTCTTACGCGGTTGGAACAAAATGAGGGTGAATAATTACTGACAGAATTTTCATTTTTGGGTGAACTAACCCTTTAAGTATCTTCTTCTCCCTTTCCTTTCCCACTTTTATCTGATTTTCCCCTTACTCAATATGTGCTTTCAATACATTCCTATTGTCTCTCGACAACGCCCTTTCATCACGCGCAGGAGGCAGCGCAATACTGCTAATCTGCGTCCTATTTTCTCAGCAGTCAATAAAGCTGACTTTATTCCAGCCTTTGCATCTAATTCTACTCTTAGTATATATCTGGGAGGGGTGGGGGCACAGGGCTTCTCATTTCTAACAATTGGAAATACTCAGCGCTCTCTTCTCTATGCAATAACAACTCATTTGAATATCATGCTATTACACTTACAACTCCCATTAAGATCTGTATTGTAGTCATATATCACCCCCATGTCAACTGAGAAGCTTTGTAGATGAGCTGGATGTACTGCTGTCCTCCTTCCCTGAGGACGGCACCCCACTTGTAGTCTTTGGTGATTTCAACATTCATCTAGAGAGGCCGTATGCAACAGACTTCATCTCTCTCCTAGCCTCTTTCGATCTCAAACAGCTCATCACTACAGGTACTCAAAAATCAGGCAACCAACTGGACCTGGTCTACACACGCAACTGCATTACAGACAACATTCTGGTGAAACCTCTCCATGTTTCAGATCATTTCCTCATTACTTTAAATTTACAACTCCCAATCCATGTACCACCAAACCCCCTTCCAGTTACTTTCAGACAAAACCCCAAAAGGGCCCACGTCACTCCTCTGTTCATCTCTCTGCACTGGCTACCTCTCGCTACTCGCATCAAGTTCAAGGCATTGACGCTTGCTAACAGATCTATCACAGGCTCAGCTCCCTCCTACTTTCACTCGCTCCTACAAGTCTACATCCCTACCAGAAGCCTACGATCGGTCAACGAGCCACGTCTCGTGGTTCCATCACAGAAAGCCACAAAATCACTTTCCAGAACATTCTCAATCACAGTTCCATGCTGGTGGAATGCTCTCCCCACCCTCATCCGGAATGCAGAATCCCTGACAACTTTCTCAATCTCTTCCGTGAGCACTTAACCACATAAAAAATTTTTTTTATTTCCTTTAATCCTCCCTTATCAGGCTTATGCTACTCTGAGCAATGCCCAAACTTTGTATTTTGAGCACTTCTTATGTTGTTTTTGCCTCTTCATGATGACTCAATTGATTTAGTCCTAATTTGTAAGTCGCTTTGGATAAAAGTGTCTGCTAAATGACAAAATGTAAATGTGGTTATGGTTTTGTAGTTTTATATTAAGCAATATTCTTTATTAGTGGACTCTATTAATTACTTAGTTACTACTGAAACATACTGTACAATATATTGCAATAAGAAAAACTGTAAAATGAACATTAATTGGCTGTCACCTCTGCTGCCAGTATTTTACTGTTAATTTGTTATTTAAGCGTGTTATTGTAGTTTGCAGTCTAAACACGTTACTTCAGTTTATGGTCTTTGGATGTTTTTTCCATAAATGGTAAACATTTGTATTTGTTTTACAGTGTATGGTGTATAATATATGAGAATACCAGGATGTACAGTCAACACTATGCATACTTCTAAATAACAGTTAACCAGTTAATCATCTTTAAAGATTCTTGTGTTAACAGGTTTCTGGGCTTCGGTGTGGAGAGCCGTCTAAATAGTTATGACCCTATGAGAGAATTTGAAGAATAAAATAGGCATTTGGAAGTGAATGACAGTCACACAAACAGAGACTGCGTTATACAGTAACAGAAGTTTTTATGTCACATTATACCGGGGTGAAGTATACCTTGTAGGCTATAAATGTATAATCTGCTCTTCATAAATGCACACTGAAAAAAGAAAAGAAAAGAAAAACACAGATTGTCTGATTTACTCACATTATTTATCATATACACAACAAAACTGTGTTTCTCTTCAAAACTTGATTTATTTCTTTTTTAATGACAGTAAACTGCTGTTTCTATAGAAGGTCATCTGGTTTTACCTGTCGTGTGACTGTGCAGAACATCCAATTAAAAATTCCAGTTTCATACATCATTTTTTTTTTTATGGGTCATAATATAGTTATTTTCAGTGTCACTTATGGCTCTGTATACCTCCAGCCTGAAATCCTGTCAACAGAAGAATCTTTAAAGATGATTGACTGTTCTTCTATTACCTTCATGTTTCACCCACATCTGCCAAAGCTGCCTATGAAAAGCTTAGAAGAAGTTTTTATTTTTTATTTTTTTATTGACAAAATATGAGTCAGAGGTGGGGTGGGGCAGAGAACTTTATATAAATGTGGTGGTACTTGCTTTACATTCCATTAGAAAGCTGTCAGTTGAGGAAACAGCAGTCAGATCACAGACCAGAACAGAAGTATGAAGTTTAACACAGTGTTGAGTGTTGCTGGAATCATAATTCTCTACATAGCAGGTAAGATCTTACAAAAAAGTCTATAACATGTCAAAATTAGATGTAAATTTAGTAATGTTTTTTTCAATTGTTTAATAACTGATAAGCCATTTAATTCCTGAGAATCTCACTTGCCAATTTATGTTTCTCATGATTGTAAAAACCTTTGGATCTGAAGACTTAGGGTTGAATGCTTGAAATTGGTTCTGTAGATAAACACAAATTCTGCATTAGTATGAATTTCTTACACATGCATAATTTGTATATTTTAATGTATGGGTTTAATTCACGTACATTCCAGGGTCACAATAATTAGGATGCAGTTGGGTGACTTTGAAGAAGCTAAAAATTAGTTTTGATTTGTTTCATATTTTGGTCTCGACATAAATCCCATACTATTATGTTATAGATTTGATTACTTTGATATCATTCTAAAATGTGGAAAATAATAAAGAATGAATAATCTCCAAACTTTTATGAAGCAAAATACTTTATGAAGTAATATACTGTAAAAATATTTTAAGTACACTGTAATATTTGTAATATGCTGTAAACTACTCGTGCATTGTTTGAAAACACATAAGACGACAGGCACACAGTTATTTTGTATTCAGTAACTCAATAAATACAGATTATTTAAGTTGTTTAAATATAGCTACATTTTGGGGGTTCCCTATGGGGCGCCGTTTGTAAAGCGGCTCACGCTGAAAATAACTGCAACATTTTGTCACATTTAGCTTCAAACATCATTTAAAAAACTGGTATGAATTTTTGACGGTCACTTTATAGCACATTTACAACAATATTTGTCAACTTAGAGATACTTTAAATAGTTCAATCTAAATATTGAATGTTACACCTAAATGTTAAACGTTAAATCTAAATGTTAAATCTAAATGTTAAATCTAAATCTAAATGTTAAATCTAAATGTTAAATCTAAATCTAAATGTTAAATCTAAATGTTAAATCTAAATGTTAAATCTAAATGTAAATCTAAATGTTAAATCTAAATGTTAAATCTAAATCTAAATGTTAAATCTAAATGTTAAATCTAAATGTTAAATCTAAATGTTAAATCTAAATCTAAATGTTAAATCTAAATCTAAATGTTAAATCTAAATGTTAAATGTTAAATCTAAATCTAAATCTAAATGTTAAATCTAAATGTTAAATCTAAATCTAAATGTTAAATCTAAATGTTAAATGTTAAATCTAAATGTTAAATCTAAATCTAAATCTAAATGTTGAATCTAAATCCGGTTACCGGCATTTTGAATTTGATTTGATTTAGATTTAACATTTAGATTCAACATTTAGATTTAGATTTAACTTTTAGATTTAGATTTAGATTTAACATTTAGATTTAACATTTAGATTTAGATTTAATATTTAGATTTAACATTAAGATTTAGATTTAACATTTAGATTTAACATTTAGATTTAACATTTAGATTTAGATTTAACATTTAGATTTAACATGTAGATTTAACATTTAGATTTAACATTTAGATTTAACATTTAGATTTAGATTTAACATTTAGATTTAGATTTAACATTTAGATTTAGATTTAGCATTTAGATTTAACATTTAACATTTAGGTATAAAATTTAATATTTAGATTTAACTATTTAAAGTATCTCTAAGTTGACAAATATTGTTGTAAATGTGCTAAAAAGTGACCGTCAAAAATTCATACCAGTTTTTTAAACATTGTTTGAAGCTAAATGTGACAAAATGTTGCTGTTATTTTCAGTGTGAACCGCTTTACAAACGGCGCCCCATAGTTCCCAGCTAGAAATGTTTTGTTCTAAAAACGTTCTGAGAACATTACCATAAAGTTCTAATAATGTTTTCAGCGGTTCAGTAGTTTTATTTTGGTTCCCATAATGTTCTCCTAAAAGGTACACAGCAAAAACTCCAGCGATGAAAAGTTAGTGAGATAATTAAGTGATTAATTGAGCGATGATTGACCATTATTGAAGACACCTGAGGTTAAAATAAAATAAAATCACTATTTTAGTGTTTATTTTAGTTGGGCTCTTGACCCTTACATTTTTAACTTTAAATTTTGTTTGGCTGTTGTAACTGAGTTATAACTCCCAGATGAACAAAGAGAAAATATGCTCAGATGTTGTTGATTATGTTTTGATATAATCATTATTTGCAATTATCACAAAACTCATTTAGAGCCTAATCTCTGACTTAAATTTATATTGTTGATTACATCATCAAGTGATTCTACAACATAATATGCAGAATTTTCTATTTATTCCAAAGGATTTCTTAAAAGTTGTTTTGATAAAAAAAGAGGCACAAACAGACATCAAGAATGAGTGTATAAATCGCAACAATGGTGACAAACGAAATATTTAATTAGGAAAAGGAAATTACTTAGACAATTCAGTTCATAATTTATTCATAACGCAATGCATGATAGGAGCCATAAATGAGTTTTGATTGGTGGCACCCAGAATGCACTGCAACATGCTTTATTATTGTCAACATTGTTGAGATTCACAGTCTGAATCTTGATGTCTGTGTGTCTAAGTAAAATCTTTTGAACAGAACTTTTAAGAAATATTTTGGATTCGGTAACACTTTATTTTGATGGTCCCTTTTGAATGTGCTGTTGACTATAAGTAACTTTGCAACTATATGTCAACTAACTTTCACTGGAGTATAAGTAGACTGTCTGCTTAATATCTGCAAACACTTTATTGTGATGGTCCTCCTGACTCTCTACTGACTATAAGTAATTTTGCAACTACATGTCAACTTAATATATCCCTAACCCTACCAGTCTACTAATACTTAACTAATACTCTAATGAGAGTTAGTAGACATGTAGGTGCAACGTTACTTATATTCAACAGAACGTGTTAAAGGGACCATCAAAATAAAGTGAAACCTTGCATTCTATAGAAAATGCTACAAATCGTATGCTATAAACCCCCCAGGCTGCTGCAATCAACACTATCTAAACTTTAGTCCTCTGTTGTACATCGCTTTGGATAAAAGCATCTGCTAAATGACTAAGTGTAAATGAGTTTATTGTTTCAGGTCAAATGATGATTACGTCAAAACATAACCAACACCACCTGATCACCTTTTATCTTTGTTCATCTGTCAGTTATAACTTAGTTACAACACCCAGACAAAATCTAAAGTTAGTAGTTTAAGGGTCAAGAGCCCAACTAATGCAAACACTAATCACCATAATTGTAACTTAAAATTAGATTTTCTCCTTTGGTGATTCTGCTTGTTAACATCAGGTGTCTTCAATAATGGTCAATCATCACACAGTTAATCACTTAATTAACTCATTAATTTGAACACTCTTCAGTGTTCATTTAACACTCATATTTTAACACTTTAACCCTTTGAGTGTGGAGTCAAATAAATTCCCAGGAAAGTTAATTTAACACTGGAGTTTTTGCTGTGTAGGATAACATTATCTAAAAACATCCCCAAAATGTTACAGTTAAAACGTTATAGTTTACATTTAACCTTAGAAACATTATTTGGAATGATAAAAAATCCTCAAAACATTCTTTGAACATTACATTCAGATGTTTTCTTTAAAACAATAACCAAATTTGTAAGGAATGTTAGCCAATGTTCTGAGAACGTTCCCTGCTGGCTGGGTTGGGTCCTGTTCCATCTATCAGTTCATCTATACATTCTCCAAATTTATTTTACCAAGTAATAATATGGCCATTTTAAAAACTCAGAAATAACCTTACAGAAACCCACAAGTGTCTAATTCACAACTGCACTGCTTCTGAAACTGAACTAATTTAGGTTAATTACTTAAATTATTTCATAGTCATGAAATTAATATACAGTTTTTCTGGGGCTTAAATCCATAAACGCCCTTATTCAGGTGAAATATTTGATCTTGTTTTCGTGCCAATATGTGCCAGCGCTGATGTAAAAGGCGAAACTTTCACGGTTCATGGGTCTTTGTTCATCTTGTGTTTCTGTCTATGGTCTGATTGTCGATCAGCGTTGCTGGGCAACTCATTACGCTGAAGAATTAATCAAGCCAACCTCATCTGACACTCATTATCTCTCGCTATATCTACCCTTGTGTTGCCGTCAGTCTTTGTCAGATCATTGTTTGGTTCATGTCTGCCAATAGTTCTTGCTGTCGTGTGTGTAGTTTTGTTTTGCCTCTCGTTCATGTTGGATTACCTACTGGAATTACTAGTGATGGAAAACCGAGGCTTTCTAAAGCATTGGAGGCTTTCATCAAATTGTGCCGAAAAAGGTTAATTACTCAAAGCTTTTAACACAATGCCCATTAGTGACATCTGGTGGTTACACTTGTTTTCTCCACTATATATAACAAATCACTGCAGAGCAGAAAAAGCATGTGACCAAACAAAGCTTCGGAAGTATGTGACATACAAGTGTGGGATCAATACAGTTCTGTCTTATCTCGTATAAATTAATTTGTGCCAATGAGACACAACTCATGTCATGTGTAGTCTGAGCAATGGATTAACATATATACAATATACAAGTGTGTGATCATAATTATAGTACTTTTAATAATCTCTCACTGACTCATTGTGGCCCGGTTCCCCCACCGCCGCCACTTGTAGATTGGGTACCTGTCTATTTGGTTAGACGTATTCTGGATGGAGTGTGCACAGATTCCAGTACTCTGTGGACTGGGAACGTTAATGAATCTCAACAATGGTGACAAAAAAAAAAAAAAAAAAAAATCAACTCTGAACATCACAAAACAAGGTACTAAAGTCATGTGAAATGAATTGCTAGTCTACTCAAAGATGTGTCTTTAATATCAGCGAATCAGGCCACTACATGATGACGATATCATCACCAGTATGTGACCAACATCATCTGATGAGATTTTCCCTTGCATTTTTTTGCCATAATAAATGTGTATCAGAAACCCACAGTTAAAGCAGCAAAATAAAAACTAATGTTAAAAAGTCAAGGGTCAAGAGCCCAACTAAAGCAAACACTGATCACCATAATTGCGACACCAACAATCAGCCCTCATGTTGTTTGCCATGATCCATGTTGTGCCATCATTGCCACATATGGCCCAGCTCTGGCTGACAGAAGAAATGCCATTACCAACAGTAGGCTAGCAGTGCCAGCTTGAGGACACATTCAGGCCTAAATTGCTTGCTATGTAAGATATAGACATTCTTAGAGAACTTTCTATGACTTGAATCTGGGGGAAGGGAGTAGGGAGAGGGGGGATGCATAGAAAATCAAGGAGAGAAGTTTGGGCAAGGTGGTGTCCTACACTCTTTCAATGAGATCTTCTCTCCAGGTTAGTGAGTTTTGTTGTTTTATTGCAGGGTGTTTGATCTCAGCTTTTTTCTTAGCAGAAAAACAAGTCTTACAATGAGTTAATCAGGCCAACCTCACCTGACACTCATTATCTCTCGCTATATCTACCCTTGTGTTGCCGTCAGTTTTTGTCAGGTCGTTTGTTTGGACCATGTCTGCCATTTGCTCTTGCTGTCTTGTGTGTAGTTCCTGTTCCAGTTTTGTCTCTGGTTCATGTTGGATCACCTGCTGGAATTACCGATCAGCAGTTTGAGCCACTTGTCCACTGCAGTCCGTTCCTCGCTGCCAAAGCCCGTCAGCTACCGTCAGCGGTCCCAACATCTGACCGTCTCTGCAGTGTTTTGTACTTTTAATACTCTCATTGATTGCATTTGCTTTTGGATCCCATTGTTTCCTTAACAGAAACAGATATTGTGGGCTACACAAACCAGTTTATCACCTTTGTCCAAATGGTTCTCTACTTACTTTGTCTTTGCCTTTGTCTACCCACACAGGTTCCCTCTGTCAGTTAGATGGTAAGTTGTAATAATGACCATAAAACTCACTGAATGTGTCTTCTATGTCTGTGAATCATTTTAACAAGGAAATCTCATATCTTGCTCTCTCTCTACAGTATGTGGAAGAGCCCCCCTCAATAACGGGGTTGTCGGAGGAGAGAATGCGACGGCCGGGGCTTGGCCGTGGCAAGTCAGCATTCATATCATCGGCATTGGCCATCACTGTGGCGGGACTCTAATCACCAAAGACTGGGTTTTATCTGCAGCTTATTGCTTCCTGGGGTATGATGTTTAACACTTTAGGTACACTTGTAAATTGTTAATATTGGTATTAAAGCATTCTTTATCTATTTACAGATTGAGTGAATCTCAAATTGTGATGTACTTCGGGCGTCTGAGCCAGTTCGGCTCAAACCCTTATGAGACAAACAGGACAGCGAGTCGAATCATCAGACATCCTAACTATAACTTTTCCATAGTTGACAGCAACATAGCACTGGTCCAGCTCTCCTCTTCTGTGACTTTCTCTGATTACATTAAGCCTGTGTGTCTGCCGGCGGCTGGTAGTGTATTATCTACAGGTACAGAGAGCTGGAGCACTGGATGGGGCACTGGTGAGTGAGTGAACAAATGTGAAGCTTGCCCGTTAACTGAATACAAACAATACTGTAAACCTCAACAATTTACCTAAAATTGTTTTTTAAAAGCCATACAAATGTGTCCTCTGATCTGTGTCACAGGCCAGTTTTCTGATATACTGCAGGAGGAGATGATCTCAATTGTGAGCTACAGTGACTGTTATAATAAGTATGGACCAATTATCACAAGCAATACGATTTGTGCTGAATTGGTAAATCAGGGGCCGGAAAATACATGCCTGGTAAGATACCAGTCATTCATTTCAACCTTTTTTATTCCAAAGCAATTTACAAAACACTACTCACCAGTTTTTGGTCATCTGCAAACTTTACTTGTTAACCTAGTTGCTTAATTAAGCCCAGTTCACTCCACTGATCATGAACTCGTAAACTACTACTTCATCATTTAAAAATAGAGACTCCGCAAGCTTTGTAAAGACATATGTCTAAAGTCAAGCATTCGCTGAGTTACAGATCATTTTCTGTTACGTTTCAGAAAGAACTTCACATTGAGAGAGACGGCAGAACGCGCATCATGTTTATTTCCTTTATTTTATGAAAAAAACATTTTGTTTTTATTATGAGCGTACACAAATAAAAGACATTTAACAGTTTTGAATGATGTATGTAAGATATGTAAGATCAGAATCAACAGAGTATTTTGAGTCTCTTTTGCACTGATAAGAAGAAAAGCGCGACCGCCGACCCAGGGGGTTCAGAAGAGGATCTATGACCTCTGGAAGCATCTCTTTCAGTAGCTTAGTCGGTATATAGTCTAACATACAGTGAGGAAAATAAGTATTTGAACACCCTGCTATTTTGCTAGTTCTCCCACTTAGAAATCATGGAGGGGTCTGAAATTGTCATCGTAGGTGCATGTCCACTGTGAGAGACATAATCTAAAAAAAAAATCCAGAAATCACAATGTATGATTTTTTAACTATTTATTTGTATGATACAGCTGCAAATAAGTATTTGAACACCTGAGAAAATCAGAAAATCAATGTTAATATTTGGTACAGTAGCCTTTGTTTGCAATTACAGAGGTCAAACGTTTCCTGTAGTTTTTCACCAGGTTTGCACACACTGCAGAAGGGATTTTGGCCCACTCCTCCACACAGATCTTCTCTAGATCAGTCAGGTTTCTGGGCTGTCGCTGAGAAACACGGAGTTTGAGCTCCCTCCAAAGATTCTCTATTGGGTTTATGTCTGGAGACTGGCTAGGCCACGCCAGAACCTTGATATGCTTCTTACAGAGCCACTCCTTGGTTATCTTGGCTGTGTGCTTCGGGTCATTGTCATGTTGGAAGACCCAGCCTCGACCCATCTTCAATGCTCTAACTGAGGGAAGGAGGTTGTTCCCCAAAATCTCGCAATACATGGCCCCGGTCATCCTCTCCTTAATACAGTGCAGTCGCCCTGTCCCATGTGCAGAAAAACACCCCCAAAGCATGATGCTACCACCCCCATGCTTCACAGTAGCGATGGTGTTCTTGGGATGGTACTCATCATTCTTCTTCCTCCAAACACGTTTAGTGGAATTATGACCAAAAAGTTCTATTTTGGTCTCATCTGACCACATGACTTTCTCCCATGACTCCTCTGGATCATCCAAATGGTCATTGGCAAACTTAAGACGGGCCTTGACATGTGCTGGTTTAAGCAGGGGAACCTTCCGTGCCATGCATGATTTCAAACCATGACGTCTTAGTGTATTACCAACAGTAACCTTGGAAACGGTGGTCCCAGCTCTTTTCAGGTCATTGACCAGCTCCTCCCGTGTAGGTCTGGGCTGATTTCTCACCTTTCTTAGGATCATTGAGACCCCACGAGGTGAGATCTTGCATGGAGCCCCAGTCCGAGGGAGATTGACAGTCATGTTTAGCTTCTTCCACTTTCTAATGATTGCTCCAACAGTGGACCTTTTTTCACCAAGCTGCTTGGCAATTTCCCCGTAGCCCTTTCCAGCCTTGTGGAGGTGTACAATTTTGTCTCTAGTGTCTTTGGACAGCTCTTTGGTCTTGGCCATGTTAGTAGTTGGATTCTTACTTATTGTATGGGGTGGACAGGTGTCTTTATGTAGCTAACGACCTCAAACAGGTGCATCTAATTTAGGATAATAAATGGAGTGGAGGTGGACATTTTAAAGGCAGACTAACAGGTCTTTGAGGTCAGAATTCTAGCTGATAGACAGGTGTTCAAATACTTATTTGCAGCTGTATCATACAAATAAATAGTTAAAAAAATCATATATTGTAATTTCTGGATTTTTTATTTTAGATTATGTCTCTCACAGTGGACATGCACCTACGATGACAATTTCAGACCCCTCCATGATTTCCAAGTGGGAGAACTTGCAAAATAGCAGGGCGTTCAAATACTTATTTTCCTCACTGTACATGTTGTTGATTTAGATGATTTAACGAGTTTAGACAATTCTTACTCTCCTATAGAAACGAATGAATGAAAGTTTTCCTCAGGGAGACTACAATGTCTGATGCGATACTGTAGTAGACGGTTGCATAGTTCTAATTTTCTCTCTAGTATTATCAATCTTATAAGTGAAGAAGTTCATAAAGTCATTACTGCTGTGTTGCTTGGCAACTTCTGGGCTTTATTTTTCGTTAGTTTAGCCACTGTTTCAAATAAATACCTAGGGTTGTGTTTATTTTCTTCTAATAGGGTTGAAAAATAAGCAGATCTAGAAGTTTTAAGGCCTCTCTGTTTGCAGGCTACACTATTGCATACTTGTGTCTGTAACAGTTGTTCACTGTATATTGTCAGAGATATAAATGCTGAATGTTTGTCAAAACAGATCGACATTGGAGGTCCAATGGTCAGTAGGAACGGCTCCCTGTGGATTGAATTCGGCATTGGGGGTTTTGGTATCGATTGTAACCCCAAATATCCTGATGTGTACACCCGAGTTTCTCAGTACCAGGACTGGATCAAGTCTTACATGGGCAGCAACCCACCTGGATTTGTTGAATTCAACGTTGAAAATCCAACGTTGACATCCACTGAAAAACCAACATCCACTGAAAAGCCGACATCCACTGAAAAACCAACATCCAACTCCAATTTCGGAAGCATACTCAACCTCCTCTTATTTTCCCTTTCTCTCACATTCTCCATCATTCCTTTCACCTTCTCCATCGATCTATCTCGCTTCCTAAATATTGTATGAACAGTAATTCTCAGGACTCTTTGATGAAGAGGACATTTGTGCTGTACATGCTCTCATAAATATGAGAAAAGAGCAGTTGTATTGTTATTTTAATAATTCTTTATCTTTTTAAAAACCTACTATTCTTGAAAACTCTCTTACTGATATATATATATATATATATATATATATATATATATATATATATATATATATATATATATATTAGTGCTGCACGATTAATCGTATCGCAATGGCAATGTCAAGCCTATGCGATTTTATATTAAATAAACAAATTAGCGCAGTTAACGCAAATAACGCAGCATCTGTTAATTTTTGCCATCCTTTGGCTAGTGTTACATGATCCCGCTCTTATTCATGCAAATGCTTTTAAACAATTCATGCGCGATAAGACAAAAAAGAACGCGCTGCCTGTGAATGTCCTCCTGACACACACACATACACACGACCCACAGATAGACGCGCGCCAGTAACAAGTTCTCTTTTGCTGTACAACGAACAACACACATGTATGCCAAAATGAACGCGCTGCCTGTGAATGTCCTGACTGTGACGCACAGAAAGACTTGCGCTAATATCGTGCGTGCGCACAAAACAGCATGCCAGAATACAGTTCTCTTTCGATCTTGAACGAACAATAACACACACAATTATGCCCAAATGTCTTTTTGTCGAGTATCTTCATAACAGAAGAGCAGTCTTATGATGAACGTGAAAAGTTGTGATGACTCGTGAGAGAATGAGGCACGTGTGAGATCCGCGTCTCTGACAGCAGCGGCTGCTCTTAAAGGGACAGTACACTGTAGCCACTAATTATATCTGTCCCTAAAGTTAATCAAAGAACAAAGGGAACAGAGAAAAACACTCACTGCTCTTGACTAAATAACTTTTTTCTTTAGGCAGATTATCACTAATCTGTGTGTGCATTTACTTTCCTTGAGAACCAAGCAAGTTGACTCATAAACTATGGAAGCAGATTAGTCTCAAATATAATTCACGCAAAAAACATGATTCACAAATGCGTAGACAATTTCACATGCATGAAACCTAATTCACGTACACACAAAAAAAATCCACGTGCGTGAAAAAAAAATATATTCACAAAAAGCAATTCACATGCGCAAAATAAAATTATATAATCATAAAATACATTTCACAAATGCAAACCACAATTCGTAGATATACAACTGTGCACAAAAACCTTTGAATGTTTAAAATGTACGAGTGTATCCTTGCATTTGAATGTGCAAATCGCCATTCACGTACAAATCGCCTTAGATATGTGTGTGTGTGTTTTTGAGACTTTCTTGGCAGCATAACACTCGTAACACAGAGCAGTCGTACTCTTTAGCCAGTCAGATTTAAGCTTATCAATCGACCAATCAGTATCACGTGAGGGCGGGCCTACCTACATGTTACGTCATCAGCTTTCGACCAGTTCATGGCTGAGCAGTTTTGAACAACAGTTGAACAATTTTATTTTGCGCATGTGAATTGCTTTTTGTGAATATATTTTTTTTTTCACGCACGTGGATTTTTTTTGTGTACGTGAATTAGGTTTCATGCATGTGAAATTGTCTACGCATTTGTGAATCATGTTTTTTGCGTGATTTATATTTGAGACTAATCTGCCTCCATAATAAACCATTTGTTTATTATATCGCGTATCGCAATTGCAATATTGACCTCAATTATCGCAATATGACTTTTTCCCCAAATCGTGGGGAAAAAGTCATACACATATATATACATATATATATATATATATATATATATATATATATACATATATATACATATATATATACACGTGTATATATATATGTGTATATATATATATGTGTATATATATATATGTGTATATATATATATATATATATATATATATATATATATATATATATATATATATATATGTATATATATGTGGTCCGGTGTGAGAGTGTTAGTGACAACACTGAACACAGGAATTGAAATTATTTAAGGGGTTCGTTTATTCCAGACTGCACTTGGAACAGCGCAGCGTTAACTATGCAAATTTTTAGGATTTTAAACAGGAAAGCTTGTTACAGTGGTTGAAATAAATAAAGATGTTTTCTTTTACATCAAACTGAGTCTCTCTTGTCTTTCTGTTCTCAGTCACTTCATTAACAAGTCAATTACAGAAACTGAACTAACATAGACAATGATAGTGGTCTCTTATTCTGGAAAACAAATACACAGATTATAACCAGATTTGTCAACAGAAGATCAAATAATGCTGCTTTTGTGTATGAAACATGCATAAAAATAAAATTAGAAGTCACATTTCACAGTAACATTGATACATTCCAAACATTACACTGGCTAATATTTACTCAATCTGTAGTAATTTGTACTATAGATGAACACAGACAACGGCATGTCTTTAGCCTGCTGGCATATTTACTGAACTGTTTCCATGACAACACAGAGATACATTTCTACGGCCCCAGGTACGGGGCATCCCGAGGGTCATACTACATCTCCCCTTCTCCCAAAGTAGTGATAAAACCTTAAATAAATGTTCACACTGGCAGAACTGCCTTAACCGTAGGTCACCTAGTCTGTTGGAAAGTTAAACCTGAACCAAAGATATCAGACAGAATAAACATAAACATAGCACTGTCTATAATGCTTAATTCTAGGTGCTGAATACTATGTTACAAAGTCTTTAAGCCACCCTGGGGCTTTCACCTCTCTCCTTGGGTGGACTCTCTGTATCCTCCCCCCCTCCCCTTGCCCTTCTTCTGGCCCTGCTGCCTGTTCCGTATCCTCCACGGCCGGTGGTGGGGCTTGTATCTCTGGGAGGGGTCTGAGGTGTGTTTTGTTTCTCCTCACCTCTTCTGAGTCCGTTTCCACTACATATGAGCGGGGCGTGTCTGCTTTTCTAATCACTGTGGCCGATTCTTTTGTATTTGTGATCCAGACTCGCTGACCTGCTTTTAGCTCCGGTCTCACCGTAGCTTTGTGTCTGTGATTAAAGTCAACTGTCTGTGTGTGTTTCAGTTGTTTGTCCTTGTCTGCAAAGGCCTTCCTGTTTGGCCATTGAGGTTTGAGTTGAACAGTTGAGACTGGCAATGATGAGCGCAGTCTCCTGCCCATCAGGAGTTCTGCTGGCGATGGTCCGTGATGCAGCGGTGTGACCCTGTAGGCCAACAGAGCCCTGTATGGGTCAGCATTTTTCTTCAATAGCCCCTTGACAGTCTTCACCGCCCTCTCTGCCTCTCCATTGCTCTGTGCAAAGTATGGGCTGCTGGTCACATGTCTGAAATCATAGTCCATGGCAAATGAGGAGAAAGTGCCTGAAGAAAACTGAGGGCCATTATCAGTTATTAGTACTTCAGGAACCCCATGTCTAGCAAAAATGGATTTAAAGCCATTGATAACTCCTGCTGATGTGGTTATTGGGGTTTTAATTACTTCAATGTATCGAGAATAGTAGTCCACTAACAATAAGTAAGAGTCATTTTCCCAATAAAACATATCCGCTCCTACTTTCTGCCAGGGCCGCTGTGGCAGCTCTGAGGGTATCATTGGTTCTGGGTGAAATGGTTGGTTTTTAGCACACACCTCACACTGGGCCACCATTCTTGTGATTTGAGCACCCAGTCCCAGCCACCACACTGACTGCTGGGCCCTCAGCCTGCATTTGGTTGTCCCCATATGTCCCTCGTGTAGTCTGCACAGCATTTCCTTCTGTAATGTCTCTGGTATAACAATCCGTTGCCCTTTCATCAGAAGGTCACCATTCATGTGTAGCTCACTGTGGTGGACCCAATAGGGTTTCAGTTGCTGGGACAGCTCTTCCTGCCGTGGCCACCCTCTCTTGCACTGTGACATCAGCTGGCTACAGATAGAATCCCTCTGTTGGTGCTCAGCTATCTGTTGAAGTTTAGACTGGGATGCAGGTAAGTTTTCACGTATCATATTAATGAAGACCTGCACTTCCCCTTCCAGTTGTGCCTCTTCTTCGGTCAGTGGCCGTCTCACCGGGGCCCTGGAGAGTGTGTCTGCTGTGATGAGAGCCTTCCCTGGCACGTAAATTATCTTGTACGTGAACCTCAGCAGTCTGAGACGGAATCGCTGAACTCTGGGAGGTAAGTCATCCAACGCTTTTGTCCCCAACAAGGCCAGTAGTGGTTTATGGTCTGTCTCTATCGTGAATGGTAGGCCTATGAGGTATGAACTCAACCTTTCACATGCCCAGGTGATGGCCAACGCCTCCTTTTCAACCTGGGCATAACGTTGCTCTGTTTCAGAAAGGCTTCGAGAGATGTAAGCGATTGGGCGCCACTCCATGTTATCCTGTCTCTGCATAAGGACAGCCCCCAGGCCAAAGGATGATGCGTCTGCAGACACTTTTGTTTTGGCTTGTGGTCTGTACTGAGCCAACACTCTCTGTGATGCCAGCTCCTTTTTGAGGTTTTCAAATGATGTCTGTTGCATGTGGCCCCAAGACCACTCATTGTTCTTTGACAGCAAATCTCTGAGTGGTTTAGTGGTGTCTGCAAACTGAGGGATAAACTTTGCTATGTATGTGACCATCCCCAAAAAACGCCTAACATCTGCTGTATTCTGTGGGATGGGCATATCTGTGATGGCTCTGATTTTCCCGGGGTCAGGTTCAATAGCTCCTGCCCTGATTTTGTGCCCCACAAACAGGACTTCAGGCTGTGCAAAGGTGCACTTTTCATTTAGTGTTAGACCCGCCTCCTGGAGACGTGTCAAAACAGCTGTGAGCCGTTCGTCGTGTTGGGCCCTATTCTCTCCACATATGAGGATATCATCTGCATGGCATATTACTCCACTTAGCCCTTCTAAGAGCTGGGACATGCGTCTCTGGAAGTGTTCTGGCCCTGAGTTAATTCCAAAAGGCAGAACATTAAAACAAAATCAGCCAAAGGGGGTGATAAATGTTGTGAGCTCCCTGCTCTCCTGTGCTAAGGGTATCTGCCAAAACCCACAACGAGCATCCAGCTTTGTGAACACCAGTGCACCATTCAGCTGGGCTAATGATTGGTCCACTGAGGGTAATATGTGTCTTTCTCTGCACACTCCCTCATTGAGTTTGGTCAGGTCAACGCAGATTCTTATCTTACCATTGGGTTTTGGGACCACTACTATTCCTGCACACCAATCAGTGGGTTTCTCTATCTTTGAGATGACCCCCATCTCCTCCATTCTTTCCAGCTCTTCCTTGACTTTGTCAGTTAAGGGGATTGGTATGCGGCGAGGGGTGGTCAGAGCATAAGGGATGGCGTTCTCATTCAGGCGGATTTGGTAATCACCTTCAAGTCTCCCTAATCCACTGAACACCTTTGGAAACCTCTTTTTGAAGACCTCCCCTGAATCTGCTTTCTCTCCCTGTTCTTCAACTGCATCCAATCGCTCAATGAGGTGCAGTTCTGTAAGTGCTGGTAAGCCCAGCAGTGGCCTGGCTAGGTTATCAATGACAAATACAGACTGAGTGGCCTTTTTGTCTTTACTTTCTAGTCTACTCTGTATCTGTCCCACCACAGGCAGTATCTTGTTATTTGGACCATACAGTCTTTTTGAGGTGTGAAGTAGAGGACCATCTCTACTATACTTATATAATTGTGTGGGTATCGCGGTCACTGCTGCTCCTGTGTCTAATTTAAAAGAAACAACTTCCCCATTAATTTTGATGTCTGAGTACCAACCAGCACAGTCTGCCTTCACCTCACCCAGGAAAAGGCTGTCCTGGTAGAGTTGCTCCTCCTCATCTGCCATCTCATGCACAGGCTGCTTGGATTTGCAGACAGCAGCAAAGTGTCCTCTTCTGTGACATTTCCTGCATTCAGCCTCCTTGGCCGGGCAATCTTTCCAACTATGAAATGGCACTCTCCCCCATTTATGGCACATCCCTGATGTTCCAGTAGCATTATGTTTTGCTCTTCGTTCGGAATTCCACTCTTTCCTTCGAGCAGGCGAAAGCGCGTGCACTTCATCACTGGGCGCGCTGTGTGCGTGATTTCCCGCGCCGCGCAGCACCACTTGCTGCTGTTTTACAGTTTCACTTTGTCTTACTAAGTTCGTAGCTTTAGACAGAGTCAGATTTGAATCTAACTGTAGCTTTTCGGAAAGTCTGATGTCTCTTATGCCCACTACTATGCGATCACGTATCAGTTCATCTTTGAGAGTCCCGAACTTGCAATATTCCGCCAATTTGTGAACTGCAGTAACAAAGCACTCAGCCGTTTCCCCCGGCTCTTGTTTCCGCATGTTAAACCTGGCCCTCTCGAAAATGACGTTGTGTTCTCCAATGAAATGTTTATCGAAACAGTCTTTTACTTTCTCGTAGATTACCTTGTCCTCTTCTTGTATCGCCGACGCATGTAAGATATCCTCTGCTTCATCTCCCATGGAATATATCAATGTGTTCACCTGGAATGCCTCATCCTTTTTATCCAAACCCGACGCTACTCTGTACCTTTCGAATCGTCTAATCCATTTGGGCCAATTTTGGATGTCTCTGCAGTCAAACTTCTCTGGAGGGCTAATGCGAAATGCATCTCCAACGGCGTAAGCTGCAGAGGGTGGTCCCGCGCGTTCTCTCTCTTCTCTGGACATCTTACTTAAGCTGGCGCGTTGATTTACCTCCAAATAGCGGTGATTTTCCCTGAAAAGTTCATTAAACTGTCGACTATACTGTCACGTCGAAAGCTGAGTTGGTTTTAACATTAAACACTTCTGACACCATGTAGTAATTTGTACTATAGATGAACACAGACAACGGCATGTCTTTAGCCTGCTGGCATATTTACTGAACTGTTTCCATGACAACACAGAGATACATTTCTACGGCCCCAGGTACGGGGCATCCCGAGGGTCATACTACACAATCAATCACAATGAATTAACACTTGTACACTTCAAAAATTGAATGATTTAAGGCGGGCGTACACGGTGAGAGTTCGGACCAGGATCGGACACTCGGGAGGTCGTGAGATATTGCACACGTTGCGAGTCAGTTTAACTGATAATCGCAGCTGGTACACGGCACGACTGTCCTGCACGAATTTTATCCCGAGCCGGCAGCAATCACGTGAGCTTTCGCGCTAAACATAGAGACCGTCAATGTTGCATGCATGCAAAGCTTCAGATAGAAATAAATGACAGAAATGTGTGTGCAAATGATTTGTTGTAAAGCAGAGAACAGTAGCCATTCCTTTCAACATAAAAACTAGAGAGAGAGAGAGAGAGAGAGAGAGAGAGAGGTGTGTGTGTGACAGTGGGTGCTTCTCAATATCCCTCCTCGTCTCCTCTCTCCTCCGTCCTATGACCCGGAAACCGATCGAGCTCAGCCATCTTGAAGGACATCTCAATTCTCTAATTGCACCGCGAGGAGTCGAGGATCGAGGAGTTAGGAGGCTTCCCGAGGAGTCATGAGCGAGGATACAGGTGTATCCTATGCGGAAAAGTTTTATCGACTTAAACGTGACGCACGTCTAAATTCTCCTCCCCCTTCACATCGGTCACAATAATTTTAATTTATACTTTACCTTTGCAGTTTATATATTTGCAATCTCACATATTTCAACAGGGTATCTTGCTTTATTATTATTTATTATGAATTTCTTAAATAAACAAACTTCAACAACATAAGGGCAGATCATTTGAGCGCTGCTAATGACGCAATGAAGTGACGCTTGAGTGATCAAGTATTCCAATGTATAAAAAAAGTTACATTCGATTCCTCCGTCCTCGCGTCTTTTCCTTGCAGCCTTCACTCGCATCCTACAGGGGGCGGAGCTGAGACGCGAGGAAAGGAAACAAGGAAAGGAAACGAGGATGCACAAATAAGAAATGAGAAGCACCCAACGTATGTGCACGCTGTATGGTTGCTGCCACTGAGGTATAGCCCCACGTGGTTGTGTATGATTAGCAATAGGGGACAGCTGGTGAAAATCAGGCCGACTCCCCGAATTTTTTAAACATGTTTAAAAATGATCGGGAGGTCGGGGAGGTGCTCATAACGTGCTCGGCTCGGCTCGTAATTCCTCTCACACGCTGCGAGCCGCGACCATGCGAGCATCACCGATTCCACTCGATTTCTCCCGAGTGAAAAAAATCATCTGCGAGCTCGTAAAAACAGCAAAAATCGCACCGTGTATGCCCGCCTTTAAACTTACTGTTCATCACCACCCTCTATAGCATGTACACACTTTCACAGCGAAGTAGCCTACTTAGATTTCCACACACCTGCAGTTCTCCGACTCTCTGCGGAAGGGAAAAGTGCGTACGTCTGATTGGACCCTGACGTGAAGCTGAGAACTTTTCCATGTCAAAGACGTCCATTTTTTTTTTAATAAATATGATCGTTGGCGTGGATTTTAGCGTACGCATACTTTAAGGTCAAATTTGTGCACAAACGTTTTATAAATGAGGCCCTTGGTGTTTTATATGCAACTTTATTTTCAGATTTAGTTCTGATCATTCTGGTAAATGCACATTCAGCTGGATCCAAACCTTGAAACCCAAGAGCTTTTTTATTTATTCGTTTTAAGTGTTGGAGGATTGCTCATGTTTGCATGTTTTTTATTTGTATTATTTTCACAGCAGTGAAATTTCACAGGTGAAAGGGCAAATGACCCACTTATTCAGTTCAGTTTGTTTTTATTTGATAGGGACAAAGCATGTTAATGAACATTTGCACAAAATACACAATGTAAACAAGCCGGATTATAGCAACATTGCTAAATCATGAGTCTTGTAATTTTCATTAAAAAAATTGAGGTGATCATTAAAAAAATTGTGGTTCAGTTTTTGTTGAAAATATTGAGAACATTTCACTAATAACACCAAGAGATGCATTTTCCTATTTTTTTTTTTAAGGAAACATACACAATTTTAAGGCTTGAATTGAGGAACTGATAAACCTCATAAAATTAAGGAAAAGGGGCTACCTATTTATTTTAAGAGAATTAGCTCATTTATGCGGTTTTATTTAGAGACACCATTGTTTGTTCCCAGCATGCTTTGCACATGGCTGGAAATGGAGAGTAAATCTTGAAATAAAGTGTTATTTCATGTGTTTTTGAGTAAGGGAAACATCTGTTAATGTTTAATGTTCAGGTATGTTTGACATTTGAAAGAGTTTCTATTATGTTAAAGTTTTGATCGTTACCATTGTGCAGAAGAGTAGGGCTTATGGTTAAGTTGTGAATAACTGCTTTTTTAAATATTCTGAAGCATGATGTTTACATGTAACAATAACTCTGCTAATGATAGTGCAGTAATAAGTTTGATTCTGTGCTGTCCTGGCAGCATACAGTCTTATTTTAAAACAATATATCTCAAAGTTAAATATAAACAGGCCATATCCATTCACTTGACTTCACACAATTTTGAGAATAAAAAATACTTAAAATAAAAAAGCACATTTCACTAAAAACAATTAATTCATTATGTCTAAATAAATTAGTGCATTTTACATGATTTATTCAGGTAGATTCCATGAATGAAATCAAGCTTTAACTACTCAAAAATAGTATGTGTAATATTGTTACCATCATTTTTTTAAGTAAATAGCAGTAACATTTTTTACAGTGTGTTTTTTTAGAATTTTACAATGATGAAATGAGAGGGGTTTTTTATCCAACACTTGTATCGCCTTCTCATACAGTGTTTCTATAAACTTTAGAGTTGTGTCACCTATGAATGACCAAATACTGAAACAGTACTGGATATGTTAAAAAATCATTGAATATAAATACAACCTTGCAGCACCAACTGTCAAGAATGGCCTAATGTACTTCAAATTCTTTAAACTAAATGTTACAATATTAGACAACTTTTTTACATGGCTTTTAAAAGTAAGAGTAGAATCCAAGGTAACCCCAATATATGTAAACTCTTTAACAACTTCAAGCTCCTCCCCTCTCAGAAATACATTTGAATGTGTAATTTCTACTAACTGTTTTGAAAACATCATGCACACAGTTTTTTTTTTTTTTTTTTTGTGTGTGTGTGTGTGTGTGTGTGTGTTCAATACTAAACCTGTCCTGGTAAGCCAATCCTGTATATTGGTCATAGCAGAAGTCAAAGTAATTGAGGCTTTTTTAAAATTCTTAGTATGGGTAAAAATCACTACATCATCTGCATACAACTGAACATTTACATCTTTACATACTCCAGGTAAATCACTGATATAAAGTGAAAATAGAATTGGAATAGAACCTAAAATAGAACCTTGTGGAACCCCCTTGGGGCAAGCAATGTAAGTGTTTCCTATTTAAAATATAAGATTTTATCCAAAGTATTGCTTCCTCTGAAAAATGTAAATTTGTTAGTTTAGATAAAACCACCTGATGGTCAACAGTGTCAAATGCATTCTTTAGATCTAAAAAGACAGCACCAACACACGCATTCTTATCTAATAAGCATTTCACTTTCTCAACAAACAAACAGTTTGCTGAATCTGTTGAATAATTACTGCAAAAACCAAATTGCATTGGATATAAAGAAGTAAAACCCTTGTTTAGATGATTAGTCAAATTTTTCTGCTACCTTAGATATAATCAGAAGGATACTAATTGGCCTATAATTTTTCAAATTTGATTTATCTCCAGATTTGTAAATTGGGACAACTGTAGCCACATGAAGGACAAGTTTACCATGTGTGTTATTGGACATACTAAAGAATCTTTATTTGATTTTAAAAATGTTGGATCAAGGCCATTGGCGTCCTTTGCTTTGGAGCTTTTTAAAGCATCAATCATATGTGCTACTTCTTTTCCCATCCCCTTTTGACCATTCAATAATGTTCATAAAAAACTGGCTTTAGCCTTTCGTTAAGTCTGTATTACTTTATTCCTCATAGAAGTGTATTTATATCGATCAGTTAAAAGACCAGAATTCAGTGATTTTTTTTAAGGAGCTGATGTCTATCCTTCATCAATTTCCTACATTCATTGTTAACCCAGGGCAACGTGTTCCCTTTTATTTTTGCTAACCGTCCCCTTCTAGTAAACAACTCAAACACTTCTTTAACTTTTCCTAAGAAGTACTCAGAGCCTCTCTCTATGTTTTCGCTTTGCAGGACTTCACTCCAATCAATCTCTTTTAAAGCTATTTCAAGATTTTGTTGCTAATTTTTAGGGACCATATTGCATTAAGCAGTGGTTTTAAATTAATTTAAAAAGCGTTTATTTTATACATTATAAATACATTATGATCAGACAGCCCTGTCAACAGGTTATAACGCTTTAAAATTTGTAAATAATAGATCTATTCTAGTTTTAGAATGAGCGGTTATTCTAGTAGTTTAAATTTTTTTCTTTCCTTCCTTTCATTCCAATTAATATTAAAATCTCCCATGATAATTACTTCCTTTTTCAAATCACAGTGGTTAAGAAGTTGTTTCAATTTGTACATTTTGGCGGAAAGTGAGATATCCACACGTGGCACGTGGTTCCTCACTAACAGATATCTGTAGAGCTGCGGGCTGGGCAACACCCAGCTCGTTATTACTTTTGTCGCCACAAGGGGTCACCAGACAATTGTTAAATGAACAAAACAGTAATTTTGTGTGAACGACATAACATTTAATAGTAAAAAAATGTTTTACCGTTACATATACAATCAATATCACATTTGCAATTGTGCTGAAATTTGGGGTAAACACAACACTCTTTGTGTGATTTTTTTAATCAGCCCTACACTGTAAAAAAAAAAAAAGGTTACTGACTGTCACCTACCCCAGATAGGAACATTGTGTCGGCACAAATCCATGGGCGGAACGCTCCTGTTTAATAAATAAATTAATATTATAATCTGTTATAATAATATTATTATAATAGTTTAACAATAAAATATTATAAATATTTAAATATTATAAAATAAATATAATAACAATATTGTTATTATAATAAATTATAATATTATTAATCTGTTTGCCAGATCTGGGCCACAAGCAGGCCATAGCAATGCCACATGTCAGCCAAGAGCAAATAAATAAACCAGAACTGGACCTAATCTGAGCCACAAAACCTGTGTGTATTAGGAGTATATTATATATGTCATGTTTAATATAATCGTGACAGACCCTCCCTGGTGCATTTCTGATTCCCTAATGCTTTGAGCGCTTCAGGACGCTCCCTTCGAGCCTCTGCAGTCAGTATACTTAAAGCTTCTGGTTATGGAGACTTTGTTGCTGGTTTGTGTACTTTTGTTGCATTGGCCTCCATCAAGAGGGTAGGGGACCTGCAGGCATTTTCGGTTGACAAATCGTGCCTAGAGTTCAGGACAGGTGACAGCCACATTATCCTAAGACCCCGGCCTGGCTATGTGCCCAAGGTTCCAACCACTCCCTTCAGGAACCAGGTGGTGAACCTGCAAGCGCTGCTCTTGGAGGAGGCAGACCCAGCCCTGGCTGTTCTCTGTCCCGTTTCAGGGAGAGGCTGTCTCTAAGCAGAGGTTGGCTCACTGGATAGTGGATGCCATTGCCTTGGCTTACGAAGCACAGGGTGTGCTTTGCCCGCTCAGGCTGCGAGCTCGCTCAACAAGAAGTTCTGCATCCTCCTGGGCGTTGGCACATGGTTCCTCACTAACAAATATCTGTAGAGCTGCGGGCTGGGCGACACCCAACTCATTCGCTAGGTTTTATAGCCTACGCTTAGAGCCGGTTTCCTCCTGTGTTCTCACCTCAAATGGGTAGAAACACAGAGAGGTCGGCTTGCTGCACCTAAAGTTGCGCTCATGTCTCCAGAGGGAAAAACCTGTTGAGTCCTCTGTCACCCTCGGCAGCCGGACGTGCTGGAGCGTCTGTTACCAGGCCTTTATCCCGCTGAATCCTTGAGAACCGGGTCTATGCTGGGTCCCATATGTGCAACCCTGCGGGGATCCCATATGTTATTTTTTTGAAGCCTGTCTCTTTCCCTTGGCTCTTGGAAGGAGCTCATCTATTAGGAGATTGGTGTCACCCCAGTAATTCCATATGCAAACTACCCCACAAGGTTAGTCCATATGTTATATCCAACATCCCAGGTTTTTTTTTTTTTTTTTTTTTTTTGTTAAAGATGAGTTTAGAAATCCTTCATAACTGATTGTGTGGCACTGCTTGTTCTTTTGCTGTAAATCACAGTGGTGGGGATATTAATTAGGGCTGTCAATCAAATGAAAAATTTAGTCTGTGATTAATTAATCTAAATTAATCGCATACATAATTTTTGCTGTGAAAGTATTTTAAATATTTCAATTCAAATGAACCAATGAATAATCAGCAATAATGGCTAATAACGTAATGCCTGGTGTCCGTTTTTAGCATTGCTAACGCAAATGACTGGAGTTTCCACTCACATTCAATGATGTGTGCCGTAACACCAAGGTAACTGGGATTGCTAACTGAAGTCTAGTGATCCCCTGTCAGCGCTCCCACCAATACATCTCCTTTTGCTTTGTTTTCAGTGTCGTACAGCTGCTGGATTTTTAACATAATGGTGTTTCGCGATGGCGGGTTATATGTTATTATGTCTGAAGAGGCTAGGTCTTCTATCACCGAAACTGGTCTGCAGGACATTGCGATCCATTTAGCAAGGGAATTGCTCAGTCGGTCACATTCAGATTTGCTCATCACATCGGGACATCGTACCTCTGGATTAATGTTAACTCCTGGATGCTTTGCATTGCTTTGTACTTTTGAGGTGACAAACTCCTTGCTGCAGAAACAACTTTATTTTTATCAACACTTCCATCAGGCCATTTTTTATAAGTAAATGTTCCATCAATGATCCAGGCAGCGCGTTCTCGTCTCCCTCCTTCATTTTACAGTCGAGTGGTGGCTAGAACGTCTCAAGGTCAATATGGAATGGATCAATCTGCGTTATTTATTTTAACACGTTATTTTTTCTCAGATTAATTAATCGAGATGAACGCGTTATTTTGACAGCCCATATAAATATAATATTAAGGTGTATTAATATAACAGATTTTTGATGAGAGATTAGACACTGGAAAAGTTCAGTGAATGAGGTTATTGCATGATGATTATGTCATTACCAAAACATAACCAACAACACCTGATCATATTTTTGCTTGGCTTTGTGCCACAACAAATGTGTCTTAAAAGCAAGCAGTTTTAAGCAAGCCAAAGAAAAACTAAAGATAAAAAGTCAAGGATGGAAGAGGGCAGAAAAACATGAAGAAGGCAGATGTCTTAACAAATATCAGTAGACCGGGAAGATTTAAATGAGCCGTTCATTCATAAATACGCAAGATTGCAGTGAAAATACAAACCGGAAGACAAAAGACAACGAGCGCAGCGCTAGCTGAAAAGGGCTATATGACAAATTCCCAAGAATGAGGGAGAACATGAAAGAACATTTAAAAGGTCTAATAATACATTACATTAACGATCACTGCAGTATCTGCACAAAAGACACAGACAGAATAAAGGCATAGTTACTTTTCATTCTTTGTTCCTTGAATTGTCGATCTACATCATTGTCTTTTGTGTATCAGAATAATTCATCGTGACATTGCGTTCATGGTCAGATGTACGGCTGTATCAGTGTCCTTATTTGCACATATATTTAATTTGAAGAAGACGAGCCCACACACGGTGCTGGTCCATGTTTAGAGCAGTACAGTATATGAAATATGTCCATAATAAACACACTCGCTCTGCTCCGTATATGAACTGTATTTTCCTATGTGGTGAGCGTTGTTAAACTCATTTAACTAATTAAACTCTGTTCAGCTTTGCTTTTCAACGCAGAAGAACAAAATTTCTCAGAAAAACGCAAAAATAACCAATTTCCACTTGTTGGTAACGTTCATATCTGTTCACATCTCCAAATAGGTTTTGTGGTTTCATGACAATATCAGTGTATTAGCCAATGCAGTGATTCGTTTATGTATGTGTGCTATTACTAATGGTTAGCTTGAGGTATTAAAGTTAAGTTGATTTTTATTTGATTATGGTTTTGTAGTTTAATTTTATATTAATCAATATTCTTTATTAGTGGACTCCAATGAAACACATTCACAGTATTACTAGTGTACCATACTGTTAAATATATTAAAATAAGATAAATGTAAAATTAACATTAAATGACTGTCACCTCTGCTGCCAGTATTTCACTGTTCATTTGCAATTTAAGCGTGTTATTGTAGTTTATGGTCAGCTTGCCTTTTTTCCGGTTGCAGTCTAAACATGTGACTTCAGTTGATTGATGGCTAAAATATCTGAGAAAAACAGTATGTACAGTATGTATGAATAGAGACAAATGTCATGACAAATGTCAAATGTCAATTTGTCATTTCCATGACGCAGTTAATCATCTATAAATAGTCTTGTGTTAACAGGTTTCTGGGCCTGAAGGTGTGTAGAGCCATCTAAATAGTTATGACCCTATGAGAGAATTTGAATAATGAAATAGGAATTTGAAAGTGAATGACAGTCACACAAACAGATTTATACAACACAAGTTTCCAGTATGTCACATTATACCGGGGTGAACATTACCTTATAAACGTATAATCTGCTTTTCATAAATGCACACTGAAAATACATTAAATAAAAGGGAAACAGAGATTGTCTGATTTACTCACATTATTTGTCATCTACACAACAGTGTTTCTCTTCAAAACTTGATTTATTTCCTTTTTAATTACAGTAAATCTAAAATGTACAGTGTGTCTACTAGATTCAGTTATATAGGGTAAATATGAACTAATTAAGTCTGTTAAACAGCACTTGAAAATGTTTTTTGTTTTTTTTGTTTGTTTGTTTGTTTGCTCTTGACTTTATTGAAATTGTAGTTGCCATTGTGCTTTGCATTGGACTTAATGTTGAGAGTATAAAATGTTAAAAATATGTATTTTAAAGGTATGTGATTTTGGCCAAGATGAGGCTTGAGTGCATTTAATGTTCAAATATCTTGGTATTTAGAACTATTTCAATTACACTTAGATAGCACTGCAAATATCCTCATTGTTGTTATATTGATATAACATCATGGTATAATTCCCCTGGAAACTGCTGTTTCTGTAGAAGGCCGTCTGGTTTTACCTGTCGTGTGTAAAAATTCCAGTTATGGCTCTGTATACCTCCAGCCTGAAATCCTGTCAACAGAACAGTAGTTAAAGATGATTGACTGTTCTTCTTTTACCTTCATGTTTCACTCACATCTGCCAAAGCTGACTATTAGCTTAGAAGAATCTTTTTTCTGAAACAATAGGAGTCAGAGGTGGGGTGGGGCAGAGAACAGAGGTGGGGTGGGGTGCTTTACATTCCATTAGAAAGCTGTCAGTCGTGGAAACAGCAGTCAGATCACAGACCAGAGCAGAAGTATGAAGTTTAACACAGCGTTGAGTGCTGCTGGAATCATATTTCTCTACATAGCAGGTAGGATCTTACAAAAAAGTCTATAACATGACAAAATTAGATGTAAATTTAATAATGTTTTTTCAATTATTTAATAACTGACAACAAGGCATTTAATTCCTGAGAACATTTGTAAACACACTTGCCAATTTATGTTTCTCATGATTGTAAAAACCTTTGGATCTGAAGACTTAGGGTTGAATGCTTGAAATTGGTTCTGTAGATAAACACAAATTCTGTTTTTTATTTTAAGATGGGTTTAATTCACGTAAATTCCAGGGTCACACGAATTAGGATGCAGGTGGTATGCAGTTGCAGCAATTTGTTTAGTTCTCTGCATAAATTCCGTACTATTATTACTTTGATATTATTCTGGTTTTATTCACTAAAATGTGAAAAATAATAAAGAATGAATAGTGTCCAAATGTTTATGAAGCACACTTATTTGATATATACTGTAAAATACTGTAAATATGCTGTAAAATATTTTAAGTATACTGTAATATTTGTAATATGCTGTAAACTACTCGCGCATTGTTTGAAAACGCATAAGAAGACAGGCACACAGTTATTTTATATTCAGTAACTACAGATGATACATACAGATGATTTAGGTTGTTTAAATATAGCTACATTTTGGGGTTTGGGTCCTATTCCATCCATCCATAGAAACCCACAAGTGTCTAGTTCACATCTGCACTGCTTCTGAAACTGAACTAATTTAGGTTAATTACTTAAATGATTTCATAGTCATGAAATTAATATACAGTTTTTTGGGGGCTTAAATCCATAAACGCCCTTATTCAGGTGAAATATTTGATCTTGTTTTCGTGCCAATATGTGCCAGCGCTGATGTAAAAGGCAAAACTGTCACGGTTCATGGGTCTTTGTTCATCTTGTGTTTCTGTCTCTGGTCTGATTGTTGATCAGCGTTGCTGGGCAACTTATTACGTTGAAGAATTAATCAGGCCAGCCTCACCTGACACTCATTATCTCTCGCTATATCTCCCTTGTGTTGCCGTCAGTCTTTATCAGGTCGTTGTTTGGCTCTTGCTGTCGTGTGTGTAGTTCCTGTTCCAGTTTTGTCTCTGGTTCATGTTAGATCACCTGCTGGAATAACCGATCAGCAGTTTGAGCCACTTGCCCACTGCAGTCCGTTCCTTGCTGCCAAAGCCGGCCAGCTACCGTCAGCGGTCCCAACATCTGACCGTCTCTCTGCAGTGTTTCTGAGTTTATTTTCTACTTTTAATACTCTTATTGATTGCATTTGCTTTTGGATCCCGTTGTTATTTCCATGACAGAAATGGTGATTGTGGGCTACACAAACCAGTTTATCAGCTCTGTCCAAATGGTTCTCTACTTACTTTGTCTTTGTCTTTGTCTTTGTCTACCCACACAGGTTCCCTCTGCCAGTTAGATGGTAAGTTGTAATGACGACCATACAACTCACAGAATGTGTCTTCTATGTCTGTGAATCATTTTAACAAGGAAATCTCATATCTTGTTCTCTCTCTACAGTATGTGGGAGAGCCCCCCTCAATAACAGGGTTGTCGGAGGAGAGAATGCGACGGCGGGGGCTTGGCCGTGGCAAGTCAGCATTCATAACTTAGGCCTTCGCCATATCTGCGGCGGGACTCTAATCACCAAAGACTGGGTTTTATCTGCAGCTCATTGCTTCCTGAGGTATGATGTTTAACACTTTAGATACACTTATAAATCGTTAATATTGATATTAAATAGTGTTGTCAAAAGTACCGACTTCTGTACCACGTCGATACTGAAATATTACACGTGAGGCTTTGAGCGCTGTTGAGCGGAATCATAAACACCTCTGATTGGCCATTGTGTTCACATGCTCATTGAATATATCTTTGATTGGCTACAATGATCAGCGCTTAAAAAACATGTTGTAAATATACATCAGTGACGCTCTTCAGCGAGCGCTTCACACACACACACACGTGAGCGTTTGAAAGCAGGGGTCTTATCAGCGGATCAACGCTGCTTGGCTTTCAAACGCTCCAGCTTTCAAAACACTTTCAACCGTTCCTGTGCGTTGATCATTGTAGCCAATCACAGACATATCCGATAAACTCGTGAACACAATAGCCAATCAGAGGTGTTTATGAGGCTCAACAGCGCTCAAAGCGTCACATTTTTCAAATTTCAGTACCGACTTGGTATCGAAGTCGGTACTTTTGACAACACTAGTATTAAAGCATTCTTTATCTATTTACAGATTGAGTGAATCTCAAATTGTGATGTACTTCGGGCGTCTGAGCCAGTTCGGCTCAAACCCTTATGAGACAAACAGGACAGCGAGTCGAATCATCAGACATCCTAACTATGACTTTTCCATAGTTGACAGCAACATAGCACTGGTCCAGCTCTCCTCTTCTGTGACTTTCTCTGATTACATTAAGCCTGTGTGTCTGCCGGCGGCTGGTAGTGTATTATCTACAGGTACAGAGAGCTGGGGCACTGGATGGGGCACCGGCGGTGAGTGAACAAATGTGAAGCTTGCCAGTTAACTGAACACACACAATACTGTAAACCTCAACAATTTACCTAGAATTGTTTTTTAAAAGACATTAAATGTGTCCTCTGATCTGTGTCACAGGCCAGTTTT
The DNA here is from genome assembly GCF_963993115.1 of Abramis brama. Taxonomy (NCBI): domain Eukaryota; kingdom Metazoa; phylum Chordata; class Actinopteri; order Cypriniformes; family Leuciscidae; genus Abramis; species Abramis brama. The sequence continues at coordinate 65,656,031 of NC_139963.1, read as the reverse complement.
TTGATATACTGCAAGAGGAGATGATCTCACTTGTGAACGACAGTGACTGTTATAATAAGTATGGACCGGATATCACAAGCAATACGATTTGTGCTGGACTAGTAAATCAGGGAGCGAAAAGAATATGTTCGGTAAGATACCAGTCATTAATTTCCACCTTTTTTATTCCAAAGCAATTTACAAAACACTACTCATCTGCAAACTTTACCTGTTAACCTAGTTGCTTAATTAAGCCCAGTTCACGCCACTGATCATGAACTCGTAAACTTCATCATTTAAAAATAGAGACTCTGCAAGCTTTGTAAAGACATATGTCTAAAGTCTGTGTGACAAGCATTCGCTGAGTTACAGATCATTTTCTGTTGCGTTTCAGAATGAACTTCACATTGAGAGCGACGGCAGATCGTGCATCATGTTTATTTCCTTTATTTTATGAAAAAAAAAAGAAATTATGAGCGTACACAAATAAAAGAAGACATTTAACAGTTTTGAATGATGTATAACACTTATATGTAAGATCAGAATCAACAAGAGTATTTTGAGTCTCTTTTGCACTGATAAGAAAAAAAGCGCGACCACTGAGCCAGGGGGTTCAGAAGAGGATCTATGACCTCTGGAAGCATCTCTTTCAGGAGCTTAGTCGGTATAGGGTCTAACATACATGTTGTTGATTTAGATGATTTAACAAGTTTAGACAATTCTTCCTCTCCTATAGCAATGAATGAATGGAAGTTTTCCTCAGGGAGACTACAACGTCTGATGCGATACTGTAGTAGACAGTTGCACAGTTCTAATTTTCTCTCTAATATTATCAATCTTGTAAGTGAAGAAGTGCATAAAGTCATTACTACTGTGCTGCTTGGAAACTTCTGGGCTTGAAGCTTTATTTTTTGTTACTTGCCTTGCCTTCGTTAGTTTAGACACTGTTTCTAACAAATACCTAGGGTTGTGTTTATTTTCTTCTAATAGGATTAAAAATAAGCAGATCTAGAAGTTTTAAGGCCTCTCTGTATGCAGGCTACACTATTGCATACTTGTGTCTGTAACAGTTGTTCACTGTATATTGTCAGAGATATAAATGCTGAATGTTTGTCAATACAGACAGACTCTGGAGGTCCAATGGTCAGTAAGAACGGCTCCCTGTGGATCGAGTTCGGCATTGTGAGTCAAAGTAGAGGATGTGACCCCAAATATCCTGGTATATACATCCGAGTTTCTCAGTACCAGGACTGGATCAAGTCTTACATGGGCAGCAACCCACCTGGATTTGTCAGATTCAACGTTGAAAAGCTAGCATCCAACTCCAACTTCGGAAGCGTACTCAACCTCCTCTTATTTTCCCTTTCTCTCACATTCTCCATCATTCCTTTCACCTTCTCCATCTATCTCACTTCCTAAATATTGTATGAAGAATAATTCTCAGGGCTCTTTGATGAAGTGGACATTTGTGCTGTACATGCTCTCATAAATTTGAGAAAAGAGCAGTTGTATTGTTATTTTAATAATTTATTCTTTATCTTTTTAAAAACGTACTATTCTTGAAAACTCTCTTATTGACATTATAAGAGATTAAGATTTTTTTGCATTATTGTTATGGTTATTCATAACGCGTGTCGCGAGTACAACCCTCACTCTCAAACAGTGAAATACGGAAATGAGCGTGAAGGGACTGCACTGATTCTAGATTTGGACCAGTGACCAGAAGATTCGACTCGCTCAAGAGACGGTGTCAACAGCAAGGGGAGAAGGAAATGGTGACAACACTGGCTGCGTTAGAAACAGGCATGATACATCATCACCACATACCACAAAGGAAAATAATGATCATGGCAGTAAAGACTTGTTCCAAACAAATTAAATGTTACCTTTTTATAACCCTTAATTATATAGATTTATATTTCCTATTTAGTTAGTAACTATTATTAATTGTTTCTCTCTTTTTTGTGACCCATTTAGATTCAAGCAAATAAAGTTAATTGACCCTTACTCTCTTAATGTGTATACAATTTATTTTTACCTATTTATTCAAATTGTTTATAATTGGCTTATTTAATGTAGAGAATTCTTCCAAATGATAACCCTTTGAAACACCCTTTTTACTCTTGTTCTCCAGAAAAAAAAAAGAAAAGTAAAAAAAAATATATATATATATAATTAAATAAAATACAGTAGAATTTAAAAAAGTAGAAACCAACAGTAGGGAAAATAAAATCACAATAAATCAAATTTACTGCTCACAATAGCAGTCTCAATATGAATTAGATTTCACTAAATCTCAGTTCCAGTTCAATGCTGCTTGCATGAGATCCTTCTTCTGCAACTGAGTTCTGAGCAACACCATTCAGTCAGAAAGTGAGGAAAAACATGAACAATCCTTCCACTCTCTTCATTCCTTGATCCACAAAACTTGGTTCTTATATGGGCATGGCTCGCCATTTCCTGCTCGCAATAGTTTTTCTGATGTGAAGCAGGGAAGGGAGAAGTACAGACCGGGGACAGTTGCAACATGGGGATGGTTGCAACATGTCATTTTTTTCCAATCAGAAACAAGCTAGTGTGATGACACTCATACTGTACATGCACAGTTAGAGGCATAAGTAAGAAGACAGTAGACATATTCAACATCTGCTGCTGCATTTATTGAACAAAACTTGTTTTGGAGGTATGAAAGTAATTTGTTTCATGAGATATATTTTTTGTCATACTGTCCAGACATTTTGTATGAATTAATTAATGTTCTGTCATGGCTCATGGGGTTTGGGACGGTTGCAACAAGTTATAAATTGCATGTTTAATAAAGTTTTTTTGCATTGCAAATTGTTTAATTCTTCCTGTCTGGCACTGAAATATGGAGAGATTGAATAGCATTTGTAACACCTGCACACTAAATCTATGTAGGCCTATGTTCTACACATAAACAAAAAAAAAAACTCAATAACTGTTATTTGATAAATATGACTAAATAAATAAATTATAGGCTACAATAATATTATTGAAATAAATACTACTGTAATATTATAGTAGGCCTAAAACAGTTAATATTTTCAGAATTATATGCTCATTGAGACAAAAAGCTAAAATTAATTAGAGAAATTTAAGGTATTTTTAACGTGTTGCAACCGTCCCCTGGGTCGGGGTCAGTTGCAACATCTGGCTTCTTCCATTCAAATAAATACTGTGAACGATATGTCATATATAATCATCTTTGAATGGTATGGGTAATTAGCAGACAGATGCAAGTTTAATATATACAAATTTGGTTGGTCTAGTCCAAATAGTCTCTGAGTAACTGAGAGAAATGCAAAAAGTGTTGCAACTGTCCCCGGTCTCCCCTACATAACCTTCAGAAATCGCCCAGTTTCCAGGAAACGTGCAGTGTCCGACTCAGGAAATGATGAAAAATAGAAAAGAAGGGTAAAAAATGAAAAGAGGAAAAAAAGCAAGATGCAACCTTGCAAAGCACAAGGCCAAAAATACAATTAGACATTCCTTTTCAAATATACATCATTACAGCAGTTAATCTGCATATACACAACATTCAACATGTTTGACTTCATTTTCATCTAACTTTAGCACATTGAATTTGCATAGATGTGCAAAGAGCATATTTCAAATGACGCGTTTCTGCCCGTATCGCTGCCCGTAACTCATAGCTCGAATACACAACCAAAACCATTAAAATAACATCTGTTAACTGATCAAAGTAACTTTTAACTCTGAAACATTAGTTATTTAACACATTCACGAAGAAGATTAACTCTATGCATCTTTCATATAAGCATATAATATTTGAACACCATTTGTCAAACATTTACACACACAAAAAAAACGAACCTCCGTAATAGATAATTTATTAACTTCACTTACCAAGAGAATTTCTTATGAAGTTTTCAGAAAGGCAAAACTCCAACTTTAGGCCTGTATTTTCCCCGTAGCATTCGCGCTAACATTCACCCGTAATCATTGAGTGATGACATTCAATCCACACTTTTATTTTAAAATGTCTCTGTTATTTCTCTGATACAACTGTTAGTTTGTTCGTTTCTATTTTTTCTTCTCTTCTTTTTAGGATCACTTTTTTTTTTTTCATATATGTCTGATAAACAATATGCATAACCGATATAGGGTTTGGAACTCTGCAATATGATTAGGGAAACTCTTTAATCAATTACCATGTTGTAGTCACACTGTGAAGTCAGAAACAACTCAAGTGTAATTTAAATTAATTTAAAAGTAATTCAAAGTAGAAAGAGGAAACGGTTCACGGAAAGTTACAAAGAGCATCACAGAAAGCCGAAGAAGGGCAGAAGAAAAGAGAACTTGTGGCAAGCGCACGCTAACAGCAGAGCACATGTAAACCCTGCTAACAGGGAACATTCTCATAACTTTAGCTATGTTCTGTCAAATTTCTCTCAACGTTATGAACAAATGTTCTTCTAGTAACGTTAATAAAGCGTTTGTTATTGAAGCTTGTTTCTGCCACAGAATAAAAAATTAAAAAAGCAACTTTTTATCTCACAATTTTGAAGTTTACATCATTACTGACTTTTTATAAGAATTGTGTGATATAAAGTCCAATTTTAAGGGAAAAAAGAATGACTTCCTCAGAATTGCGAGTTACACCTTCTGACACCTTTTATTTTATTTTATTTATTTTATTATTATTATTAAATGCTACTGGTCTTCAACATAAAAATGTGTCACATTAGCTTTTCAAAGCTAGTTGTCAATAAAGCAGAACTGCACATTCAACTGATCAATTACATTGAGAAAAAGGTTTTAAATATTTGGCAAAAACATGAGACACTTTAAACAAAACTGAATAAACAAAATGAATAAAAATGAAACTGTACACTAATTAAAACCAAATTCAAGAATGAATATACTTGTAAAGAGCACTGCAAGGACAGGATTACTGTGCTCCATCCCAATCAGACGCACACCCTAATAGGACCATCGTGTGCATACCATATTTATCCACACACATTACATATTTTTCACACTTTGTAATAGTTGTGACTAAGTCCCTCAGTTGTCCTCGGTGTGAATAGATAGATCTCAACATCATACACTCACATTTGGAAAGGGTTGAAAATATTTCAAATTATGCTGGAAAACCAACAAATGTGCAGGACCTGGAGATTTTTCTAACGGACATTAGACAGTGGTGCTCATGTGATCAGCGTCGGCCAATAGTGGGGCTGCGTTCTAATGTAGAACCCGGAAGCGCTGCACTGTTTACTACATCAACAGCGTAGGAGATTGAAATGGAAGAGATTTACTGTTGTAGATACAGTGTTCAAACTATACCGTGTCCTCTGGGGGAGCCCACTTGCTTTTTTGTTTGTTTTTTTTCACCATGGGGTGCTCATGCGTTTGCGTCAAAAGAGGACTTACAATGACTTACAGAGATATGTAACAGCTACAAGTTTATGCACTACTTGCTTTATGCAAGCACTATATAGGAAAAGGATAAATCACTATACAGGATTTACCCTATTATTTTTGATCAACAAAAATTGACAGGACAAACAGCCACACACAAATAATCATAACTAGTCTGTCTTTGAGTTCACATGAACAATGGTTAAATTACTCGTCAGGCTACAGAAGAATACCATAATTCCTCCATTCAGTTAGGCCTCAGACATCGAGAGTCACGCAGACCTATAGCAACCCAGCCACACCACATAATTGGGAATAACATGTCTTACCTTTACACAGAATCGACCACTAACTGCACAATGGCCTCCAACTTTTATATTTTTTTACGATCTTTGAGTTAACGTATTAAACATGAGTGTAATTTGCACCACAGCGCCACCACACCTTGATTCTCATGACAAGAATAGCATGTATTCTTGAATCTTGAATTAGGTTTAAATCGCCGGCATGAATGAATGATATTTTAACTATTTTACACATAATAATCCACAATGATCACATTACACAAAACTAAAATTGCACTTCAAAATAACACATTGTCAATATTTTTTGAGAATTACATTTTAAGGGGAGCCCCTGTCTTATTAAGGGGAGCCGAGCTCCCCCATATTTCGCACCCTGTGTAGATATGTTTGGCAATAAAAGTGTCATGAAAATACTGTAAAATCCAGCCTACCACCTTGAGGAGAGTGTTGAAGTAGCTGACACACAGTTTGCCTTTAGAGACACATAAACATGTTCTGACCTCAAGGTTAAACACAGTGATGGCGGCCAATAGAGGGCGCTAGGATGCCGTCCTCCCTGAGCCACACACACACAAAACAATAATAAATGATACATTTAGTGGAACCTTATTACACACTTTAACAGTCAAATTGCAATTGTTTTTTTGTTTTTTAGCTAAGGGCGGTTATATCACCTGTTAAATGGCTATTTAACAATTACATTCAGTCCTTCGCTGCTGGCGGTGTGCTTTTTAGTTTGTTACGCCACCCCCAAACAGTCTTAGCACCAGCCAGCACTAGTTAAACGTGCAAATTAACCTGCTTTTCAAGTCTTCACATACATCAGGTGAGGAATACTGGTGTAATAACTACAAATCGAAATTTCACAGCTCAACAGCACCAAACATAGTGTCTGTTTTAAATGGGAATAAGATTAAAATGTCAAACACCACTGCCTCTGTTCATTGGAAGCAAGGGTATCTCCACTGAGTTTTCTCTCTGCTGGGATCCCTCAGCATCTTCTCTGTTTATCTCTCTCCCTCTGTTCCCTGTAAGAATACAGAAAGAATCACAGATGGTAAAAAAAGACAGTAAGGACTGTAGATGTTACAACAAGTGTGTTATGGTTTCTATAAATCTGCTATACACTGATCTAAAGAGTGTAAAAATCAGGAACTTTTATCTTATCAGAGACAAATTTAAGTCAAATATAAGTCTTTATTTTAATATAGGCTGTTTATGTTTTCTTTTTTATATTGGGGCATGGATGTAGGACTTCTAACTTTAAACTGGATCATTTTTATTTTATATTTTTTAATAAACATTACTAGCAGCTTAATATGTGCATATTTTATATTTAACAACAGTGAAGCTGTGTGCTTTTTACCGAATCTTCAAAGAGATCTGATCTAAAAAAGATCTTTATTAATAATCAATAACTTGTGCTACTCACCTTGAACAGTAACTTTGAATCGCTTGTATTTGGTCTCTCTGCTGCTAATGATCTTGAGTTTATAAAGTCCACAGTCAGTGTTTGTGATGTTTTTGATGGTGAGAGATCCAGTCTGACGGTCCAGCTCCAGTCTGTCTCTGAATCTGCCATTGACACCATCATATGTTGACATTTTATTGTTCTCCATATCAGCTTTAGCTATAAGATTGTCTTCGGGGCCAAACATCCACAGTGTCAGAGCATCTCTCTGTAGTTCATGAACATCAGTGTTTAGTTTGGCACGTTCTCCCTCCATCACTGACACTTTGATATCTTCATTTCACAGCACCACATAGAAGAGAAATGTGCTCATAAGATCAAGTGAAACACATGTAGACAATCCTTTCAGAGCATCTATAAATTGTAGTTTTGTAGATCTAAAAAACAAATTATTATTATGTTAAAAGACATGAGATACTCACCATCTACAATAATCGCGATTCTCTTGCTTTTTTTCCCTGTGCGGCTGCTGATCTGGAGTTTATAAACATCAGAATGTGCGATGCTGATGTTCCAGATGGTCAGAGATCCGGTCTGATGATCCAGCTGAAGTCTGTCTTTGAATCTCAAATCATTTCCATGATACAATGAGATCTTACTAGTGGCTCTGTTGATTTCAGCAATGCAGGTGTCATTATCTCCATGTGTCCACAGTATCTTACTGTCTTCCTCTAGTTCACGAATATCAGTGTTTAGAGTGACAGATTCTCCCGCTGTCACTTTTAGTGTATCCACTTCATGTCACGCCAAAACATGCAACAGAAAAATATAGAAAAATATGATCATAAGAGCATGCAGGTTCACTGAATATTGAATATAAGGGGTATTAACATCATCATTGAATTAAAACTCAAGCTACTCACACCATACTTTAACTCTAAACTTCTTATACCAGACATTATTTCTGCTGCTGATTTGTAGGTGATAAACTCCAGAGTCTGTGCTTTTGGTGTTTGTGATCCTGAGAGATCCAGTTCGATCATCCATATCCAGTCTGTCTCTGAATCTCCCATCATCAACATCAGTAAATAAGAGCTGATTGGTGTATCCATCTCTTTTAGCTATAATGGTGTCTTCAGATCCAAACCTCCAGAGCACCTGATCATCCTTCTGTAGTTCACTTACACCAGTGTCTAGAGAGACGTTTTCTCCCTCTGAGAATCGTAGTGAGTCCACTGCGTGAGCAACCAAAACATGAGAACATATGAAACTTATAAGTTAATAATTGATGATCTTTACCAAGATCCAGCACTGCATGTTGTCTGACACACACATTTCAGGTCTTGGATTCTCTACTATTGAGCTGATGAGCTGAATCAGGTGTGTTTGATTGAAACAAAATATGCAGTGTTGAGGGCTCCAGAAATATGTTTGGGAACCACTGATTTATGACACTACGCTTCCCCACTTAGTGCTGTGAAGAGACGACCCAACACCTGAGAAGATATCAGGATGCTTAACCCCAGGAAGCACAACATCAGGAAGATCAGGCCTTTTCTAACTGAGCATGCAACACAACTTCTCGTCCAGTCAAGTCATCTTCATTTATATAGCGCTTTTAACAATGTAGATTGTTTCAAAGCAGCTTTACAGAGATAAACGTTTAATTTAAGGTAACAGAGATTGTTTTGGCTTTATAGCGGTTCTTGAATAATGTTATTTTCCAGCTAAAGTTAGTTTTGATTGATTCACTTCCGTCGAAATGATCATTTGTTATTAAATTAGGGGCTGTTCCAAAGTTTTGGTGCTAAATAGGAGAAGGATCTACTGCCAGCAGTCGATTTTGATATTCTAGGTATTATTAACTAGGCGGAATTTTGAGATCGCAATAGACGTGAAGGACTATAAAGCGTTAAGAGGTCGCTCAAGTACTGTGAAGCTAAACCATTTAGTGCTTTGTAAGTAATCAGCAATATTTTAAAATTTATGCAATGTTTAATAGGGAGCCAATGAACTGGGCTAATATGGTCATACCTCCTGGTTCTGGTAAGAACTCAAGCTGCTGCGTTTTGAACTAGCTGTAATTTGTTTATTAAGCGTGCAGGGCAACCACCCAGTAGAGCATTACAATAATCTAGCCTTGAGGTCATGAACGCATGGACTAATTGTTCCGCATTTGTCAATGAGAGCATATGACGTAATTTAGATATATTTTTAAGATGGAAAAATGCGGTTTTACAGATACTAGACACGTGACTTTCAAATGAAAGATTGGTATCAAAGAGCACACCCAGGTTATAAATATAGAGCTGAGTATCATCGGCATAGGTCATTTTTAGGCTGGATTACTGCAATGCTCTTCTGGATGGACTTCCATCATGTGCAACTAAACCTCTACAAATGATTCAGAATGCTGCAGCCCGTCTCGTCTACAACGAGCCCAAAAGTGTCAGGTTCTGCAAGAGAGAGGACCCAGACGCAGAACGAGCGTGAAGGGAAGTTTTATTAACAATACTGTAGACAGGGCACAACAAGGGGAGTGAAGCGTGAAACAGTTCAAACAGTAGGGCAGGGCAGAGGACACAACGACAGACAGGAAGTATGATCACTGAAACCAGAACTGGGGTGACAAAGAGCTTGAAGACTCCAGAGGAAGAGGCAGCATCAGGTGGAATGATGGTGTGGAACACAAACAGGATCACAAGGAACCAGAGGCTAGATGATCTCTTCAATGTGAAAGGTGTTACAGTCTAGCTGTCAGACAGTTGGGGTCAATGGCCAGTAAACCTCAGGATACAAGGCAGGGCAGGAACAAACACAAGACTCACAATGAACAAGAAAAGACAAGATAAACAGACAAGGCACAAGAGTATAATTAAATAGGCAAATAAAGGATTAAAAGTAAAACAGAACAAAAACTAGAGGAAAAGAAAAGAGCTTGAAATAAAACAAAAGAACTTGCAATCAAAAAGATAAATAAAACAAAATAACAAACTAATAGGGAGTTAGAAACTGGAGATGTTAACCTAGAGAAAAAACAAAACCTAACTATAACAAGACTTGAAGGAAAAAGCAAAAGGATACACTACTGCAAGAAACGATCAAATACTCAACAAGAACAGGAACTAGGTTTAACCATACAAAGGCAAACAAGACTATACCACAAAACAAACCAGCAAAGACATGAGGGAAAGAAGCACAATATAAAGGGACCAGAACACATGAGGATCAGGTGAGCACAATTAGTGAAATGAAGGCAAGACGTGGACTAAACAAGGGGGCGTGGTAACAGGAAACAAGGAGGCAGGACAAAAGGAGCACATGGCAAACACAAACAAAGACAGAGCCATGTGCTCAGACACAAGACAAACAAGGAAACATTAAACAGTGACAAAACAGACAAGACTGTCAGGGCGGGACCCTGACAAAAAGGGCCCACGTCACTCCACTGTTCATCTCTCTACACTGGCTACCACTCACAACTCGCATCAAGTTCAAGGCATTGACGCTTGCTTACAGATCTACCACAGGCTCAGCTCCCTCCTACTTTCACTCACTCCTACGAGTCCCTACCGGAAGCCTACGATCGGTAAATCCATCACAATACCGGTACCATCACAGAGAGTTATTTGTTCAGATATTAATACAACAAAATATCTCTCTACACTCTAAAAAATTATGGGTTGTTTTAACCCAATTTTGGCTCAAATATGGACAAACCCAAACGTTGGCCCCTAATAACCTGCACTAAAAGCAAGAAAGCTAGAGTAGCATCACTTATAATATTGTTTCTATTGAAATATTGAGCTACTCACCATAGAGCATAACCCTGAATCTTTTGGATTTGGTCTCTCTGGTGCTTAAGAGCTTCAGCTGATAATCTCCTGACTGTGTGATTTTGACGTCTCTGATGGTGAGATCTCCATTCTCACTGTTCAGATGCAGTCTGTCTCTGAATCTCTTGTCATCCTTGCCAGGTAAGATCTCGTTGGTCCTTACAGGAATTTGAGCGATGATAGAGCCTTGAGGTCCAAACATCCAGAGTATTTTATCATATTTCTGTAGTTCGGTTATGCCAGTGTGTAGAGTCACAGAATCTCCCTCTGTCACTTCTTTTGTCTTCATTTCATCTGTTCATTGCACCCAGAGAATAAAAAGCTTATTTCTCAGAAATTAAACTGATATAACTACCAGTAAAATCAGCAAACAGACACAAATTTAAGTTTGCTTGACTAATAAAACTCATGTGGTTTGCCGCTCTAAATTTCAGGACTTCAAGAAAATACAGAAATTTTTAGATTAATAGCTTGTAATTGCCCAGTTTTAATCTCTCAGAATAGCACACAGTAACAGTTTCTCACTCTAATGGTGCTAAATGATCTCCTTTAAACCTTTAAAGTACTTAAGTAGATCAAAACTTGACTCTGTAGTACTTACGCTTTAGTCTCGAGTACTTGCGGCGATAGTAACACACACCAACGGTTACAGCTACAGCCACAACTAGCAGCACACAGAAACAAATCAGTGTGGCTAAAGCTGCTGGAGACAGACCTGGCTCAGGAACCGCTAGAGAGAGACAGTAATAAGTGTAAATGTGTCCTGAAAATCTGACTGTACATGTATATGAGTTAAATAAGTAAGGGATAATCCATGGCTAGCTTTGCATTAAATGTTTTTTAATGTAGGATGTGGAGTCAAAGAACCGCCCGACCCGAAGCGGAGTGTCTTCAAATGGTTCATTCATTTTTCAAAATACTTGAGCTAAAACAGCAGGGTTTCATGAAACTTCAAAGTTGATTATTTTCCTTTATAATCGTTAGCATGACACTAATTCAAATATGATTAGTTATTATTCTGGTGGTCGTACAGATTTCTTTTTTTTTCCCCTGTAAATCTAATCTGTATTACAGCAGTTTGATGTGAAACAACCAAACACTGACTATCCAGCAAGCAATAGCCGTCATTTCACCGCCAGGTGAACTATAGACCCGATAGACCAGCTAGGATATCTACAAGATATCAATGTCATTTCAGGACATGGCCAATCTGTAGTCATGACTTTTAAAAGGCCATTAGACGTCTTTTAAATTCAAATTTGCTTGCTGGTTAGTGACAGAATTACACTAGATTACACTATTTTAGTGTTTATGACTGTGATGAATTGATATTGTTTATTGACTTCATATTTTCCCAGCTGGAAGTCATTAAAATTGCGAAGATTAAATGCCTAAAAGTATGCACTGTTATGCAAAAACATTTTTATGCAAATCCTGACAACAGTTTCAAGGTATCTCGCACCAAAAATAAAAATTTAATGCAAAATGATAAATGCCTGATAATATCTTTTCACACATGCTCAATAACATTACCATATCATTTTAAATAATTAATTACAAAGCATAATAAATTGGATCATTAAAATGTGCTCTACTCACTGACAATAACGTTGAATCTCTTGTAGAAGGTATCTTTAGTGTTGGTGATCTGTAGTTGATAAACTCCTGTATCTGTGGTTCTGGTGTCTGTGATGGTCAGAGATCCAGTCTTACCATCCAGTCTGAATCTCCCATCATCACTGTATGAGATCTTATGGATCGTAGTGTTGATTTCAGCAATGAATGTGTCTGGACTCAACGGTCCAAACATCCACAAAATCACATCATATTTCTGTTTCTCATTAACACCAGTGTGTAGAGTGACGGATTCTCCCTCTTTACTGTTTGTTATCCCAGCAAAAAACACATCTGGAGAACAAACAGGAGTAGTTTTTAAGATTTCACCGCTTGATCACTGAAAGTTCTGCATGTGTCTGTACAGATGCTCAGATCTGCTCTACTCACCGTGGACGGTCACACTGAACGTCTTGGATGAGGTCTCAGTGCTGATGATCTTTAGCTGATAATCTCCAGAGTGTTTGGTCCTGACGTCGCTGATGCTGAGAGATCCAGTCTGATTGTCCAGCTGCAGTCTGTCTTCGAATCTCCCATCATCGTCATCATAAAATGAAGAAGTCTGGCTTTTTCCATTGAGTTTAGCGATAATAGCGCTTTGAGCTCCATACATCCACATCATCAGATCAACCTTGTGTATTTCAGTGAGGTTAGTGTGTAAAGTAATAGAATCTCCCTCCAAGACGGACACTTTATTTGCTTCAGCTGCCTCACCAGACACACCTGCGAACAAGAGCGGAAGAGCGGAAGAACATGTCTTACAGTCACAACACTAACTGTCAAGTGCTCATCTAGGTGTACGTCATATATTTTTCTCATATGTCTTATATTTTGTATGATCCCAACAGTGAAATATGAGTGAGCGAGGCACAAACTAAAGCAGGGCTCGTTGTAACGCACATGGTTTAAAACCTTCCACACATGCCATCATAACGAAATTTAGTGTGTTTACTAGTTGCCATATCAACACTATATAGAGAAAGAATTGTTCCAAAATTAAAAAAAAAATCTTTTGAAAATATCACTGAACATTTATTTAACAAAAGTAAATTTGTAATTTTTTCCTTTATCTTATATCTGCTATTTAACAGTTGATATGGTTATTTAATGCTGATCAAACAGCAGAAACACTGGCAGGGTTTAAATCCCTGTTGCTCAGGCGGGGCATGTTGTCACACTGCGTTACAATGAGCCTTTATTAGAACTATTCTATTCTATTCTAATCTATTGTGAAACCATGAGAAAAAGGTGAATAAAGACTGAGAGTCAATGTTCAGAAAGTATTAATTATTATTATTATTATTTAACTATGTTGTATAGCTGTATTTTTGTGGTGTTTGTTGTCAAACTCAAAAATTATTGATTTTTAATTCTTAAAAAATGGCATTATTTATATGAAAAAGTTGATTGTATTTTATTGACAGACTGATTTAGTTTGTCTTGTATTTTTATTTATTTATTTATTAGATCAGTTGTCACATTTCACTTCCATTCTTTCAGAGTAAAACAAGAATAAAGTATACAGTGTGACAAAACCACATAATTGTACTAGACACGTGGGAAATAAATACTCCGAACCCTAAGTGAATTTACACAAACTGAGAAAGTCAAAAAGTGATAGGTTGGAAAAAAAAAAGTGATCCCGCTCTCTCCTACATACCATATATACCCGACTATAAGACGACCCTGAATATAAGACGACCCCCCCATTTTCCAGACTTATTTTTGGGACAAAAACAGATTTTTGTGGAAAAAATCTGGTTTTAACAGAAAATAATTGTATTTGAAAATTGAAGTGATAATTCATTCTCTCACTTCCAGCGCGTGCGCGCACCTTTCGCTCTCTCTCTCTTGCTCTGCGTCTCGCGCACGCACCTCTCTGTCTGTCTCTCTCTCTCTCTCTCTCTCTCTGTCTGTCTCTCTCTCTCTCTCTCTCTCTCTCTCTCTCTCTCTCTCTCTACGTCTCGTGCGCGCACCTCTCTCTCTCGCGCTCGCATGGCAGATAGGAGCAGCGTTTTAATTCAGTTAAACACAGATATTATATTGCTTCTCTAATTTACATGCAAGTACAGCCGAAATCATTTGTCTTAATGGGTCTCGTTTCAGTCACTATTTCATATTAATTCCGTTGTTCTTTCTCCCTTTCCCCCCGTGATTTTGTCTATATCGCGAATATAAGACGACCCCCAATTTTTCAGCCTATTTTTAGGACAAAAACATCGTCTTATATTCGGGTAGGCCTATATACGGTAATATTTACATATGATTTGACAGTTTACTTGAATAAATACCTAAAATCTGAAATGTGTGCATCATACCTTACATTTACATGAACACTTTACAGTTAGTTTTACGATTGTAAGTCATTCTTTCCAAATGCTAATGAAGTTAGAGACGTGTATGCCAATATCGTATGTAACATTAGAGACGCTCCCTAAATTTGCGAATACCGAACGCCAAACGTCAAGCAGACTTGATGCCAGTTAATCGCTAAAAGCGGTTGTCTGTGTTGATTAATGTGGTTAACAGCTTCACAGAATGGCAAGCTCGTCAGATTGTGGGACACTGGAGAAAGTGAAACCAAAATGGTTTGAGATTATGTAGGCTACTCACCGTACAAAAATACCAGGAACACCGGGAGAAAAACAAGGTTCTTCATTTCGCTGTGGAGTTCCGTGATCCCGGCTTTTATAAACATGATCTTGCAGTGGAGGAATATTTGATATCTTATAAAATCTTATAAAACCGAGCCGTAGACTTTTACTCACTGTTCTTGATTTACGCATAGAACCTAAAGAGGAATCCGTCGTGCAGAACACAAAAACGAAAGGAAGATTTCCTATGACGGTTCTTTTGTTCCCACCCATTCATTAGCCTACAACAGGATTTTCCGCATTCCGCAGCTTTTAAAGTATCCAGCTCTTTCATAACGTGTTTCTTGCGTTTCACATTATGGGAAGTGATTTCGGTATGAGGAAGTTCCACTCAGAAAGACTGGAACAGATCATTTCAAAGTTGCACAAATACTCCGTTAGTTTGACTGAATGTACTGATGTACATTTTCCCTCCATGTTCTGTTGCAAGATAGGCCTAATATTGGTGTTTAATGGTATAACAAGAATGTCTACGTAAGAGGAATATCTTCACACACAGTATCATATGGCGTGTGTGTTTATGTTGAACTGCAGGTGTTACGGATCAACTGGGGGCGCGCGCGTGTCGCAATTGCGAGAAAAAAAGTCAGAATTCTGACTTTATAACACGCAGTTGCGACTTTATTTCACACAATTATGACTTTATATTTCGCAATTCTGAGAAATAAAGTCAGAATTGCGAGATGTAAACTCGCAATTGTGAGATAAAAAGTCGCAATTATCTTTTAAAATGTTTTATTCTGTGGCGGAAACAAGCTTCCATAGGTGTGGCTATGGGAATACTGCCTACAAAAAATCAACACAGCAACTCACACAAAAGAAAACACAGCAATTAAATGTGATCATGCATATATAAAATACACTCCACAACACATACCCACACCCATTACTTTTTATTTATAAAACTGATAGACCATTGTGTCATATTTCTTTTGTTAAAGAGGTCAGCAAAAAAGTAAACAATAAAGCATTTCCTATTGTTTTAGAGAAGGTCATGCTATTCGTGTGAGGTGACAAATGATTAAGAGGTTAGTGTTAAAAAGGCCCATTGTGAATTGTGTATTGAGTGTGAGACTTGCCCTGGCAATCATTCAATCTCAGAGCACGCTGTCAAACCAGCAACGTGATAACAATGGGCTCCGCCCATCTCCAGCAGGTGGCATTGATTTGCATTGGCAGTAAATAGCTCTGCATGTGAGTGTAGCAAACAGACTCTGCTTTCTTGCCATTGATGTGTGCATGTGCGTATCTTATACAAGTAAGTTGGTTTATGTATTTCAACTCATGTCAACTGTTTAATGAAATGCATTAGTTTGTTTGATACTATTTTGTCTACTCATTGTTTAAGGATACTTCATATATAATTAGGGATTTTATTTGTGTTTATGCTTGTTGTTGTTTACATTTCATGAAATAATTTCTGCTGCATCACATTGTATGTATTTATCTTGTTATTGATTTGTTTTTGTTATGTTATATTGATATATATTGTATGCTTTGTTTTAGACCACATCCATACTCATGGTCACAAGAATATTCTCAGCTGCACTCATGTGCTAAGCTTAATGAAGTATTATGAAATTGCTGTGAACCAAATAAAGCTACAAAGGAAACTTTCTGCTCCTTCTCCTTGTCTCTAACCGGACATCTGTGGTGAACTAGTCCCCCACTGGCAAACTCAAACTGATTGCAAAAACAGTTTTCTATATGGTCCTTCGAGCCGGAGCAAGAGTTTTCCACAGTTATGGAGAAGCAGATATCAGCGGAAGTCCCTGTTGTGCGGCCCAGGAGACAATCGTCTTTTCCAGCACATTTGCAAGATTATGATTTGACTGGTTATAACCTACATAGATCCTTATCACCACCCAACTATTCTCACAAATCTTCATGTGCTGCATCTGTCGACGAGGCTGTCAGGATGGACACCCCACAGGCACCAGCACATCAGAGTGATTATCACAGTCCACAACGGTGGTATATTACAGATCAGTGGGACCAGCAAATGGAAGCCCTGCGGGATGAAAATGCTGATTTAAGGAAACTCCACCGAGACCTGATTGTCACGGTTCAGCAGCTGAATGAGGAAAGAGATGATCTGAAGCAGGCCAACACTAAGTTTACGTCACAGATGTCTCAATTGAAAGAAGAGGTGAAAGAATTGCTAAGTTGGCGAAATCAACAGTCACAATTTCCTCAGATATTATCTCCACTTCCTGTACTTGGTTCATCAAAGACCCAAGACCGCTTTAGACCAGTACCAGCCCCACGAAGGTCCAGAGTAATTGAGCCGGTATCAAAGGCAAAAAGCGCCCAGGCATCATATGAAGCATTACAAGATCGTAGAACAGCGGAAAGTTCGGAAAGCTCAGACGATTCAAGCAGTCAAGAAAGTTATTCCTCTTCTGTTGATGATGGCATGAGAAACCTGTGTCTGCGCTCATCCAGGTACCAAAAGGTTAACACCAGTCCACCAATGGACCAACAGATCAATAGGAGTCAAGATGGAAGACCTGAGGTCAACATGGTTCCAAGAAGTCATGTCCGATCACCATCTCCACAATCATTCATCAGGCCAAGGCACAAGTTATCATCTAGGAGTAGAAGGCATCACCACTCTCCAAGATTACTGGTTGAGCAAGAAAGAGTATATCGTGGACCTAATCCTACGATTCCTAACCTGATTCACCCAAACCCCAGAGAGTTTGCACACCTTAAGATTGCTTTGGAAAACATGCTGCCAGTTGATTCCACAGAGCAATTCAAATTCCATATTCTGCTAGAACATCTCAAGCTTGAAGAAGCTCAGCTAATTGCTGAATCTTACAGCAGTTCACGTCATCCTTATACCAAAACCATGGGTGCCCTTGATAAGCAGTATGGTCAGCCACATCAGATGGCGTTGCAGCGAATAGTGGAATTGATGGAGGGACCAAGCATCAACACTGGAGATATCAGAACCTTCCGAATGTATGCTCTGAGAGTGAGATCCTTGGTTGGGATGTTGCGACAACTAGGCAAGCCTGGTAAAGTAGAATTAAAATGTGGATCTCATGTGTCCAGACTTCTGGGTAAGTTGCCACATGATCTGCGAAGCAGTTTCAGAAGATTCATCTATCCATTAGATGTAAAGATTCCAACGCTCCTTGACTTCTCAGACTGGTTAGAATATGAAATCCAGGTTCAAGGAGATTCCACCAGATATGTAAGCCAATCTGGTAGAGGGTACTCGTCCAGGTCATCCTGGGACGACCCACCAAGAAAGTCCAAATCTTTCCACAAAGGGACAGAAGTTCTACTTGGTACTGAGAAATACCCTTCAGTATCTCAATCACCTGTCACAGTTAAGACCACCATGGCAAAACCTTACTGCCCTTACTGTGATAATAACAAACACTCATTGAATAACTGCGCCAATTTCTCTCAACTCTCCAAATTTCAGAGGCAAGATTGGATTAAGGGCCAGAACAGATGCTGGCGCTGTGGACGGGACCATAGATCATCAGAGTGTAATCTTAAGATGCGCTGTAAGGCATGTAATGGGCGTCACTTACTTGTTCTTCATGAAGTTAATGTACGGAGCAAGGAGAGAACAGTAGAAAGAGAGGACCCATATACTAGCCCTATCAAGGGGGAGGCCGCCAACGATGTACTATTCATTGACAAGCCCCCAGGAAGTCGGAAGGTACTGTTGAAAGTATGTAAAGTCATTCTGAGAAATGGAGATCGATCCATGAAAGCTTACGCCATTCTTGATGATGGCTCCGAAAGGAGCATTTTACTACACACTGCAGCTAGCCAGCTGAAATTGAAAGGTAATCCGGAGGACCTGCCCCTGCGCACAGTCAGACAAGAGTTAAAGGTCCTGCATGGGGCGGCTGTATCCTTCAACCTTTCACCAGCCTGTCAGCCAGACAAGGTATATCCAATCAGCGGAGCTTTCACTGCGCCAGAGCTGGGGCTTGGAGTGCACTGTCATCCTGTTAAGGCTTTACGGAAAAGGTACCGTCACCTTAAAGGACTTCCCCTCCAAGAGATTAAAACTGCTCATCCAGTTTTGCTCATTGGCTCAGACTACCCTCATTTAATTGCTCCAGTCGAACCAGTTCGCTTGGGCCCACCAGGAGGTCCTGCAGCGATTAAAACTCTCCTTGGATGGACTTTGCAAGGACCAGTTCAGGCTTTGCAACACAGCCTCACAGAGCAACAATGTCTGTTCACAAGTTTGTCACCTTCTGTTACTCTGCATGAACAAGTTGAACGACTCTGGCAAATGGATGTCCTTCCTTGGAGGGATGAGAAGACCAGTACTAGATCAGTACGCGACCAGCAGTCATTAAAACTACTGGAACAAAAGACTGTCAGAGTTCAAGTCGATGGGATTCAGCGATATGCTACCCCACTTCTCAGAGTCCAAAATATGCCCTCTCTTCATGCACCCAAAGCAGCAGTAATGTCTCATCTAAGAAGCCTAGAGCGTCGCCTCAGTAAGTCTCTTGATCAAGCAGCTATCTACCAGGCTGAGATTAAAAGACTGGAGCAGGCAGGTTACATTGCTGAACTACAGTCAGGAGCCGAAGACAGTCCAGTAAGTTGGTATATCCCACACCATATGGTTGAACATAATGGGAAACATAGAGTAGTTTTCAACTGTTCATTCCGGTTTCAAGGAAACAACCTCAATGAACTGTTACTTCCAGGACCTACCCTGACTTCCTCCTTACTGGCTGTGCTACTACGATTCAGAGAACATTCTATCGCTATCAGTAGCGACATCAAAGGAATGTTCCACCAGATAAGACTCCTTCCTGAAGATCGACCCCTTCTCCGTTTCTTATGGAGAGACCAAGAAAGAGAAGTTCAGCCCAGAGTGTTTGAATGGCAAGTTCTCCCCTTTGGGACCACGAGTAGTCCATGTTGCGCCGTCTTTGCCTTGCAGAAGCATGTCTTGGAAAATAGTCAGCCTGGTGGAAAGATGCATGATGCTGTACTGAAGGCATTTTATGTAGACAATTACCTGCAAAGTCTGCCCTCGGTAGATGAAGCAAAGCTCATGGTAGACCAGCTGCAAAGTACCTTGGCAGAAGGAGGTTTCGAACTCAGGCAATGGGCCAGTAATGCGCCTTCCACCATCAGTCACTTACCAGCAGCATCCAGATCGGACAGTGCTGAGCAATTGATATTCAAGGGTAATGCCTCAAACCACGAATCAGTGCTTGGATTGCAGTGGAACTGTCTAACTGATACTTTGTCCTATAAGCTCCGTGCCGTAA
The DNA here is from genome assembly GCF_963993115.1 of Abramis brama. Lineage (NCBI taxonomy): Eukaryota > Metazoa > Chordata > Actinopteri > Cypriniformes > Leuciscidae > Abramis > Abramis brama. Next base: position 65,635,556 of record NC_139963.1, on the reverse strand, counting down.
AGTACCAAGAAGTTACTATGCGCAATATTTATAAGGTGCTTGCCAGTCAATATGATCCTCTTGGCTACATCATCCCGTACACCACACGTGCCAAGGTGATTGTGCAGCGACTATGGGACAAAAGGAGAGATTGGGATGATCCCAGGTTACCAGAAGATCTGATGAATGCTTGGAACAGATGGGCAGAGGAGCTTAGTGACTTACAAAATATAGTCTTACCCAGATGCTATTGTACTGCACCGAAGGATGATCTTTTCAGCCAGCGAGATATCCATATCTTCTGTGACGCGTCTGAGTCAGCTTATGGGTCAGTCGCCTATCTTCGAACTGAAGACCGGCAGGGAGAAGTGGAGATCACATTCATAGTGGCCAGATCAAGAGTGGCTCCTAAGAAACGGCTGTCAATACCTCGTCTAGAACTATGTGCAGCCCTGACAGGTGCGCAGTTAGCTAAGACCCTACAGAAGGAATTGACTTTGCCGATTCGACAAGTTTTCATTTGGACCGATGCCACCACTGTTTTGACCTGGATTAGATCCGAATCCTGCCGATTCAAGATTTTCGTTGGTACAAGGGTGACAGAGATTCAGGACCTTACCAGCCACTGTGAGTGGCGCTATGTGGAGTCAGATAGCAACCCGGCAGATGATATCACCCGAGGGAAAAGGCTGGCAGATCTAGGGCCACAAAGTCGTTGGAATACAGGCCCCCCATTCCTTCATCTTTCATCTGATCAGTGGCAGGTTACACCTCCATCCTCTTTGATTGACAGTGATGAACTAAGAAACTCTACATTTTGTGGTCTGATTAATACTGCACCTCACTTGTCCATGCCCGATCTAAGCAAATTTCTGACCTTTCAAGAATTACTGACAGCCATCGCAGAATCTCTCAGGGAGGATGGGGCAAATCTATCAGCCGAAGACTTTCAACAGGCTGAGATAGCTATCCTTCAGCAAGCCCAATGGGAAAGCTTCCCCTCCGAAATGGCACAACTTACAGCGGGGAAACAACTGAATAGTAACAGTCGGCTCCTTAGCCTTGCTCCCGAACTTGACTGTGTAAGTCGACTCCTTAGGGTAGGAGGTCGTCTTCGCTGCTGTAAAGAGATTGAGCCTGAGTTGATGCATCCTATTGTGCTGGATTGTCATCATCCTGTCACTAATCTTCTTATTAAAGACTATGATGCAAAGCTGCTTCACCCAGGACCTGAGAGAGTACTGGCAGAAATGCGTCGAAAATACTGGATCCTTCGGGGTAGGGAAGCAATCCGACATTATCAGCGCAAGAATTGTTTAGAGTGTCAGAAGCTTCGGAAAAAGCCACAGATACCCAGAATGGCAGATCTGCCTCCAGCCAGACTACGTCTCTTCAAACCTGCATTTTATTCTACTGGTATTGACTGTTTCGGGCCATACATAGTAAAAATTGGACGGAGAAATGAGAAGCGCTGGGGTATTTTGTTCAAGTGCATGACAACTCGTGCGGTGTACATCGACCTCCTTCCAAGACTTGATTCAGACTCCTTCCTTATGGCCATTAGGCGTTTCATAGCCCGACGTGGGAAGCCTTTGGAAGTTTTATGTGATCAAGGCACGAATTTTAAAGGAGGGGAAAGGGAGCTACGACAGGCATTTGGCGAACTAGTTCCGGAGCTTCAGAAACAGCTTGCCAGTCAGCAGATTATCTTCCGTTTCAACCCCCCTCATGCCCCACACTTCGGTGGGTGTTGGGAAAGGGAGATTCGTTCCCTGAAACAAGCTCTACAGGTCACTCTGGGTACTCAGTCTATACCTGAGGAAACTCTTCTCACTACACTCATTGAGATCGAAGGGATCTTAAATTCTAAACCCCTGGGGTATACCTCCTCGAATGCCTCTGATCCAATTCCTATCACTCCAAATTCGCTCCTTATGGGGCGGCCGGATTCGTCCCTTCCTCAAGTGATATACCCTCAAAGTGAAATACTGAGTCGACGTCGTTGGCGTCATAGCCAAGTCCTAGCAGATCACTTTTGGAAGCGGTTTATCAAGTTTTATTTGCCTGACCTTCAAACTCGTAGCAAGTGGCAACGAGAGTCACCCGATATCAAGGTGGGAACTACAGTTATGATTGTGGACCCTCAATTTCCCAGGGCCCTGTGGCCCACTGGTCAGATCTCACAAGTATTCCCTGGGGTGGATAATAAAGTCAGGACTGTTGAAGTGAGAATTGGGGACAAGGTTTATGTGCGACCTGTGGCTAAGGTTATACAGTTGCCTGAGATTCCAGACTAAAATTGGACTTTGACCTTTTTTTATTATGGACAGATTTCCTCATTTTTAGAAATCTGGGGGCGGCTGTTAAAAAGGCCCATTGTGAATTGTGTATTGAGTGTGAGACTTGCCCTGGCAATCATTCAATCTCAGAGCACGCTGTCAAACCAGCAACGTGATAACAATGGGCTCCGCCCATCTCCAGCAGGTGGCATTGATTTGCATTGGCAGTAAATAGCTCTGCATGTGAGTGTAGCAAACAGACTCTGCTTTCTTGCCATTGATGTGTGCATGTGCGTATCTTATACAAGTAAGTTGGTTTATGTATTTCAACTCATGTCAACTGTTTAATGAAATGCATTAGTTTGTTTGATACTATTTTGTCTACTCATTGTTTAAGGATACTTCATATATAATTAGGGATTTTATTTGTGTTTATGCTTGTTGTTGTTTACATTTCATGAAATAATTTCTGCTGCATCACATTGTATGTATTTATCTTGTTATTGATTTGTTTTTGTTATGTTATATTGATATATATTGTATGCTTTGTTTTAGACCACATCCATACTCATGGTCACAAGAATATTCTCAGCTGCACTCATGTGCTAAGCTTAATGAAGTATTATGAAATTGCTGTGAACCAAATAAAGCTACAAAGGAAACTTTCTGCTCCTTCTCCTTGTCTCTAACCGGACATCTGTGGTGAACTAGTCCCCCACTGGCAAACTCAAACTGATTGCAAAAACAGTTTTCTATAGTTAGTGATGAAGGCCTATGTGCCATAGAGCCATATTTTGGCCATAGAATCAGTATCAGTATTTGTAATAATTCATTATCACTATATCATATGTTTTGCTTATTTCAATACAATTTGTGGTTGCCTCGCAGTGTTTTTCACAGGACTTTAATCACTAAAGACAAAGTGTTCTCTACATGTCCAAGACATTAGACAGCCTACACAACATTCAAGCTCATGCTCCTACTGAGCATAATGTACATTTACACATTTGGCAGACACTTTTATTCAAAGCAACTTACATTGCATTTCAAGGTACACATTTACATTCTTATCAGTTCTTGTTTTCCCTGGGAATCGAACCCATGAACTTGGCATTGTAAGCACCAATGCTATACTGTTTGAGCTACAGGAAAGCTCGATACAATGTACAATCCAATGTTATATAAAATTCACTTCATTTAAATAATTATGATTCTAAGAAGATGCAGTATTACATACAGAATTGTTCTGAAAGAGGAAGAGTCAAAATTATTTTTTATTTTTTATTTATTTATTTTTTATTTTATAAATCTGTTGAAAATGTTACAAGTTCATGAGATAATTAACTTCATGACCCTATAAGCATAGCTGCTTTATGTCCAGGGAAAAGGATACAGAGGTGTCAGAGCTGGTTGTACAGAAAAGAGATTTTAGCAGAGTAAAATAAGCTGATAAGTGTTTTTATATAAAAAATAATAGATTCATTATAAAATTAGGCTATATGCAGATCAATAAATGCAACTTGTTGAAAAAAAAGTAAATTACTTTGCAATTTATGTTTCTTTTAGGTAGTCTAGCTACTTTAATTTAATCTACATCTGTTGTTATTTGTGATTAGAACTCATGACAACACACTACAGAAAATATGATACACTAATGTTGAGAAGAAGATTCTTACACGTCTTCTGAAGTGCGCGGACAAGTCTGTTCATCCAATGAAACCGAATGCCCCATGTTAACATAGGCGTGGTTTCTGAGCTTGACACTAAAGTATGTTAAACTTCTTTGAAATTGCGTCAAATACGCAGGAATATACACTTTCAAAAACAAATCGCTTTATTATGCATACCAGTGTGTATACAACTGGTGAAACATACGTTTTTAATCATGGATCCGTGAAAAATGGTTGTGACGAATCTGTAGCCGTTTAACATCTGTTGGAAATCCAGGTAAAACTATCTGCGTGCACGCGCGTTCCCCCAGTTAACATGATCCCCAGGGCCCAGTTTTTCAAAAGTAGGCTAATCCAGTGGGATTTCGGATCACGGAACGGATAAAATCTTGGAAATGGGTTTTTCAAAAGCAAAAGAGGGATTCTGAACTAAGATCAGATCAAGTAATCCGATCTTAAATTTGATCTGGATCAAACCTGCCCTTTGGGTTTTTCAGAACTTTGAACTCGGTTTGGGATCTATTTGATCCAAAAAAACAGGATTATCCTGATCCCATCAGAAGGGTGGATTCAGTTGTGATTTTTCGAACCAAATAAAACCAGAGAGTTTTTTTTTTTTTTTTTTAAGTGAATGATCACAAAATCAATGTTTACTGATGATATATACATTTCTTCATATTTGAAGCATATATGAAGCATGTCACATCTAATGAGATATGGTAAAACAACAAAATCTACAATTTAACATTATAACAAAATAAGGAAAGTAAAATGTTTCTGTTTATTACAGTGTTTCTGTTTCTTAAAATTAAAATAAACAATGGTTATTTGTGGCCACCGGTATTTTGCCAACTGTTGTTCTTTGCTAAGCCAGTAGGCTACACTGTTGGTTCCATTTAAGGCTCTAGTAAATAGGATTTGGTCATCTTGAAATTTGGTATTTGGATCACAGTGATCCAATCCAAGGTTCCTTTAAAAAACTGGCATAAAAGTAAAATGGATCAGGTGATCCTGGATAGCAAAACATGGGATTTCCAAATCCGGATCAATTTGATCCAGATTACATTTTTTGAAAAACTGGGCCCAGTTAATCCGTAACACCGTAAATCAGTTTGTGTTTCTCGCTCGTTCTCGCTTCTCACGAGACTTCCTATTTCCAATTTATATAATCCAAATAATAACAGTTAACAGTAATGTTTTGTTCTTGTCTGTAGTTTCCATCTTTGTGCTCCTGAGGGCAGAAATGAGCTGATAAATGAACTACAGAGTTTCAAGGTGAAAAATGAAAGGCAAAAAGTTTTCATGTTGCACTTAAAGTCTGTATGACTCCTAATGTTAATGTGACTTCCCACATTTTCAAGGGGATTCAATAAATGGTTGATTAAATGGAACGATATATCAGGGTCTCCATATTTATTACTTTAGTAACATATCAAATTAAAACATTAGTTGCTTATTTTGTCCCACAAGCTTATTTACATTATGAATTGTTTTGCAGCAGCTGTCTGTATCTATCTATCTATCTATCTATCTATCTATCTATCTATCTATCTATCTATCTATCTATATATATATATATCTGTATCTATATCTATATCTATATCTATATCTATATCCATATCCATATCCATATCCATATCCATATCCGTATCTGTATCCTCCCACAGCGGTTCAGTGATGCTGAGATCCAGATCTCACTCAGGACATCTAGAGATCTCATACACAACTGATACAGAAGATGAAAGCAATCAGATGATCAGAGGAAACACACAGTGTTAACCAGAGGTGTTAGTTTTGAACAGGAAGATTGTGTAATGTTCAAGCGGCAACCTCCCTGTCTCTCTCTTGAAACCAACACAGAAGTGAGTTCAACTGCAGTTCATCAACTGGCCGCTTGAGGCTGGATGCAAAAGTGAGTCAAATCTGTATCTCCCCCATGTTGAAATGCTCAACTTTACAGCAGGAAAAAATAGTGCAAAAAGTGTTTTTTAGTCTATATAGCTAATCTTACCCTTCATGAAAACTGTGAGGGGGGTGAATTTTTTTACAACTCATCCGTTTAAATTATATTAAGCCTTAAGTTCTGCATAATTAAGGGCGTGGCCACTTGAGTGACAGGTGGATTGCCGCTGCTGTCGCTGCTAGCCGTTTGTCTATCTCCGCTGTGTTTGTGCTTTTTGGGGGATTATTTCATATAGTTTAAAATACGCATTATATATTCGTCCACGCCGTTGGACTACGACAATTTCGTTGCTTTTTTGAGTTTTCAGATTTAAAAACGTCTATATAGAGGCTACACTCGTTCTGCGGTACCGTTGCTCTCACGGGACAGATATGCTTGCTTATTTAACTTTTTAGTGTTAAATAAAAAGTACCATCCAAGTGTCAGTGCTTTCTCTCCGTCAATGTAGTAGATGCACATCCCTGAAAGAGCGTGGATTTCTGAGGTAATATCTATGGTTGAATCCATTTGAAAGGCGTCCAAAATCGAAAAATTTAAATGGACTGAATAAAGCTCTCTTTAGGCTCTCCATTTCAATGGACTCTCTTTCTCTGCCTTCAATAACGTCACACACACTACGTCCATATTTTTTTACAGTCTGTGGTAACGTCACATTTGAAGGTGTCTATTTCTCACGGAAGACGAGTGTTAAACCGAACACACACTGTGTGAAACACACACTGACTGCACGTCTGCACACAACCTTGACTGCCAAACAGGGAACTGCACCTCTGCTAGTTTAGAGACTGGCTTTCTCAGAGAGATGTGTGATTAACCGCACAGAGTTGCTTTTTCAGGCGTATTATCTCGCTGAAGAAAATGTCTCGCACGCTTGTTTTTTTCTGTCTGGGTTTGTGCCGCTTAGTTGGTAAGTTATGTTTTTAGTCTTTTTTTTATGATGACTAACTAAAATTTTAACTAAATAAATATACAGTGATAAGAAATGATCGTATAATGACTAAAATAACTTCCTGTGTGTCCTCGAGGTGTTGAGACGGATGAAATAAAGTCAACAGAAGTGATGGAGGGGGATTCGTTCACTCTACACACTGATGTTACTCAAATGCACAGTGATGATCTGATTCTGTGGAGATTTGGATCTAAAGCAACGCACATCGCTAAAATCAGAGCACATGAGATCGTTCCTGATAGTGTTGACGAGAGATTCAGAGACAGACTTCAGCTGGACAATCAGACCGGATCGCTCACCATCACAAACACCAGCACTGGACACTCTGGACCGTATGAAGTCGAAATCGTCACTGGAAATAAGGCCTCAGTCAAGACTTTCAGTGTGACCGTCTATGGTAAGCATTAGGCTACACTTTCTGTTCTTTTCATATTCTGATTGTAAATATATTCAATTATTGCACTCGATTCCTGAAATTATGTTTTAAGATTATTTAAATGTTTGAGATGGGGTAAGATGAGCCACTCACTGTATCTGGTAGAGGTCTGACATGACTTTTTTGTTTCCCACTTTCCCTCGCTCCTGCAGTATTTAATAGCTTTAAAAGCTTCCTGAATCATCATTTACTTTTTTTTCTTTTTTTTTCTGACCACATTAGTTCTTTAATGACTTGGCAGTGAATAGCGATCACTGTTCTTTTTGCTGCTTCTCCAAAAATTTTCCTACAATTCCCATTGGATTTTACTTAGATTTAGATTTCAGAGCCTACCGGACAAAACCATGGATGGTTTGAAACCAAACTGGCTGAAACAAAATGTCCTTTTGTGCGCAAGACTATTAACTCTGTCTCGTTTGCATCACATTTTAACTGAGTGGCGAATAGTGTTCAGGCATTTTCAAGTGTCGCCTTGAAAACTGCTCTTATGTTGATCTTTGAGACCTCATGTTATGCTTTTACAAGTTGCATATAAATGTATCGCTAGCCCTAGGGTTTTGGCCTGATCAGAACCAAACCTGTGAAGCAAGATTCTCTGGAGTAGACATAAAAAAAAAGTAGAAATTTCGGTTCACTGTCTCTAAGGGCCGTCAGAACGTTTGGTGACGCTATAACAGGAAATAAAAAACATGAAACGGCTATAACTACTTCTCTGTTAGTCCGATTGACTTGGAAACTGGCATGCAGTGTCTTTGTCCGAGATGCCATGATTGTCTTTGCGAATATTGATGTATCTCATGTCTGCCATCGGCCAATGAATTACTGTTAACTGGTAAAAAACTTTAAATCCATGCATTTCCTATGGTAAATTTCCTGTATAGGCTCTAAATGGTCATTCCATCTATGATTGAGATGGTAACAGGCTTGCTAAATAAAAATTAAAAATATATATATATATATATATATATATATTGTTATGCATGTGCTTAAAGGCTTAACCTTAAAGGCTTGATCGGAACTATATTTAAATTATGCTTATAATCTTCTCTTTGAAAAGTACTCAGTTTAATCCAGATGGCTTTCGCATGGGTTAACTTAACTCTAATGTGTGGCAAGTCGAACCACTAGAGCATTTTTTTTTTTTTGCAAAGTCATAATTTAGTTTCACATTCTGTCTCATTTCTTATTTCCTGGCTTACCACTCAACCGAAAACAGGCTCACCTTACCCCACTCTCCTCTCATTTCTTTTTAATGTTATTTTAAAATTTTCTGTCTTTGGGTCAGCTTTTTATTAAGGTTTTTTGCAAAAATATTGATCTATTCTAAAAACTGAAATTAGTGTAGACTAGGAGCCTCATTTATAAATAAAAATCATATAAATCATCCTATACTTGATCTTACAATAATTTCTCAAATCTGCATGTGGGATTCAAAGAACGAACATATGCACAACAAATATGTGAGTACGCCTCTCTTCCAGAAGTGAAATCTATAAAATTTAAATCTTGAATCTTGAAATTGTGTGCAGCTGAATGATGGATCCAGTCAACGGGCAAATCAACGGGCAAATCTTTTACTTGAGTACGGTGAGCAGCGAGAATTGCTTAGATTTCTAAATACCTGCAGTTCTCCGGAAAACTTTTTCCAACACTTTTCCATGTCAAAGATGTTTTTTTTCACTTCCGACACTTTTCCATGTCAAAGACGTTTTTTCACTTCTAGTGTACGCACAGTCGCACACTCTAAGCTCAAATCTTTATAAATGAGGCCCCTGTACTGTCAGTATTAGCACATGACGTCACAAACTCTCACCTAACACATTCAATCACAGACAGTATTACTCTTTCACGTTTCCCAGCTTCTCTGTCCGTTCCTGACATCACCAGCTACTCTCCATCAAACCCTTCATCATCTGAAACGCCACTGAGCTCCAGATGTGTGTTGCTGTGTTCAGTGATGAATGTGACACAGGTGACTCTCTCCTGGTACAGCGGATCCGGGTTACTCTCCTCCATCAGCATCCCTGAGCTCAACACCACCCTCTCTTTACATCTGGAGGTGGAACATGAGGATAACAACACTTACAGCTGTGTGCTCAGCAATCCCATCAGCCACCAGGCTCGACATCTCAACATTTCTGAGTTCTGTCACACAACCTCTTGTATTAGTGAGTACAAAAGATCATTTGTTTCCTTCTTGTGTGTCTATTGATTCATAGAGACAATTGAAGTCAGATCCCAACAAAACACAGATTATTAGGTTTAATAATTCCAATTCTTTTTGCGATTCGGGTTCCTTTATGATTCCTGTTATATTAATGTTCGGGTAGACTATCTGCAGCCAGTAGAATCACCCATGTGAATGATCAAGCACTGCAGCACCATAACATTCACACGTTTATTAAGGAAGAAGTCACTGACAGAAAGTCAAATGTTTTTTTCAAGGGCCGGTACTGAATAAGAACCGATTCTCAGTTCCCGACCCTGACACACTTTTGTAAAAAAAAAAAAATAGTGACCTTGTAAAACAGAGTACTAAGTACTGATGTCTGATTAAAAAAACAGTTAGTGTAAGTGTAAATAAGAGTAAATAGATAATAATATTGTCTTCTCTACTTAGACTATGCCCACAGTTTTACTGAAACTGTGATCCGATTGGTCATTGCTGTCCTGGTGGGTGTGGCTACGGTTGCTGTACTGGTTTATGACATCAGATCCAGAAGAGTGTGACCCTCATGTTGTGTTTGTTCATCATCATTTTTCTGACATTTATTATTACCCATGCCATCACCAACTAACCCAATCACAAAACTGATGGCATGTCTAAGAACAGGAAAAGTATTTGTTTTCCATTTGTTATTATAGCTTGTACTGGTTCCCATGTTTTAGTAAATGTGTACAATACTGTATTACTTAACATTTTTACATTTATGTATTTTATATTATTACATTCATGTTTATTAAAATATAGATAGAGCCAAAAATGTACATTGTGCAGTTAAGTGATAAGAAATTAATCTAATGTGTGCTTTGTTGAATTATAGTTCAATTGAAGGTATTTTGAAAGCGATAATGTCTGTCACTACATCAAAAATCTAGTGTTGCAGTCATTATACACTCACCTAAAGGATTATTAGGAACACCATACTAATACTGTGTTTGACCCCCTTTCGCCTTCAGAACTGCCTTAATTCTACATGGCATTGATTCAACAAGGTGCTGAAAGCATTCTTTAGAAATGTTGGCCCATATTGATAGGATAGCATCTTGCAGTTGATGGAGATTTGTGGGATGCACATCCAGGACACGAAGCTCCCGTTCCACCTAGAACGGCGGCATTTTGGACTAACTGTAGCTTGTTTATTGAGGATGCAGGACAACCAGCTAATAAAGCATTACATTTGTAGTGGAGATGAGTGGTACCCGGTGGGGTCTTCTGCTGTTGTAGCCCATCCGCCTCAAGGTTGTGCGTGTTGTGGCTTCACAAATGCTTTGCTGCATACCTCGGTTGTAACGAGTGGTTATTTCAGTCAAAGTTGCTCTTCTATCAGCTTGAATCAGTCGGCCCATTCTCCTCTGACCTCTAGCATCAACAAGGCATTTTCGCCCACAGGACTGCCGCATACTGGATGTTTTTCCCTTTTCACACCATTCTTTGTAAACCCTAGAAATGGTTGTGCGTGAAAATCTCAGTAACTGAGCAGTAGAGTTCTCAACGGGCCTGAAAATTACAACTCGACTCGACCCGGCCCGTGGCTTTTCAAGCCCGGACCCGATGTAACCCGACACATAAACATGAATTATCTGCCCGAACCCGACCCGCGGCCCGACGCTGCGTCGTTTTTTTTTCTCTCATACACGTATTATCATGACCAGCAGACGGGAATTCAAATCAACCTTTAATGTTCACGCCTTTTAACAATACAAACAATACAAACAACTGAAACAATACACTTTAAATATATAAATAGGCTGTAGTAGCGACGGTGAATTCACCCGTGGCAAGTTTACTTCTCACCAACTCCATCTTCTTCTCCAGGCTAAAGGCGTGCACGCAGCGGCGTCAGGTCTGCCCCCGCCCCTCTCCATGATGCACGTTACACGCAGCAGCCAGACTTTCTTTACGGTGACCAGCAGCGATTAATAATAAATGTTTTTTTTTTTTTTTTTACTGAGCGGAAAAGATTAAGCCCGAGGTCCGAACCGACCCGAGTCATTTGATTATATTTTCGACCCGAACCCGGCCCGAACCCGCGGGTCCCGTCGGGTTTGTCGGGCTGACCCGACCCGTTGAGAACTCTACTGAGCAGATTGTGAAATACTCAGACCGGCCCGTCTGGCACCAACAACCATGCCACGCTCAAAATTGCTTAAATCACCTTTCTTTCCCATTCTGACATTCAGTTTGGAGTTCAGGAGATTGTCTTGACCAGGACCACACCCCTAAATGCATTGAAGCAACTGCCATGTGATTAGTTGATTAGATAATTGCATGAATGAGAAATTGAACAGGTGTTCCTAATAATCCTTTAGGTGAGTGTAAGTGATTAATTAAGTGATGATTGAGCATTAGTGATGAACACCTGCTGTTAACAAGCAGAATCACTAAAGGAAAGAGAAACACAAAAACTACAACTGACTTCAACCACAGCTTTAGATGAAATCAACTGAAGATACAAGAAGACAATGAATCTCTGAAGATCTCAGCAGAGGAGGATTGAATCCACTGTTGCCAACTTATTTCCTTGGGTAGTTGGTATAGGGACTTTTTTGCTAAAAGATTTAGATTAAAAATGGCGTACACTATTTTTGGCTTTTATCCGCACCTACACTCTTAGGAAAGATCCTACACACAGTTTTATAAACGAGACCCCGTCATTCACTCTTGCAGCCTGGCATACAGAGTTACTGTGACAGAGACAAGCATGTGTGTGTCATTTGATTGTGTGCCTTTTAGTGCTTGATTTAACAATGTTTTAAAAGTTGCTATGGAATACATTTTAAATGTGGCTAAATTTGTTGGTATAGGTGCTATTTGAAGAACAAGTTGCTTAGGCAGTCGGAAAAGTTGCAATGAAATCTAAGTCCAAGTCCAACTCTCTAACGAGTAAGAATTTCATCTTTGATTTCATAAATAATTACTTGTTTGAATACTGTATCCATCCACATCTGCCCCAGCAGAGCTCTGAGCGTCACTGCTGAGAAAACATAAGACTGTTTTGAAAGAAACGTGTAGCTTTGTTTAGTCTACACATGCTTCTCACAGGATGTGGTTTGACATTGAGAGATGCATATGAGCACGAGTTCACTCTATGCAGAGACCAGTAAGAAGATGATACAGCTTCTCTGAACACTCTCAAGGAAAGGTACAAAAGGTACTCTTTAGGTATCAATATGTACTTTCAAGGTACCAGTATGCACCCTTTAGGTCCAAAGATGTACCTTTTGAAAAGGTACCGCCCCGCACCAGCTTTTGTACCTTTCTTTCTGAGAGTGTACCTATAGTTAAACCACTCTTCAAAAGTTAAGGAAGTACTTTACTAAAGAAAATGATATGAGCAGGAAAGGGTTTTGCAATGCTGTAAATATATTGAGAGTGTGTAGCTCAGAGTATTTGATCAAATGTAGGCTTTCAATGCTTTTGGGAACCGTGACAAAGATTAGTTTTGTGCTTCAGCAGTTTTTCAGAAAACACTCCCCCTCTGAAAACCACTCTGACATTCAAAAGTCATGTTTCTGCTTTTTGTCATATTAGAGAAATGCAAGCCTTAGAAAACAAAATAAGGAAAAGCAGAAATCAGGTCGGCTTGTTTCTGTGGCCTGTGAGAGATCAGAAGGCAAAAAATACTTCAAAATACGTATTCCAGTTGAGATGTGAACTGTCCATCATCAGGTTTGTTTTAAGAGAAGAATAAATGTGCTCCACTCGGTTCACAGTGAAAGTGAAAGCTTCTGCTGTGGTTTGAGTTGCACAGATTTAGAAGAACGTGGTTTATTCTGATGGGTGAACAAACAGTTTCTGCATAAGACGGTATCTATTATTACATGTATGTGCTACTGTATGTGTGAAGACTTTATTTTCCTGTCCTACTAATGTGAACTTGATACATTCTGACTTCCCAGATAGCAAGTCACCATCTAACAATGTTAAATCAATCTTAATGTTTCAATGTTAACTGCACTGAATCAACATCACATTTGCACCCACAATTAATTTTGAAAGTACTTTTAAATGTCATCTAAAAATATGGTATTGGATCAATGTTACAATGTGATTGTTTAGGAGAAATAACGTCAGGAGTTGAGGAGGAGATAGTTCTCGCCCTGGAGCGTCAGTCAGAGCACAGGACAGGAATCAGTTTAAACACTTTACTGAAGTTTCTTCAACAGCACAGATGTACATTACATAGCAGTGATGCCACTTTTATATTACAGGTGCAGATTTAGATGCAGAAGATGCATCAATGCAGAGATGGTGGGTTTACATTAAATACTGGAGCATATGTGTGAGGCTGCAAATAAACAAAACAATAATACATTTTACATTTACACTTTATTAATGAAGTCTAGCACAATACAACAGCAACTAGGCGAATCATAACTTATCACTTTTTTTGTCACTTTTTCTTAACATATTAATTTGTACAGAGCAAATAATATATGTTTCATTAATACAAAAGCAGCACTTAAATCATATTCATATAATTATATATTCACATAGTTCATACTGTACCTCTTAGTATCATTACAGCCTGATGTCATCCTTTTGCTACTGTTTCAGTAATGTAAAAGGCTCTTAAACAGGTTAGTCTTAGAAGTTACTGACTGATCCTTTATCACTGCTTTCTGAGACATGAAATAATTATTCCTGATATGATATGACAGTGAAATAGTCCATTGAGTCTGGAAACCTCACTATTGTCTACTGTTTTTGTGACATTTCAATGTATTTCGAAGTCACATGCTTTCACAGGTCTTCAAGTGCCTTATATGTAGTGCTCTGGTATATTTGCCATAGTTGCCATTTAGGGTCGGCTGCTTTGTCACCCTCTAAATCCAGTATTACTTGGAGTAAGCCATTTAAAAGAATGATAGCTTCTCTCTATTGGACTGAATATATATATATACTTTTTTTTATTCATAATATGCAAAAACATGCTTACATAAAAGAACAGGCTTTTGTGTTGATATATATATATATATATATATTGTATATATTATTGCATAAATTATTGCATAAATGGTGTATTGTGAGACTAATTATTACTGTTAATATATGTACTATTATTGAAATTGTATTGAAAAAAATATATATTTTAGAAAAATGAATGAACCAAACATGAAAAAATGGCTCTTTGGTCAAAAAAAGGTTCCCAACTCCTGCACTACTTTGCCCATACATCTTTTGAGTTGATTTGGTATGTTTCAATGGGCCCACAGTAATCATAATCTGACTGTGAGGTCCAGCACCAGTTGTAACTTTCACCATGTAGACCACAGGAGTGGTCTGAGCGACAGGGCTTGCCTCTATAGGTTACATCTACTTTTGGAGAGCAGTAGTCCCAGCCAATGTGTGGCCAAGTGTCGCACCAGTAATAATTTTTACTCTCATAATACTGGCACTCACCACCGCATTTATGTTGATCCTTAGTATGGTGGATATGTTCTGTTTCCATAATATTACCGATTTCAACGAGCCCACAGTATCCCCAAGAAAACCCACCAGTTTTGCACCAATAGTAGTTTTCTCCATTCTTCTCACATATACCACTGCACTTGTTATTACGGTAGTCGAAGTTTTCCTGAGGTGAAAAGTACATTGGCTCAAAGTTTCCATTTTGTTTAGTAATCCAGCACTTGTAATCACCATCACTGAACAAGCAGGCTGTTTCACACTCGGTTCCGAGATGAGTGAAGTAAATCTTCCCAACACTTGTCCATGGTGAACAGAAGAGGAGGAGCAAAAAGAGAGAAGTGTGAACATACTCCATTATTTCTGTGAAGAGGAGAATAAAAAAATAGGAGATGACACGCTGTAATAACTATGCTCCGATGCCAGGTTTTAAGAATTGATCCCATACCCAAAATTCTGAGTATCAGTGGGGTTTTTTTTGGTTTTTTTTTAGATCAATGTAGTATTTCTACACCTCTGGGTGTGTTGAACTGAAAATCCCTCTTTTGTGTATTAAAACACAAGCTACTTCATTATAAAGAAAAACAACAAATGAAAAAGTATATTATAATCTATAACAAAAATACTATCATAAACTAGCTAATTGGATAATTCAGCAGCAAAAGTTATTCTAGAAAAATCATGAGTGTACTATAATTGTAAAAAAATCGAAACATTTAGTGATAAAACATTTTGTGGGGAACAAGTAAAAGTGAATAAGTGTAGCACTAAATCTGGCAAAATGTTACACATTGCTCTTTGTATGAAATACATTCATGAAAAACAAAAGCTGTATTCGTATAAATACATACTATAAAATTAAGACATTTCTTTTGAATTTATAGCACAGCTTTCTAATGAGGCTGCAACATACACTGTCAGAAATAGGGGTACAGTTGGAGTCCATTTCTGTCCCCTAAGGTACAATCTACACTAACGTGCCCCATAGGGCTTATTATTGGACCTCAGGGTACATATATGTTCCCCAGCATTAAAAGGTACATATATGTACCGTTTCTTTTAAAGGTTAAGGTCTAATATCAAGAGACAGCCTCTGCTAAGCCAATTTCTTTTTTCTTTTTTTTTTTGTAAAAGTGGTTGTTTAAAGGTTTTAATGATACCTTAATTATTTAAGGTAGATTTTAACTTATCACTATATTTGAGTAGTCTTGAAATAAAGGAAATAAAAGTTGTGTAAGTCAATTTGCTGATATTAAATCATTATAACACAGCAAAAACTCTCCTGGGTGTTTATATGGCTCCAGACTCAAGAGTGTTAAAGTTAATGAGATAATTACGTGATTCATTAAGTGATGATTGACCATTACTGAAGACACCTGATGTTAACAAGAAGAATCACTGAAAGAGAAAATAAAACATTGTAAGACACTGTTATGGTGATCAATGTTGTATCTGAGTTAAAACTGCCAGATGAACATAAGAGAACAAAGTTGATCAGGTGGTGTTGGTTATGTTTTGACATAATAATAATAATTATGTCATATCGACACAAAGCACTTATGTGCATCTCAAAACCAAACAAGTAATACGCATGTGCATGCTGTCACCGTTTTCACAGATTCACGATTTTGAAGTTTACATGACAAACGATATCGTTTTCAAACCTCGTATTCATAAACTTGCACTTTGAAGCCTGTTCCAAAGTTTGCATTCTCAGATCACTAAAACCCTGTTATCATGTAAATGAACAGCTAGAAAGTACAAGTTTTTTGTTTGTTTTTTAGTTGCAAATGGTGTCGTGTAAACTGCAAAAGGTGAATCTCTACAGAAACATTATTTGTCCTGATATCAATCACTATGTTAAACAGTTTTATAAATATATATCATCTAAACTAGGACCATTAAATGTTCATCTAATCTTTATATTCAGTCCGAATAAAATAATAATATGATGTCCTAACTGCCTGTCAGTGTTAACCTATTATTTTTACAAATCCTCGCACACCCTGTTCGCCTATGGAATTACTTTTGGGCCAATAATAATGAACAAAACTTCCCAAGAAACTTATGAAAATATAAACTGAAACTGAAAAACATATGATTTGAATTTGATTCTGGTCTTTCCTGTAACAACATAACTGCATCCAAGACTTTCACTTTGATACTTGTGTAATTTTAAATGTTAGAAGATAATATGAACTAAAGGAAATAACTACATAAAATTATCAGCATGATAAAAAAAAAAATGGCAACAAGAACATTCTTTGGGTGACATTTGTAATGAAATGTCCTTAGAGGTGTGTATCACCTGATACCACAATTGGTACAATTGGCCACAATTGTAATTTTCATATTGTTTAAATTCCTCTTATTTACAGTACAGGCCAAAAGTTTGGACACATTACTATTTTTAATGTTTTTGAAAGAAGTTTCTTCTGCTCATCAAGCCTGCATTTATTTGATCAAAAATACAGAAAAAAAAAATAATATTGTGATATATTATTACAATATAAAATAATTGGTTTTCAATTTATTATACTTTAAATTATCATTTATTTCGGTGATGCAAAGCTAAATTTTCAGCATCATTACTCCAGTCTTCAGTGTCACATGTGACATCCATTCTATCACACGATCCTTTAGAAATCATTCTAATATGATGATTCATTATGAGTGTTGGAAACAGTTCTGCTGCCTAATATATTTGATAAATAAAAGGTTAAAAATAACTGCATTTATTCAAAATGAAATTTTTTTTTATATATAAATATTCTTTATTATCACTTTTTATCAATTTAACACATCCTTGCTGAATAAAAGTATTGATTTATTTAAAAAAAAAATAAAGAAAAAAATTACTGACCCCAAATTACTGACCAGTAGTGTATATTGTTGTTATAAAAGATTTCTATCTTGAAAACATTTGCTTCTTTTTTTTTCTTTTCTTTTTTCTTTTTCTTTTTTTTATTCATCAAAGTATCCTAAAAAAGTATCACAGGTTATGAAAAAATATTAAGCAGCAGAACTGTTTCCAACTTTGATAATGAATCCTCATATTAGAATGATTTCTAAAGCATCATGTGATAGACTGGAGTAATGATGCTGAAAATTAATTCAGCTTTGCATCACCGAAATAAATGATCATTTAAAGTATAATAAATTGAAAACCAATTATTTTAAATTGTAATAATATATCACAATATTAATTTTTTTTCTGTATTTTTGATCAAATAAATGCAGGCTTGATGAGCAGAAGAAACTTCTTTCAAAAATATTAAAAATAGTAATGTGTCCAAACTTTTGGCCTGTACTGTAAGTCATCATTAATTCTGATGGTGTAAATGTATATCATGCTAGCAATGAGTAGTGTGATGGCCATGGTTGCAACCTTGATTACCTGGTTGAAGTGAAACTTTCTTGGCGGCTGAATATATCACACACCTTTGCTAGTATTCTCTTTAAATCGTAACAGCTGAACCTAATCAGAGCCTAACATGCAAAATAATCATCAGGAATAAACAAATATTCTCCAAAAACATTGGACACTATACAATATTTTAAGTATTATATACAGTACTTTAATGTACAATTACACCTGAATAGACTGAATAGATCTCTTGTGCTCCTAAAAGCTTCTGTTGACAAAGTAGCAGCAGGTAAACACAGATCAAATTAAAAAACCAACATAACTTAATATCACTAAAATGAAATAGAAAGCTGCGCTTACAGATGCTCACATCCACACATAAACAGGTGAAGAAGCTGTCAATCAAAAACTCAGTAGCCAATGAGAACACACTGCTGCTAGCCCCGCCCCCATGAGAGAAATGTGTCAGAACGGCGAACGAAAACTCAGCAAAAACTTCAGAAGCGTAAATGTAAACTCTGGAAGCGCATTTGTAAGTTCAGATCAGCAAAAGAAATATGACAAATAGTTAGCAAAACATGCAGTGTATTAAAAACTAAGTAAAGAAATTTGCCTGCGATTTATTCTTTTTCAGTTTGTATTAAACTTAAAAAGATTAAATCTTTTTCAAAGATATTTTATTCAGTTTTTTGAAAGGGTACGTTCATTATTATTGACACAAAGGTAATTCCATATATTCGCGCAGACATCATACATCAGCGAGTTTCATGCTCTGCAGAGTTTGTACAGTCAGACCTCAGTCACGGAGCAATATTTTTTATATTTACTCCGTGAAATATAAAACTTACAATAAACATTTAGCATTTTATTTGTTCAAAGAAACAAGATGGAAGTAATAGAGTTAAAAAGGCAAGAACATAATCTTGCTGCACAAACTGTAAATAACTATTTTTAATAATGTAAAGAACTATTTTCTCCTTTTGTATTTTGCATTTCAACTCTTTCAAATAATCTTTTACTTTCAATTCTTAAGTACGTTTAATATATATAAAAAAATACTTTTCATACTTCAATAAATATCTCATACATTTAAACTTCTACCAAAGTCATTTTCTAGTAAGATATCTATACTTTTACTCAAGTGTTTCAGGTACTTTATCATCCACTGTTAAATCCACATCCACTGCACAGACAAATTTGTCTGCATCACATTAAGAATTTTTATAAAAATGAGTACCATCTATTGTCTTACCTAAATAAAGTGTGTATGTCTACCCAAACATGTGAAGCATAAGAGCCATACTCACCAAGAAAACGTTTGGTCTTATCTGTGATTATCTTTTGGATTGGATGTGCTTTTATGTTGTTTTATCTGTTTGTCTTTCGTACAGGACTTTGCACTGAATGACACAGGGCCGGCCCTGACCAATTACCTGCCCTAAGATTTGAGCTGCCCCTTCTCCACCTGTTATTGTGTTCATGAAATTACACATACCCTTACAGAACACAAATATATGGGAATATACTGCAAAATATAATGTGATATATTACATTACATTTCCACATATGGGAAACTAGTGCTTATATTCTTCAATATACTGCAATATATGCTTTGACCATGTATGGCTATACAGGTGCTGGTCATATAATTAGAATATCATCAAAAAGTTGATTTATTTCAGTAATTCCATTCAAAAAGTGAAACTTGTATATTATATAGACTCATTACATGCAAAGTGAGATATCTCAAGCCTTTATTTGTTATAATTTTGATGATTATGGCTTACAGCCATACTTACAGGCTTACAGTAATTTTCAGAGCACTTCGTGCTTCCTTCATTTTCCAGCAGGATTTGCAACTTCCCACACTGCCAAAATAACCAAAAACCTGGTTCAAAGACCATGGTATCACTGTGTAATTACTGTGTGATTTCATGTAATATTCTAAATTTCTGAGATTTTGATTTTGTGGTTTTCACAAGCTGTAAGCCATAATCATCAAAATTATAACAAATAAAGGCTTGAGATCTCATTTTGCATGTAATGAGTCTATATAATATACAAGTTTCACTTTTTTAACGGAATTACTGAAATAAATCAACTTTTTGATGATATTCTAATTATATGACCAGCACCTGTATATTAATGAACATAAAGTATTTATAAATGTAGACACAAATGTATGTTACACATATATATACACACATTCACGGAATAAGTTTTTAGTCATTTCTAGTTCCCAGCATGCTTTGCTTCTGACTGTTAAAGAAGAGCAAATGTTAAAATGAAGTGTTATTTAATGTGTTTCGCTCAATATTAATATAGGGGGAGATTTGTTAGTGTTTAATGCTCTATTAGTTTTTAATTAAAAATGTTTTCTGGTATGTGTGAGTTTTTGGGGTCATTGTGCTGAAGAGTAGAGCCTGTGGTTCAGTTGATGATCGGCCAAAAAAAACATTAAAACTATAATAACTATATTTAAAAGTAATGTCTGTGGAGCACAGTGATAGTCTCAAATGCATTAGTACATGCAGGTGCTTTTGATAACTAGCTTGAAAAAATGAAACATTAATAATGTAAATTCTTAATAAATATATTACATGATATATTTCTCTATGTATGTCTGAAATATATTACACATGCATTACCATATCTGATCATGTATACAATATTATGAAGTGTATTACTGAATATAAAATGACATACATTATGATATATTAGTAAATATTTTTTCACATATTTTCAATATATAAAAAGTGTCAATTCCTTATGTATTATTCAATATATTGGAATATATTAACACAATATATTATTCTGTATATTTTCAAATATTCAATTCAATTCAATTTTATTTGTATAGCGCTTTTCACAATACATATTGTTTCAAAGCAGCTTTACAGAAAGTTCACACACACACACACACACACACACACACACACACACACACACACACACACAGACAGACAGACAGACAGACAGACACAGACAGACAGAGAGAGAGAGAGAGAGAGAGAGAGAGAGAGAGAGAGAGAGAGAGAGAGAGGTGTGACAGCAATAGAGAGCATTTTTATTGAAATTGGCAAATAAAATCAATAATTCCTGCATTAATCTAAAAATGTTCACACATAAATGAAGGCCTGGTACTAGAGCATAAATGCAATGGGGAATGAACATGATTAAGTAAATGGAAACATAATACTTACATTTAAAAGTAAATTTTAAATTCACCGAACTCTTGGACGCCATTTTTTTCAAATGAAAATGCTGTTGTCACCGGCGCGCAATGACTTATGGGGTAGGATAGGCCACTAAAGATCCATTTTTTATCCTTCCTTTCACAGGGAAAAAAGGGTGCATTTGGTGTCGCTATTAGCGTTTGTCGCCCCGCGATGACACAACTGGCCTTCGAATACGGCCTTCGTAGGATGCAGCCTTCACATTGGGACACAGCTCATATCTGCCGAGCCTGAAAAAAATTTAACTTAATTGACTTTAATAGACCTTTTCACCAATGGTCCCGTCCAGCCCAGAGACTTTTTCACCGCTGGTCCCGGCCCCACCATGTCCCGCTGGATCTTCGGCATCGCCTGTCTTGTCGGCTCTCCGGCTCCACCCTGGTCTCCTCTCCCACCTTCTTCGCCCCCGTCAGTCGGCCCCCTGGTGTCGTCATCCCTACCTCAACCATGGCTCCTCTCTCCTTCTGCTCCGCCCTGGCCGCCAGCGCTGCCTGCTCCGCCCTGGTCCCTCTCTCCCTCTGCAGTTTGTCCGCACAAGGACGCATGCGCCTACCGGGAGTGGGGAGTACTGTAACAGTTATGTTCCTGTTAAGTCTTATTAGTCACATGTCTTTTGTTTTCCCGCCACTTATCCGTTGCCATGCACTGAGAAAAACAATAAGTAGAATTTACTCAATTTTAATAAGGCAAGTTTTTGCACGAATTTTTTTCAAGTAAATTTCACATTGATGGAAATTAAGTAAATCTACTTAACTAAGCCGAGTAAAATTCACAAAGTGAATAAGTACATATAACTTGGCCTGTTAAATTATATTGAGTAATTTTTACTTACAAATATGATATAATTAATATAATTAAGTAAAACCACTTGATATTTTAAATACATTTTACTTGTTTTATGCAGTGCTGGTAATTATTTTAAATTAAATTAAATGTTACTCTTATAATGTGACAAAATAATACTGTGACAATGTGCAGTTAAGAGTAATTTATTAAGAAATAAGCATATACAGAAACCTATAATGACAATAATAACAATTCAGTGTGTTCGGTCTCTCTCTTTGTCCCTCTCAACCGGTTTACAGCAACGGAGGCACAAAGGGCTGAATGCATTTGAGAAATATCCTGAAATTAAGAAAAGAGAGAGAGAAAAAAACAATAATCAGTAAACAGCAAATACTTTTAAATTAAAAGTTAATTAATTTGCATTCACATTATTCATTTCATTTAAACCAAATCATTAAAAACATCCTGCATGACCTTACTCTCATAGTCAATTTACACACATTAATGCTAACATGTGACACACAGCAGATATCAAGGCTACGAATTAGGCATTTGGGAGTACGAATTATTGTCATTTACAACGTGGGCACGATTTAGTAAAAGCACCATTTAATAGATAGTATGCACGATTTAGCAAATGAATGAGGAAATGAATTATATTGTGCACAATGAGGGAACGAGAACCTTCTCACTTAGGCCTATTGTTAATTTGTGGCCAATATTTGTCATCTATAAAGAAAATTGCACACAAAATAACAAATATTAAACAAAAAGATCATGATTTAAGTGACATATTCATGGTTTTTAGGCGTAATTACTGATAAATCGTGTAAAACGTAAAGTTTAAAACAAAAATATGGCTAACGTCTAAACTAACTCGTCATTATATTAACCCTCTTTGAGTCGGCAAAAGTGCCCGCGCGTTTTGCTCGATTTTTTTTCACATAGCAGCAAATTAGACTTATACTCCGTCATTTTTGGTCATAAAGATTACAGACTTAAGAAATATGAAAAAATAAACTGTTAAATGTCTACTTTTTCCACTTTCAATCGAAATAAAACATTGTGCTTTTGTAAAATAAACAGGGTGCTTTCCTCTGCCTCTCCCTGAACTTTTTTCTGGAGCACGTCTCTAAACTTAAGAACACTAAACTTTTCAAATGTATAGCATGAAGTGATGACAAGACAATCGTTGAATTAATCAAAAAATCATTATAAATCTGTAATATAATGCAGTTTTTTACTGTTGCTTACCTGTCGAGAGCCGTTGGAGTGGAGATTCGAAATCCCTCAATCATCGCGTGTGTTCTTCTTTCTGCGCATGCGCAGATTCCTTTCTTCAAGGACTAAATTTTACTTGATTTTTTAAAATTTGCTTCAAGTACTTAATTAATGTATGTAAATATGCCAGAGAGTCAGAAGTCAATTTCACTTGTCTGTTGGATGTCTAATATTTACAAGTAAAAAATGAGTATATAATTAGGATTTACTTAATATACTAAAGTTTTCATTTTTACAAAATTATTCTTAGCAAAAGATACATGATTTTTTCTGTTTTATTTACTTTGACATAAAATCATTTTTTACAGTGTGTCTACCATCATTAGTTCATCATCACCTGTGTCTTGTCAATTACCTTCATGGTTTTTGGTTATTATGTCCACTTTGGTTGTTTTGTCCAGATTGTGTGTATATTGTGTCACTAACCTCTGGAATGAGTGTTTTATCATCACAGATGGGTTAAGTGAAACGACAAACTTTACAGAAGCTCTGTCAGTCTAATGAAAAGATGATGTAGAGCATGGGAAGAGCTTTAATTGGATTGAATGTCCAACTCTGTCTGGTAATTATGACTACTGTTGTCCTCAAATGACTCTTTATCAAGCAGCTGATCTTGTGGCTTTAACTGAAGCCTGGAGATTAATGTCAGGGAAATGTGTGACGATTTACACGATTCTCATTATTATATTTCAAGTAATGATTTTAGGGCGATGTTCAATGTTTTAGCTATGTGGTGATGACACGACCAGCAGAAGTTACAGTGAAATGTATTAATTGAGTTAAGATATTTTTTTCCTATTCTGAACATCTATACTATTTCTTGTTTTTACTGAGGTGACTGAGAGTCTGATCTAGTGTCAGGAGTGCAAAAACAGTGTTTATTCATTCAGCCCGACTTCAGATAAAAATATTTACTTGCTTGTGTAGTCTCCCTGAAAAGGGGAATATAGAAATATTACCGACAGACACTTGATGCATTTCCCTCAAATCTCTGTATTATGAGTGCACAAAATGACCATAAAATGCATAACAACTTGCATATAACAATATTACATTCTCAAGTGACCCATATTGTATTTACTGTCAAAACACAAAGATATGAGCATCAATTGGCATTAACCACTATATCCATCCTGTTACACACAATAAACACGATAGCTTGCATCTATATGTGTGACAAAATAATATATTAAAGAAAGAAAATGAATAAAATATAAAAAAGAAATTGCAACATATATAACTTATAAATCAGAATTAATGTAATACTGTATTATAATCTGTACTCTATATGTAGTGCACATTAATCTCAAAACATTTTAGTTGTCACAATATAATACCACTTTACACGTCATCCATTTTATGTGATAACTGCAGGCCTTCAACACTTGAACATGGACGATTCAAACTCAAATAAACATAAAACAGTGTTAGACGATAATAATATTACAGCCAAACTCATCTTAACAGCATAATAACACTGTATTTTCATTATACGTATTGTTAGAAACCCATAAAACTTCATGTACCAACAATGCAGTGCATTGAGACGTGCGGACATCTCTTTTTCCACAATACGGGTATATAACAATTATTCGAACATCCTATTTGCACAAACTCATATTAACATCAAATATTCTGATATTTAAGGGGCTTTTCTCATGAAGGAGCAACGGATAAAGGATAATTGCTGCGAACTGCTCCGAGACACAAAGGTTGAGATCCAAATGCAGCTTTATTTGAGTAATCCAGAATCATAATCTAAACACAGGAAAAGGATCAAGCACAGGAAGGCAGTCCAAACAAACAAACAAACAAACAAACAAACAAACAAACAGGCAGGAGTCAAAGGCAAAAAGGATATTCAAGAAACAGGCAAAAATCAAAGAAGCAAGAGACAATGAAACCAGGGAGATGCAGAGAATGTTCAGAGATGCAGTGAAAGCAGCTGACAAAAGTGAACCTTCTTCTTGTTACTGGCCGCTCACTCCTTAGGAGTATTACCACCACCTACTGTACAACTAAAATTATTTTTGATAGCTTAAATACTGTTGCTAATATTGTGGTAATGCATCAAACTTTAAAGCTCTTTTTGGATGTTACTGTGCTTGACATTTCATGGAATTTGGCACACATAACAGAGTTGTTGACTGGTAGACACATGAAAAAGTTCAACAATGGCACTGTGGATTGTTTTTCCTAGAGCTCCAGGTAAGCAGTGGTGTTTATATTTACAATTATTTTATTTTTATTTATATTGAAGAGCTTTTATCCTAAGCGACTTACAAATGAGGAATATAGCAAGCAATTCGTCATAAAGAGGTGAAGATAAGAAAGAAAACACACACACACACGCACAGGAAGTGCTCATTATACAATGTTTCAGACCTTTTTTAGAGTAGCATAAGCAGGGGGATGGATTGATGTAAAGTGTCAAGCATATGTAAAGCATAGGAATTTATTTATTTATTTATTAGAGATGAGGTTAAGTGTTAATGGAAGAGATGAGTATTCAGGTGCAACTGGTAGCCAGTGCTGAGAGATGAACAGAGGAGTGATGTGGGCCCTTTTGGGCTCGTTGAAGACAAGACGAGCTGCAGCGTTCTGAATCATCTGTAGAGGTTTAGTTGCACATGATGGAAGTCCAACCAGAGGAGCATTGCAGTAGTCAAGCTTAGATATGACCAGGGCCTCCCA
The DNA here is from genome assembly GCF_963993115.1 of Abramis brama. Taxonomy (NCBI): domain Eukaryota; kingdom Metazoa; phylum Chordata; class Actinopteri; order Cypriniformes; family Leuciscidae; genus Abramis; species Abramis brama. The sequence goes on along the minus strand of NC_139963.1, from coordinate 65,609,283 downwards.
CTAAGCAACATTATGTCCAAAATACATCTTTTCAACATCTTTCTCTCAAAAACGTACGTTGAAAAGACGTCGACTAAGGAGCCAGATCTTTTTTTGATGTGTTCTGCATGTCTGATGTGGTCATTGTGGACATATTTTCAACATAATGTATGGTCTCATTGAGACAATTTATACTGTTTCTGGACCAAATAAACACTCTCAGTATGCATTCAATTTAAACTCTAATTTTTATCAATGTAATTTCCATCTGTAATTTCAAAGCAACTCACACTCACAGACCAGAAGAAAGAAACCACTCACTTAAGACAACTTAGCATCTGTAATTCACACATCTGTGGATCGTCAGAGAAATCAGACCTAAAGGAAATACTTTCTGGCTCAGACAGTGTTTCCCACTGAGCCTCTTCTGCTGCTCTTAATCACAGACATAAAATATGTGGTCACTCCGAGTTACGTCGGATGACGACGAATGGGGTTTCGCTTAGAAAGCCTATCACCTTCGAGTATATAAAACGAGCCAATGGCAATGAAATGCCATGGGTCTGCGGAATTTGCATAGGGTATCTCCGCCCCACGCAGGGGGTATAAAGAAAGTACGCCGGCACAATGCAGATATGTTTTCACTTCGGAGCCGAGAGCTACTCTTCACTCCACATAGAAGCCTGATTCCTGAGTTAACTCTTTATCTCTTCACCTTTGAAACGAGCGAACTCTCCGGTGTTGGTGTGACTGCGATTCTCAGCGGGTGCACATTACCCTGCTGATCTGGTCAGTGATCTGACAGATAGTGTGTTTCTCCCTGGTTGCTTCAGCATCCGCGGAGTTTTTCCTCTCACAAAAAGCATTGCACGCGGCACGTCTTTTTAAAGATGCCTCGCCCGTGCACTTCTGGTTGCGGTCGCAATGTGTCTTCATCTGATGGGCACAATCGCTGTATAATTATTTTCTATATATAAATACACACACACATGCATATATATTTAAGAAAAATGTTATTTATATATAAAATATTTATATATAATATAAATTATATTTAATATAAATATATATATACACAGTATATACATGCAAATATTTCTTAAATATATACATGCATGTGTGTGTATTTATATATAGAAAATAATTATACACACATATATTATGTAAAAACAAACTTTTATTTTGGATGCGATTAATCGCGATTAATCATTTGACAGCCCTAAAATATATATATATATATATATATATATATATATATATATATATATATATATATATATATAATGTATATGTTTGTTTAGGACTGAAAACTTATGCTGTTGTGTAAATGTAACTTTTTTTTCCATCTTTTTTCTTTTCACAGCAGAACCTGTGATTGTGCGTGGGAATGGTGGTGATGAATTCACATTTAAGTCTGCTTTCTACAACCAATTTAAGAAGATCACCATTACTTACAATGTAATGTGTGGTTGAAGATTGTTTTCATTCTATTTTATCATATTTTATTCCTATATTTAATAAAATTACTATATTTTATTTATTTTATTCACACAGAGATTCTTTGGATCCTACATGACATCACTGAACACAATCCAGCTGATTTTCCAGGATTATCAGATGATTCAAGTTGGTCATGTAGAAGGAGTAAAAAAAGCAGAATTTCTCTTTGAGGACACTGATAAAATTGTCGCTGCAACACTGTGGCCAAATATGAATCATGACAGATTTGGGGGTCTGGAAATTGTGGTTGAAAAAGTGAACAAAAAGAAACAATGTCTATCAAATCTAATAAGCTGGGTGAGCCTGTGATTGTTAATGTTGGATCAGGAAGGTGTTATGGCATTAAAGGGAGAAGTGGAGATGAAATTGATGCTCTGGGTTTCTACTTCATTTAGCCTCCAGCTTTATAAGTCTTTATTTGTAATTATAATCCAAATAACATCTGAATGTGTTACATCTAAACAGCAATCCTATACTCTAAATTGGGCGATTTGGCAAAGGCTGTGTTTATTTTATGCTCAGTTTATCAGTGCAGAACGGCTGATCGATGATACATGTAGGCTACTCCATCTGAACACCAGAGGGCGTCTCACACACACACACACCACATATTCCTCTGAATGCCAGATAGCGTCTCACGCAGACACACCAAATATGGCAGAAGTACAATAGGAAATCCCTATCTGTAGCTGAATAAACAGAAGATTGAAACGCTTTGATAGATTTATTCACTGCGCTGAATTACACGAGATCATCGATTTACAGCGGAGAATTCAAACAACATGCGGCGGGCGCATGAGAGTTTAATAAGTTAAATGAGTTTAATACAGGCCTACAATGTAGATAACTATTGGGTTTCAACTTGCTCGAATAATGTAATGAGATATAAAAATACTAAATAAAGTGGCTTATGATGTGATTTTTATATAGTTTATTCTCTTGACCATGGTGAACATATTTAGACAGGTTTTCAACCCTGTTTTATTTTTAGGCAGTTCACTCTTAAAACAAATGTGTTGAAAACAACACAACATGTGTCGTTTTCAACACATGTTCTGAGTGTGCTCAGGGACAACACATGTTGTGTTAAAATACAACACAGAATATGTGTTGTGAAAACACACAGACAAATGTGTTACTTTAGTTAACACATTAATGTGTCCTTTTTGTATACATCTAACACAACTGTGTGTTATAGATTTACTTTATTATAAAATTGTATTGAAAAAGCTAGATCAGAATACAACATGTACAGTTATCATGAAATCACACTGAAGCATCGAATACGGTTCACATACTGTGTTTATTTTACATTTTTTCTGGTTTTAACATGGAATTCATACTGTAAAAAGCACTGTTGATAAAAAAAATACATTTCAAAACATTAATCATAAAACATTCATCAAACACTTAAAACAACATACATCAAATATTATAAAACTCATATCTGTTAGGTACTGTAAAATACATGTCAAAGAACAAAGTCTGAAACCATTTTCAAAATAAGACCAAACTTTCACAGCTTGTTCTCAAATATAACAAACAGAAATATACAAATGAACTTGAAAATTGTAGTCAAATAAATAACCACACACATATAGTTCATATTTCGTACTCACAAATCAAATCAATTCATCATTAACCAAACATGTCTAACAAATTAAGCTAACACTAACTTATTTAAAACAAAATTTTGTATCTCGGAGTGATATATTGCTGATCACAAAATGATAAAATATCTAATGGTCTATAGTCCAGTAAGTCACCAGGCAGCTTTGCCACATCAAATTCTTTGGTTTTAATGACGTTAAAAGAAAACAGGTGCTCATCAAAATATTGTACTTTTAAAGCTCTCAGGAACATAAGTGCACATTCACTTTCATTTTGGGGGATTATGTGTATAACTTCACCAAATAAAGGTTCTCCCCTTTCATCTGCTTTTAAAGGTAGAACGCATCCTGTCCTGTATGATGTCCCCAAGAAATTAATATTATTGGTCACATGAATTGAACTGGTGAAAGTGAGAGTCTTAAAATGAGAGTCTGTCTTCAGTTTGTCGCCCTTGTACAAAGATGCAATCATAACTGGGAAAGCATTGGGTACTGTCATTTCAAAATTGACTGGTGAACTCAATTTCCAGTGGTACATATGCTGAATCTGATGTTTATGAGCCAGAGTCTTTGAAATATTTCTGAAGTTACACACTACTTGGGCCTGTCGCTTAAGGGGGTTATGTTTCGCTTCAAACCTCATGCACCACAACTTAGAAAGAGGTCCAAATAACGTCATAACACTCGGGTAATGTGTCATAAAATGGTGCTTAGGAATTAGATTCCTGCCAGGATAAAGACATTTGAATTGTGTGTGGTGATCTATTATCAGTTGTTTAAGATAAACAGCCAGCCCTTTTGTCACAACAGGTGCAAAAATTATGTCACAAATTTCCCTCAATAACAGGTAAAGACGCCAATGTGGGCTGTTTGGATCAATTAAATCACCCATCAGAAAAGGTAACACTAGCAGTAAACACCACATCTGTGATGCAGTTTGCCTAATAGCATGTTCAGACGTCTTCAGATTAACAATTACACTGGGTTTATTTTTTTGATTTTCATATCCATAGCTAAACCCTGCTATTCTCTCATTTAGTTGTTCCAGAGAAAATCTTTTCTCCTCATAAATGAAATGTCGGAGCATCAATTTGACCTCAAGAGGTGCGACTCCCTCTAACACATCATGCATGATGTCCACGCCAATATTTTCAGTTACATGGAAATACTGTAGACTATTTAGGCAGGAGTTAACTTTGACACCAGTTGCACTTGCATCATTCAGCTGTACATGGTATGCATAGTTTTCCCTTGTACGTCTCTCAGTGTTATCTTCATCAAAAATATACTGCGAAGCTGGTTTGTCAATTAAACAAAACTGACAAAATCTGTTTGCAGAGAAACTTTCCACGTAGCCACAGAGGGAGTGACAGGCAAGATTGTCTGCCGTCAACAGGCACACAGTACCGTAAAGTAATTGGCATTCATCACCTATTTTGACCTCTATACCATTCTGCTCAATTTCTTTGATATCTGTTAACAGTGGTTCCAGAATTTTGTCAAAACCATAAATGTCTTTATCAATAGAATTAAATAGAAGACATAAATGGATATTGGAAAGTACACCCACTAAACATTGGACGTGGGATAGACGTGCAGATCATGTCTATATTGGGTCTGTTGGTCCATGACCAATTCTGGACATCTATTCGACGTCCAAACTAGGTCCACTATTTGGACGTCCAACCATGACCCAACTTGGACGTCATTTTGACGATCAACATTGGACCTTTGAACTGGGTCATTTTTTTCGACGTCCAAACTAGGTCCACTATTTGGACGTCCAACCATGACCCAACTTGGACGTCATTTTGACGTTCAACATTGGACCTTTGAACTGGGTATTTTTTTTGGACGTCATTTGGACGTCTATGACAGGTGCAGGAAATTTACATGATTATTTTTTTTAACGCAATAAACGCCATTTAAAAAAAAAAAGAGTTTGTCATGTCATTTTGCTGTGTACTGAACCTATTTGCTCCATCCACGTTTCATGCCAAATCTCTATTTCCTTGTTTAAAATGCGCCGAACCTATTTTTAGCCTAAACGCGATATATCCTCTGGACTAATCAGAATTATCTCACTCTCTCTCGCTCTCTCACCCTCAAATCACTCGCGCGTATCGCGCCAGACGCTCAATTCGCCTCATTCGCTCGTCCGCGCCGCGCTAAACGCCCCATTCGCGCATTATCAACATGATTAATACATATTCAAATATGCCTACAGATTGTAGCTCAAACAGTAGTGCATTGGTGTTTGTAATGCTAAGATCATGAGTTCGATTCCCAGGTAAAGCAAGAATAAGGGTTGTGTGTGTGTGTGTGTGTGTGTGTGTGTGTGTGTGTGTGTGTGTGTGTGTGTGTGTGTGTGTGTGTGTGTGTGTGTGTGTGTGTGTGTGTGTGTGTGGAGAAGCTGCTTTTTTCTTTTTTTTTTTTTTGCGCGTTTTGATTGAGCGCACTGAGCGCGATTATTGTTTGGAAAAGACGCACAGTATCTAATAAAACACACGATCCACAGCAAGCCAACCCCGTCTCCTTCCTTCTTCCCACAAACGAACTTTGGACGGACGTCAACATTAGACGTGCGGAAGACGTCGGAAAAAGACGTCATCTGGCGTCACAGTCTGCACCTTCAAGGGGAGCAAAATTGGACGTGCAAAAACGACGTAGAAAATACGTCGTTTCGACGTGTCTATGCGCAGTGGGCAGAGTTGTTCTCTGATGGCACATTTCGTAAAGCAAAGTAAACTGCCCCCATTTTATGAATCTTTGTTTTAGATCCAAGAGGATTCGTTGTTTCCAAATCATCGAAGTATAATTGAATTTGTAATGCATCGGGATGGTTTTGGTACAGAGGATGTCCAGCATATTGCGTACCATCACAATAATCTTGCATTTTACCCTGTCCACCAGTAGACTGTTTATACAGTTTTTGCATTTTGTCACAGCTAAATAGAAATTTAATTGTGTTAATTATTGAGATGTACTGACAAGTGACTACTAACACTAAGGCACTAACACTTGGCTTTTTTTCCCATTTTTTCTAACACAATCTAATCTGTGACCAAGAAACACTTCTGTTGGCTTCTCAAAGGAAAATTTGTCAGAAAAGTATTTAGTTAGTTTAAACGGTGTATCTATGTCACTAAACATATTCCTAGTACTGTCAAAGTCTTTCATAAGTGTTTGAACTTCAGTGCTGTCAAGAGGTACAGCCAAGTTCTTCAGTAAAGTATTAGTCTTTTCTTGTAAATGACCTAAGGAACGATCTAGGATTTCCTTTGTGCAGGTTATACTTTTTTGGACATCAGTATAAGTTACATTAGCAGAAGCACACATGCGGGCAGCAAAAGTAGCAGCATAGTCCGTTAGATTTAAACTGCTCTGATGAACTTCCTCTGTTTCAGACATTTCGACATTCTCTCCTAGATTATTTGTTCTGCTTTCATCAATTTGACAGAATACATCAGTTTTTTCAGTGTGTTCTGACTCTACGGTAGGGCTTGAATTAGAGTGAGCTCTGCTAAGATGTTTAGAAAATGAATTAAAACTATGATATGTTCTGGGGCAACCCTTTTGACTACAGATTAATGTAAGGTTTTGGCTATCAGAGAGTGCATGAACTTCCCTCAAATGCCAAATCAACTGTTTAGTTTCGACAAAAATATTTTGCAAGCACTTTGGACAGGTATACATGGTCTGTTTCAATTAGGCGCGAGACTGCAATTTGGCAATCAATTCCATAACCTTTGATCGTTTGCAAGTGGACTGGGACAAAGGCAGGTCATATACATATTCAAAAAATGAGAAAACTGAAGACAGTTGACATGGATATTGAAGATTACACAGCCAGTAGAATTTGAAAAGTTTGTCTACGGCACAAGTGAGGTTTTCAACATCAAGTGGAAAAGCAAAAGAGTCATTCTTTGCCACAATTACATACTGGGCTTCATGTCCTGGAGAGCCGATGGAAACCAGCTGAGGCTGTGTTGACTTTAGAGACCCGTTCATGCCTTCTCGAAGCAAAGACGTCACAATGGTGCCAGCCTATAGAAATGAAACAATGAAAAGCATCAGAAAATGTTGTTGCATGTGACATTTGAACTTTATAAAAAGCTAACAATGCATACCGGCACCAGTTCCAACAAGTATGAGAGAGCAGAATTGATACAGCATTTACTGCCGGCGACGCTTCTCCCAGATGCCGAGGGTGGAAGAAGATGAATGAGGATCCTTAACGTAGTGTAACACAGCTCATCTTGATGGAGTAAAGATGCAGGTTACATGCAAAAGATTCAAAACAAAATTCTATTTGAAAGGATTACCTTTAAATCATGAATTGAATGATAAAATGTACATGTCATTTTCACATAAACCCAATTTGGAAATGAGTGCACATGCCACAGAAATAAAAGAAGAAAATCTTACCATCCTGCTGATTGTCAGCTTTCTCCAATAAGTGTCTGATGTCCGTTTTTTTCTCAATGGATGCTATTTCCTTGAGTTTTGGGATAATCGTCCCCTCCCATTTCTTGATAAACATGTCTTCTTTCCCATCTGTCATCTTGGAAAATTCGATGTCCACCTGCAGTGCATAAAACAGAAACAAAGAAATTATTAATATTAACAAATTATGAAACACAACCTTTGTGTAAAGTTCTCTGCAGCTTAGTTTAACATGTATTACCAAGGCTGGCATGTCCAGAAATCTGGGATATTCCTTGAAGATTTGACCAACAGTTGGTGATTCCGTTGTTATCCATCTTCTTCGGTAACTGAAGGTTTGGTCAATTGCAGTCTTTATTGACGATGAGTTCTCTGGTGAGGGTCGCATCCTCTTTATCAAGGTCAACCACTCAGTGGGGACTGTTTCATCCAGTGTTGTGTACTCGAGACTCGGACTCGGTCTCGGACTCGGTCTCGAGACAATATTTTAATGGTCTCGGTCTTGTCATGGACTCGTGTGCATTTTGACTCGGAATTGACTCGTACTCGAACATATTAGGACTCGGACTTATTCCCGAGTCCACTCGAGTCCCATTCAAAATATTTCATGATTGTTACTGTATGTTAATATTTCTTTAAATTGTTGGTTGATTGAAACGTCCAATGATTGCTGACTTTCCAGGGTATCTGCACATTTTTTAAAGTCAAATTTAAGACTTTTTAAGACCTTTTTAAGACCTGAAGAAATCAAAATTAATACCATGCATTAGGGGGTGTGCAATATTGACAAAATATGTCTCGATCGATATTTTCAAAGTTTTGTTGCTAATAATTAGATATTTTACTGATTGTGTTTTTGTGCTTGGTGCCATGGCTGGTTTAGGCCTGTTGTTGACAGCTGACTGACAAAGATATTCATATTTTTCATATTCTATGCAGTGGTCAGTAATATTTGCCATCTTAAAATGATTTCCAGGGGCATTTTCACCTATTTATTGACATTTGTAGATGTATGCATCACCTTTTATGTCAAATTCTAACATTCAAATTAAATTCTATTAGAATAATTACACAATACCACTGTTACCAGTCAAATTAAATCATTAAATCAAAATCCATCTTTGCAGTGCAGAGGTGACACAGTGGCGGCATCAGATCTGGCATTAATATATTTACACTGTATTTACAATTGCATAAATAAAGCTATGAGATTGTTAAATATGAACTGATTTCTAATTTTAACATTCTAATTAAAAAGTACCGGTACTCTAAATATTAAACTAAAGCTGCCAGTAGGTGGCGGTAAGTCACTGATTTAATCATAGATAATATCATATACCGTAATAAAGGCCTTTATTATATGATATCTATGGTTTTAATAAATGAGTTGAGGGAGTCATTCATTCAACCGATTCGTTCAAACGGCTGATTCATTCGGGAAGCAAGTGATTGTTCATTGAATCATTGAATTGATTCATTCAAAACGCGGATTCCAGTCAAAAACTCATCGCTGTCTGTTGCATTGAGACTCTGCTAGGCTATAGCTTAATTTTGAAATTCTCGTCAGCGAAATAAAGGGAAAACAAACAATAACAATATTGTTTATAAAATGTAACTCACAATGGTAATTTATTGTTAATTTAACTGTTATATAAATAAATAATCACATTTGCAATTGTGCACGGGAAAACGGAAGTCTTGCTGATGTGATATTGTAGGTCTATGAATATGATAACAACATAATATATAAATATGAGACAAAAACTCATTTGGGAACATAGTCTACCTATAACTGCACACATCACGCAGTGAAACCACGAGAGACAAAAGTGATGTCAGCTCACAGTGCCGCTCGTACATTGTTAAAACAATGATTACAATATCATAATAGACAATACACATCTCAAACCACTACACACATAAAGACTGAACTTAGAATTGAACTGACATTTACCAACTCGCTTCTTCTCTCCTCCTGTTTCGCGCGTGCAGGAGACGGACGTAATGCTGCCGCGAAATGCGCGAATGACGCGAAATGTCACGTGAACAAGCAAATCCACAAAGAAAGAATAATAAATAAAAAAGTACGCTAATTAGATGGTTCTAATTTAGAAAACATTTAGATATGTTTAAGTCAAATTGCCATCGAAAATTTAAGACCTTTCATAAGTAAAAATAAGACTTTTTAAGACTTTTAAAGGCCTTAAATTTTAAAAATCTAATTTAAGACTTTTTAAGACTTTTTAAGGATCCGCGGACACCCTGCTTTCTTGTGCGCAACTGCGCATGACTTGAGACTAACGTTCTGTATAGAGTGATACAACAATGTTATGTGGACAAGAGCACTTACTGATTGTAATAATTGTAATAAAATGACCTTTACACCACCTACTATGTGACCTTTTTACCATTACAGTGTTCATGATTCCATGGTATATTTGATTTACTATTTGAGTATGGTGCCAATTTTATTGTTACGACCAAATATTTTACATATTCTTGAAGATATCTTTAGGTCTGGTTTTTAGACCCAACCTTAGGTTATCCAACCTCTCTGGTCTCGGTCTCGACTCGACTCGGACTCGACTCTCTTTTATGGTCTCGGTCTCGACTCGGACTCGACCCTCTCTGGTCTCGGTCTCGACTCGACTCGGACTCGACCCTCTCTGGTCTCGGTCTTGACTCGGACTCGAGTGTGCTGGTCTCGACTACAACACTAGTTTCATCAGTAATCGGCAGAGAAGGTTGGTCTGTAGAAAGACGTCGTTTCAAATTGTAGATCCGCTGGCTCTGTTGAAGTTTCCGTCTGATGTTCCGTAGTCTCATTTCTATAAATCCACTGTGTGATGGCCCATCAAAAAAAATGCTCCTGCCATGAGAAATGGACAAATAAAAAGTTCAAGTCTGCTTTTGCAGTTTGTATACACACTGCCAAGTAATTTCATACTCATAAATTAATATTAATTAATTAATATAAAAACATCCTTACATGTCCTTCATTTTCACCGAATGGGACATTAATCCTTAATGAGGGGAACAGTGACACAATCTCCTTTGCTAGTGCCATTTTTTCTGTACCAGATGGATAGCTTAAAAAAGGGGCAATACAAGCATATACATGCAGAAACTCTTAGAATACAAACATTGACATGCACCCAAAAAATTTCCCACTTTGATTAATACATTGATACCCTAGACCAGTGATGGGCAAACTTGGCCCTTCCAGGCCACTGTCCGGCAGACTTTAGCTCAACCCCAATCAAACACACCTGAACTAGTTAAAGGGCACCTATTATGGAATTTTGAAATGTACCTTTCATGTAGTGTGTAACATAGATCTAAGTGAACAAAAACATCCTGCAAAGTTTGAAATATGAAAGTGCACCGTATATAAAGTTATTGTCTTTCAAAAGTAAGAGTCGACTCTGAGTCATTTTTATGAATCGTTAGAAGACCGAAGCTTTTTCTCTGACTAGATGACGTCAACTTGTCAAGTTATTTGAATACGATACGCCCACTTATTGCGCTCCAAGACGCCAGTGAAAACGTCATGGCAACGAGACGCTGTGTCCTGAAGTGCGACTCAAAAACAAACTTTTTTCAGGAGCATTTGAAGACTAAGTGGCTACAATTCATATATACAACTATACCACAGAAGTATAGTCCGAGCCTTGTGCTTTGTTCGCGCCATTTTGAAGATGATTGCTTTACCAACTTAAATGCAATCAAACTTGGATTCGCGAGCTGGCTGATATTGGAGGAAGGTTCAGTTCCAAGTGTATTTGCATCAGCTTCCTCCTCTCCGTATCACAACCTGTAAGTGTTATTAATAATTGTTGCTTTTATGTTTTATGTAGCATGCTTAATAATTATTTTGTTTGTTGTGTAAGCACCGTTTAGCTTCTAGGTCTTCAATGACAAGTATATTGAGATATGTGAAGTTTTTGTCGTTGTTTTCGGAGTTGTCTTAAATAATAGAGTAATACCTCGTAGTACTGCATTTTTTTTTAAACGTTATGTTTATGCATCGGGCTAACGCAAACAAAGACTGATTGTGCTTTTACAATATGAACTCTGAGCTATGCTTGCTAACATAACATTACATTTCTTATCTTATTTTTTTTATTTTTTACTACAAACTACAAAGCAGTGCACTATAATCATTATTATAACAATTTAATTGATAAAAGCATTATTGTACTCCGTGTTAAACAATATAAGTATTATCTCTGTAAACACTGCTAACATTTGACTGGGTCATCGGACCAATTACTGCAGATTAGCGTCACGTAAAGGCGGGGTTTTGAAAAGTGATTCGCTAAACGAATCATTTGAGAATCGAGGTCAAAACAGGTAAAAATAAATGCATATTATAAGAAAACTAGAGTGTTTTTTGTCATTGCATGCATGCAAAACTGTTGTTGGGGACTTCTAAAACAATATTAGGAACATTTTAAATGCCATAATAGGTGCTCTTTAATCAATCTCTTCATGATTACTAGAAGGCTAAAGCCAGGTGGGTTTTATCAGGGTTGTTAACAAGTTAAATTCTGCAGGACAGTAGCTGCGTTTACATGGTCCCTTATAATCGGATTGACTGCTCAATCAGACTAAAAAACCTTCATGTAAACTCCTTAATCGATCTGATTGAGCTCGATCCGATTGGAATTGCGATCAGATCGAAAGGGGTGGTTTTTTCCTTTTGTAATCCGATCGAGAGAACATGTAAACACTTGATCGGATCGAAATACTTGACCGAAACTGAAAGGACTGCACATGTGCAATGATGTTGAAATAGCGTAATGACGTGCGGAACGAGCTGTTCTTCCTGTTGAATAAAGTGTCATCTAAATGAGTGTATTCTAAAATTCTCATTTCACTCATCGTCTGTTAAGTGGAGAAGGACAACGTCCCACCAGTGCTTGTTTCAGACTCTCATCCACAGATACTGGTTTTGGGCATGGGGTTTTACTGCGTGATAAATATAAGCAAAACGGTTCATATGCTCATTGTCTCCAAATCATGACCAGAGATAAATATTATGTCTGCTGTTTAAAACAAATAACCAATAGAGGAGAATAGTTATTAGTGAACAGCGGCAATATATTCGTGCATTGTTCTTATGTCAAAAAAAATCTATTCCGATTTGAAGCTTGTGACATATAAACGCGCACATCAACTTGATTACTTTATTTATCTTTCATGTAAACACAGTGTTCGGATTCATCAATCGGATTGATTTCATTCCGATTGAACCAAAAGGTGTCCATGTAAACGTGTGATGAATCCGAACACGGTGTTTACATGAACGATAAATAAAGTAATCGGGTTGATGTGTTATAATATGTCACAAGCTTCAAATCAGAAATTTTTTTGACATGCGCACACTGCACGAATATATGGCGGCTGTTCGCTCATAACTATTCTCCTCTATTGGTTCTTTATTTGTTTTAAACAGCAGACATAATATTGTCTCCAAATCATGACCAGAGATAAATGAGCATATGAATCGTTTTGCGTATATTTATCCGGCAGTAAAACCCTGCACCCAAAACAAGCACGGGTGGCACGTTGTCCTTCACCACTTCACAGACGATGAGTGAAATGAGAATTTTAGAATAACAGGACACTCATTTAGATGACACTTTATTTAAACGTCATTATGCTATTTAACGTCATCGCACATGCGCAGTCCTTTCAGTTTCGGTTTTCGATCAGATCAAGTGTTTACATGTTCTCTCGATCGGATTACAAAAGGAATAAACCACCCCTTTCATCGAAATTCCAATCGGATCGAGCTCAATCAGATCGATTAAGGTGTTTACATGAAGGTTTTTTAGTCCGATTGAGCTGTCAATCCGATTATAAGGGTCCATATAAACACAGCTAGTGTTATTTGATGTTATTAATAACTTATGAGTGCAAAGCTGTTAAACAGTTATATACTCACAATCCATGTTTTTCTACAAGGTCACTGACAGCCACTTTAACAAGTAGCTTTCTCGAAGAAATTGACAGTGTCTTTGTGTCTTCATGTTCTCTCAAGATTGTAGGGGCCTTTTCCTCGAGCAGTGTCAGCAGACCAGGTGTGGTGACAGTCCGGCTAACATCTGTTGAATGAGACTAAGAGAAAAAAAATCAAATAAAATGTTTACTTTGACAATTAGAAATAGGAAGAGTGAAAACATAACTCACCAGTAATGACTCAACTCTTCCATCTAATGGATCCTGTGTGGTACTAGCAGTATAATATATTTGGAATTTGTCAAGCTCCTTCACTTCTGAATTAACATCGATGTCAATAAATTCTTGAAAATCTGTGTCAAATCTCAGTATTCGATCAACAGATACTTGTTGACAGAGCTCAGTTTTGGCTGAGTTAATCAGTTCTCCAACACTTCCAACTGTGAATAGTTTTCTCCATGTTTCCTTCCCGTCTATGAAAATAGTCGCGAGAACTCTGTGTAAAATTGTTAGAGTAAACGTGATTTGACTAGCCTGGCAAGCCAGACTACATCAAGATGTTTAGTCTGGAAACTCACCATAGACACGGCTCAATCCGAGGGGCGGGATAAACGGCTGTATTTCAAATTCCCTCTGCACGCAATAGGACAGCGCTACAACCAACCAGAGCGTTTTCCCAACAGCGGAGCTAACGTTAGATGATAGATTCAACTTTTGCCATATCTGACAGGCAAAAAAAGCATTTCTAAACAAACGTGTCGTAAATAGGCCTACTTCACCTTTGGCTTATAGTCAGAAGTTATGCTGTTTGCGTAGATCACGGAGCACACAGTGACAACCGCGCCCACTACGGTCACATATTATGACAGTCACAGAATCTGGTGTAACACCGGCAAAACTACGAACACATCTTCCTTTTTAAAGAATGACTTAAGTGCCGTTCTTTGCTCTTTTCTTAAAGAAAAACTTAACTCCAAGTCCTCCAGAGTCGCGGCCAAAGCCGATTCGAAAGACTGTTCGCCAGCAGCCATTCTTTGTTTTCAAGCCAGGGAACGTCACATCTCTGTCCTCATTATGTTAAGCCCGCCCCGCCTACTCTATGCGCGTTGTGATTGGCCTGACCCAATTTGGGTTTTTGCAGCTAGAAGGTCTATTGAGAGTGTCTAGACCCACCAGGCTGCAAAATAATTTTTGCTGCCGCTAGGGTGCATCTAGTTTCTAGGCTATGATTTGACCCTCGTCTTCCATTACCTAGATAAAAGATATAATAACACCATATTATAATGCCGTAATCATACAAGAGTCATAATTTAATAATGAGAAAATGTAAACGTTAAGTGTACCGCGTTATCAATACATTTTAAACAGTCAGTGACAAACAAGATAAAGTTAGCACAAAGTGGCGCGCTTTTTAAACAAACAACACTCATCGCCACAATCGTACTTTTAACCACTGCATAGTTTTGGGTAAAATTACTGTTAGGAGTTCAAACTTAAGGAGCCACGTATATTAACCTTTAAGTCTTTTTAAAAACAATTATTAGCAGTCATACCCAATAAATAAATACCTAAACAGCTTTGCAAAGCGTGAGAGCTCGCTTGCCAATTGACGCTAGTTAACACACAAAACATATTCGGCTACGGAACATGAAAACGGCATAAAAACGGTTAAAACAAACAAATTATGTTTCCTGGACATTTAACACAGCTCTTTCTCATGCTATGTGGAGAAATATTTATTATTTTACAAGTTTAATTATATTCACTCACCTGAGGCAGACAGATGCATTTCTGACGGCTGTCTAGGTCGGCGTTGGTTGGAAAAGAATGCCGCCCACTGCGCAGGCGCAGCAAGAACATTCGCGTAGTCCCAACAGTTGTTTTCCCCCAGCGAGTTAAAATGCTTTATTCACATTTGCAACGTGATACATAAATCCAATCATTAAAGTTGACGTCGCCCGTTGAGTATTTGCAACAGAATATGTGCCTTTTATATAAACATTTACTACTAAACGTGCTTAACAGTAATTGTGTAAACAGTTAAGCACAATATTTACACATCATGTGTCTGTAGTAACACAAAATGTGTTACAAATCCTTTTACACATATTTTGTGTTCATTTTTAACACATCAATTTTAAGAGTGTTGAAGTGTAAAAATGAAAGTCAAAGTACAAATATTAGTGTTTTTAATCCAGTACAAACGTTTCTCACGCTCATTATCAGCAACTGTCACAGTTGCAGCAAAAACAGTCCTCGTGGTATTTTACAATACACACACAAAAAATGTGGTTCATCAGTGATTCTTTGGAGTGGTTGAGGTGCTACAGTATATAGCACCGCTACCCTATAAATAACCTGTTAAAGGGTTAGTTCACCCAAAAATGAAAATGATGTCATTAATGACTCACCCTCATCTCGTTCCAAGCCCGTAAGACCTCCGTTCATCTTCGGAACACAGTTTAAGATATTTTAGATTTAGTCCGAGAGCTTTCTGTCCCTCCATTGAAAATGTATGAACGGTATACTGTTCACGTCCAGAAAGGCAATACAGACATCATCAAAGTAGTCCATGTGACATCAGTGGCTCAATCTTAAGATTATGAAGCGACGAGAATACTTTGAGTGTGCAAAAAGTAAACAAAAATAACGACTTTATTCCACTATTCATTTCCTTCTCTCTGGGCCTCGAGTGAGTTCACGTAGTGTAATAGCGCAGCGCTTCTGTGTTGTACGTCAAGAATTCAGCGAGATAAGAGGATTTGTGTTCGTGCTGATCACTCACCTTACTTCAGATACCACAGAGCTCGCCAGAAAGCTTCCCTGTGACAAGATGGCCGCCGGTGATGCCGAAAGTGACTCCGCCTTAAAGGGCACCTATTATGCAAAATTCACTTTTACATGGTGTTTGAACATAAATGTGTGTTGGCAGTGTGTGGGCAAAACCACCCTAGAATGATAAAAATCCACCCAGTAGTTTTTTTACTATCTCAATAAATCATAAGCATTGTCTCAGAACGCCCTGTTCTAGATTTTCCTCATTGTGACGTAGAAATGAGCTAAGCCCCACCGACGCGATTTGATTGACATCTGGTTTTGGCATAGACCCCGCCCTCTGTGATCTGCATCCTCCATTGTTTCAACCACAGCCGGTAATGTCTCCTAAGAAGTGTGTTCTGTTGTGGGATGTAAGAATGGACATACTAGTCTTCACTGACATTAGAGCCACTGAAAACGCAGCGGATGGATTTTATTTATGGAGAAAAGGCACCACTTAAACTTCCTAAATACGAGATTCATTTTCTGACTGACTGTTTAGTGAACGAGGGTCAAAGTTAATCCTCAAGTGTGGATCGTTGCCTACAGTTCGCGATCCAACGTCACCTCCAGAAGAAGTAAGTGTATTTTTATCATTTTTGAGCAAATAGTCATTTCAATCGATGTCATGTCAGCCAGTTCAATAACAAATGCGTCTAAAGCTATTTATTGTCGTCGTCAAAGGATGTCTCAACAAACGTCAGACAGTTTTATGTCACGTACATAATTTTTTGCAGCAATAAAAAATGTCAAATGAATACCTCTATCTCCATAGACAGTATAAACGTCTATCTCCCTGCAGCATTTGTTTTCTGGTTCTGTAACGTTAGCCATCTTCTCATATTTGCCACATAAGCGTGTGTATAAGTTAGTTTCAAAAAATTGCGCGAAAGTTATCACAATTTGTTTGTGTGTGTGTGTGTGTGTGTGTGTGTGTGTGTGTGTGTGTGTGTTGCACATCCATAATTGCAAAGGGGATGCGATTAAAACTCTATAAGTATATAAATGTATCAAATAACCTTTCCGAGACGTTTAGTCCATTCTCATTCGTGTTTATTCTGTGCCGGAGTCTCTTCATCATCTAGGTCCAGCAGGGCGGGGATATGCAGCTCATTTACATTTAAGGTGGTATAGACCAAAAACAGCTCTTTTTAAAACAGGCCCCAAAAATGACATTTTCAAATGGTTATAATAAATTAACTGTGGGGAATTTTGTGCTGAAACTTCACAAATACATTCTGGGGACACCCAAGACCAATATTACATCTTGTAAAAAGGGGCATAATAGGTGCCCTTTAAGACATCTAGCCTTTATATGATATCTATGATAGCAGCTGGTAGCATGCAGCTAAAGACACAGGGTAACGTTAACTTATAACAGCTGGTAGCATGCAGCTAGTGACTCTAACTGCTGCTGAAGATAAGTCCTGTAGGGTTACATTACAGCTGGGTTCTTGTTTAATACTGGACCAGTTTCATAGATAGTTGTTCACATCAGACACTGAAACATGGAGACATAGAGTCCAGGTTGAAGATAAACCCCGAAGTTACCTTTTAAAGTCTAGAACAACAAAGGAAAAAAGACCAAACATTCATTTAAAATATGGAAGGTGGTCGTCAATTCTCACTGTAGTTTGTGCGTTGTATTCAAACAAATCACACGTTTAGTTACAAAAAAACAAAAACAAGGAGCGAGTCTTTAGTAATTAATTATTTTATTAGATTAGATTAGATTCAACTTTATTGTCATTGTGCAGAGTACAAGTACAAAGACAACGAAATGAAGTAGGCTACATCTTTTATTTGTTTCTTGTCACATTATCTCCATCTGGTGGTCAGATCAAGAACAACAGAGTTACACTGAGCTGAAACAGACTGCAGCAACTTAACTGTTATAATGTTACTTTAATAACTTTCATTATTCATATTTGATTATTTGCAGGACCTTCAAGCTTTTAATGAATCAAAATAAACAACTTTGATGATGGTTTAAAACTGAAATAAACTTTGTAGTCGGATTAAAATGGGGCTTTAATGATCAGATTATGTTTAATAATGGTGTATTTCCTGTATAGTGAAATGTATAGTATATAGTATATAGTATAGTATAGTGACAGTTTGAGTCGTGCGGATCAGCTGGAGACATTCAGGGAAATCATCCTCCAGCTTTCTAAAGAAACAACTCATCTCTGACACTGACATGCTTCACCGTTGGGAGGAGGTTTTACAGACTAGATTTGTTGCCTAAACAGAGTCTTTAATGAGCATTGTTTACTTGTTCTTCCTTCATGGTGCCATTCTCAGATGCTCAGTCAGTTGATGTGTGTTCAGTTTGTCCGTTGGCAGTAAGTCATCGTTCCTGTTGTCCGTCAGCGGTCTGCAGATATCTCCTACTAGCCACGACATTTGTGGTTGAGGATGCTGAGAATCTCCTTGAGTTGGACCTCCATCGTTTTCATTTTGGTGTCAATGGAGCTGATATCAGGTACAACTGATATATCAACCGCTATAGCGGTGCCAATGGGGGTTCTCTCTTCACATCTCTCACCATAGTAACCATCTGGACACTCACACATCCATTCATTGGAGTCCAGCAGCCGACTGCACCTTCCATTGTTGCTGCATGTATTACTTTGGCAGACAGGCCATCTCTGGGAGTAATAGATGGAAATCTTTCTTGTTCTTCGACCCCAAAATGTATTCCACCAACAGTCATTTTGGTGAAAGGGTGCTGGAGCCACAGCAAACTTTTCCTCATAGGCAGCATGTGTCGCTTTAGCATATTCAGTGAAGTTGTAACGCATGAGAATACGATGTGGTCTTTTATCTGGTTCAGACAAAGAAACCCCACAGTTATGTACTTTGTCCTTAATGTCACACTGTTTGTCTTTAAAGCAATCATTGGCCAAGACTCTAACTAGATTTTCATCTATTTTTTTTTGTTTCCGAGTGTATCCCACAGCGACGGTGATCGTGTCCTCTGTAATCTTAGTCAGATCATATAGTATGTAATTATCAGCCTGGTCTGTGTTGTACACCAGCACCACCCAATTGTACCAGGTGTACTTCTTATCCAGAAACTCTTTTACCTTATCAGCGATAGCTTTTTTGTTGTCAGTACTGAGTCCTTTCCTGATCTCCAACACGTCTTTCTTCACATACTGCATGTGGTTGGTCAGGCAGTATTCCAGAGCTGATTTCTGAGCCTCATAGACGTTCTTGAACATCTGGGTGTGTTTGGCTACTATACCTGATGAATCCAACCCGACCAATTTCCAGTAAAACTGGTTCAGCACCATCCCCTTCAACAGCAAACTGCTGAAATAGACGTTATATTTACCGATATCTTGAAAGTCACATTTAAACTTCTTCCTCAGCAGTTTGTTGAGGTTTCCACTGAGAGACGTGTCTTTGACCGTCAGGTAATGGTAGAGGTTGGCCACACTGGCTTCAGTTCCCGTGTTTTCGTAGTAGTTGACGAATATCTCTGCCAGTCGGAGTTTCTGCTCTTTATTTTGTACCAACTGACTGTTCTGACGAAGGTCATTGAACTTCTTCCAGGCGATGAGGATGCGGAGCTCGTCTTGAGAGTAGACGCTGGCGTAGTTAAACCATTCTACGTCTGTTGCCAGGTTGGAGATCTGGATGGAGATAGAGTCCAACTTCCTGTTCACTTCTTCAAACCCTTTCTGCACCGCGTTCAGCACCGGGTCATCCTGAGGGATGAAGATCAAGACCATGTTGACAACAGAGGCAACCAGACCTCCGATGCCAGGCGCCAAGCTGGCGACATTGGCGAGACTCTTCATGACATCTGTCAACTTTTTGGTATCACTCTTTCCAATCGCTTCAAAACTGTCTTTGACGACAGCGAGGATGCTGTTTGCCACTGTCAACGATCTATCCCATTTCTCTCTGTTTTCAAAAGGCTGATCTCTCTTCACCCTGTAGGGTGGTGAGAGGACGGAGGATGGGGGGTCATGTGACCGAGCTGAGGATGTCGTCCAGTAGAAAAGAAGGATCAATGAAGCCAACAGCATGGAGGCGGACAGCCGAGAGAACGCCATGACTGCAACACAGACAACACAACATGGAATCATGAGATAAGATAAACTTTATCGTGTCTGAAGGAAATTTGTCTTAGGCAAAATTGCTGGCAACAGGTACATACAAACCCATTCATAACTTATCATTTCATTCAGTTTGTACAAGTGACAGTACAATTGATGACAGTATATAACAAGACAACAATGTACTTTAGGACATAAAAATACAAAATTAAAAAAAATATACAAGAGACCGTCCAATATTTGAGAGGATATTGCACATGCCCTTATTTATATTGTACGTATTGTAGGTAATGTACGTATTGCACTTAACCTACTATAACATAAATTACGCATAGTAAAGAAATTGCACATGGTAAGTAATTGACACAGGTTAAAATAAACAGCTCTAATAATTAGAGGTCGACCGATAGTGGATTTTACCGATAACGATAGCTAGGTTGGGCCATACTTGCCGATAACCGATTAATCAACCGATAGTTTTTAAAATTGATACTGGATAAAAACAAATTGCACCTTGATCATTCATGTTAGTTTGATGGTTAACAAATGGTAAACAAACATGTTAGTTTGATGGTTAACTATGGTTAACAAATAAAAACCTTAATTTAAAAATGTATTAGTACATGTTAATTAACAAACAAACAATGAACAATCCTTATACAGCAGTTATTAACCTTAGTCAATGTTACATAATGGAATTTTATTGTAAGTGTTATCATTTCATATAAATCCAAACAGTCATGCTTAAAGATGGCCAACTTTAAATATCTACAACGCCAGAGCATTGAAATGACATAAATATTACATGTATAGTCTCACACTTGTGATTCTATTTTATAAACACTTGACGATTATCTAATCAAAATAACAAAATATGTATTAAAGTGATGATGAAAAAATAACCGAAATCTAATGCTTTTCTGATTTATGTTTCTGTCGGCTGTATGAACATATCAGTTTGCTATATCTTACGTCTCTAGCTTTAAATATGCAACTTCTCTGCATATTTAATGCATAAAAGTGACTAGCTGGATATAAACTAATGCAAATAGATGTTAACAATTGTGATATTAAACATTCGGGTCGGACTTAGTTTATTTTTGTCAGTGTTTTAACCGCTTGAGGTACTACTAATGTTTGCGTCCTCTCAGCCTCGAAGGCAAACAAACAAACTGTTGTGCTTTTCTTTCTCTACTAATGCAGCATTTAGTTAACAAATTAATCGCTTTATAATGATATGAAAAAATACCTTTTAGCTGTCGGTGGTTTAAACGCGCATCTGAGCGCTCTCCACGCATTTTGTGCTCTCAGTGCAGCACGCAGCATCACGTGTCGGAATAAACAACACGAGGCATCAGTGATAGTTTTTATTACAACTCTAGAGGCCGCTCTTGTACTGCATGTTGCCAGCAGTGCCTTCTTAGCTCTCTCTTTACTGTGTAATGAATGACAGCGCATGCTTCTCAGCCGCTCCAACAACGGACGCAACCAGGAAAAACTATCGGTATGTATTTTTGCCGATAACGATAGTTCCACCAATCAACTATCGGTGCCGATTAATCGGCAAAACCGATGAATCGGTCGACCTCTACTAATAATATATGTCAGCACAGTGTTACAGTGATGAGGACTCATGTTCTAAACGCTGCATGTTCAAGACTCACAACACAACCATCCCATTTATGGCTATTAGTTGTCGACTCACTAGCATTTGATTGTAAGTTATGTAATCATAACAAATGCATGTGTACAGCTGTCCATATTTATGACAGCGCTATAGAATTCAATAACTCTCTGAAACTGTACGGCGCCCCAAATCACAAAAATTACCAAAGATTAGCGTTATGTTGCTTTAATAGGTTTCTTTGTTAAAGGATTCACTCTCCCTGATGCTTGGCCATTGTTCTTTTAGCTTTAAAATTCATAATGCAGGAGGAGACTTTGTGACAGCTTGTGTTCAGGGGCCTCATTTATAAACGGGGCTGAAAATGTGCGTACGCCGCTTCCGACGCATAAGTTGTGATTTATAAAAACAAACTTGACGGAAAAATTTACGCACCTGCAGGCAAACTCTGACCCATGCGTACGAAAGTTTTGGAGATGGAGCAGTTTGGCGACACCGATGGTGAGCTGGAGTTAAGCGTCTTTTTGTTCACTTTTAGACAGAAAATCTAAAGAAATACAAGATAATACAAATATAATTTCACTCACCAAGCCTGTCACTTGAAGCAAATATCCATCTGTTCTTAAATGTCCGCGACAGCGAGCGCGTTGGGCCACTTAGTGAAACTGACGCAAATAACAGTTTAAATAAATAAAATAATGATTTAAAATATGTTTTACTTCTGATATAAACATTTAGATTAAATATGCCATTCAAATTAATGGAGAACACTTAAACATGAAATCATTACTGAGAAGTTACAACATTTTTTATAATCAAATTCAATCAATATAAATATTTGTTGTGGATGCGATGTTTTTGAACACTTTTCCTGTGGCGTGCTGTGTTTTAATGTTTTAACCACAGAGATAATTGCTTATCATGATAATACAAGATTGTCTGAGAAAATAGTTTTGTGCAAATAATGCCCAAGGCCTATCTGTTTCCATTAAAAATATAAATCAATTAAAAATACTATTCGGCCAGTGTAAAAGATGAAATGTATTTTACACTATTTGATTTATGTATTCAAAAACAAGACAAGGATAGGCAAGTACATAATTTTTATTAATGTAATGTGTCTTGTACCGTTAAACGTTATCACGTGGATGAATAATCATATGCAAATGATATGCAGATGAGGATCTGCATAGTAAAACTAGGCGTTGTAAGTTCCATATATGGTTATTTCAGGGTGGAGAGCATGTGCGCACAATCTTCCGCTGACTGGGATTTATAAAGTGAATTCTGCGCAGGTTCTGGCGTACGAACGGTTTTATAAGTCTGAATATTTTTTTGCATACGTCATTTTTGGCTTTCAGGCGCACGTACACTTTTAGTAAGGTTCCCAAATGAGACCCCAGGTCTTCACCCAGTTTTTACCGTGGTCTGGGTGAATACTCAATTCTGACTGGCTGCAGGGTGTCCGTAAATACATGTAAGTGATAAAGGACACCTACTAAAATAGTTCTGGTAAAACTGATGGCTTACTGTTCTAGATATGAATGTGAATAGTTATTTCCAACACTGAGTGTAGTCCTTCAGTGCTTCGCCCTCTGAACACCACTGGATGGCGCTAACACACAAGCTGCAGGAAGTAAGTTACACCAAAGAGCCTCGATACTAGGCAATAAACCTTCTCTGGGTACACTTTGAACTGACTTTGTTTCACAGCGAATAACGTCATCACACATCTCCTTCACTGTTCAGATCGCTACTTCAGGCTGCGGCCGACAGTAACGGCACACAAGGCGGATCATTTCTTCGTGAAAATCTTCATATTAATTTGGGAACAATGACATGGCTGGATAGCTAGCTTGTCTTGTTGTTAAACATACTGTCAACTTATATTTACTGTGTTCCAACTGTACACAATGTTATTACCTCTCAATCTTGCTAGCATAGCGTTAGTTTTCTGGCTCTGGCGATTTCAGCCTGAACTACCAGAAAAATTGGTCAGGATGCAAAGAACAAAACCCTGTAGCTACTTCAGGGGAAAAAAGTCATTACTGCGCAATACAATATGCTAAACAGCACCTGGACAAGCCCATGAACTTCTGGAACATAGGGCCCTATTTTAACGATCTGAAACACAAGTGTCAAGCACAAAGCGCAAGTAACTTTTTGGGCGGATCTCGGCGCTGTTGCTATTTAACCGGTGGGATAAATGACTCTTGCGCTCGACGCAAATCCAAAAGGGATTGGTCTGAAGTAGCTTCATTATTCATAGGTGTAGTTTGGGCGTAACGGGAAACAAACCAATAAGAGCGTCATATCGCATTCCCTTTAAGAGCATGATGAACGAGGTGCGCTTGTTCCATGGCGCTATACTATTATAATGGCGCATTTACCAGGCGCACTTCAGAATCGGTTCACAGCCGAGGAGATCGATGTTCACATCAGGGCCGTAAAAGAAAGAGAAGTGACATTGGGGATGGGACAAACCCAACCAATAGCTTCGGTTAAACATGCATATAATAATTTGGGTAAATGTGTAAGCTTTATACCTAATTTTCCTATTGTCATGGACACAACAATGATTTCCCTCGTGTTTTAATATTTTTCCTTATAATAATGTATCATTTGCAAAAAGGAAAATGCTTCTGTGTAGATGAGAGAATCATCTACAGTGTATGCGCATTGTTCACACTCTGTATTATGGCCAAGCATGCATGCTTAAAATAGCATCTGAATGTACGCGCAACACACCACTGACTTTAGACTAGGTTTTTTCTGGTCAGTGGCGCAATTGTTTTCTGGAACTGCAAAATAGCACCAGAGATTGTTTGTGCCGGAACACGCCTCCTTTTTTGCGCTGAACCACCCAGGGAGCACAAGTTCATTCCCTAGTTTGCCGGTGTGCGTCTGTGGAGGGAAAGTCTGCTTTGCGCGGGTTCAAAATACGAATGATACATGCGTCGGTGTACAAAGTCAATTGCTCTGGGTGCAATATAGGGCCCAAAGTATTTTGGAGTGATGAGACCAAAATTGAACTTTATGGTCACAACCATAAATGTTTGGTGAGGAGTCAACAAGGCCTATCTTGAAAAGTGCACCATCCACAATGTGAAGCATGGAGGTGATTTTCTGATGTTTTGGCAAAAGTTGATGGTAAAATGAATGCAACATGTTTTCAGAAACTATTGGAGGACAATTTGCACTCATCAGCCTGAAAGCTGTGCGAGTGTAACCGGCAGAGTATTCGCTGTCCTGTTGAAGTTTGTCCCTCTGCAGCTACGGTAGCCCTCTGACGTCACCCAGCTAGCCGTGAGTGGCTAAACAACTCATTTGCGTTTAGGTCAGTTTCTATAAAACAGTCTGCACTGTTGGGCTTAGAGAGATTCTCTGGTGTTCAGATACATTTTGTTACTGCTTGGGTATGTGGTTTTCCTGTGCAACGAAGGTGTTTGACTGATTGCCAGATGCTTCCGGATAATCGTGCTGTGTATTACTGAAGGTCTTGGGCAAAGCACCCGCCAGGTAGCTGTACCGCAATTAAGCAGCAACATCAAGAAGGATTGTGAAGACTGGCGCAAAGGGCTGTTTTTCCACTGTGTCAGTTCGTATTGTCTACATTGAGATTGCTCCTGCTGCTTTGCCTCGCCAAAATGAAGTTTTATATATATCTTTTCTTATCTTTTCTTTTCTTTTCTTTTCTTTTCTTTTCTTTTCTTTTCTTTATTGTGGTTATTTTGCCGTAGCCTCCGTCTAAAGATCTGTCCGACTGATGTGGTATTGGCTGTACTAGTGGTGTATAGTTTTACATTCTCTATCCACTCTGCTAGTGATAACTTTCTTGTCATTTTGTCATCTTGTCATTTACTAGAGTAGCTGCTCACAAGAGAGGTTCCTGGTTCCGTCCTCGCGCACTGCACCACGTATTGTAGTGGTAATCTGCACTAGAGTTCTCAACGGGCCTGAAAATTACAACCCGACCCGACCCGGCCCGTGGCTTTTAAAGCCCGGACCCGATGTAACCCGACACATCAACATGAATTATCTGCCCGAACCCAGCCCGCGGCCCGACGCCACATGGGTTTTTTTAGCGCAATTTTCCTGCGGACAAAATTGCGATTGTTAACTCATGATTTCTGTTCTGTCTGTGCGCACCAATCTTGCACTTCTATCTCCTCCTCAACCAGACCACCTAGAGACTTCGGGTTTTCGGCATTATGTTAAGGAAGGTCTAATCTCGGGAACGCACAAAAAAAAATTAAAAAAAAAAATAAAAATCTATCTCTTACTATCTCTTAGTGTTGTGATCCCATGACGTCAGAAAATTGCGCTAAAACACTCACTGAGTTTTTATTACTTGTTTTTTATCATACACGTATTATCATGGCCAGCAGACGGGAATTCAAATCAATCTTTAATGTTCACGCTTTTTAACAATACAAACAATAAACACTTTCCAGACCTCTGATTTTCCCACTCCTGTAGTAGCGACGGTGAACACACCTGCGGCAAGTTTACTTTTCGCCAACTCCATCTTCTTCTCCAGGCTAAAGGCGTGCACGCATTGGCGTCAGGTCTGCCCCCGCCCCTCTCCATGATGCACATTGCACGCAGCAGCCAGACTTTCTTTACGGTGAACAGCAGCGATAATTAATAAATGTTTTTTTTTTTTTTTTTTTCACTGAACGGAAAAGATTAAGCCCGAGGTCCGACCCGACCGAGTCATTTGCTTATATTTTCAACCCGAACCCGGACCGAACCCGCGGGTCCCGTCGGGTTTGTCGGGCCGACCCGACCCGTTGAGAACTCTAATCTGCACTTCACAATATAGATTGAATCATTGGCTTGTAGTGGTTGTGCCTGCCTGTGTGTGTGTGTGTGTGTGTGTGTGTGTGTGTGTGTGTGTGTGTGTGTGTGTGTGTGTGTGTGTGTGCGTGTGTGTGCACGTGATCGTGGGCCCCAGATTCCAGAGCACAGGCGGTGAACGTCACGCGTATCCCGGACAGGTAACCTGCCTTGACAGTGAATCAGTATTTTCTAGTTAAATTGTTATTCGTATTGTCTCTTGTAACAGCCAATACCAGGTCTGGTCTCTCGTTTTTAGTACTATGCCTCTAGTATGACGGTGTGGCTCTTGTATTATACTATTGTACAATAAAGTGTTGTTATTGTTTTTCTATTGAAAGCACGTCTCTGTCCAGTTCATCTTTGGTGTATTTCTACGAACCTGCCTGCCTTAGATTAGATATTTAGCAGTTAACCCCCTGAGGTCGGCGCGATAGGCTCGTTTTTTTCCGTATGAGTGCAAAAAAATAATAAAATAAAAATATTAATTTTTATCTTTTATGCTTGTTTTGTACATCAATCGATTCTGTTAAATGTGTATTATTTTTGTGTATACTCACAATAAAAACAAAGTGTTGTGCTTTTTGCCAAATAAAGAAAAATAAAAACTAAGCGAGTTCTGCCTTCTATCTGCCAGTGTTGTCCATTCTGAAACGCGTCCGAAAATGAACAATAACTCCGCGAATACTCAGTCAAACAGGCATACAGGCATACAGACATGAAGCTTGAATTCTCTGCTCTTAAATGAAGTAATTTTTATAAAAAACAAATATTCACAGTTTATGTAATATGTATGCAAAGAGAGAGCTGTCAGTCGTTCTCATCTCAGCTAATTACGTTATAATGTGCTCCGCCCACGGAGAGCGCGTGCTATTCAAACGCAAATCTGAGGCGATCCAAACAAACCTGTGAAACGCCCACATCAGCTGGATAACACACAACGCGAGTTCACTTTCAGACGTCTGTACTTTACGATGCTGTGAGGAATAATACTATCTAGGTAATAATCCTGCAAAAATGTACCTCAGAAGTTCTGGAAGTATCATTTCGAGGAGCAAACGGATCCCGCTGAGGAATAGGTCAGTTATGTTTGCTTTGTTCTAATCGGAATGAATGAACGCACAGATGCGCGCTGTTGTGGAGCTACTACAGCTGGCAAAAATACTGTTTTAATATGAATCGCGAATCCTTACATAAGGATAGATGTAAACAAAATCTTAAAAGGTCATTATAAGCCTTCTCTTTAAATATTTGTTTTATGCTTTATTAATGACACATTTGGGAAGAGAATATATTCCAAATCTGACAGTATGAGAACAATTAACTGCACAATTACTAGAAATGTTTACCTTGGATATTGTACAATTTGCAAGCAAAATTTGTGGAAAAAACAACAAACCAGTTATATATTGTCCTTGCATTCTTGTGGCTCAGTCACACACCTGAATGAAAGGCTCATTACGTATGCAGCCCCATTATGCGGGCCCCATTGACTCCTCAGGTGTGAATCACGCCCACCCGCATATTGCTTTTCCAAACAAAAAGTGTTTGACAAGATTTAAATCAATGTATTGTGTTATGTGAATGATTAGGCAGGATGATTTTCACATAATTTTGAAGAAAAAACAGTAGGCAATGAAATCCATTAGTCAAAAGTCTTATTTACATATATTTAGAATGTGTTTAATGGCCTTATTTCAGAAACTTTAGTTTTTAGTTTTTAAAAAAACCATGCATAAACATTATTCTCTCAAAAATACAAACATGTACATGCAAGTTGTTCACATATTATGGTAGCCCTGTTTGTGCTAAATAGAGTGAATTTACACCTTTGCCATTAATATGTTTATAAGCAACTGAAAAAAGCACAAATGTCAGGGCATGTCAGAACACCTCAAGGACCCCAAAAACCCCTCAGACCCCAGAGGGTTAAGGTGCAAAGTATATCCTGGTGTGAGAGGCACCAGGTGGCGTAGTCAAGAACCTTTAAATCTAGATCTGGTCAAAGTTACATCAGGTCACAAAGTGGCGTAGTCGGCAGGATCCTTGCACACAGAAGGCTGATTTATACTTCTGCGTCGGACCTACGCCGGAGCCTCTACGCTGTAGGCAACGCGTTGGTTTTCATTTATACTTCTGCGTCGTTGTCCGTGTTGACGCGCGCAGAGGGAGCATGTGAAACCCGAGTGAGCGGTCCTAGCAGACCAATCACAGCGCTTGCGTCCGCGTAGAGTCGACGCGTTGTTACATTTTTGGAGAGGTGCGCGTCAGGGTACGCCGGAGGGTACGCGCGCTACACACAGCCTACGCCGTATGCTACGGCGTAAGTTCGACGCAGAAGTATAAATTGGCCTAGAGACGTGTCTTTTTTTTTTTTTCTTCTTTTTTTTCTTTCCTTTTTTTTGTCTGTTTATGTATACTTTGATTTTCAAGGCATAGTAATAGGTTAAGGGCAAAGCAGCAGTGAGCACGGCGTGGGACTTAAAGGAGCAGTGGGAAGGCCACCGACTACCCCACCGCCTCTCCTGTAACGTGGGCATTACTCTGCTGCAGTAATGGATGAAGTTGAACAGCTGAGAAAACAGATCCGTCAGCTGCAGGCAGACAATGGCCGCCTGCAGCAGCAGCAACCACCGCCGCCTCAGCTGGACAATTCTGCCAACCCTGCTTCCCATGAACAGTTGATTTAACTCCCTAGGGAACGGAAGTGTCCTGTATTTCGGGGTAGGGTGGGTATTGACATTGTTGAGTAGGTGGAAGAGGTGGAGGTTTGTGCGCATACTAGACATTTGGGTGCACTTGACAAAGCTTACTTTATGTTTGATCATCTGGATGGGGAGGCTAAAGATGAGATTCGCTATAGGCCAAGGGCAGATCGGGAAAACCCGGAAAGGATTGCAAATATTTTCAAAGAACTTTATGGGTGTTCCCAGTCTTATGTTGCCTTACAAGAAAGTTTCTTTTCTAGAAAACAATTAGACGGTGAATATTTACAAGAATACTCACATGCTCTCTTTTCTCTGATGGATAAAGTTAAACAGGTCTCCCCTGACTCAGTACCCCAGTTTGACATGCTGCTCCGTGACCAGTTTGCAGAGCACGTTATTGACTCGGACCTCCGCAGGGAATTGAAGAGACTTGTCCGTCAGACCCCAGGGATGTCCATGCTGGAAGTGCGTGCTGCTGCCATCCAGTGGGAGTGTGAGGGCAGGCCCAGTGACTTCAATAGGGGTAGGAGTCATTCAGTTCCCTCTCTTTGTGCTCTGCAGTACTCCAAAACTCAGCCAGGCAGAGCCTCATCGCCCGTTAGTATGGCAAGTTCAGAAATGGCAGAGCTGCGGTCCATGTTGCTGAAGCAACAAGAACAGATCAACCACTTAACTAGTGCCTTAACTACTTTACAGGGAGTAGCTCGCCCAGCCTACCCCAGTCGCCCCCCTCTAGTTAGTCGGCCGTCAACTGTCATTTGTAGGCAATGCTTAAAGCCTGGTCACTACGCTCGAGAGTGTAACAATGAGAGAGTAGTAGCTCCTAATCACATCCCCCAGGCCCGAGCTCAGGCTAATGTTGTCTCAGTTTCTCAGTCGGAAAACTAGCTCCCTTCAGCATGCAGAGCCACACGCTGAGAGGGGATGGTAGCGACTCTCAGAATCAGGACACTTTTAGTCACCCTGTAACCTCCCTTGAAGCTCAGTGCCCGAAGGTAGCTGTGAGAGTAGGGGGAGTAGTTGTCAGTTGTCTTTTAGACACAGGGTCTATGGTATCTACCTTGGTGGAGAGTTTCTTTGTGCAACATTTCAAGGATAAACTTCAACAGTGTAATTGGTTGCAGCTTCGGGCTGCAAATGGTCTAGACATACCCTATATCGGGTATGCTGAGCTAACAGTTGAAGTATTAGGGAAGGTAATCCCCCAAAGAGGTTGGCTAGTGGTTAAAGATCCCCCAGGTCAGCCAGCCCCTCCACTTGTGCCGGGTGTGCTTGGGTGAATGTTATTCAAGAATGTTATGCTGAACTGTTTGGCCAACATGGTTCTTCTTTGTTTGATCTCCCACCGGTAGTTCATGCTTCACTCCCATGGCGGCACGCCTTGCAGCATTGTCATCGGGTCCAGCTCAGCTCTCTTCCACCTAAAACGGGTGTAGCTAAAGTTAGAGGTAGAAGGCCCATTCATATACCAGGAGGCACTGTAAAATTGGTGGCAGCCACCTGCTCCCCTCACTTTTGTGATGCTCCTGCTGTCCTGTTGGAACCGACTAGCGGCTCTTTACCTAGTGGTCTCCTAGTTTCGCCTGCGCTAGTGCGCATAGAACAAGGTACAGCTTTTATCCCTGTAGTCAATGTGGGGTTTACACGTGCTACATTATACCCCCGCCAGTCACTAGGGTTGCTGGTTCACGCTACTGTTGAGGGCCTTCCTGTGGGCATTTCTGAAGACCAACCGGAAATAGAGGCTGTTGTGGCTAGCATGCAGGTTCCTAATGGGGAAGTCAGGCCTAAGTCAGTGAGGGAGCAGATACAGGCCCTTGATTTGTCAGTGCTAGTGGAGGCTGAGCAAGAACAGATAAGGGCATTCTTGTTAAAACATGAGTCAGTGTTCTCTGCTTTTGAGGGTGACCTTGGCTTTACTAATCTTATCTCTCATGATATACCACTGCTAGATGACCAACCAGTTAGGCAACGTTACAGGCGTCTCCCCCCTTCTGATTATGATGCTGTTAAGGCCCACCTGCGACAGTTACTAGACAGCCAGGTCATACGAGAAAGTAGTAGCCCCTATGCCTCTCCCATTGTGATTATGCGGAAGAAATGTGGTGGCCTGCGTATGTGTGTTGATTACAGACAGCTCAACAGCAGGACCAGAAAGGATGCCTTCCCCCTCCCCCGCATCGAGGAGTCTTTGGATGCACTATCGGGGGCTCAGTGGTTCTCCACGCTGGACCTGGCTAGCGGGTATAACCAGGTACCTGTGACCGAACAAGACCGTCCAAAGACTGCCTTTTGTACGCCTTTTGGGTTATTTGAATTTAACCGCATGGCCTTTGGACTGTGTAACGCTCCAAGCACTTTTCAACGACTGATGGAGAGAATGTTTGGAGCGCAGCATTGCCAGTCCCTTTTACTACATCTGGACGATATAATTGTTTTTTCTTCTAGTGTTGAAGATCATATACACCGTCTGGATCTAGTGTTGAGCCGTCTACGGAAAGAAGGTCTGAAAGCAAAGCTGGTGAAATGCTGTTTTTTCCAGAAGGAAGTCCAGTATCTGGGCCACCTTGTCTCCCGCGAAGGTGTATCCACTGACCCAGCCAAGGTGTCCGCTGTGGCTAAGTGGCCCCGTCCCACCACCGTGTCCGACTTGAGGTCTTTCCTTGGTTTTGCGGGTAATTACAGGCGTTTTGTGGAGGGCTTTTCAAAGCTGGCAGCTCCTTTAAACCGCCTGGGGGCAGAGCTTGGTGGTACTAAGACCCGGAAGGGCCAAGGGCCATGGCTTGATGGAGTGTGGACAGATGTCTGTGAGAACAGCTTCCAGGCCTTGAAGCAGAGGCTGGTGAGTGCCCCCACTTTGGCGTTCGCTGATTTTAACTTACCTTTTATTCTGGAGGTGGATGCTAGCCACATTGGTCTCAGAGCAGTTCTCTCGCAGGAGCAGCAAGGAAAGATCCGGCCAATCGCCTATGCTAGTCGTAGTCTCAGTCCATCAGAAAAGAACTACAGTTCGATGAAGCTGGAGTTCCTTGGAATGAAGTGGGCCATGACCGACAATTTTCGGGAATATCTGTGGGGCCAACAATGCACTGTTTGGACGGACAATAATCCCCTGAGCCATATGGAGACTGCCAAGCTGGGAGCGACTGAACAGTGGTGGGAGGCCGAGCTTGCTGCTTTCAATTACAACATCCGTTATAGGCCTGGTCTTACTAACAGGAATGCAGATGCCCTCTCCCGACAACCTGCAGGACCACTGGGACAGACCACAGAGTCCTCCACACTAGGGACAGCCATACCAGTTCTTGTACAACAAACGACCAGATGTCAAGATCCACCACTGGCAATCCAGATGGCTGTCTCGGCCTTCCCCTCCCGCACCCTCGAGGAGTTAAGAAGGTTACAAGCAGCAGACCCCACTATCGGGGCCTTTCTGCCATTTTGGTTGGTACAGGGACTGCCCGTCCCGACAGTGCGTAGGAAATTGCCGGGCCCTATCCGTGTGCTGCTGCAACAATGGGACCGTGTTGTGGGAGCCGATGGACTGCTCTACCGCCGAACATTCCGTCCAGATGGGGATGAAGAGGTGCGTCAGCTCTTGTTGCCTGCATGCCTAAAGGAGGAAGTCCTACAGCAGCTCCACAACGACCATGGCCACCAGGGAGTTGAACGTACCACAGAGCTGATAAGATTGCGGTGCTATTGGCCAGGAATGGGGGAAGATATAAAGCAGTGGTGTCAGAACTGCCAGCGGTGTACCCTTGCGAAGTCTTCGCAACTCTGACCCCTTGCACCCATGGGGCACCTCCTGGCATCTCGTCCAAACCAGATATTGGCTGTGGATTTCACCTTCCTGGAGCCTGCAATGGATGGTAGAGAGCAAGTGTTGATCATGACGGATGTTTTTACTAAATTCACACAGGCCGTGCCCACTAGGGACCAGAAGGCAACAACTGTGGCCAATGTGCTCATCCAGGAGTGGTTCTTTCGTTTTGGGGTCCCAGCTCGCCTACATTCTGATCAGGGATGCAGCTTCGAAATTGCCATCATCTACCAGTTGTGTGCCCTGTAAGGTATCCAGAAGACCCGGACCACCCCTTACCACCCTCAGGGCAACGGCCAGTGTGAGCGTTTCAACCGCACGATGCACGATCTGCTCCGTACTCTGCCCATGGATTTGAAGTGCCGCTGGCCAGAGCACCTACCCCAATTAGTGTTTAGTTACAACACTGCTGTTCATCAGACAACTGGCGACTCACCGTATTACCTGATGTTCGGGCAAGACCCCCAGTTACCGGTGGACTTCCTGCTTGGCAGGGTACAAGAGCCTGGACACGGGCATGTGTGTGAATGGGTTCAAGAGCACCAGAGGCGCCTTAATGTGGCCTTCTAGAATGCCAAGGAGCGTATGCAAGCTGCTGCTTCCAAGAGAAAAGAACGGCATGACCAGAAAATCCGGAGTGAGCCACTGGTAGAAGGACAGCACGTCTACATCAGAGACCATACAACGAGGGGCCGTTCGAAGATCCAAGATGCCTGGGGCGCCACAATACATCAGGTCATCCGTGCACCCCCACTTGGTGGGGTGGTATATTCCGTGGCCCCAACACAGGACCTAAGCAAAGTACGACAAGTACATCGAACCATGCTAAAGCCTGCCCACTTGGATCAGGACCCACAAACACCCAACAGGCCTGTGGAACTGCAGGGGGAAACAAGCCAGTCAGCAGATGGTGACACCCCTGGCCTATGGGTTCTTGTCCGCTCTCGGGAAGAGGTTCCACCTATCCAGCTTGCCACAACTCTTCCAGTGGATGCCCCCAGGCTGGCTTTGCCCGATTCCCCGCATGTCGCCCCCATCACGGACGAGACACCAGCTGGCTCAGTGGCACCCCGGAGAACAGCTCGGACTACTGCAGGAAGACACGCCAACCTACACCACCTCCCAGTGCCAGTGGTGAGTAGGGCAGATGGGGCTACTAACTCTCAAGTACTTGGGTCTATCGGTAAAGTGACAACGGTTTTCCGTCCTTGGTATTAGGTTACCCCCTTGCATTTTGTTTATCTTGTATTCTTTTTATTAAAGAAAGGCAGAGTTATGACCTATTGAGCTTATCGGCGGGACGGCGATAACAAATTGGGGGGGTAGAGTGTAACCGGCAGAGTATTCGCTGTCCTGTTGAAGTTTGTTCCTCTGCAGCTACGGTAGCCCTCTGACGTCACCCAGCTAGCCGTGTAGCTGCCTGGTTTAAGAAAGGTTGAACTCGTTTACTGATGATTCCCACACACTTTATTTGAATGTCCGTCATCACAGATTCGATCACCGTTGGACACCATGACTCGTTGAGAATCAACGTAAAAGCTTGTACAAAAGAAAACAAAATACCAAAATGAATAAACCTTGAAATGAACATACATCAAAACCAAATAAATAAAGATTAAAGACTTAAATATACATAAACAAAGCAACAACCAACATTTAATCTTGATACAAAGAAAATAAATCAAAACAAAACATAAAGATAAAGATAACAGGAAGTCTACAACCGTACCTTGTTCTCCATTTAAACCAGGAGCTAAATCCTTTTAAACTCCTTGCAAACCGTAAACCTTTGATACCACAAACATGTACGTCTGGGTCTCGTTCCATACTGAAATGTTTGGACCATATGCGCATTATATCCGCTCACGCGGGCGAACGTCAAAATAAAAGACCTCTGTTACCGTAACACAAATAAAACCCAATATCAGAAAATCAAATACCATACAAAAATAAACAAACAAAAAAAAATTAATTAAATTTAAGGACTATATTATTTACATACTTTCAAAACAGACAATATAACAAAGTCATTAACCCCCAGAGGTCGGCGGTATCGCCGGCGATACCAGCTCGCTTTTTTTTAGCAGTGTAAAAGAAACTCAAAAATACTCGGTTGACTTTGATTTTCCATTGGAGTTTCATACATCAATCGATTCTGTTAAATGTGTATTATTTTTGTGTATACTCACAATAAAAACAAAGTGTTGTGCTTTTTGCCAAATAAAGAAAAATAAACACGAAGCGAGTTCTGCCTCCTCTCTGTCAGTGTAGTCCATTCTGAAACGCGTCCGAAAATGAACCATAACTCAGTGAATACTCAGTCAAACAGGCATTCAGACATACAGGCATGAAGCTTGAATTCTCATCTTTTAAACGAAGTAATTTTTATAAAAAACAAATATTCACAGTTTATGTAATATGTATGCAAAGAGAGAGATGTCAGTCGTTCTCATCTCAGCTAATTAAGTTTTAATGTGCTCCGCCCACGGAGAGCACGCGCTATTCAAACGCAAATGTGAGCCGATCCAAACAAACCTGTAAAACGCCCATCAGCTGATAACACACACCGCGAGTTCACTTTCAGACTTATGTACTTTACGATGCTGTGAGGAATAATACTGTCTTGATAATAATCCTGCAAAAATTTACCTCAGAAGTTCTGGAAGTATCATTTCGAGGAGCAAACGGATCCCGCTGAGGAATTAGGTCAGTTCTGTTTGCTATGTTCTAATCGGAATGAATGAACGCAAAGATGCGTGCTGTTGTGGAGCTACTACAGCTGGCAAAAATACTGTTTAAATATGAATCGCGTTACTATGAATGAATGAACGCAAAGATGCGTGCTGTTGTGGAGCTACTACAGCTGGCAAAAATACTGTTTTAATATGAATCGCGTTACTATGAATGAATGAACGCAAAGATGCGTGCTGTTGTGGAGCTACTACAGCTGGCAAAAATACTGTTTTAATATGAATCGCGTTACTATGAATGAATGAACGCAAAGATGCGTGCTGTTGTGGAGTTACTACAGCTGGCAAAAATACTGTTTTAATATGAATCGCGAATACAAAGAAAGATTACACTGGAAATATTGTTACAATTATAAATGTTGTTGTAATTGTATAACCTTAAAAAAAAAAAATTATATAGGCTATATATATATAAGGATAGATGTAAACAAAATCTTAAAATGTCATTATAAGCCTTATCTTTAAATAATTTTATTATGCTTTATTAGTGACACATTTGGGAAGAGAATATATTCCAAATCTGAAAATACAGTATGAGAACAATTAACTGCACAATTACTAGAAATGTTTACCTTGGATATTGTACAATTTGCAAGCAAAATTTGTGGAAAAAACAACAAACCAGTTATATATTGTCCTTGCATTCTTGTGGCTCATTCACACACCTGAATGAAAGGCTCATTACCTATGCAGCCTCATTATGCGGCCCCATTGACTCCATAGGTGTGAATCACGCCCACCCGCATATGGCCTTTCCAAACAAAAAGTGTTTTACAAGATTTAAATCAATGTATTGTGTTATGTGAATGATTAGGCAGGATGATTTTCACATAATTTTGAAGAAAAAATACTAGGCAACGACATCCATTAGTCAAAAGTCTTATTTACATATATTTAGAATGTGTTTTATGGCCTTATTTCAGAAACTTTAGTTTTTTGTTTTTTAAAAAACCATGCATAAACATTATTCTATCAAAAATACAAACATGTACATGCAAGTTGTTCACATATTATGGTAGCCCTGTTTGTGCTAAATAGAGTGAATTTACACCTTTGCCATTAATATGTTTATAAGCAACTGAAAAAAGCACAAATGTCAGGGCATGTCAGAACATCTCAAGGACCCCAAAAACCCCTCAGACTCCAGAGGGTTAACAAGCCGTGAGTGGCTAAACAACTCATTTGCATTTAGGTCAGTTTCTATAAAACAGTCTGCACTGTTGGGCTTAGAGAGATTCTCTGGTGTTCAGATACATTTTGTTACTGCTTGGGTATGTGGTTTTCCTGTGCAACGAAGGTGTTTGACTGATTGCCAGATGCTTCCGGGTAATCGTGCTGTGTATTACTGAAGGTCTTGGGAAAAGCACCCGCCAGGTAACTGTACCGCAATTAAGCAGCAACATCAAGAAGGATTGTGAAGACTGGCGCAAAGGGCTGTTTTTCCACTGTGTCAGTTCGTATGTCTACATTGAGATTGCTCCTGCTGCTTTGCCTCGCCCAAATTAAGTTTTATATATATATATTTTCTTATCTTTTCTTTTCTTTTCTTTTCTTTTCTTTTCTTTTCTTTTCTTTATTGTGGTTATTTTGCCGTAGCCTCCATCTAAAGATCTGTCCGACTGATGTGGTATTGGCTGTACTAGTGGTGTATAGTTTTACATTCTCTATCCACTCTGCTAGTGATAACTTTCTTGTCATTTTCTTCCTTTTTCTAGAGTACTAGAGTAGCTGCTCACAAGAGAGGTTCCTGGTTCCGTCCTCGCGCATTGCACCACGTATTGTAGTGGTAATCTGCACTTCACAATATTGATTGAATCATTGGCTTGTAGTGGTTGTGCCTGCCTGCCTGTGTGTGTGTGTGTGTGTGTGTGTGTGTGTGTGCATGCACGTGATCGTGGGCCCCAGATTCCAGAGCACGGGCGGTGAACGTCACGCGTATCCCGGACAGGTAACCTGCCTTGACAGTGAATCAGTATTTTCTAGTTAAATTGTTAATCGTATTGTCTCTTGTAACAGCCAATACCAGGTCTGGTCTCTCGTTTTTAGTACTATGCCTCTAGTATGACGGTGTGGCTCTTGTATTATACTATTGTACAATAAAGTTTTGTTATTGTTTTTCTATTGAAAGCACGTCTCTGTCCAGTTCATCTTTGGTGTATTTCTACGAACCTGCTTGCCTTAGATTAGATATTTAGCAGTTAAGGTGCAAAGTATATCCTGGTGTGAGAGGCACCAGGTGGCGTAGTCAAGAACCTTTAAATCTAGATCTGGTCAAAGTTACATCAGGTCACACATGGGACACACTCGGACCTTTCAACATGACAATGATCCGAAGCACAAGGCGAAGTCAACCCTTCAGTGGCTACAGCAGACAAAGTGACGGTTCTGGAGAGGCTATCGCAGTCTCCTGACCTCTATATCAATGAGCCTCTTTGGACTGCAGTCAAATCAGCCAACACTAAAATTGTAGTGCACTCTTATACTGGCAATGTAAATGCATTCAAATGGCCCAGATCAAGTAAGTGATGGAGGGACTAGCAAAGTTAGCGAAATGATACTGTAAGAACTGATTTTCCTGTTAAAACAAAACTCACCCTGCAATAACGCCATAAAATGCACCCTGGACAGCAGATAACAAAACAGCAGATAACAAAGACAGAGCACAGAACCTTGTCCCCTTGTTTGACTTCAACTCATCCCCCCTCTCCCTCCTCAAGGCATTAAGAATGTCTATATATCACATATGGTGTATCTTGTGAATATGTTGTTTTTCCTTTTCATGTTTGGTGTCATTTTAAAGGGCACAGTGTGATTGGTAAAATTGTCTTAAAGGGGTCATATAATGGTACATGCACTTTTACAAGTTGATTGCACTGAAATGTCTGTTGGCAGTGCCTGTACACAACCATCCTATCATGATAAAAATCCATCCAGTGGTTTTGTTTTAATCTCCTTATATGTTTCACCCTCTCTGAAATCAAGCCGTTCGATATTGTGACGTCATAATATCCAACGCCCCTCCCGCGGTGCTGAGTGACAGCCGTGTTTCAACACAAGACCCGCCCTGAGTGAGCTGTGACAGCTGTCGTCATAGTTGTCCGCCATTGTTGATATGCTGGAGCAGAATGGCATCTAAGCGATTGTGGTGTTCTGTTCTTAGATGTAATAAGGAACACAGCAGTCATTTTACTGTTCCAAAATCCGAGCCATTGAAGATGCAGTGGCTGAGTTTCGTTTTTGAAGCGATATGCCCAAAGGATTGACGCGGGGATTCCCTCACGGGGATTCCCCACGATCGTCCATGCTTTCATGTTTGCGCGAATCATTTCACACCAGACAGCTTTACAAACGAGAAAAAACGGATCGGTACCAACGTGTTCCTGCTGAACCTCCAGAAGATGTGAGTGTAATGTTTTATTAACCTTTATATTAGTATTTATATTCATCTTTGCGAAATTTGCTAACCTTGCTGCAGGCTTCACGATGAATGCATCTAATGTTTTCACTCAGGGTACATTACGGCATGTTTTCTATGTACGACGTTCTCAATATAATTCATAATCCCACGTTTGTAATGAACAACACGTGGTTATTGTGTTATAAACGGTGTAGGCACAGAACAGAGGGGCGGGGTGAGCAAAGCTCATTATCATTTAAAGACACATGCACTGAAACGGCGTGCTGAAAACAGAGCTGTTTTTGACCAGGTAAAATTAGTGTTTTCTTACAATACTAATGAGAATTTTTTATTAAAGTATATTACAAACTTTTAATTTAGACCCTAAAGAATAATATTAGATTGTACAAAAATGGCATTATATGACCCCTTTAATTTCATTGCAGTCATTGGTTTAATGAAAAAGATTGAGAACTAAGGAGAATCCTGTTTCTCCTCTCTGGGTGATATCTGTTTACGATATCTCAAGAAACCAGGTGCTACCACCCTGGGGTACATTGTTTGGCCCAACCAACTCTAAACAACATTTGTATAACCCCTGTTGTTCTGGTCTGGTATTTAAGGCGAGGGAATATAATACACTTTGGGACTCTTTTACCAGGAGACATCCCCCATAGTAATGTTTCAGTGTTTTCTTGTTGGAAAGCCCTGACACATTGCTGTGTCTTTGTCAGGAAAACATTGCTTACTTTTAGAGTCATCTTTGAGTAAATGATGTCATGTATTTTCTGAATTGGCTTTTAATCATTTACTTCTGTATTTGGCATGATACATTTTTACCTGACAAATAAATGTTACATCTTGATTTATTCTGAAGTATTCTGAAATCATTATTTTAATATAATAAGGAGGCTTTTGCTACCGCAAATCTTAGTTAAGGTAGGTCAAACTAAAGGCACATGTATGAACGGAGCAGTAGGCACGTCATCTGAAGACCTTTTGATTTCTGTCTATCACTGGTTTAGCAAGTTGTATGGAAATG
Organism: Abramis brama; assembly: GCF_963993115.1. Classification (NCBI taxonomy): domain Eukaryota; kingdom Metazoa; phylum Chordata; class Actinopteri; order Cypriniformes; family Leuciscidae; genus Abramis; species Abramis brama. Next base: position 65,568,714 of record NC_139963.1, on the reverse strand, counting down.
GCTAAATTAAACTACACTCTCTGGTTCGAGTGAGCAGTAGGCAACCGACCTTAGGGGTATTAGCAAACACTACATCCTCTGACTAAAATCAGAATTAACAAGTTTGTGTCCGTGAGAAACACGAATTGGCCGACGTGATCTCTGTGCGACATTGGGTCCATAATGAATTAATAACTGAAAGTATGGGATACTCACAATAATCAAAGATCTAAATTACTTCATAATCAATATTTATGATTATTTTCTAATCAGAAATACGATCTAAATTTGATTATCGTTTGAAATTTGGAGTCAGATTATGCATAGAGCTAAAGTAATACTAAAACTAAGTTCCAATAAATTAAGTGAACTTCACTGGAGCGCTGAAAAGACATACACGCTTTAAACATTCGCCAGGCCATTGGATTCCGTCGTTGGGCTAATGGATGGTCCTTACAATACACATGGGACTACGTCCGGTTTTCAAAATAAGGTGTTAATACAAAGTACATATAAAAACAAGATTAATTTTATTTTTAATTATATTATACTCTATTACTCTATTAATACATATTAATTTAAGTAAAATATATGTAACCTGTGTCTGTCCCTTATACAATACAAATAAAATTCCACTAAATTGTGAATGGAATGTATTGCTGGAGTTTACAAGAATACAACATTAATAATTCTAGATAATTCCAGATGATTTATTTCAGTGACACCTCTGACTACACCCCAGTAGATTTCTTTAAGACTGCAAGGCTTCCCCTAACATGTCTAAAATTTAATGGTCAAATATGTACTATTGTGTTAACATTTTACTGATTAAAATACGTTCATCTCGAAGACGAGTTGGTACAAAATCAGATGACTCGATTTCCTTCTCATACATTCCCGTAGCGTCTCAGTGCATTTCCCTGTTGAAGCTGCTTTGAGCAGTTTTTTTCAGTGCTTTGAAACTAGACGGTCATTGGATAAATGCTGCAATTATGTCCCGCACAGCGTCACTGGGGATGAATGAAGCAGTAGGCTGGCCTGGACGCCGGGCTTCTGCATGATGATTAGAGGGTCTGTCGAAGGACTGTATCTCCTTTTGATTAACAGCGATTTTGTGCTGTAAAAAGTCGCCAAAGCTATTCAACTTCAAGCAGAGCTCAGCTCAGTCCCATTGCGGATTTTGCAAGTGTTTTGTAAGTACTATTTCTTGGTATTTGCTTGGCCAAATTGCTAGCCAATTTTCAGCATACATTTCATACAATTACAATTATACACCACATTCCTTGCTTCAGTTTAAACTAATTCCCACATTTCCTCCTTCGAGTTTAATATCATTTTGTTAGATTGTTTGTTCATTCATTATTTCATTCATACAGTAGGCTAGGCTAGTGTTGTAGATGTGAACTAGCCAGCTAGCAAACTGCACACAAAGGCAGACAATGCTAATATTGTCGACCTGATTTTGGCAAAGCCATTTGAAAGTCTTTCTTACGAGGAGAAACTTAGAATTAAACAGCCGTTTTGGATCAACACCTAAGATTGATTTAATGCAAAAGATAGAGCAAAGTAACAGGTCTGTTCAGCTCTCCTGGTATGACAAGGTTAGCTGGCTGACAAAGAAAATGTACTGCTGGCCATGCCTCTTGATGAAACCTTCTCACGAATATTATAAATTATTATTATAATAATTATATTATTATTGTATTATATTATTATTAGGGCCCAAGCAGTGAAATTGCAAGGACCTATTGTTTTTGGTCAGAGTCCTTCGTCGCATTTTTGAGGGGGTTAGAATGCATGAAAACTCACAAACATTTGCACACATATCAAAACTGGTGAAAATTGCAAAGATGAAAAAAATAACTCATATCCACCACTAGGTGACGCTATTGCAGAAAAAATGCTTTTGGCCCTATAACTTCCAAACCGTACATCGCACATTCAAAAATATTATATATTATATCCATATATTTTCACGTTCCCTGGATCCAGCTGAATCTCCTGATATAGGCCACGCCCATTTCCGCCTAGACTTTTATGCGTGCAAAATCACGATTTATCGAAAACATTCTTTGCCGAACTACTCCTAGACCGTGCAACCGATCTTCACGAAATTTGGCAGGTAGCATCTCCAGACCGACCTGACAAAAAATGATCCAAAGAATTTTTATAGGCTAAAAATTGCGCATATTAGTACGCACAAACAAATTTGTGTAGCTAAGTATGAAAACACCATTTGCCATGTCTCGGCCAAAATAAATGCTATCAATGCCAAACGTAAGAGTCATGTTTGCCATGACCCTCTGGAGGTGCCCCACACATTTTATGAAAATTGGCCACTAGGGGATGCTACAAGTACATAAAATTTATACCTCATGAACGGCTCATCCGATTTTTACAAAATTTGATGGGTACCATCTAGGGCCACTCCTGAGGCCAACCCCACAGTGGGATACTGATTGATCAAAGTGGGTGTGGCCTATTGGACCCACATTTGGATTCACCACTTACACTAATGTGAACAACTTTAAATTTACAGGGTAGATGTACAATGGGTCTTGGACCTCACCTACCAAAAATTACACATGTGGACCACTAGGTGGCACTATAATGACATCAAACGTGTTTTCGCATATAACTCCCACATTACACATTAGAAAGCCATGTTCCTTGAATTAAGCTGAATCACATTTCCGCCAAGAACTTTTTTCGCAATATCGCGCAATGGGCAAAACAAACTTTTTCGAACTCGTCCTAGGCCATGTGACCAATCTGCACGAAACCTGGTAAATAGCATGTCCAGATGGATCTGACCAAAAGTTATCAAAAGAATATTGCTATGTTAAAGTATGCACATTTGACGACCAAACTAATTTTCCTAACTAGCTACCACACATATTATATCAAATCTCCAAATTAAATGTTATCAGCAAAGAACTTAAGATCATTGTTCAACATCCCACTACAATGCTTTGTACCAAATCTGCCAAAGATCGGCCATTAGGGGGCGCTATAATCAACGTTTATTTGTTTTGGGAAATTTGCCATTGCAATATCTCTGCCAGAGTAAATGCTATCAACACGAAACTTGTCATGCCTGTTCGGCATGGCGCTCTGAGGCTCTCTACCAAATTTGGTAAAGATTGGCCAATAGTGGGTGCTATAGTCAACGTAGACCAGTTTGGGCAATTTTACCCCTTCTGAGGTCGAGCATATAGGTCATATACGACACCAAACGTCACTTCTGATTCATAACTTAATAACTTTATAATTATAACTAGTAGAAACATAGTCTTTTGGAGCTAAAAGCGAACAGTTGCCCTGTTCTGCTGATGTCTTTGTTGTCTTCCTAACTCTTCCAGATGGTTTTACATCCAAGATTGATACACTGTATGTAAGAAATGTAAATAGTTTGTCCTTTATATGAGTTATAATGTTGAATATGTCGACGTAAATAACCATGGCAGCCTACGAGGGAACAGATTTTTGGCATTTTTAACAAAAAACAAAACATTTGAAGTGTTTTTGTACCACCTTTTTATAGCTTACGCCCACATTAATCTTATAAGGCCAACGTGTCGTTCTAGTCGGGGTTCCTTTTAATGGACAGGACAGGTGAGAAAGGGGATAGAGAGGGGGAAGACATGCAGGAAATCGTCACAGGTTGGAGTCAAACCCTGGACCTCTGTGTCGAGGCATAAACCTCTAAATATATGTGCCCCTGCTCTACCACTGATCCAGCCACGGCAATGACCTTTTAAAGACCTTTTAAAATGACCTGTCCTTTACTTGTTAAAATCTCCAAAATTGTACAGTAAAAATGTTTGATTTTTTAGTAAGGGTGCAGTCAGAGATGTCCTTAACTCAAATATATCAGTCATTGTCTGGAATTATGGATTAAAGTCTTTTTATAGCACCTCAAATTTCAGATTTTTTTTTTGTCATTTAACAGTAGAGGTATGGAATTTTACTTTGAAAAATCTCCATATTCATGCAATTAAATTGTTAGATTTTAATTATTGGTGTTTTTATAGATGTCAACTCAAATATTTTAGTCATTGACTGGATTTATAGAGCAAAATAGGTTTTTAGCACCTCGACTTAATGTGGGAAAATTACTTTAAAATTAAATTAAATCTCAAAATGTATACAGTTAAAATGTTCATTTTTATTTCTTGAACATATAATCCAATAATCTTATTGTTTTACTCTTTTTTTATGTGTAGGCCTACTTTATATATAAACTTTAACACCTTATTTTGAAAACCGGATGTAGTACCATGTGTATCTTACCGCTAACTTTGCTAAGACCGTCGATCTGCTCCGTTTAATACATTTACCAAAAGTATAAGAGTGCACTACAATTTCAGCGTTGGCTGATTTGACCACAGCCTCTTTGGGGAGATCTCAAACGTGCAGTTCATGCAGGACAACCCAAGAATTTAGGGCACCTGGAGGCTTTGTGTCGAGAAGAATGGGCCATCTGGGGAATAAGGTTCTCATCCAAAATTATCACTAAATACTGCAAGCTGTCATTGATGCAAAAGAGGGCAATACACAGTATTAAGATCTAAGGGAATGTAAACATTTAAACGGGGATCCTCTCATTATTTTCTTTATTGCTATGTTTTGAATCGTACACATTTCATAAATTCTGAGCACAACTGTAAATATCTCCCATTGCTAAGCGATGCAAGTTGTATCTAAGGTCCATCCTATTTATTAGAGCAGTAAACAATATTTGCGTTGCATAAGAACCTTTTGGGATGGGAATGATTGTTCCAGGCATGACTCAAACCTCTCATGCATAAACAGGGATACAGTTATTGTTTAGAAACAAATTTAGATTTCAATTGTAAAACGCATTGAAATATAAATGAATGGTCTTAAAAAAATTAGTTTGGCAAGTGACCATGGTATAAGCGGGTTAATGCCCTCCGAGGTGTCCGACTAAGGAGAGACCAGAACCGTTTATAAATGTAGATAGATAGTTAATACTCTGTCAATGTTGAGAATTGTTTGGGAAATAAATATCATTTGAATAGCTTTCAAATTACAACTAATGCTTATTGAAAGTATTCTGTTCACAGATGTAAAGTACAACACATTACTATTAGGCTCCTCTCATAGGCTATATTACATTTTATTTTCAAATATTATGTAGAAAGCTGACACTTGTAGTTGAGTTCATAGAGCAGGGGCTGGTGATAAAAATGTCAACAATAAGTTGTACTGGATTATACTGTATAAGCAGATGTACCCTATTGGAAAAATACATTTCAACTGCATAATGCACACAGTATATATTATAGACAAAACACATTTAAAATACATTAACAAATTGGTTTTGGACAACAATTTTGGAGTTGATCCAGGATCCAGGATACTATGCATCCTGATAAAGTTCCCTTGACCTTTGGAATTAAAATAGCCCCACATCATCACATAGCCTTTATCATACCTAGAGATTGGCATGGAGTACTTTCCATAAGATCATCTCTCAATGCAAATCAAATCAGCTATTAGGCTAACTGGTGAAGGCTATGTGATGATGTGTGGCTATTTTAATTTCAAAGGTCAAGGGAACTTTATCAGGATGCATAGTATCCTGGATCCATGAAGTAACTGGCCTTTAAAAATAAAAATCTGCCTGCCTCTATGGGAATTTAACATAGGGGTATCCAGACTTATGCACCCTGTATTTTAAGGAAGAACATTTATTTATTTACGATACGTTATTCATTAACAAATAAAATTGGTGTCCTTAAAGGTTGGATTTTTTTTAAGGCATTAAGTTCAATTTCCAAAAGATGATTTTTTTTCCCTCTTTTTAGTCAACTTTAGCATGGGTGTCTAAACTTATGCATAGCACTGTATTGTGATGAAAGTGTACGTACTTTAAATTAAACTTAATTAGATATTATTACAAAGTGCATTTGTAAAAAGTGCACTTAAGTGTGTTAATAAATATTGGGTCCCACTTTATATTATAGTTCACCCAAAAATGAAAATTCTGTCAGTAATTACTCACACTCATGTTGTTCCAACCGCGTAAGACCTTCGTTCATCTTCGGAACACAAATTAAGATATTTTTAATGAAATCTGAGCCCTGTCTCACTCCTCCGTAGGCTGCTAGGTGGCCCAAACTTGCTGGACCAGAAAAGTTATTAAAGAGATCGTTAATATAGTCCAAGTGACTACATTGGGTCAATCTTAAGTATATCAAGCGACGAGAATACTTTTTGTGTGCAAAAACAAACAAAAATAACGACTTTATTCCACTATTCATTTCCTTCTCTCTGGACCTCAAGTTGGTCCGCGTAGTGTTTTTGTGCTGCGCGTCTGTGTTATACGTCATCACGCATCACACACATGACCGGCGTCGGCCAATAGTGAGCCTACGTGGGGACGTGTAACACAGACGCGCTGCGCAAAAACACTACGCGGACCAACTAGAGGTTACAAATAAAAATAAAATAAAAATTAAAAATACAAACATCTACATACAGGTGGTAGCCCTGTTTGTACTATATAGAGTGAATTTACACCTTTGCCATTAATGTCTTTATAAATAACTGAAAAAAGCAAAAATGTCAAGGCATGTCAGAACATCTCAAGGACCCCAAAAACAGCCTGGTCCCCAGAGGGTTAAGTAGCGTTAAGTACTATGTACTTACAGCAAAAAATAAGTACAATGTACTTATTGTGTTCATGTTGCATTGTAAAACACTTTTGCTGCTATTGAGATGTGATACGGGTAAGGTAAGGGACAGGTGTGGTGAATTGGGTAGGTTTAAGGTGTAAGGGAAGGGTCAACTGTGTAATTACAAATGTAATTACATAAATTAATTACAGCTGTAATTACATGCAGGAATTGTTAAAATGTAAGTACAATGTAAAAACATGTAGTTACACAATAAGTACATTGTGTCAAATTATTAATTTCAATGTAAGTACATAGTACTCAAAGCCACTTAATATAAAGTGGGACCAAATATTGTCATTAAAGTGTATTCCATTTAAGTACACTTAAGTGGTCTTTAATTTTAATTTTATCACATTATCTGCAAGTGCACTTTTCAAAAAGTATACTTTTATTATTTTAAGCACACAAAAAGTGTGCTTTCAATACAATTAAGCCCACTTCTTTTTTACAAGGGGATTACTGTTTGAACACCTTTTACAATTTTTTTTCCACCCAGCAATGTACATTTTACACAAATATTAAAAAAGCTTGTGTGAATTGATACTCACAGGCTGCAGTCTATAGTCTGGGATAGTAAACCTCCGGCCTGTATTACGATGCACCTTCACAAAGTCCAAGCGAATGCAGAGAGGCTTGATCTTGGTATCACGACACTGGCTTTAAAATGTCCCGCTCAACAGGCTTTGGTCCTGCTTTGGCTTTATTGTTGAGCACTTGCAAATCTACATGTGACGTTTGCAGTGAGAAGCCATTCGTGTGACGCGTGAAGAGTTTAATTCCCTTATGAAGATTAAGAGATAATAACCAAATGGTAGAAATAATTTAAACACACTTTATTGGGAACAGGCAACACTAATGCTGTAGTGAAAGATTCAGAGAACTGCTGGAAGAAAACAACAAAATGTGTCATTACTAAAGTGTATTAATATTAGTCCATACCAAGGGTAAAAGAGAACAAATTGGATTAATTAAAACTACATGACTATAATATTCTATGAATCTCATGTATATAAACATCAGTGACCTCCAGGTTTTTTTTGACTATCTCTAAAACTGTTTTGACTGAAGTGCTACTCTTATACTCACTTAAAAATGTTGGGTTAAAAATAACCCAACGAATAACCCAACTGTGGATTGGTATAGCACCTTCCCAACTGTGGGTTATTTTAACCCAATGCATTGGGTTAAATTCCAGTTGGGTTAAAATAACCCAACAGTTGAGTTAAATATTTATTTTTATTTATGACCTTATTTTAATAAATAAAATACACATTGTTTTCAAATACAGACTGTTTATTTGTATAAACAATACATATGTTTCAACAAATATATTTTATAGCATTTAATGTAAATATACATAATTGTGTACATAAATTCAAAATGCACAAGTGTACATACAACACACATAATAAATTCAAAACCTATGCAAATATGTACAAACAGTACACATTCAAAACCTACACAAAAATACACATAGCATAGCCTACATACAATTGTACAGCATACAGCACACAAAAAATCAAAATGAACACTAAATTAAGAACTACACATGAATAACCTATTTAATTCAATAACCTATACAAATATGGATAGAATACACAAATTAATAACAATAAATCCTAATCACAACTTTATTAAAAGTTCTTCACTGTACACTGAATGCATTGATGTGTTGTTGTAAACATACCTTAAGTAATAAAACTACAAATACATATGTTGACTACTGGACCTAATGATGATAATGATGATCAAAGTTCTTAATGAGGCAGGAACTCCTCCAAATATATCTCCAGATATATTAAAGTTTGCATGCTACAAAAACTCCCAAAACGGGTGCAGAGGTATTGAAGTAGTTTGTCATAGATGTAAAACATTTTTGAAACACATCCATTGCTTGAAATAAAGTCTTCTGTTCAACTGCTTCCACACTGAATATGATAAAAACTTGTGAGTTCTCTTCGTCCCCAATTAAGCATCAATCCATGTGGATCCGGGCTTGTCTCACTGTTTCTCACTTGTCTCCAACCTTAAAAGAATAAATAAAGTTCAGCTGGGCATGCACTGTGACAACATCAACAGTGTTAAATTATGAAAAAGTTACATCAAAGCAGTTCTGTATTGAATTAAATTATGGTCACTCTAATTAGTCATTACACCTGCCGTTAAAGGATTAGTTCACCCAAAAATGTAAATTCTGTCATTAATTACTCGCCCTCTTGTCATTCCAAACCTGTAAGACTTTTGTTCATCTTCGGAACACAAATAAAGATCTTTTTGATGAGTCTTACAGATTTCTTTCCCTCCATTGACAGCTACACAACTATCACTTTTAATCCCAGAAAGGTAGCAAACACATCATAAAGGTAATACATGTTACTCCAGTGGTTTAACCTCAATTTTATGGAGTGACATGAGTATATTCTATCCCTTAACCATAATTAAAAATTTAAAATTAAGATTAAACCACTGGAGTCACTTGGATTACTTTAATGAAGTCTTTACTACCTTTCTGGGGCTTGAAAACGGTAGTTGTGTAGACTGTCAATGGAGGGACAGAACTCTCAATCTAAAAGATTTTCTTTTGTGTTCTGAAGATGAGCGAAAGTCTTACAGGTTTAGAACGACATGAGGGTGAGTAATCATGACAGAATTTTCTTTTTTTGGGTGAACAATCCCATTAACAAGCGGAATCATTGAAGAAAAGAAGAAGTGGATGAACATAAGCCGAAGAGCAGTGTAATTTATCAAAGGTGTTTTGATAGTGTTGCTTTTACTTACAGGCTTAATGTCATTTGAGCGGCACTTCATTTCAGCATTGGACACACCATTTTTCCATTTGTGAGGTATGGCGATGATGGCAGGATGTCAGGCCATTTCTTCGGGATCATCTTTGAAAGACAAGAAAAAAATCCAAGAAAAAATACAGTTTTCAACTATACCACACATGTGTCAACCTAATTTCATATGCACTTAGACACAGCCAAAACAATTTTCCAAAATAAGACACCCCTTCCCTATAGAGGGTATGCACTGACATCACTTTCCCGCCAAAGAGCAGCTGCGTGACTGGATTTAATAGGGGAAACTGCAAAAACATGAGTAAAACAAATGATTATCAGTTTAAACTAAAGGTTGGACTCGATATAGTGTTCCTTACAACTTAAAGGGATGCTCCACCGTCTTTTCATATTAAACTATGTTATTCCCTTAACTAAGACGAGTTGATACATACATCTCTCGTCTCAGTGCGTGCACTCAATCGCTCTGGCGCGCGGCGAAACTTTGTTCACTCAGTTCATTCAATATGGGCCAAGCAGAGAAGCCTCCACGTTTTCCCTATTTAAATACAGTTACTCGCGTAGTGTAACTCGACCTAGGACGGTGACACAAAACAAAACGTTGCGCTTTTCTAAGCGTGTAAAATGGATAACTATATTGTATGGCGGAATACCATAGCAAGCGCTTGTAAGCACTTCGTCTTGGCGGAGTCTTTCATTCTTTTGTCACATGACAGCGCTGGACCATAAATGAGTTACTAATGTTTTAACGGCTTAGATTGGGAGGTGAGGTAAACTAACAGACTGCATAGCCTGAAGACCCAGATAAATAAATTAAAGGGTCCCGTTTTTCCTGTGTTTTTGAAGTTTTGATTGTGTTTACAGTGTGCAATATAACATGTGTTCATGTTGCGCGTGTAAAAAAAACCCAGTATTTTACACACAATTTCCTTATCTGTATATCACTGTTTTCACTGTCCTAACAATGGGCTGATGACTTCCTTGTTCTATGAAGTCCCTCCTTCAGAAATACGTAACGAGTTCTGATTGTGCCAGCGGTTCCTGTGTTGTGATTCGACAGCAGCTTAGCGCACGTTGCCCGGAAAGGTCACGCCTTCTTACCATAACGTGGAGATGCATGCGCTCAGTGTTATTGTAAACATGTCTTTAATTTCAATTCAATTCAATTTGAGCCGGAATCAGACCCGGAGAACATAGACGATCTCATTGATCTCTAAGTACAGCGCCCCTGGGAAGGCCAAATAAAGGTGATTTGACTCCGGGAAGATAATATCAAAGAAAATATCAGCGTCTCGACAACAAACACACTCTAAATACAAACGCAACTCTTCCTCTTCTCCGTGGGAGCGCAACAAGACCACGCCCCCTTTTTTTGTGTATTCCTGTGGGCGGAGGTTAGTCAAAAAACTGTTCTAGTGACGTCATTAAAGCAGGAAGAAGAGGCATGTAGTCCAAACCGGCCGTTCGCTGTAGGCTTTGAAAGGGGACTTCTGTTAAATAAAATATCTCGCTTGGCATTGAACTTTGAGCGTTATCATTTTACAGGTATTATTTATGCTCTAACAGCTACATTACACGCTAACTAAAGTTTGAAAGATGGGATCACGAAGAACAGGACCATTAATTGTTTCTGTTTCTCATAATTTGGCCTCTTTCTTGCATTGCATTTTTTTCTAAATGTGATCAACATTTGATGTGTTTGGGGAATTTGGCTATTGACATAACATTTAAATACATTCTGCTGAAATGAACGAAATGACTTGAAAAAAGATTTGTTCATTTTTATGAACGAGATTTAAAGATCCAAGTCAGTAAAATTATCCGAACTTCCCACTACTACGTCATGCGCATACCCTCTGTACTTAACTTCATTAAACTCACCATTCCAAGAAAATTGTGAAGTCTGGGATGTTCTCTAATGATTTCTTCGATAGTTTTTGTTCCAGAGGATCAATTCCACGCACTGCAGTTTGTTGAAGTGGTGTGTGTCTCATGAACTCCACGACTTGGCTGTGAGGACTTCTTGCTTTCTTTTGCCACTCAAACATTGTCAGTCATCAGACAGCTCAGACTCTATTGAAATTAAAACATACTGTATTAAAATGAGTGAAGACAGCTGAAAAAAAAAAAAAAAACATAAGTAATTATCTGTACCTGTATCTGTAGTAGCCCCAGCACTGCACATCTGGTCTCTCTAATCATTATTCAACTTACCAGCTTGTTAGTAGAGGGACTCCAAGACCGGTGCCAGATCAGGAAGACATCCAAAATGTGTACTATTGTACACTGTCCAGGACCAAAGTTGAGAACCATTGTCATCCAGCAGCGTAAAACTTTAATTTACCCCTTCCTGTGTTAGAATGAATCAGAAAAAAAGAAATATTTTCAAAAAAGTAAACTATTCCTTAAAAACTTGTTACTACAGTAAATCAAGGTAATCTGTGTATTGGAGAACATAACAAACTTTCTTTAACTAATCATGAACTAATAGTTTATTTGCTGCAAAGTTTTTCTCATGTTTTCCACTTCAATTTTGTTAGGAATATCTGCACTTTTTCATCTTTCTTTCATCGCGGAGATTTCAGCGAAATCAAACGCTTCTCACTGCACCTCACAGCGCTGTTGTGGTGTCGTGTGACCGATGTCTGAGCTCGCGCCGCGGGGCCGAGCTGATAAATGGTCCGTGCACTACGGTTCAAAGCTCTTTCGTTCCGCATTTAGTGACAATTGTAGTCGCACCTGTACGAAAAAGTACATTAGGCCTACCAGTCTGGAGCACTGCTTCAGTTGTGACAGACCATCACTAAAGTCCATTTAAGACTTTTGCTATCACGAATAAGGTTACCGTAAAACAGGCGTAATGACAGTGATTTCAGACTAGACATAGACCTACTTACTTAGTATATTGTAGAAGGTAACTCAGTAGTAGTAACGTACATCTCTAAATGGTTTTACTAGTATAATTTTTAATTAATAATTTTATTTCTGCTAGCGAGCTAACGGGGATAGATTAATTTCCAATCGGATCTCACTTCCCGGAGATCATTTTAACGGACTATGGGGAACTTCGTTTTTTAAAAATATAAAATTCAGTTTTAGAGTAATTATATTCAACGTGTCAGTATACAATACTTAATGTTATACATATATAAAAACGATATGACTTACCTTTTATAATGAAGAGATGCAGCAGCAGCTTCTGTGTTGACTGTCTGTCACTGGACGACCGTTAAAATTTGAACTGTCGCTGCGGAAACCGTAGGTTATTTAACCCAACGGTTAGGTTATAACTAAAAATAACCCAACGGCATAAACAAATAAACCAACAAATTTTAATATAACCCAACATAATGACCCAACATGCATACACCAACGGTTGGGTTACACAAATAACCCAACGTTTTTTACTGTGTAGTGGGAAGCTACCAGAGACAATAGATGAGTTGAATTTAATTATGTCACATTACTTACGGATGATTCGTTCAATATCTCTATACAACATCCAGAACATAATCTTCCCTTGAGCAAGTTTGGGGGTTTGCCTAAGATTATGAATAACTTTATAGAACAGAAATATCCAATGTTGGCTTGGTCGACCCCCAAAGTACAAACATGTTGGCCTACAGCAGTGGTTCCCAAACTTTTAACAGGCATGAACCCCCTGAGACATCATAGATCTTATCATAGATAGAAGTGCAATACAAATAAAATCTATTATTATTATTATTATTATTATCTTCCAGAGTACCCCCAACACGACCAATTGTTAACAAGTTTTTATTTTATTTTATTAATATTTATTTTTATCAATTTTGTCGAGAATAGTGAATAGAATCATAAACATATGACACAAATCTCATCTAAAGTCAACATATGATACAAATGTGCTGAATATATTAATTTGAAAAAGATATGCACCCAATCTCACAAACAATAGGCCTATAACACATATCCAACATCTCATTAAAGCTATTGTTAACTTTTCACATACTGATAAGTATTGCTTTTCACATATTATAACATTGTATATTTTCTTAACTTCTCTGCTGTAAAATAATAATAAAAAAGAGAACACATTAACAATAGTAAACTAAATAGTAAACAGTAAACTAAATTGTAGTAAACCACACAGAATAGGCCTACCACCTCTCCATCCACATCACCAGTTTAATAAATGTGAGGGTTGTGCCTGGATGTTCTTAAATAATGCAGCGATGTTAGGCCGAATTGGGGACAGTTTCAGTCTTAGATAATTTTCCACAAACAGTCTGTTCTTGGTCTTAAGAAATAGAACCGACGCCTATTTTCCACGCGACACGCAAGCATGTTGGAAGTGTTTCCAGGCAAAACAGAGTAGGAAAAGGTGTTTATATGTTATATATGTTGATGGCAAAATAGGCTATAGAATATATTTCGTTCTGTATTGACAGGTGCAGTATTTGAAAATCGATAATATTTTTTACATTACATTTATATTTGCATTTATGTCAAACCCTAGACACTTTCAAACATCAAAATGACATTTATTAATATGTATTCGTGTCAAAATAACTTATAAACATCTTTTCCTACTCTATTTTGCCTGGAAATGCTTCCAAAACGATTGCGTGTCACGTGAAAAATAGGCATCGGTTCTATTTCTAGCATGCATGCATTTTCCGCGCGCCTCGAGCCGCGCCTAGTGTGTCACGCAGGATGTGTGCAAACTCTAACCTGTTAACATGGGAGCCGAAATAAAAACGGACACGCCACGCAGCTGAGACGCTCACGCCACGCAGCCAGTGTGTCGCCGGCCTTAGATCTTTTTTCGAGTACCCCCTGAAATCAGTCCACGTACCCCTGGGGGTACGCGTACCCCAGTTTGACAACCGTGGGCCTACAGTGATCACTATCAGAAATCTTTGTGCCTTTTGGAACTACAAACGGTCCTTGTCGTGGAAAGAGGGGGTGGAAACAGTAAAGCAAACGTCTTTGTTCATTTAAAATATCTTGGATTATTTTCAATCCTACAGTTCCGGCCTTGGCACCGTTGGCCAGACACATGGATTCCAAAGGTGACACAATCCATAAAGACATGGTTTTTGTTGCGTTTAGTTGCATCTTCAGACTTTTTGTCCAGGCTTGTTGCAATAGCAGTTGGTCGGTGTTCAGTCTTGTTCTCCTTTCAGCCCTGCGTGAGGAGGCTCTATCAACTGGTGTTGCACCTTTCATAGATAAGCAAATCATCCATCGAACACTTCACACCTCCACAAGAACAGGCACTGAATCTGGGAGCAAACGCTGGTCCCTCTTTCTGAGGCAGGACACAGGATACTGTATAAACTTGGGTAGCAGGGATCATGTGGTCTTAAAAGAGCATATAGCACAGCAAATGCAGAGAGATGGCATTTGTCATTGGTCAGAGGTTTGATGTGGTCAGATTAAAGTTGATGTACTTAAAAATATGGTAAAGGGAGAATAAAAGAAGATCTTGCAAGCTCTTGTTTCTGGAAACTTGTTCATAAATTGCATTATATCAAAACAACAAATGCTGGTTTAAAACCCCATTTCATGAAGAATATCAGCAAAATATTTAGTGTAACCAAACACAGAGATTCGATTGAATTAATGTCCAAAATATTGTTGCACGTATGGACAAAATACAAATAAGCAGAAATCAAATAAGTTTCAGAAATCGTTTCAACAGCATTAATGAGAATACAAATATTTGTAGTTGAGTAACAATAAGAAATACTGGCATACATTTTAAAATTTAACTTGGTGAGACTAATGATTACTTAAGTGATAAAGTAAATCCAAAGAAAAACGAAACAAACAATTACTGGATGCAGTTCACAGTTATAATTCAGTCTAGATGTAAAGACTTAAATAACATTGTATGCATTCATTTTGTGAGGCAGAATCAGATAGATGCAGATTTTACTTTGTGTGAAGATCAAATTATTGTGGCTGCATTTAGCTGTGGCTATGTGTAAATTCATCATGCCCCAAAACAAAGGTGTGGAGGTTTTACAATTGTGATGCAAATTTGGTCCTGTTGTTGTAACAGGGAGCCAGCATGAGAGTGTAAGTATGAGGTGTGTTCTGGCTCAAAATCTTCCCACACCAAAGTTTCAGTTAAGGAGCATGATAAAAGTACAAATTACAGAGTTACTGAATCCTGTTGTGAGGAAAGCATTTTCATGGTTAATGCAAACTGTGATTAACATTATGGCCACATGGCGATTCTATGCTCCTTTACATGGTTTTACTACAGCTATATGGAAAAATAGCAGAGTTTTCCACTAAGGAGACAAACAAATTCAACATAGTCACAGATGCAACTTGAAATTGCTATGCAATTCCAGTAAAACAGTTATTCCAGTTTACACAAGATACATGGCCTAGATTCTTAGCATCTACAACCTTTTAACCTAGGCCTAAGTGTTTCATACAACACTTACAGTGAAGCAATCATGTGTTTTAAAGAATAAACTTAATTAGCCTATGTGCACGTCGTAGCACAAACAACTATAAAGTGTGTTCTATGAGCACAATGCGTTACGCACAATTACAAATTTGAAAATACAATCAGGATTATTGCAATTTGGATATTAAAGGGGTCATATAATGCCATTTTTGTACAAGCTAAATGTAACCACACTGGGCTGCGTTTCCCAAAAGCATCGTAAGCCTAAGTTGATCGTAAAAACGATCGTACGACTGATCTTAATATTACGGTCTGTTTCCCAAAAGCATCGTAGCTTAAGTAGCACTTGAAAATCTTCGTAGATCTACGAGTGCTCTGGAGTAATCGTACATCCTCAAGTTCATCGTAAGAAGACAGATTTATGAGGACACCTGCAGGACAACCGGCAGATTACACCTTTAACTTTATTCAAATGTATGTGATTATAATATAAGGTTTTGATTGTACTTTATTGTACACTTTATTACTCTTTTTTGTTGTTGGTTAAATTAATGTAGGTTATAAATTATATAATTAAAAAGGTCAGAAAACAAAACCAAAAAATTGAAATAATTTAATTTAATAATTTTAATCAAAATGAAATGAATGAACAAAAAATAAATAAAACAAATCCTTTAAATCTGTTAAAAATTACATCTTTTTTAAGTTTTTTTTTTTCTCAGCCATTTTGTCAGTGCCTCCGCCTGTAGGTGCTTTATATAGACTTGTCTTGATTGCTAATCCACAACAGATGACAATTATTAGGTTAAACGTTCAGAATACGATTCCATATAAGGTTATGTTTCAGAACTTCATGAATGGACAGCGACTCTTAAGTAGCACGTGCGCGTTCATGTTAAGTTCATTTTTGGGAAACGCTCATGGAATTGCTGCGAGCGTTCGTAATCTTGCACGTAGAAAGCGCTCTTAAGAGCTAAGATACATCGTTATTGGGAAACCCGGCCCTGGATAGTACATTAACATTAGCTCAAATAGGCAATTTTAATAATTAATCAGGAATATGATTAATATATTGCATATTACAGTTACATTAAATTATCGAAGTTGAAAATAGATCGATTGTATATGAATAATCAATCACAGCGAATTATAATTCCTCATTCATATATCAATAGTCTTCTTTAAGATCGATAATATGAGATAACCCTTAATGAAAAATGTAATTATCAAACAGTTGTTTGTCCAGCAAACGGCCTTAAGATTAACTTATCAACTTCTCAATAAAGTTATCACTTCTGTTACGTCCAGAGCCGTAAGGTTGGAAAAATACTATGGAAGTCAATGGGGTCCATCAACTGTTTGGTTACCGACATTTTTCAAAATATATTTTTCTTTGTGTTCAGCAGAAAAAAGAAATTCATACAGGTTTGAAACAACATGAGGGTGAGTATATGATGACAGAATTTTCATTTTTGGGCGAACTATCCCTTTAAAGGTCCTTTGAAAGCGACGTTACTAAAGAAATAATTCAGACTAAGTTCAGCTTCCCACGTAGATGGAAATGAACAAAGGAGAATATGAAAAACAAAGACAAAAGACTAAAAGAAAAGAGAAGCAAAACGGAGATAACTCCCTATTAAGGAGTTCTGGAACCGGGAACCTCTCACATGACGAAGTGCTCGTGCTTGTGTCCTTAAGGAAGAGGAGCTTGCACTTCCATCTCTTCCGTTGAGCGCGGTCGTGGGAATTTCAAAAGAGTCTTTTTCTTTGAGTTGAAGTTGCCAGCTACGTTCGCTTCACTGAACGTAGGGAGAGTCCGAAGACAAAAATAAAGAAAAGACTTAAAGAAAAAGATAAACGGAGAACGCTCCTTAAAAGGGAGCCATGGATCTTCTCACTGACGAAGAGGGTTCGTAACAGTGCTCTCTGAAGAACTCTAGGTCGGTCTTCTTATGGAAAGACTTAACGTACACCTACTTTGCGTACGCGGACCAATCATCTTAGAGCATCTCGGGCGGGAAGATTTTCCTTTGTCCTCTTAGACACGCCCACTTGAATGAGTCATGAGTGAGATCGAATTTGAGAAGATTTGCTCAAGTCATATAAAATGTGTCAAAGGATACAAATTACTGCTGTTGGTTATCGAAATTCAACTCTGTTAGATTGAGAAAATTCCAGAGATATAAAACACGTCATATGAAGATTATAGGAATACAAAGTTACATAAGATATGCATATCACAAGCATTTTAAAGTTCGTTCCTTCAAATAAACGTCATAAACGAAGTGAATATAAACTGGGAAACACACAGGAGTATATGAAATATGACATGCTTATATTCTAAGTTTAATGTTCAAAGTTCGTGTATGTGTGTGCGTTAATGTGTGTGTTGCAATGTCGGTCTCCTTATTTCTCTTGCAGAGGAGCTGGATGAGCTGCTGCAGCTTGGTGGTCATAAACTTTATGATCTAGCACTGAGGTAGGGTTACAAACAAAAGGACGTTTGTGTGTGTGTGTGTGTGTGTGTGTGTGTGTGTGTGTGTGTGTGTGTGTGTGTGTGTGTGTATGTGTTTAAATTAGTGTAGCATTTCTACACCTTTGGGTGTGTTGAACTGAAAATCACTCTTGTTTGTTAAAACACAAAAATAAATATCCATTATAAAAATACTATTGGTTATAAAAATAAATAAAATACTATTAGTAATTGGATAACTCAGCAGCAAAAGTTATTCTAGAAAATAATGTGTACAATAATTGTAAAAAATCAAAACATTTAGTGAAAAAAAACATTATTTTGTGGGGAACAAATAAAAGGGAATAAGTGCAGCACTAACTCTGGTCAAATGTTACATTGCTCTTTGTATGAAATACATTCATGAAAACAACAGCTGTATTTATTAGTATAAATACATTAAAATTAAAATACATTTATTTTGAATTTATTGTGCTAATGAGGCTGCAACATATGATCTTTCACATTTAATCTTAATTTTCATATTTAATATGATTTTCAATCAATATTCATATTTTGAAGTTTACACGACAACAGTATTGTTTTCAAAACTCGTATTCAAAAACTTGCACTTTGAAACCTGTTCCGAGTTTGCATTCTCAGACGCTGTTATCGTGTAAATGAACGGCCAGAACGCATCAAAAGTTTTCTGTTTTCAGTTGCAAACGGTGTCGTGTAAACATTCCTTAATTTAAGGTGAAATAGGTGAATCTATACAGAAACTAAACAGTCTAAATTTATTTGTATAAATATATACCGTCTAAAGAAGGCCAAGGGCCATAACATGTCCATCCAATCTTTATATTTGGTCCGAATGAAATAATATGATGTCTTAACTGCATGTCAACGTATTATTTTTACAAACCCTCGTTCACCCTGTTCGCGCAGACATCAAACATCATCAGCGAGTTTCATGCTATGCAGAGTTTATCCAGACAGACCTCAGTCACAGAGCAATATGTTTTATATTTAAAACTTACAATAAACATTTAGCCATTCAAAGAAAACAACTGGGTTAGTTAGAATTTTTTGAAGCATCGAAAATACATTTTGGTTCAAAAATAACAAAAACTACGACTTTATTCAGCATTATTTTCTCTTCCATTTCTGTTGTCAATCCGCGTTCACGACTCCGCAGTGACGCTGCTGACGTGTTATCTGGTGCGCCCGAGCTTCATTACAGTCTGAGGGAGACACACGCTGTAAACAAAACAATCTTTGCAAACATGTCTAAGGATTTCGACACAGAAGAAGACTTGAATTTTTTTCGTCAGTGTTTTTTTTTGCAGTTTCAGCGTCTTACGTCAGCAGAGTCTTACGTCTTACGAGTCGTGAACATGGATTGACAACAGACCCGGAAGAGAATACAATGCTGTCGTAGTACAAAGTCGTAGTTTTTGTTATTTTTGGACCAAAATGTATTTTCGATGCTTCAAAACATTCTAACTAACCCCCTGATGTCACATGGACTACTTTGAGGATGTCTTTATTACCTTTCTGGACATGGACTGTATACCGTTCATACATTTTCAATGGAGGTACAGAAAGCTCTCGGACTAATTCTAAAATATCTTAAACTGTGTTCCGAAGATGAACGGAGGTCTTACGGGCTTGGAACGACATGAGGGTGAGTCAATAATGACATAATTTTCATGTTTGGGTGAACTAACCCTTTAAGGTAAAATATCATAATATAAAAAAAGCAGTTACAAGAATTTCCTGGATTAATTTTGTGAAACACTCTGTAAAACTCTAATGTAACTCTCACTGCATCAGCACCTACACAGTTACTGCCTTTAAATAAAGAATAATGCAGCATATCATCAGTGTATAACAAATGATTTAAAGGAGCTGTATGTAAGAAATGTATTTCAATTAATCATAAAATGGCCCTGATATGTCACTAGACATTAAGAAATCATGTTCATTTCAAATACTTATATCACTGACAACAGTAGTACGGCCAGGATATTGTCATTTAAAAAGTGAAGTTGCAGCCCTCAACTGATGTTGATGTTGTCATCTTGTGTTTTGGCCTGAAGTCCCACCCTCCACATATCTACCAATCACGAAGTCAGTAGTGTTTCGGCATCCGGGTTGCCAGCTCTGCTCTAGTTACCACAGCTGCAGCTACAAACTGTAGCCTATGTTCCTGCTGGATCCTGCTGCATATCTGGCAACCTCGAGTCAGGGGGAGGGGATACACCGCTCTACAAGTAATTTGAAAGTGATTGCAGTACCAGTTTTGGCCACAATCTTACATACAGCTCCTTTAAAAATATTAAAGCCACAACACACAGCGACAAATGTTACGCGATCAGGTGTCATGTGTCATGTGTCAGTGTGTCGCGATAATGTCAGTGACACATGCCACTATATCCACTGGCACATGCCAATGAAGACCGGATGTGCCACAGGAAGTGCCAATACCCATAGTGACATAGTGACATGTGCCATTGGCTTCTGTGTGTCAGATGCCATGTCACTTCATGTTAAAACTGCTACTGGAACTATGCTGCATGATTAAGTCGTTTTTCGAAAAGAAAATCTGCAATTTCAACATGTTCCAGCTTTCAGAAGTATAGCCACGTTAATAACGTTTGTAAGAAACCATTTGTAAATCTGTCAAGATTTCAGTGAGATAAGATGATTTGTGTTCGTGCTGATCACTCACTTTACTTCAGATACCACAGAGCTCGCCAGAAAGCTTCCCTGTGACAAGATGGCCGCAGGTGATCCCGGAAGTGACTCCGCCTTAAGACATCTAGGCTGAGTTTCCCGATAACGTTGTCTCTTAGCGAGCTACGAAGACTCTTAAGGTGTAACTTAACTGAAGGTATACCATTTCTAGGCGTGTTCCCCGAACTATACCTTAGGAAGCGGCTTAAGATATTCCTTCTTACGTGCGACGTTACCCGGTGCTGTCCGTGGCGATGGTGCTGAATTTGTTGATATCGATGGCTCGAGAATCAATTATTCTCTCGTGCAGGGGCTGTTTATGTGAGAAAGCGCTGTTCTTTATAAAATAAGCACTTCAGAAATTTTCATGTGCATTTATTAGGACTCATGGGATATTTAAAAAAATAATCCAAACTATAATAGCCTATAATAGCCTTGCCTATTTTCCCATTTCCAATTTTTTAATTTCCAATTTTAATTTTGTACGTGCTTTCTTCTCTTTCCCATTTTTGATTCGCTGAGGTGGAGCTGCGATGAAATATTGTTCTTGTAAATACTTTCCAGCATTTCAGTAAATAAAAGTGTAGCCTACGTCACATACGGTGCTCGGCAGTGATCAAAAAGGATTTAAACAGTGAATTTTGAATCTCGTCTTGTAAACTCAGAGATGTGGATTCAGACGGCAATTAAATGAACGTACGACCTGTTTGTCAAAAAACAGTAGGTACTAATTTGGCCAGGGATTTACGTGGGTTGGGTGAGAAAAAACACTGATATGGATTCGGACGGCACTAAAATCACAGACGTAGGCTACCCCTGTAAATGTTTAAAATACCGTACGAGCCCATGAGAAACAATATTAGCGTCCGAATAGGACTTAACTGACAGTAGCCTACGCTTTCACTGGCCTTTAAAAGCGCTCTTTAATTAAAATAAATTTCTAAAATTGCATTATATAATAATATAATTAAAATTCTAACAACAATCAGTGTAATGACAATTTTATTCTTTGCATGAAAACACTTGAATTAGCCTAACTGAACACTGTCTGGGTGTATTCGCTGTCAACACTGTCAGAATTATATTTGTGTAGACCTGCAACAGTGATAAGGTAAAGCTAAGAGTGGTCCAGACCAACCTTACGAACGTTTGACTTACAGAAGGTATACTTAACAAAGAAGGTTTTCGGGAAACGCGTATTAACGATAAGGTACAGCTTAAGGTGTAACTTAAGAACGACGTAGCGTTAAAGGAGAAGTTCACTTTTAAAAAAACTTTTGCTGATAATTTACCCCCATGTCATCCAAGATGTCCATGTCTTTCTTTCTTCAGTCGAAAAGAAATTAAGGTTTTTGATGAAAACATTCCTGGATTTTTTCACATATTATGGATTCCATTGGGACCCAAACGGTTCAAGGTCCAGATGACAGTTTCAGTGCAGCTTCAAAGGGCTTTAAATGACACCAGACAATGAATAAGGGTCTTATCTAGCGAAACGATCGGTCATTTCAAAAATAAATAAAAAAGTTTAAGTTTTATAAGCACAAATGTTCGCCTTGCTC
The DNA here is from genome assembly GCF_963993115.1 of Abramis brama. NCBI lineage: Eukaryota > Metazoa > Chordata > Actinopteri > Cypriniformes > Leuciscidae > Abramis > Abramis brama. The sequence continues at coordinate 65,546,068 of NC_139963.1, read as the reverse complement.
TGTTCTGTGATGCGCGTTCGTGACGTCACGTAATACGCAATTACGTTGAAAAGGTCACGCTTGAAAAATTTAAGAAAATGTTCTTTTTGGCTTTTTAATATTAAAACACCCAGGATGCGCACACGAAATGGGCATTTTAAACGATAAACTGACACAAATACATTTGAAAATGTGTATATGGTCCTCCTTCCGCACATTTGTAAACACATCAAACTTGACCTTTTCAACGTAATTGTGTATTACGTGACATCACGAACGCGCATCACAGAACAGAGCAAGGCGAACATTTGAGCTTATAAAACTTAAACTTTTTTTTTATTTTTGAAATGGCCGATCGTTTCGCTAGATAAGACCCTTATTCATCGTCTGGTATCGTTTAAAGCCCTTTGAAGCCGCACTGAAACTGTCATTTGGACCTTGAACCATTTGGGTCCCAATGGAATCCATAATATGTGGAAAAATCCAGGAATGTTTTCATCAAAAACCTTAATTTCTTTTCGACTGAAGAAAGAAAGACATGGACATCTTGGATGACATGGGGGTGAGTAAATTATCAGCAAAAGTTTTTTTAAAAGTGAACTTCTCCTTTAAGAAGGTTTTGGGAAACCCAGCCCTAGCCTTTATGATATCTATGATAGCAGCTGGTAGCATGCAGCTAAAGACACAGGGTAGCATTAGCATATAGCAGCTGGTAGCATGCAGCTAGTGACTCTAACTGCTGCTGAAGATTAGTCCTGTAGGGTTACATTACAGCCAGTGTTCGAACTATACCGTTTCTTTTGGGGGAGCCCACTTTTGTTGATGTTTTTTTTTTTCGGGGGGGGGGGGGGGGGGGTCGGGGGTATTGGTTATGCGCGTGCCATACGAGGATGGGAAGTTCGAATCATCGATCTGACTGACTCTCTTGTTCGGTCTCGTTCATCAACATGAAAGAATCTTTTTTCGAGCCATTTCGTTCATCTAAGGGGCAAATGTTATAGCTACTTTTAACAGGCAAATTCCCCGAACACATCCACCTACGCAATCTTGATTATATTCTGAATTAAGAAATCATTATAATGCAGTCAAAAATAATTTACAAGGAACATAAATAATTACTTTACCTTCAGAGTCTTTAGTTCATCTGTCACGTGACAGACGCAATTATGAATGGATCGTTCATGAACGACAGCTAGCCTATATAACAAGTCACAAGTATATGCACTACTTGCTTTATGCCAGCACTATATAAATCACTAAACAGGATTTACCCTATTATACTTTATCGACCCGAATTGATAGGTCAAACAGCAAACATCCACCAACAAATAGTCTATAAATAGGCTGTCTTTGAGTTCACATGAACAACGGTTAAATTATTCGTCGAGCTACAGAAGAATACCATAATTCCTCCGTTCAATTAGGCCTAAGACATCGAGAGTCACGCAGACCTATAACAACCCAGCCACAACACATTTTGGGATGCCTTACCTTAACACAGAATGGATTTCAAGGACTTCGCGCAGATCAATGGCCTCGTTTATATATTTTTCGACGAATCTGTGAGTTAACATGAGTGAATTTGCACCGCAGCGTCACCACACCTTGATGCTCATGACAATATTGAAGTGAATTACCGGTAGGTTTAAATCGTCGTCCTGCATTGATATTTTTGCTATTTATAATCCACGATGATCACATTACACAAAACTGAAATTGCACGTCAAAATAACACATTGTCAATATTTTTTGAGACCCCCCAAAATTTCACAAATCACGTTTTCAGGGGAGCCCATGTCTTATTCAGGGGAGCCGAGCTCCCCCTAGCTCCCCCGTAGTTCGCACCCTGATTACAGCTGGGTTCTTGTTTAATACTGGACCAGTTTCACAGATAGTTGTTCACATCAGACACTCAGACACAGAAACATGGAGACAGGTTGAAGATAAACCCCGAAGTTACCTTTTAAAGTCTAGAACAACAAAGGAAAAAAGACCAAACATTCATTTAAAATATGGAAGGTGGTCGTCAATTCTCACTGTAGTTTGTGCGTTGTATTCAAACAAATCACACGTTTAGTTACAAAAAAACAAAAACAAGGAGCGAGTCTTTAGTAATTAATTATTTTATTAGATTAGATTAGATTCAACTTTATTGTCATTGTGCAGAGTACAAGTACAAAGACAACGAAATGAAGTAGGCTACATCTTTTATTTGTTTCTTGTCACATTATCTCCATCTGGTGGTCAGATCAAGAACAACAGAGTTACACTGAGCTGAAACAGACTGCAGCAACTTAACTGTTATAATGTTACTTTAATAACTTTCATTATTCATATTTTATTATTTTCAGGACCTTCAAGCTTTTAATGAATCAAAATAAACAACTTTGATGATGGTTTAAAACTGAAATAAACTTTGTAGTCGGATTAAAATGGGGCTTTAATGATCAGATTATGTTTAATAATGGTGTATTTCCTGTTTAGTGAAATGTATAGTATATAGTATATAGTACACAGTATATAGTATAGTATAGTGACTGTTTGGGTCGTGCGGATCAGCTGGAGACATTCAGGGAAATCATCCTCCAGCTTTCTAAAGAAACAACTCATCTCTGACACTGACATGCTTCACCGTTGGGAGGAGGTTTTACAGACTAGATTTGTTGCCTAAACATAATTGAGTCTTTAATGAGCATTGTTTACTTGTTCTTCCTTCATGGTGCCATTCTCAGATGCTCAGCCAGTTGATGTGTTCAGTTTGTCCGTTGGCAGTAAGTCATCGTTCCTGTTGTCCGTCAGCGGTCTGCAGATATCTCCAACTAGCCACGACATTTGTGATTGAGGATGCTGAGAATCTCCTTGAGTTGGACCTCCATCGTTTTCATTTTGGTGTCAATGGTGCTGATATCAGGTACAACTGATATATCAACCGCTATAGCGGTGCCAATGGGGGTTCTCTCTTCACATCTCTGACCATAGTAACCATCTGGACACTCACACATCCATTCATTGGAGTCCAGCAGCCGACTGCACCTTCCATTGTTGCTGCATGTATTACTTTGGCAGACAGGCAATCTCTGGGAGTAATAGATGGAAATCTTTCTTGTACTTCGACCCCACCAACAGTCATTTTGGTGAAAGGGTTCTGGAGCCACAGCAAACTCTTCCTCATAGGCAGCATGTGTCGCTTTAGCATATTCAGTGAAGTGGTAATGTAACAGATAACGATGTGGTCTATTATCTGGATCAGACAAAGAATACCTACAGCTATGTACTTTGTCCTTAATTTCACACTCTTTGTCTTTAAAGCAATCATTGGCTGCTTCTCTAACTGGTGTTTCATCGATTTCTTTTGGTATCAGAGTGTATCCCACAGCGACGGTGATCGTGTCCTCTGTAATCTTAGTCAGATCATATAGTATGTAATAATCAGCCTGGTCTGTGTTGTACACCAGCACCACCCAATTGTACCAGGTGTACTTCTTATCCAGAAACTCTTTTACCTTATCAGCGATGGCTTTTTTGTTGTCAGTACTGAGTCCTTTCCTGATCTCCACCACGTCTTCCTTCACATACTGCATGTGGTTGGTCAGGCAGTATTCCAGAGCTGATTTCTGAGCCTCATAGACGTTCTTGAACATCTGGGTGTGTTTGGCTTCTATACCTGATGAATCCAACCCGACCAATTTCCAGTAGAACTGGTTCAGCACCATCCCCTTCCACAGCAAACTGCTGAAATAGACGTTATATTTACCGATATCTTGAAAGTCACATTTAAACTTCTTCCTCAGCAGTTCGTTGAGGTTTCCACTGAGAGACGTGTCTTTGACCGTCAGGTAATGGTAGAGGTTGGCCACACTGGCTTCAGTTCCTGTGTTCTCGTAGTAGTTGACGAATATCTCTGCCAGTCGGAGTTTCTGCTCTTTATTTTGTACCAACTGACTGTTCTGACGAAGGTCATTGAACTTCTTCCAGGCGTTGAGGATGCGGAGCTCGTCTTGAGAGTAGACGCTGGCGTAGTTAAACCATTCTACGTCTGTTGCCAGGTTGGAGATCTGGATGGAGATAGAGTCCAACTTCCTGTTCACTTCTTCAAACCCTTTCTGCACCGCGTTCAGCACCGGGTCATCCTGAGGGATGAAGATCAAGATCATGTTGACAACAGAGGCAACCAGACCTCCGACGCCAGGCGCCAAGCTGGCGACATTGGCGAGACTCTTCATGACATCTGTCAACTTTTTGGTATCACTCTTTCCAATCGCTTCAAAACTGTCTTTGACGACAGCGAGGATGCTGTTTGCCACTGTCAACGATCTATCCCATTTCTCTCTGTTTTCAAAAGGCTGATCTCTCTTCACCCTGTAGGGTGGTGAGAGGACGGAGGATGGGGGGTCATGTGACCGAGCTGAGGATGTCGTCCAGTAGAGAAGAAGGATCAATGAAGCCAACAGCATGGAGGCGGACAGCCGAGAGAACGCCATGACTGCAACACAGACAACACAACATGGAATCATAAGATAAGATAAACTTTATCGTGTCTGAAGGAAATTTGTCTTAGGCAAAATTGCTGGCAACAGGTACATACAAATCCATTCATAACTTATCATTTCATTCAGTTTGTACAAGTGACAGTACAATTGATGACAGTATATAACAAGACAACAATGTACTTTAGGACATAAAAAATACAATTAAATAGAAGAAAAAAATACAAGAGACCGTCCAATATTTGAGAGGATATTGCACATGCCCTTATATATTGTACGTATTGTAGGTAATGTACGTATTGCACTTACCCTCCCACTAAACATTGGACGTCGGATAGACGTGCAGATCATGTCTATATTGGGTCCGTTGGTCCATGACCAATTCTGGACATCTATTCGACGTCCAAACTAGGTCCACTATTTGGACGTCCAACCATGACCCAACTTGGACGTCATTTTGACGTTCAACATTGGACCTTTGAACTGGGTAATTTTTTTCGACGTCCAAACTAGGTCCAATATTTGGACGTCCAACCATGACCCAACTTGGACGTTATATTGACGTTCAACATTGGACCTTTGAACTATGTATTTTTTTTGGACGTCATGTGGACGTCTATGACAGGTGCAGGAAATCTACATGATTTTTTTTTTAACGCAATAAACGCCATTTAAAAAAAAAAAAAGAGTTTGTCATGTCATTTTGCTGTGTACTGAACCTATTCGCTCCATCCACGTTTCATGCCAAATCTCTATTTCCTTGTTTAAAATGCGCCGAACCTATTTTTAGCCTAAACGCGATATATCCTCTGGACTAATCAGAATTATCTCACTCTCTCTCGCTCTCTCACCCTCAAATCACTCGCGCGTATCGCGCCAGACGCTCAATTCGCCTCATTCGCTCGTCCGCGCCGCGCCGCGTGTGTGTGTGTGTGTGTGTGTGTGTGTGTGTGTGTGTGTGTGTGTGTGTGTGTGTGTGTGTGTGTGTGTGTGTGTGTGTGTGTGTGTGTGTGTAGAAGCCGCTTTTTTCTTTTTTCTTTTGAGCGCGTTTTGTTTGAGCGCACTGAGCGCGATTATTGTTTGGAAAAGACGCACAGTATCTAATAAAACACACGATCCACAGCAAGCCAACCCCGTCTCCTTCCTTCTTCCCACAAACAAACTTTGGACGGACGTCAACATTAGACGTGCGGAAGATGTCGGAAAAAGACGTCATCTGGCGTCACAGTCTGCACCTTCAAGGGGAGCAAAATTGGACGTGCAAAAACGACGTTTCGACCTGTCTATGCGCAGTGGGCTACTATAACATAAATTACGCATAGTAAAGAAATTGCACATGGTAAGTAATTGACAGGTTAAAATAAACAGCTCTAATAATATAAGTCAGCACAGTGTTACAGTGATGAGGACTCATGTTCTAAACGCTGCATGTTCAAGACTCACAACGCAACCATCCCATTTATGGCTAATGTTGTCAACTCGTTAGCATTTGATTGTAAGTTATGTAATCATAACAAATGCATGTGTACAGCTGTCCATATTTATGACAGCGCTGTAGAATTCAATAACACTCTGAAACTGTACGGGGCGTACAAAAAAATACCAAAGATTAGCGTTATGTTGCTTTAATAGGTTTCTTTGTTAAAGGATTCACTCTCCCTGATGCTTGGCCATTGTTCTTTTAGCTTTGAAATTCATAATGCAGGAGGAGACTTTGTGAATACAGCTCGTGTTCAGGTCTTCACCCTGTTTTTACTGTGGTCTGGGTGAATACTCAATTCTGACTGGCTGCAGGGTGTCCGTAAATACATGTAAGTGATAAAGGACGAGTTCTGGTTAAACTGATGGCTTACTCTTCTAGATATGAATGTGAATCTGTTATTTCCAACACTGAGTGTAGTCCTTCAGTGCTTCGCCCTCTGAACACCACTGGATGGTGCTAACACACAAGCTGCAGGAAGTAAGTTGCACCAAAGAGCCTTGATACTAGGCTCTAACCTTCTCTGGGTACACTTTGAACTGACTTTGTTTCACAGCGATTAATGTTATCACACATCTCCTTCACTGTTCAGGTCGCTACTTCAGGCTGCGGCCGACAGTAACGGCAAACAAGGCGGACAATTTATTTGTGAAAATCTTCATATTAATTTGGGAACAATGACATGGCTGGATAGCTAGCTTGTCTTGTTGTTAAACATACTGTCAACTTATATTTACTGTTTTCCAACTGTACACAATGTTATTACCTCTCAATCTTGCTAGCATAGCGTTAGCTTTCTGGCTCTGGCCATTTCAGCCTGAACTACCAGAAAAATTGGTCAGGATGCAAAGAACAAAACCCTCAAGCTACTTCAGGGGAAATACAGGTTTCACTGCAAGAAAGTGGAGTGAATGCTTCAAGATCCACAATAAGGAGGCACCTAAACAACAGTAGGTCGGGTTGCCAGAAAAAGTCATTACTGCGCAATACAATATGCTAAACAGCACCTGGACAAGCCCATGAACTTCTGGAACATAGGGCCCTATTTTAACGATCTGAAATGCAAGTGTCAAGCGCAAAGCGCAAGTAACTTTTTGGGCGGATCTCGGCGCTGTTGCTAACCGGTGGGATAAATGACTCTTGCGCCCGACGCAAATCCAAAAGGGATTGGTCTGAAGTAGCTTCATTATTCATAGGTGTAGTTTGGGCGTAACGGGAAACAAACCAATAAGAGCGTCATATCGCATTCCCTTTAAGAGCATGATGAACGAGGTGCGCTTGTTCCATGGCGCAATACTATTATAACGGCGCATTTACCAGACGCGCTTCAGAATCGGTTCACAGCCGAGGAGATCGATGTTCACGTCAGGGCCGTAAAAGAAAGAGAAGTGACATTGGGGATGGGACAAACCCAACCAATAGCTTCGGTTAAACATGCATATAATAATTTGGGTAATGTGTAAGCTTTGTGCCTATTTTTCCCATCGTCATGGACACAACAAATGATTTCCCTCGTGTTTTAATATTTTTCCTTATAATAATGTATCATTTGCAAAAAGGAAAATGCATCTGTGTAGATGAGAGAATCATCTACAGTGTATGTGCGTTGTTCACACTCTGTATTATGGCCAAGCATGCGCGCTTAAAATAGCATCTGAATGTACGTGCAACGTGCCACTGACTTTAGACTAGTTTTTTTCTGGTCAGTGGCGCAATTGTTTATTTGCGAAGAACCTTTTGGGATGGGAATGATTGTTCCAGGCATTAGTCAAATCCTTCAGGCGTAAACAGGGATACAGTTATTGTTTAGAAACAAATTTAGATTTCAATTGTAAAACGCATTGAAATATAAATGAATGGTCTTAAAAAATTTAATCTGGCAAGTGACCATGGTATAAGTGGGTTAATGCCCTCCGAGGTGTCCGACTAAGGAGAGACCAGAACCGTTTATAAATGTAGATAGATAGTTAATACTCTGTCAATGTTAAGAATTGTTTGGTAAATAAATATAATTTGAATAGCTTTACAACTAATGCTTATTGAAAGTATTCTGTTCACAGATGTAAAGTACAACACATTACTATTAGGCTCCTCTCATAGGCTATATTACATTTTATTTTCAAATATTATGTAGAAAGCTGACACTTGTAGTTGAGTTCATAGAGCAGGGGCTGGTGATAAAAATGTCAACAATAAGTTGTACTGGATTATACTGTATGTAGCCTGAAAAATACATTTCAACTGCATAGTGCACACAGTATATATTATAGACAAAACACATTTAAAATACATTAACACATTGATTTTGGACAACAATTTTGGAGTTGAAATTAAAATAAATTATTTTCCATGTTTTCCATTAAAATTGTTATTTTATTTAATATATATTAGTCAATACATCAAAATAAATGTCCTTTAATAACTTTAAAACACTATACAATTATTAAAAATGTATGTTTAAGTAAAACTTTAGTAGACATTATTACAAAGTGCATTTTTAAAAAGTGTACTTAAGTTTGTTAAGAAATATTGTGATATATAAAGTAATATAAAGTGTACTTTAAACTTAATTAGAAATTATTACAAAGTGCATTTTTAAAAATGCACTTAAGTGTGTTTATAAATATTGTCATGGAAGTATATTCCATTTAAGTACACTTAAGTGGTCTTTAATTTTAATTTTATTATATTATCTGCAAGTGCACTTTTCAAAAAGTATACTTTTATTATTTTAAGCACACAAAAAGTGCGCTTTCAATACAATTAAGCACACTTCTTTTTCACAAGGGGATTACTGTTTGAACCTCTTTTACAAAAAAAAGTTTCACCCAGCAATGTACATTTTACTAAAATATTAAAAAAGCTTGTTTGAATTGATACTCACAGGTTGCAGTCTATAGTCTGGGATAGAAAACCTCCGGCCTGTATTACGATGCACCTTCACAAAGTCCAAGCGAATGCAGAGAGGCTTGATCTTGGTATCACGACACTGGCTTTAAAATGTCCCGCTCAACAGGCTTTGGTCCTGCTTTGGCTTTATTGTTGAGCACTTGCAAATCTACATGTGACGTTTTCAGTGAGCAGCCAATCGTGTGACACGTGAAGAGTTTCATAGTGATATACTTCTGTGATGAAGATTAAGAGATAATAACCAAACGGTAGAAATAATTTAAACACACTTTATTGGGAACAGGCAACACTAATGCTGTATATGAAAGATTCAGAGAGTTGCTGGAAGAAAACAACAAAATGTGTCATTACTAAAGTGTATTAATATCAGTCCATAACAAGGGTAAAAGAGAACAAATTGAATTAATTAAAACTATATGACTATAATATTTTATGACTCTCGTGTATATAAACATCAGTGACCTCCAGGTTTTCTCTAAAACTGTTTTGACTGTGAAGTGCTACTCTTATAGTGTGAAGCTACCAGAGACACTAGAGGAATTTGATTATGTCACATTACTTACGAGTGATTCGTTCAATATCTCTAATCAACATCCAGAATATATTCTTCCCTTGAGCAAGTTTGGGGTTTTGCCTAAGATTATGAATAACTTTATAGAACAGAATATTGGCTTAATCTAAGCCATATTATCACTAAATCCTGCTTTTTAATGCAGGCCATAACTTATATTATTAATTATACCCAGCGTGTGTGTGTGTGAGAGAGAGAGAGAGAGAGAGAGAGAGAGAGAGAGAGAGAGAGAGAGAGAGAGAGAGCAACAGTTTCAATATTTTATCCTTTCCTGACCATGTGACTAAAACCCAGATATGAGACGTTCAAACTGACCAATCAGATAATTACAACTTCCCCCACGGTACTAAAGGTGTGACAGTTCATCGACCCCATGTACATGTACAAACATGTTGGCCTACAGGCCTTCATCACTATCAGAAACCTCTGTGCCTTTTGGAACTACAAACGGTCCTTATCGTGGAAAGAGGGGGTGGAAACAGTAAAGCAAATATCTTTGTTCATTTAAGCAAAAAACCTGCTTTCTTTACCATAGGGATGTTTGCTACAGGGCTCTCAAGTGTCACGCATTGAGCGTGACAGTCACTCATTTCAGTCTTTTGTCACGCACTCCTGCCACACATTGTATTTCTCACGCGGAAAAAACTATAATATATTTAATATGCTGCAGCGCCCAAAATTTCTCTGTTCGCGCCGCTCTCACTGTGGAACCGGCAGGAATCAAGCGCGTCTTATCAGCCAATCAAAAAAAGAAAGGGTCTACACAATAGCCAATCAGAAAATAGCACTATTGTATCTGGGTAAGATTTAACGCAACAACCAATGAAAAAAAGCATGTGCTGGAATTGTGCACATGATTCTGCGACAACATCTTTCGACAATTTCGTTCACCCACAGAGTAAACCACTCCGAGCTCCGAGCATTACTGAGCACAGAGTAAGTCATGATCTCCTTTTTTAATGTTACAACAAATTCACAACTTGTTTGACACAAACAGTGACAACCTGACTGCTGTTAGAGAATGTTTCCCAGCTCATCAGTTTTTCATGAGTGTCTGTAACTTAGCCTACAATTTCACGGACAACACCTGCTCAGTACAAGTAGTCTAGGCCTAGTCATATTTTCGTTATCACACAATGACTGACATATTGTCATATTATAAACATCTCTCTCTTCAAAATAGGCTTAATAATTGTATTATCACTAAATAAATTCAAGTGTATTGCATAGTCGATGTTATAGGTCACTTTTAAAATCATGTCATATTTTATAATTATATACAGGCCATGGATGCATTAATCATTGCATCTGTCTTTCAAAGATGTCAGGTAAAAAGTAATCAAGCGTCCTCTCATTCACCCTGAGAGGAGAGTCCCCTATAAAGGCCAGTTTAGAGGATGCTGTCCCAGAGAAGGTGGTGAAAAGGGTGGACCCATTAGAGGAAGAGACAGTGCAAGTGGAAGGCAACAAGTCCAACAAGGCAACAAATATTTACAATAAACAACACCAGTCATAATCTCTCTCTCTCTCTCTCTCACTCTTGCCTGTCTTCAAAACTTGAGAGCCCTGTTGCTATGTTCTCCTGGAGTTTGAGGGTTTTCGCGTCTCTCTAATGCTTGTATACCATGCGTTCTGGTACATGACTCTGCACTATTACGGTGTGGCATCACCTTAAAGCAATAGTTCACTTTGAAAATAAATTTTGGTATGTTTTAGATTACCTCAAGGGCATCCAAGATGTGGGTGTCTTTTTTTCCGCAGTAGTTTCAATTTGGATATTTTTAGGTCAAACCGTTCTTGTCTGTCAGTCATTTCATGCAGGTCTACGGTCACTGTCTCAAAGAGCATGCACAAAGTCCAAATTAAACAATTCCCCATCGTAAGTACACATTGATGGCCTAAGACACGAAACGAGCGGTTTGTGTGAGAAAACGAACAGTATTTATATCGTTGTTATCTCTTGAACACAGCACACGTCCAAATGATCTGTCGGCGCGGGCGGGTATAGATATATACACTAGATGTCGCTTGGCTACGGTTTCGTTCCAATGATCTGCAGTAGCGAAGGCGACATTTTCTTGGACAGTTGCACATGCATTTTCTGAACTAAATGTTTCAGATTCATCAGAGCAAGTCACCTCCTCTAAGAAGTGAACATGCTTTTTAGTCAACGTGATCTCAGGAGAATACGCGTGTATTCCCAGCAAACATTTGTACGTTTAAGAAAATGAAAAGACATCTGTCCAACACGTCCCGTCATGGTTGAAAAATAGTTCCAAAATTAAAAGTTGAACAGACATCTTTTCCACGTCTTTTCTGCGCGTCCCTGGATGTGTCGTCATCTGTGCGTTTAAATGTGTTGCTGCATAATTTAAGTGTATATATAAGCCTGCATATAAAATAATCACACACCTATTGTGTAACATCGTGAAAGGCAATCAAGTCTTGAGGTTTACACATCTTGACAAAGGTTCTAAAAAGGTCCAAAATTGGTCCAGTCAGACCTGAACGGCAATAAAACATTTTAATCACGTCCACATCACAAACAAGAACACATTATTTGTGGACATAAGCAAAAAAGAAGCATGTTCTGATTTAGCACAACATTTTATTGATCTTGAACAGCCAAAATTTCTCTTTATTTTTTTCAATGTTTAAAATTTGTTAAAGGGGTGGTAAAACACGATTTCACTTTTCTAACTTTAGCTAGTTTGAGCATAAACAACATCTGCAAAGTTACAACACTCAAAGTTTAAAGCAAAGGGAGATATCTGAAATCAATTTCTAAGAACTACAGAAAACGGCTGATAGGGACTACACAACATTCCTGCGGGCTTGCTGACATCACTAAGCCCAACATTTACATAAACCCCTCCTCTGGGAACACAATACATAAAGGGGGCGAGGCCATTTTATGTTGCTTTGGAGAAGAGTTGTTGTCGTTGCCGCTATGCCGTCGAAACGCTGTTATTTTCACCCAGATTGCAGGTCCACTTTGTTCAGTTTTCCTGAGGACGGTTACAATTTATTTTTAACTCGGTCCCTCATAATTATAATCTAAATGTTGCTCTCTGTGCTGCATATTTTCCGGAGGAAAGCTTCCTCAATCTACGCGAGTTCATTGCAGGATTCGCACAACTGCTTGTCCTGAAAGATCGAGCAGTTCCAACTTTAAAAACAGAAGCTTTTGTTTACGAGCCACAACCCGTAAGTATGATTTTTTCGTTGATGTGTTTTCCTGTAATAGTTCGTATTGTTAATTGTACATTGTAGCAAGGAAGTAAACGAAGGACAGCGCTGTTTGGCTCCACAAACCAGTTTGTTAAATGCTAATTCATACTTATGCGTCAAACACATACAAACTTGTGTTTAATATCACCAGCGCAGCGAACTTGGAATGTTTGAGGTTGTTGTCGTTTATTCTTTGATTATAGCTTTTATGTATTGTTTATCTACATGCTTGTTTATATACAGGCATGCTAAACATGGATTTGTGTTTGATTTGGCTACTGTTGTAAAGCCAATGTTTAGTGTTCGTATTGGGTTAATAGTTCTGGCGACAGATATTTAGATACAATCGTTCTAAATATACAAAAGTAACCGTGTCATATAGCGATCACAATAGATCTGCAGCCTTAAAAAAAAAAACATACCTTTCTGAAACGTCCTTTAACAGCCGTTCTTGAACAGGTTCTGCTCGATCCTCTCCACTAACATTCTTCAGGTCTGATTCGGGCTCAAACTGGTATGGCAATATTGACGCCGCTGTTTACTGAAGCACAAACTACCGGTGAGGGTAAGGGGTGTGACGTGCGAACAACGTGCACTTGGCGGTTAGCGAATCACAACACACTGGGCCAGCTAACCAATCTGAGCCCATTGCGTATTTTGAAGGGGGGGCTTCATAGAACCCGGAAATCATCCCACCGTTTTTACAAAGAGGGACCAGGGGGGCATCGTTTCATATTACTTTGAAGGTACCCCCGGGAGCCGCCATTGGCTAACAAGCCTTCACCTGCTGTTAGCATCCCATTGACTCCCATTCATTTTGGCGTCACTTTGACAGCGAATAACTTTACATCTGAGGCGTTTAAAGACTCCATTTGTCCGATGTTTATTTCTAAAGAAACACTACAATGTATAAAATGCTCCATTACCTTGTATCTTACGTTATGGTCCCATAGAAGCAGTTTTTTTTAAAGTAGGCTAACGATTGCGTCATAACCACGCGACTCTCTGGATATTACCGTAGAGACAGGAAGAGAAGCTCACAGTCAATCGGGTGGACATGGAGGCATAAAGTCCGATAAAGTCCAGGGAGAAGCCCATAGAGAGTCATGACGTTGCTCCTTCTCCTAGCTCATGGACAGATCCTACTCACACTCTCCGTCTCTGCAAGATTCGAAAGGGAATGGTTCAGATTTCGTCAGGCACGGCTACTAGAAAACTTACAACGGTCAGGCAGGCTGCTCACGTCACATCCACGTCGTCAAGCTCAGTTTGAGTCTGCGCAGTACGCCTGGCAATCAGGAAGTGACTGATTCTAATGTGCTTCAACTTCTCTCCGTTGAAACCAATGGGTTCGCTGTGTCCAGTTTATATACTGTCTATGAGAGGGACAGAGCAGTGTAGAATAATGGATAAATATGTGAAAAATAATGCGAATTTTTTAAAGCGAAGCATGAACACGTTACAGTGCACCCTGCAAACACAATCAAGCCTTCGAAAAAAGGTTTTACCACCCCTTTAATGTAACGTATTATAATGTCCTGTATATCAGCTTTAAAGATAGATGCTATACAGCACTTAAAGTGGTTCCCCTATGATTACAAGACAATGAACCAGTTTTAGTGCTATTTAGCAGCATGTTTGTTTAGAGTGTGTGATGCATTATTGTACATTAAACTACCAACAGTATATAAAGTACTATGGGACAGTCAAATACTTTGAATATTATAGCATTTTGGCCATAAACCAGAATATCAAAATCGACTGCTGGCGGTAGATCCTTCTCCTATTTAGCACCAAAACTTTGGAACAGTCTTCCTAGCATTGTCCGGGAAGCAGACACACTCTGTCAGTTCAAAGCTAAACTAAAGACACATCTCTTTGACCTAGCATACACATAACACATTATAGACTTCTATAATTCCATATTAGGCTGCATAGATTAGGCCAGCCGGAACCGGGAACACTTCCCATAAATCCTGATGTACTCGTTACATCATAAGAAGAATGGCGTCTACGCTAATATTAGTCTCTGTTTACCGAGGTTTACCGCAGTCCGCCGGATCCAGGCCGTATCCAGATCGGATGAAGGACCTGCGCCTGGACACGACGACAATGCAGTTCTGAAGTGTCAACAACACTGTCCGTTTCCTGAAGTGAGGTGGACCCCGGCCCTATCCAGATCAGATGGTGGATCTGCACCTGGACCTAACCATGACGCATCCCTGAAGTGCCAGCCTCATCAGCCCTGTGAAGGCCTCATCGACACGACCAATCTGACTTCTGACCTGTAATGCTGCCTGGATCATAATCATACACTGTTCGCTCGTTGGCCAGAGGAGAACTGAGCGACTGAGTCTGGGTTCTCCCAAGGTTTGTTCTCCATTCTGTCACCTGATGGAGTTTTGGTTCCTTGCCACTGTTGCTTTGGCTTTTGGCTTGCTTAGTTGGGGACATTTAATATTCAACAATATTATTGATCTGCCTTATTATGGGTGGACGATGATGCAATTTTCTTCTAGAAACAAACTTTGTTGTATTATTTTCATGTTATCAATGTGAAGCTGCTTTGATACAATCTGTATTGTGAACATATTCAGAAGTAAAATGCAACATAAACAGTAGTGCAGCAGTAATATAAATGCAAAACCATCTGTTTTATGGTGCGTATTTCTAGACACCTTTAACCTTATTTTGATTATTCTCGGGTTAGGTAAAGTCAAATCTGAATTTTCATACTCACAATCCATAGGTCAGAAGACTTCTCTGTGGTCTGTTCGGCTAGAAATCAAAGACTTTTGGCAGGCACGATTCTTATGTAAACTAATTAACCTTTAAATAATAAAACTATATTTAATTGAAACTATAAAGTACTAATATATATATATAAAAAAAAAAGACAAAACAACATCAAAAGTTAATTGTTCACAAGCGTTGTCTGTCAGAGGCTTCAATGGCATCAAACACCGGAGAGGCCGTTCCTACGAATCAGCGTCTCCTTCATCTTCTCCTTTCAGCCTTTTATAGACCATCTGAATTCTTGAGGTCGTCATCTTTGGAAATCCCCTCATAATTCACAAGTCTTTTACAGACAATCAAACATTTCCTAATCCTTAAGGTCATCAGTACTAAAAATTCCCCTCATAATTTATCAGTCTCTTACAGACAATTTATCCAATCTGAAGTCTAGAGGTGTCATGAGTTCTGGGAATTTCTTTCGGACCTGTCTATGTAAAGCCTTTTGCCTCTTTGTTCTCCTTCTTCAGACTTTTCTTCTATGCTGCCTCCAGCACCTCGTCCGCAACAAAGCCGACGGTAATGCTTGCATTTTTCTTCTTTCTCCAGCAAAGCTCTTTCTAATACATGTTTCTTCCTCTCTTTTCTACCAGCATGCTTTTTAATAAATGCAAGGAGGATTTTTCTGAAGAATACCTTTACTTATACTCTTGATAAAGTACATAACACAGTCACATCTGATAACAGATCACTCTAAATTGTAATGTAGACGCTGCATTGAAACAATGTATTGTGAAAAGAGCTATACAAATACATTTGAATTGAATTGAATTGATCTCGTGCCCTTTCTCTTGGTTTGGTCTCATGCCATGGCGTTTCCCAAAAGCACCGTAAGCTAGGGTTGCCAACCGTTCCGTATAATACGGAATCGTTCCGTATTTGACACATAAAAGTCTTGTTCCGTATTGAACTGATACGGAACGCACTTTGTTCCGTATTTTTGAGAATCAATTCAGTGCAGTGAAAAAAAACCCCGACGGTGCGGTAGATAGGCTACTAATTTCTCCCCCGGATTGTCTATGATCAGCGTAGCGTTTTTAACATCTTGGAACATCATCAGAGAATGCCCTTTTAATTGGTCGTTTCAGTCATTGTGAGTCACGTATCGTAGCAACGATGACGACAAGTGACAACAGCGGGAAATGTAAAAATGACTTCCTCCGAGCAGCCGGCGAAAAAGAAAAGAGCACAAAAATATAGAATTGAATGGGAAAATGACTACCCGTTGCTGGAATGCGTGAGGGACAATGAATACACGGCCGAGCGATGTCACGGTTCCTTGTCCGTCAGACGTCTCCAGCTGATATGGTAGGCTATGTAATTTTAAGACTCAAATTAGTTCATAAGAAAGTGATTATATTAAAAGAGATATTACAAGTTTAGCCTAACATTGTAAAGAAATCTAAAAAGTACACATGGAAAAAATAGCTGCACAATGTGCTTAGTCTGGAGGTTTTCTTTATTTCTGTGAGATTTTCCATGTGCATACATAGGCTACAGGTGTTGTATTGCTTGAATGCAGTATTTGAGTGCAATATTTTAGATTTTCTTTATTAGCTTTTTTTATTTATGTTTTTATATTATTGTTTTGCACTGGAAAGAAAGTTAACTATAATGGAAGTATAATTATATAAATATATTTGCACTACACCTCCTTAAAATGTTGTCTAATTAAATTAAAAATATATTTTTTTGCACTGGAAAGAACATTCTAGAAGTCTAATTCTATTGAATAAGTTTGCACAAGGCTACAGAAGTTTTGAATGTTAGATGTTGTATTTGTTTAAGTTAAAAATAAAATGTATTATAAACTAAACAAATCCATGGTTCATTGTTGGCAAAATGATCATGATAGGCTTTATATTTCACATCTAACTTATGTGGTTGAGTCTTGTATATTGATTAGGCCTACTTTGCTATTCTATAGGCCTATAAGTTGTATTATAATATGCTACAATGTATTAAATATATTTATCTAAATATATCAATTAGTTTCCACAATATTCACCAGAAGTCATCATTTCAGGAGTTTTTTTTTTTTTAATTATTCCTTGGGGGGCGTGTCCGGGGGCGTGTCCGGGGGCGTGTCACGGGGGCGTGTCCCCCGTTCCTTATTTTCATTTCAGAGAGTTGGCAACCCTACCGTAAGCATGGGTGTCAATGGACTTCCCGATCAACCTGGGCTCACGATGCTTTTGGGAAATGCAGCCCTGCATAATTGACACTGATAACAAGTTTAATGATAAGCAGAAAATGAGCTGAGTATTAACAGCAAAACAAACTCTGTTAGAGGGAGGTCAAAATAATAAATGAAGCTTTTGAAGTAAACTTAAAGGGTTTATTCACCAGGTGTAAAGCTTTATTTTGGTCTCATCTGACCATCAAACCCAGTCCCACTGAAAGGTCCAGTAATGTCTGGTAAACATGAGATTGCTATTTGATGTCATTAGGGCTGTCACGATATCAGATTGTTTACACAATGTGACCAAAATAATTCACGGTAATGGTATATTGCAATATCAAATATATCTGATATCTGAATATATGCTATCAGACAAATTCATCTTTACTGTTTTTTATTTTGTGTTTTGCTTTCTTTTTTTCAGTTAAAATGCTAACCGTTTTAGCATAGCACAATGCCAAAATACACTTTATGAGAATAACAGCATATTTTACTCCAAAATTGTGTTATAGCGTCAGTCGTGATTGAAATAACTTCCTTCAGTGAACTGATGTGGCTCTTATCACAGAATGAGGCAGATATTATTTGATAGTATTCTATACAGTGATAAAGGCTATGTCAATTAGCATTGCATTAATACACAATGTAGATAACTATTGGGTTTCAACATACTTGAATAATATAATGAGACATGAAAATACAAAATAAACATAAAGCGGTTCAAATGTTGGCTTATACCTTACCAAGATGCAATTTTTATATAGTTTATTCTCTTGACCATGGTGAACATATTTAAACACGTTTTCAACCCTGTTTTGTTTTTAGGCAGTTGAAGCGTAAAAATGAAAAATAATAAATAAATACAGTAAAATAAACTCTTTTTAATCCAGTACAAACGTTTCTCGCGCTCATCTTCGGCAACTGTCACAGTTGCAACAAGAACAGTCTTCCATGGTATTTTACGATAGGATGCATTATTGTACATTAAACTACCCAACAGTATATAAAGTAGTTTAACTTTAACAACCTTGAACACATTCAGAAGTCAAATGCAACATAAACAGTAGTGCAGCAGCGATATTAATGCAAAAACATCATATATAAAAACCCTGACAAGGAGGGTTTTTTCTGTAGAATACCTTTACATCTATTCTTGATAACTTAAGTACATAACACTTGTACATAACTAAGGTTTTAAATATGACTTGTAGTTTTTCCTCCGGCTGTGATTAAAGCATATTCAAAGGCATTTTTTAGAGTTAATGCTGCGCAGCCAGTTAGGGTTAGAGCAGGGGCGGCGCTAGGGCTGGGCTAAGGGGGCTTAAGCCCCGAATGTTTTTAGTAAAGCCCCGGATATTTTGTCTTTCTCATAGAGCAAAACAATTAATCAGAAATATAAACTAAAAGTAGTTTAAGTATCACTATATCTTCCAGCAATTACTTTGTCACAACTAGCATGAGGAGGATGAGCATGAGGATGAGGGGGAGCATGAGGAGGATGATGAGACGAGGAGGATGATGCAGAGGATGATGCGGAGGATGAGAGGGAGCATGAGGAGGAGCATGAGGAGGATGAGCATGAGGATGAGGGGGAGCATGAGGAGGATGATGAGACGAGGAGGATGATGCGGAGGATGAAGGGGAGAATGAGGAGGAGCATGAGGAGGATGATGAGACGAGGAGGATGATGCAGAGGATGATGCGGAGGATGAGGGGGAGCATGTTTTGGAGACGGTCAGTGGGGCTCCCTGGCGTGACCAGCTGTCTGCAGAGGTGTCTGCCCTGGAGGAGGTTCCCATTGACCACGATTATTTGTAACAGGCAAGTCAGAGAACTTTAAAGCTATTATGGCCAGAACCAAAAATTTATGTCCATAGAATGGGTTTACATGTTGACATTTTTGATGCTTTGATTTGAGGATGTGAGTTAATTTATTTTATTCTTCCCTCTTTTTGAAATGATCTCAGTGAGATGGCAGCCGTCGATTGAGTCCGCCCTGCAAACCTGTTGGTAGACAACGCAGTGGACAGTGGAAATTATGCAGTCAAACACTCTGGAGAGCATCCCAGATGATGTCCCACCAGCAGAGAGGCCTTACCAGGGACTCTATTGTGGAGCCCACCCGGGTCCAGCGGCACCACCAGGGTCTCCCTGCTCATCTGAAATCTTAATTTATGTACTGTTCATTTAAATTATGTTGTCAGATGATATATAAGTTATGTTGTAAATGGTTATTTATTATTTATAAAACGTTATTTATCTATATAATTATTATTTTTTTCCAAATGTTATTATAAAATGTTGTTTGTTTTCAAATTGCACCTGTCATTAAAAAAATAAGCAATGTCAAAGAACTATTCCTTTTTATTTAATATCCCAACACATCAAGTTATTTAAAAAATAAACAATGCACAGAAATGGAACAAAAATAATGTTTATTATGCATTTTAAATAAACTGTACACAAGTTTCTTTTGTCACTTAAAAATAAATTAAAATACCTAATTTAATATAACTTTGATTACAAAAATAAACTGTACAAAACATAAGTTTCCTCTTTTGAATATATATATTACCTCATTTAATTAAGCCTGCAACCTTTAGCCAAAAAAAAAAAAAAAAGAAAAAAGCGTAATGGCTAATGCTAACGCTGGTACGCAGTGAAGGAGAGCAGAGGCCGTGTTTTATGAATGGATGTCAATGGAGAAGAGGCTTCACACTGAATAAACCGCTTTTGTGAGGAAACACCTGATCATTTAAGTAATCGACAGCCTGTTCGCTAATCTTCAACATGTTTTACCATAAACAATACTTGTGTTGGGAACGATATGTAGATTTTACTAAGATAAAAAGGTTATAAAGGAAAGCAGAGTAGGTAATGTCACGACAGGCAGAACTCATTTACGGCATTTGTATTACTATGTACGGTACATAGTATTTAATAGTAATATTGAGTGATATTGTATATTGTCTAAAGAAAGTAAAAAATACAGATGTTTTCTTTCTTTGGCTTTCAGGTTTGACCAGTTATGATAAGACTTGAATTGTAATGACTATTTTAACTGCATGTATGCATATGATATGACACTGATATTATGCACTTTGATGAATAAAGACAAAATGATTAATTTAATTATAAATATTGTGTTATATTGTATGTTATTTAATTCAAATAAAACATGGTGCGTCAACTACTGTGTGCCTAATGATGATGATATAACGCTTTTTAATTATGGTAAACATACATGTAATTTTAATGAATTAAATATGTAGTAAATTACAATTAAGTTTTTAGTGTAATCTTAAATGTAGTTTTGTGCCCTGTAGTGATTTGTTCTTTGCAGCATATAGAGATATTCACGCTTTTTTCCGCAGTAAAGCACATTCCTCAAACAATGCAGTCCTACTGTACCTTAACTAGCGATATAACACCAAATATAGAGCATTTATCCACAAGACCAACATGCTAATAATCCACATGAAACTGATTAACGTAAGCTGTAACTGACTGTAATAATGCTGACGTCACTGCCATTACACAATAGGCTGAGCTGCGTCACAAGTTAGCCGTTACGCTTTCTCCAATGGTAAGAGATACAGACCCTCTCGTCTCCCTCATATAAGACCATCTCGGCTAGTAGGGACTTGTTCCCAGTGCAAGATAACGCAAATATCAAATAAATAAAAAAGCCGTTTCAGGATGAATAACTAGCGGGCAAATATCACAGCGATTATTTAAAATTAATCGAGAGAGGCAGATATCGTTATTACGATTAAAATGTTCTTATATATTTAATATTAAGCTGTCATATTAACAAAAAGTCAGGGTCTATCTATCTTTCTATCCAGAGGCTTGGTAAAACCAGTTCTGATTACCAGGGCCCCAAGGGGAGAGAGGGCCTACAATATATTTTATTTTACCTGGATATTTTCATTTCCTATTTAAATTTCATAATGAATGTCAGATGAAATGTAAAGTTAGTGTATTGGCGGAATAACGTGGTTGACTGACTGACTGACTGACTGACTACATTTTGTATACAAAAAAAGTAAACTATCTAAGGTCTCACGGTTCCACCCCTTGCTAATGCGCCGAATGGTTTAGTCCATCTGCACGCATTTTATGTTAGTTAGTTGAGCATCTGGTGGAGCGCAAACTTCTGCTGTAGAAATGTCTTTCTCAAAGACAGCCAAATCAGGCCACCAAAAAAGAAAGGAACGACAGGAGAAGGAAAGAAAGGAAAGGCAGGAGAAGGAAAGAAAACAAAATGAGGAGAAGGAAAGAAAACAAAATGAGGAGAAACAATTGGTAACTGACTTATTTTCAGAGAAAGGTGAGCACAAACTACTACACGAAATCTGTAATGCTAAACTGCTTGAATATCTCCGCGATCGCTAGTGCTAAAAATGAACTGAGACAACCCATTGAAAGAGCAGAACATACACTTTCAGATGATCATTTGGTTATACATGTAATCTGAGGTAAAGGCTAAATAAATAAACAAACTGTGCACTACAATGCTGTTGTTTACATACAACACACCATTATTATAGCCTAATTTGAAACGTTCAATTTTAAATTAATAGGCTATAATATCTAACATTAGCAATAATAAGCTAATCTGTGTCATAGGTTCTTCGGTAGCTAACATTATATTTATGTCAGATTTAGTAGAAGCAGAACTTAACATTGTGCAACACATGGTCCTCAGTTTCAGTAACTGTCACATCAGGGAGTGGAGGAGTAGCAACAGACC
Source organism: Abramis brama (assembly GCF_963993115.1). Lineage (NCBI taxonomy): Eukaryota > Metazoa > Chordata > Actinopteri > Cypriniformes > Leuciscidae > Abramis > Abramis brama. The sequence goes on along the minus strand of NC_139963.1, from coordinate 65,523,679 downwards.
CTTCATCCTCCTCTTTGGATTTGAGACAAGGTGAGCTAATATAGTTCAAAATTAAAGCAAACCATGTTTAGCCATTTTGACTGAAATGTGTTAAGTAACTTTATTATATTAGGTTATAATCAGGATAAGAGGTTACTATCAAATGCAGTTGGATCGTTTTAATAAAATACTTGGCATTAACCTGGTTTTAACCTTTGAAACGCTCCAATGGATCAGTGCGTACAAGGATAAATGTGTTTGAGACTGTTCGCGTGGCGCGTGACTGTCATGAATGACCGGATGAGTTTCGTTTCCTGCTCGTTATTTTTACTTTCGGTTTCCGTGTCCGTGGCGCAGAACGACAACATGGCGAAGAGTGCTGGGAAGGTTTGATTAACAACAAAATATGTGCATATGCAAAATATTAACATGTTAAACGTGTCTAGTAGCCTATGATATATCAGAATCAAACCTCTTCCTGCTTAAGCACTGATTTATTTATGAATTATGCATTTCAAGGAGCGTTTAGAACGGAGAGTCCCACAGACTGATACACACGCAGGTTTCATTACAGTTAAAATGTACTGACTTTTTAGCATAAATTGGAAGCAAACATAATGCATTGGCACTGAGTGTTTTTGTAATATCGCTGCCACTTAAAAAAAAAAAAAAAAAAAAAAAAAAAAAATTAAAATCATTGTTTGCCTCAAAAAAGGGAACAGAAATATATCAGGCCTTGTATTAAATAGATGAAATTTTCAGTAACGTCTAATGTGTTCATTATGATTCTGCCAATCAAGTTGCTCTTTTCCTCTTAAATATTCATTTAAAATAAGATCAAAACCATGCACTAAATAACATTAATAAATAAACACAAACACAAATATTCACATCTGAATAATAGAAGATCAAGAGTTCATCAGCTGTAAACAGATTGTGGGATATTTGTGTTATTTTCTGTCATGTTCTATTTTAATCCATCAGTGAAAAAGCTTGTTTTCAGATGTGCATAATGTTCTCCAGATACTCTAACAGTGTGTGTGTGTGCGTGTGTGCGTGTGTGTGTGTGTGTGTGTGTGTGTGTGTGGTAGGCAGAAGTAGTCCAGATTTTCATCTCCTCAACAGTAAGTCCATTAAATGATTTGACTCTTTACTGTGAAACATTTATCAGTTAGTTTACTGATGTTTTAGGATATTAAATGAGCATTTCAGTGTTGGTCAGTGTAGATAGTATGTGAAATATGAGGACATAAATAAATGATTCTGCTAGTGCAGAAGTAAAATGCAGAAAAAGTTACATTGTGTTGATGCCCTAACCGATGCGCCAAATGATGTGATAATGTAATTGATTATATATAGTATTTAATGCTGTACAGTATGCAGGCTGAGTTCTAATATTTATCATAAATTACATTTTCTTATGCAAATATATTTTAAGCTTCAGCACAACAGAGAACAACATGAAAACAAACATGATCACTTAAAAAAAAACAGTAAATAGAGATAACCAAACAGAATGTGCATCAGTCACATTCATGTAAAGGAGAAAAAGGATGAACTTATTATTAGTGATGAATAGTGTGAAAGAGGCCCTCAATAAGTTATACTATAACTATAAGTATATAGTTATTTTGAAAGCGTTACTTACTATGTCCAGTAGATGGAAGTCCTGCTAAAGTTCACTGCAAGTTCTGCATCAGTCACACTCATATCCTCTTATACAACTGCCATCCACTGAACCCATGACTGCAGACTTCTGTAAGCCATATCGTGCTGACTGTAAACACTTTTCAACCTGATACTGTCAGATCAACATCTTGTAGCAAATATAGTATATTACATCCAGGCTGAGTTATAACTTAGATCCCTTCCAAACACACATGTTAGTCTCAGCTGAAAAAGACCAGAATGTGTATGTGTGAATTCTGTCTGGAAAGACTTATCTCATATCATACTCATACTCATATTCACATTACCTTTTACCCCTACTGTTTATTAACCTGTTTATTTAAGGTAATTTTAATTTTCACTGGAACAATGAAGGACTAGCAGAAGACACATTACACCACCTCTGTATAAGGACGTGTAAGGGACAAATATACTTGAAATTATATTATTACACTAGTTCAGTGTTTCCCAGCTGTTCCTGAAAGGAATGAATTACTGTATGTCTCCATTTTTTGGAAAGATTTGTTATTAAATGGAATATTATTTTTATTTATTAGTAGGCAGAAACTCAATTTTACTTGAAAATGTTTGTGTATTTTCTTCTTAGGCCTACACCATGTTAATTTCGCCAAAACACAAAGTAAATGCATAACATACCCACTGTGTAGATGCAATAACATTAAATAAGCTTAAAATTAGTATGCATTTCTCAAGAAAAATAATAAATAATAAAATTAAGTGTGCTTGACGATCACAAACAGGAACAAGGAACTAACTGAACTTATCTTCCTTTAAAGGGTTACTAAACCCTAAAACAATTTTTTTTTAGTTAATGATCTGTAAGACTGGGGCTTTATTAATGCTGCACATTTTTTGACATTTGGGTATAAAGTGTTTTAACAGATTTTTTGTTATAAGAACATTCTCCAAATATATTCAGTGTTGGTTCTGGGAACATAAAAAAAAAGTCCAGTTTTCTTGACGTTTATTTTGATTAACAATTCATCATTCTAGAAACGTTCATTTGTAACATTCCAAGAACATAGACATGTCCAGTTTCCTTCATGTTACTACAGTGTTATTTAAGGTTAGTATGATGTTCCTGAAACATTCTTTCAATCATTCAAAAGATAAATAATAAGAAAAACTACAACTTTCTTCAGACACAGCCTTAGATTAAATCAACTGAAGATAAAATAAGACATTAAATCTGTGAAGATCTCAGCAGAGGAGGATTACACAACTCCACAAACAGCATTACCAGCTTCACTTATTACTAACCAGACTGACTTTATTTCTGTCAGACGTCTACAGAAGCTCTAATTGAGAATTAACTGAGGTTTAGATGTTGATGTTTAGTTGAAAATGTTTAGTTTGTTTAGTCAGTGTTTGCTTTAGTTGGGCTCTTGATCATTGACTTTAAGTTGATTCTTTTTCAGTAATTGCAGTTGTTTTCAGAATACATTTCTGCATTGATAAAGCAGATCAACATTTATGTTCCCACTAAAATGAGCAGATAGACTAAAGCATTGTAATTAAATATAAAATGACTGTATGGTTTTGTCAATATGATTAAAGGTAATTTTATAATTAGATGAAAGCAAACTTATTCTTAAACTTAATCTTAATTCTTTAAAAAAACGCTCTCTTTCACAGAGCCTGATGAACAACATGATTTAATCGATCTGAGGATTGTGCTGCTGGGAGTCTCTGGCGCTGGAAAGAGTCCAACAGCAAATGCAATACTGGGTCGAGAGGCATTTAAAGAAAGCAGAACCAGAGAGAGTGAGATACAGAGAGGAAGAGTAGAAGACAGAAACATCTCCATCATCGACACTCCAGGATTCTTCAACCCTCAACTGACTGATGAAGAGCTGCAGAAGCAGATGATGAAGAGCCTGGATCTCTCCGCTCCTGTTCCTCACGCGTTCCTGCTCATCATTAACCTGGAGACTTGCAGAGAGGAGCAGAGGAACGTTGTGGAGGAAATCCTGGAGAACTTTGGGGCTCAAGCTATGAGGTTCACTATGGTGATGTTTATTGGAAGAGACAAAATATCCAGAAAAGAATGGATTCAATTCATTGAGAGTGAGAATATTAAAGAGCTGCTGAACTACTTTGAGGGAAGATATCACGTGATAAACAGCAAAAGTGAATGCGATCCCTACCAGATCAAAATGCTCTTAAAGAGTATTGATGAAATGGTGAAGAACAATGGAGGACAGAACTACAGCCATGAGATCTATCTGAAGAAGGAGGACATGAAACAAGAAGTGAAACTGAATCTGAGAGAGAAGGATTCTGCAGACCAGGGAGATCTCAGGAAACAGGTGAAGAGCCAGGAAGAGATGGAAGGGCTGATACAGAAGATTGCTAGAGAAAGTTTGCATTTAAAATTGGGTAAATATTTAGCCATTTGTGGTTTTATTTATTTTAATTCTGAGAGATTTTCACGTAAAAAGGTAAATTATTTGTAAGTGATAATCTATGGCTCGTTGTGCTTTGATTGGAGGCAAACAAAAAACACGATATGGAGGCAAAGAACCACCAACACCTGGCCATGAATTATCCTAAAGGGGTGCTTGATTATGATTTCACTTTTTTAACTTTAGTTAGTGTGTAATGGTGTGTAAAACACCCCTCTAATGGTGTACCATTACTATGACTTTTCTAGAAATCACACTTTTAAAATTAGCTGACCTCATACAACATATCCAGGTTTTTCAAAACAATTGAAACTCTGGTTATTCGATGGGAAAATTGTTGAGGGGGTAAATTAAAATAATGCTAATTAACTTATTTTATATACTTATTCTGTCTTATTAGTCATTTTATGTAATTTCGAGGCCCACTGAGTAAAGGGCCCCTATTGAGCATCATTTTTAAAGTGTAAATAACATTTTAAATTCCTCTCTCTTTAACAGATCGGAGGATTGTGCTGTTGGGTAAAACTGGATCAGGAAAGAGTTCAACAGGAAACACCATCATCGGCGACTTTGTGTTTAATCAAGGTTGTTCTGCTAAGTCTATGACTAGACACTGTCAAGGACGTGTGACTGCAGTGGAGGAGGATAAAACCATCTCAGTGATCGACACTCCAGGACTATATGATACGTCAATGAGTGAAGAAGAACTGAAGAAAGAGATTCTGAAGTGCATCTACATGTCTGCTCCTGGTCCTCATGTGTTTCTGCTGGTCATCAGACTGGATGTGAGATTCACAGAAGAAGAGAAGAAAACAGTGAAATGGATTCAGAATAACTTTGGAGAAAAAGCTTCTCATCACACCATCATTCTGTTCACTCACACTGATCTTCTGAAGGGGCTTTCATTAGATGAATATATCAGTGAAAGTAATGATCTCAAGGCTCTTGTTGATGAGTGCGGTGGCAGATTTCACTCATTCAACAATGAAGACACGAGTAATCGCTCTCAGGTCACAGAACTGCTGAAGAAGATTGATGAAATGGTGAGGATCAACGGAGGACAGCACTACACTAATTACATATTTAAAGAGGCCCAGAGAAGGATTGAACAAGAGGCTTTTAAACAAAAACTGATGGACTACGGGCAAACAGCGCTAACAGTAATAGGAGGAGGCGTAGTAGGAGTAGGAGCGGTAGTAGGAGGAGGGTTAGGAGCAGCAGCAATCGCAGCAATAGCAATAGCAAAAGGAAAATAAGGGCCATACCCTTATGAAAAGAAAATATAGTGAAGTTCACAATGTAATTTCTGGAGGAGTGAACCCATCTAATCTTTCTTATAAGCAGCCGTTCACCTTGCTCTGGCATCAGCTGTTTTGGCATCCCTCCACCTCCCCAACTCCATCAATATAATTTAGGCATCTTACTACTATACTCATCCTCCGAGCATTAGTAGTCCCACTGGGGGGTGTATCCAAGCTCGAGTTGAAGCCGCTTCCTCAAACCCCTGCACTGCGGACAGCAAGCCAAATACGATTAACCTTATTAGCTTAAAGATTATATGGCCAAAGGAACTCGTGAATTTCCCAATATATGAATGATCAATATATTAAATGATATTGAACAGTGGTAGGGAACTATTTGAATTTCAAAAGATATTATGAACCTACAAATACACTTCCAGATACATATACACGCACACACTTACACAGAGGCCTGACTCACAGGAAACAATGTCGGCAATAGAAGGTTGATGTCACATGATTTAGTTCCTCTGGAAAAAACCCAAGAAACTGCATAGGAACAATGTAACCCAGTTCCGTATAAATATGACTGCTTTTTGACTGTTAGCTGTTGCATTTTTTATTTTGATGTCGTGTGCATCCCTGGGGAGAAATTAGCTCTCTTCCAGTTCAGTTTATTAACTGAAACTCTTTTTGCTCAAACTGCTCTGCTGTATTATCTTAACTTGAATAGCTCGGATGAGGACAAGTTATTTTTATATCTATTGCTTGAACTGCTTGCAAGGTAAATAGCCTGTGTAATTCTCCAATACATGACTGCCCTGTTGAGATTGGATAAGCTGAAGTATTATAACCTGTAACCTTTTGATATTTTGCTACAAATATTAATTGCTACAAATATTAATTATTTTAATTGGTCCTCACTGCAGAACACGAAATCCAGGGGAAGGAGTTGAATCCAGATCCAACTCCTCCCACCTTACATATACCTAAACCCACCCCTAAACCTACCAATCTCCACCCCTTAAATCTGGATCCAACTCCGCCCCCTGGATCTCGTGTACTGCAATGAGGTGCTACTGAGTATTTTTATCTTTTGTTCAAAATTTTTTTTATTTTATAAAGACAAATACTGTTCAGTTTTACTTCAACTTACAAAGACAGTTCTATAAGTAATAGAAAGAGCATTGGCATATTACTTAACAATTAGTTAATAGTCGTGTGCCTCAACAAGTAAAGTCATAACATAATGATACATTTGCAAATAATTAGTTAATGATTAATTCAAGCAGACAACTAAAAGTTGAAGTACATTGCTTTAACCAACTGTGGTAATTAATTCATTAATTTACACTTTTAGTTAATAAAATAAGTTATTAAGGAATTAATACATTATGACACATTTAATTAATAACAGTTCATATATTACTTAATCTATTAATCATTTAGAATCTTTATTAGTTGCTGATGCAGTAATTATTAACTAATGGTTTTGCATCCTCCTTTGCATGGTTTGCAGCTCCAACACTGCTGTTTTGCTTTAATTTTGTTTTTTTGTTTTTTTTTCATTTAGTTTATTATTCAATAATGTTTATTTTACATTAGTTAATTTGTTTGGCACTAAAAAAAAAAAAAATACTAAAGGGGTGGTTGATTATGATTTCACTTTTCTAACTTTAGTTAGTGTGTAATGTTGCTGTTTGAGCATAATCAACATCTGCAAAGTTACAACACTCAAAGTTCAAAGCAAAGGGAGATATTTTCTTTTACAGAAATCCCTTTTTAAGGACTACAACAAACGACTGATAGATACTACACAAGCTTCCTCCCGGGTTAGTGACATCACAAACCCTAAAATGTACATGCATCAAAGGGGGTCCATGGATATAGTCCATGAGAAGAGGAAGAGTTGCTGTAGTCGAGCACATTCGTGAGTCTGCTCATGCTATCCGTATTTTCAAATGTATTGCAATACAGTGCGTAACACAAATGCAATAGCATGTCACTCTGTAGGCATCTTACAATAGTTCCCATACAAGCGATTTATAGATTATCGTGACAGAATATGCTAATCAATGACTTGAAGATAGTTGACTCCACATCAGCAACATAAATTCATCAACTAACCATTCAGAAACGTCCTGTTGCTTTCTACATGTCGTCTTCTTCTTGAGTCCCTCCTTCATTGTCCGACTGCGGTTTGATTATAAAAGGAACATTTTGAAAATTTCTGACTGTATTTTAGAGCATGTCGGCAAGCTGCAAGCTGCTAACACACACACACACACACACAAGTTCTTGTAGCTCTGCCCTCTGTGCCGGGAGCAGCAGCTCATTTGCATTTACAGGGACACACAAAATGATGCATTTTTGCTCACCCTCAAAAATGGATAATTGTAACATGCTGTGGGGTATTTTGAGCTAAAACTTCAGATACACACTCTGGGGACATCAGATATTTATTTGACATCTTGTTAAAAGGGGCGTTAAACCACCCCTTTAAAGGGTTATTTCACCCAAAAATGAAAATTCTGTCAGTAATTACTCACCCTCATGTTGTTCCAACCCTGTAAGACTTTCGTTCATCTTCGGAACACAAATTATATTATTAAAATTATAAAAAATATATATTTTTGATGAAATCTGAGAGCTGGATCACTCCTCCATAGGCTTCTATGGGATCGAAACTTGCCGGCCCAGAAAAGTTAGTAAAGACATTGACAAAATAGTCCAAGTGACTACAGTGGCTCAACCAAAGCTTATCAAGTGACGAGAATACTTGTTGTGCACAAAAAAAAAAAACATGAATAACAACTTTATTCAACTATTCATTGTTTTTTGTGCACAAAAAGTATTCTCATATTTATTTTTTAATTATAAAAAATAATTAAAATCTTAATAGAATAAAAGGGGGAAAAGACAATACAGAGATTTCATATTTTGTGTATCATTTTTATCGTTTTGTTTCAAATTATGATTCATGCTGTTTATGCTGCTGAATTACAATATATTTTGGAGTATTTTCCTTACATGATTCTGTGATTTATTTACCACCAGTATTGATTCTGTTCGCCACTAACATTGAAACTGGTCCATTACACCAACCTATGTTGAGGGCACTTGTTACACAGTCATTAGTCAACCACTGAATATTTTCTTTCAGCTACCATGTTCTCTTATCAGCTATAGAGTGGTATATATGGGATTGTTTTGACAGGCTTCTCTAGCAACACAAATGTCTTAATTATTATTATCATAAAAACTAATAGTTTTATAAGTTAAATGAAAATTATGAAGAGAATTGAATGACATTTAAACATGCCTCTAATGAACAGATTCAAATGACTGAGATTGGAACAGGTACAGATATTGGCTCTTGCAGACCACTAGAAGTTTTTTTTTTCATTTTTTAAGAAATCTATTTCTATTCATGAAGTATATGCTGTATAATGCACATACATAATCTGATTTGATTTAAATAGTAAAGTGAAGGTTTTCTGTTCTTAGATTATTTACTTGTATTTTATAACAGATTGTGTTTGTTTACTTTTCTTCTGGAAGTATTTCTGATTTATTGTTTTTTTTGTTCATTTGTCAGTTATTGTGTTTCTATGCCGCTGTAACATCTAAATCCTTTTACAACATTCACATAACCTATGACAATCATACACTGTCCTTACCTGCAGGTTAAAGATGCTAGAAGTTGTTTGAGGGTCCTCTGCGGTGTCCAATCCAGTTCAGTCCTGGGTCTGTTTCACTGGGCGTTTGCTTAGTTTTCATATCTAAACTACAACAAAGTAAAGATACTTCTAGGGAAAAAATCACTCTGAGACTTGTTTTAAAAGTTTTTCGAATCACCAAAAATGGTTTTGTTTTACTTTAAAAAGTTTCAGAATAATACAAAGACAATAAACTCAAAAAAAGACAATACATTCATTTAATGCTGAAGAATCTTCACTTAAGAAAGAATCTGATGGTAAGTTTGAGCTGTTGCTTTGTCATTTACAGGGTAAATTTCAAGTAGATTCATACTACAGCCCTGGAAATGCACTTTGACCTTTAACTTTTTCTCCAACAGGACGAGAGTGTGCTGGTGAAACAGCAGACATCAGTGTGACTGTCGCTCTGGAGAAGTGGTAACTTATGCTTTAATTGAATATATGTGATGTTTTCACTCATTTCTGTTTCTCCAAAGGCTCTAGTGTAGCACAGGAGAAATTAATTTACATTCAGGGCTTCTTACAGGAATGGCTTGTTTATTATAAATATACAGTTATTAAAGTTACTTATTCGGGGAACATCAAATGGTTTGTCATAATGTGGACGTTTTTAAAGGTATTAAAGCACACTACACAGCAAAATCCCAAGTGTTGAAGTTAATGAGATAATTAATTAATTTAATGTCACCATTATGGAGATCAGTGTTTGCTTTAGTTGGGTTCTTGACCCTTACTTTTTTAACTTTAGATGTAGTTTGGCCGCTGTAATTCAGTTATAACAGCCAGATGAACAAAGAGAAAAAGTGATCTGATGGTGTTGTAACAATCATTTTTGACCTGAAACACTGAACTCATTTAGAGACTAATCTCTGAGTTAGGTTTACTTTATTGATTATAACAGCACTGCTCTTGAATAACATAATATATATATATATATATATATATATATATTTTAGCATTTTCACTGTAATCCAATGGATTTCTTAAAGTTGTTCAGAAAACAATTTTTTTTTTTTTTTTTTTTTTATGTAGACACACAGACATCAAGAATCAAGAATAAATGCCGTTGCTGCCAATGCTGAATAATCTTCGCCTAAGAAACAATGCAGCAACCCTTACAAGGAGAAATAACTGGCCTGGAACTTTCCACCGTTAAAGCTATTATGCAATAAACACATATACATATCTCATATTTTGCCATCTACGCTAGAAAGCTTAAAGGTATAGCGGAGGATTTTTTACTTCCGGGTGGAATACCTATACTATTGGTCCTCCTAATTGTCAATCATTCTGGTGAATCAATCAATCTTTTCAAAAAGTGGAGAGGACGGGTCTTATCTAAAATTCGGAAAGATCCTCTGCTATACCCTTAATATATATTTAAGCGTTCCTTCACTTGCAGCATCCTGGCTCTCGCCTCCTCACGGGCTGTGAAGAGACCTCTTTCTTTCTTCTTAAATTATGCTAAAGGTCAAATAAGTTGAAACGTTGAGTATATTCAGAGAGATCAAAGGAAACCACAAACACTTAAGTTGCAAAGCACTGCTTCTAGGGATTCAAGCTTCTTTTGCAAAAGAATGACATTTAAACTACAAACACCTTAGTTGCAAGGCAGACTTGTATCAAGCGATTCAAGCCTCTCTTGCAAGCATTATATTTCACAATTAGGACATTTAAATTGACTCTCTGACAACATAAATCCCCTAACAATACTTAGTAATCTTTTATGCAATGTTTCCCTCTGCCTGATAATCCTCATCATCTGCTTGCCTCGCCAGATCAGCTCGTCCTGGGGGAGATGGGTCCTTGCCTGTCTTCTTCCTCTTATCCGTTTTCTTAGCTTTATGAAGTTCTCTGGCGTGGTCTTTCTAGAGTCGTTCAACTAAAAGATCATCCATAAATGTTTCAATTTTATCAGTTACCTTTGATACATATGAATCATTTAGAAGAGGTTCCAATTTGAGGGATTTAACAGAAGATTTCATATTTAGGCCTTCTGGCAACATAACACAGTATATAGGAAATTAAACTCAACTAATCATCAAAAATCGCCAATTTACAATAATCACATTCAACCTAAGTTGTGTTTGGCATTAAAATGACCTTTCATGATAGTACAACATTCTTTCCACCCATTAGTTACGCTTCTGCATTTTATCAACAATTAAGGCTACAACTCCACCAACAATTCCACCACCAATTCCACCAACTCCACCAACAACTCCACCTACAACTCCACCAACAACTCCACCACCAACTCCACCAACAACTCCACCAACAACTCCACCAACAATAGCACCAGCTGCAATGCCCATCAAAAAGTATTTCCAATACTTGGAAAAAAACTTCTTAAATCCACTTCTTTCTTCACTCTCTGGTGTATTTTTGTTCTCCTCTTGTTGTCTCTCATTTTTCTCACGTTGTATCTCTGCTCTGACTCTCTCCCTTATCACTCCCTCAATGTCTTCTCGTCTTTGAATCTCCTCTTGTTGTTTTCTCTCCTCTTCCTCTCTCTGTCTTTCTACTTTAAGTCTTTCCATTTCAGACATCATTTGAGTTTCACACTCAGCTCTGACTCTCTTCTCTGTCTGCTTTCTCACTCTCTCAATCTCTTCTCGTCTTTGAATCTTCTCTTGTTGTTCTCTCACATTGTTCTCACGCTGTATCTCTGCTCTGACTCTCTCCCTTATCACTCCCTCAATCTCTTCTCGTCTTTGAATCTCCTCTTGTTGTTTTCTCTCCTCTTCCTCTCTCTGTCTTTCTACTTTAAGTCTTTCCATTTCAGACATCATTTGAGCTTCACACACAGCTCTGACTCTCTCCTCTGTCTGCCTTCTCACTCCCTCAATCTCTTCTCGTCTTTGAATCTTCTTTTGTTGTTCTCTCATATTGCTCTCACGCTGTATCTCTGCTCTGACTCTCTCCTCTGTCTGCTTTCTCACTCTCTCCTCTGTCTCCCTTCTCACTCTCTCAATCTCTTCTTGTCTTTGAATCTTCTCTTGTTGTTTTCTCACATTGCTCTCACACTGTATCTCTGCTCTGACTCTCTCCTCTACCTCCTTTCTTAATCTCTCATTCTTTTCCTCTTGTCTGAATTTCTCAGCATCTTCATACATCTGATTACTGTAGTATCCTCCACCATTCTGCTCTATCATTGTGTCAATCTTCTGCAGTAGATCATTCACCTGCTCTCTATTATTCTCATCTATATTACTGAAGACATGAAATCTGCCTCCACACTGATCAACTAGATGTCTTAATGCTGCATTCTCCTCAATTATTTCTTTTATGGACCTTCCTTCTAGCTGATCTCCATGAGTGAAAAGAATGATGGAGTATTTTAACACTTCTTCACCAAACAACATCTCAATGATTTTAGGAATCTCTTCCTCCTGCTTAGTGAATCTATTCACAGGAAACACAATGAGAAAAGCATGAGGCCCAGGACTCGATATGTAAACACTTCTCGCTATCTTAATCATTAACTGCTCAGAGCCCATGTGTGTATCAAAGAGTCCAGGAGTATCAACTACAGACACTTTCCTGCCTGAAACAGTGGCGTGTTTCACTGAAGATTCACGGGTCACTGAAATTGAGCCAGCTTTAGATTTAAACACTTTCTGTCCCAGTATTGTGTTTGCAGCTGCACTCTTCCCAGCACCAGTTTTACCCAACAGCACGATTCTTCTGGATAAAGGACGTTTGACAGGAATGTTGACTGGAGTTCTTTGTCTTTTCGGCACTATATAGAGGGGAAAAAAGCAGATCACAATTATACCTCAACTTATAGCACCTACTTTGTACATGGATATTGTGCATGTGAAAAAGAAAGTACACCCTCTTTGAATTCTGTGGTTTTATGTATAAGAACATAAAAATAATCTAGTCCTTAAGTCTTAACATTAGGTAAATACAATCTCAGATGAACAACAACACATGACTTATTACATCCTGTCATTATTTATTTAGCAGAAACTATAGGCCACATTAGAGAAGTCAAGTGTGAAGTTCACGCTTACTGCTAGCATAGAAATTAAGCTTGAAAGGGTGACCGAGAGAAATCCTCTCCTCTCTAAAATGAATATGACAGCACAGTTTAGGTTTGTTAAGATTAATCTGTACAAACCCCAAGACTTCTGGAACAATGTCCTTTGGACAGACGAGACCAAAGCAGAGATGTTTGGTGAAAACTAAATACAGCACATTAGTACAAACTAGGGATGGGAACAAGTACTCGAGTACTCGTATGTGACAATGACTATCGTCAAAACGATGATTCTCTTTTTCTCTGATTGGTTATTGCAGAATTGTGGGCAGTATCTGAGGTCTGATTTGACATTAGACAGCATGTCTTCCAGACTGGGAAAATCAAGTGAAACTGGATTTGAAAGGCCACAGTAATGCCTGGATTCACTTTGATTATGAAATACAGTTAAGTGCAGCGCCAATCTATCATATACATAATGAGAACATGATTGTAATAGAATGTTGTAAATTCTATACGCATCTGGGATTAGCAGCGATATCTTGAAATAAACTTTGTTTTTTCACATATCTCAATTTTTGCTTTATTTTTGTTAAATAATTACACAGTGTAATATGGCATGTGTTGTTGTTCATCTAAGGTTGTATTTACCGTCATATTTAAATAATAATTATGGAGACAATATCACTGCTGCTTAAAATAATTGCAGAGTTCAGATCCAGCCCTGATCAAACACACCTGTGTGTAATTATCAAGTTCTCCTGAAGGTTCAGTCAAAGCCACTAGATGACCAGCCTGCAACCTTTAACCAAAAAGCACAACAGCTAATGCTAACGCTGGTACGCAGGAAAAGAGCAAAGGCCGTGTTTTATGAATGGATGTCAATATGATAATGAATTGACAGTCTTTTTGTTAATCAACCACGCTTCAAAAATACTTTTACTGTATTGTAAAGAACAATACTTTTGTTGGGAACGATATGTAGATCCAACTATGATTAAAAGGTTATTTTATAAGAGAAAGCAGAGAAGGGAATGTTGTGACAGGTATAACATTTACTGGATTACCATCGTATTTAATAGTAATATTGAGTGATACTGTAGCCTATATTGTCTAAAGAAAGTAAAAAACAATGTTAAAAGAAATGATGTTTTCTTTCTTTGGCTTTCGGGTTTTACCATGGTAAAATGCATATCATTAACTTATGATAAGACTTGAATTGTAATAACTATCATAAATGCATGTATACATATGACGCTGATATTATGCATTTTAATGATTAAACACAAAATTAATCATTTAATTATAAATATCGTGTTAAATTGTATGTTTAATTCAAATAACACATGAAGTGTTGTGTTAACTTCTGTGTGCCTAATGATGATATAACGCTTTTTAATGAATGATGGTTAAAAAAAAATACATAAATACATATACTTTTAATTAAGTAAATATGTATTAAATTACAAATAAGTTTCAGTGTAATCTTAAAGGTAGTTTTTGGCACCCTGCAGTGACTAGTACTTTGCAGATTAAAGAGATATTCATGCTTTTAAAGCACATTCCACAAACAATGCAGTCCTACCTTTCGATATAACACAAAATATAGAACATTTATTCACAAAACCAATGCGCTAATAATCCACACAATGCTGATTAACATAAACTGTAAATGACTGTCATAAAACTTCGAACTGTGTGCACTGACGTCACTGCCATTACACGATAGGCTGAGGTGCGTCACATGATCAAGTTAGCCATTACGATTTATCCAATGGTAAGAGATACAGACCCTCTCGTCCCCCTAATATAAGACCATCTCTGGTTCAGTTGTTTGATCAGGGTTGAAGCTGTAATCTGCAGGAAGGTAGATCTCCAGGAACAGGATTTGGCACCTCTGCCATAGCCTGTTTTTGTTTGTTACAGTTAAAGTTTAGAAGTATTTTAAACCACTTTTTAATGTTGTCAAAAATGAAAGGTTTTCCTTTACTGTTAATCTTCCTAATACATTCTAACTCTGAACTGGCCACATATTAACAATTGGTCAGGATTCCTGGGCATCACTTTTTTTTTTTTTTTTTTTTTTTAAAGCTCAGGCTACCACTACCAGCATTTTTTTATTATTATTTTTTTTGCTTTCAGTTGTTTGCCTTGTGCATCAGAACAAGATGCATGTAAGTTTTTGCGTATATAATTATAACATTTTAAAAAGTATACATAATAATATATAATATATTTATTTTTATAACAAATTAAGTATATTTATATTAAAATATTTATATTTGCATATATGTAATTTATATGTATATGTAATTTCACATGGCAATATTCTTATGCGCATCGCTTCTGTGTATGATGCCAAAGGGTTCTCACTGAAAGCAGTGGAATAATACTAAAGCTGTATCCTGAGCAAAGAAAGTGAAGAGAATCCTGACCAAGCGAGTTGTGAGTGAGAATGTGTTGAATCTCTCTTGGAAAAACTTCAGATTTTGTGACAGGAAAGAATGAATGAACATAATTAATTGGAAAGGAAGCCTAAAGCCAGGTGCACACTGTACGATTCTGGCCATGATTTGGCCACCTGAGACGTTTATAGTTATAGTTGTTAGTTTGACATATTCACAACGCAGTGCTGAAGTGCCAACTAGTCTCTCCCTATGGAGGATCCCTTTACCACTCTACAGACAAGGCGTTGTCGGGAAAATTTGTTTCGCGTTCCTACCCCAAAGCGACAAAATAAAATAAAATTCTGTATCAAAATTTATAAGGAAAGACAAGTACTTTGTTTAGGCTTGGCTTGTAGGGAATTCCAAACTTGCGCACACATATTCAAATGCACATAACTAGAACCCATTCTTAATGCGCATGTGAACGCCAGCAGCGTTTTTCACAGGTTCGCGTTTAAAGTCTGTGTAGAGAGAATGGTGTCGTCTTGGCGGCCCCTAATTTAATAACAAATGATCGTTGCGACGGAAGCAAATCAATCAAAACTAACTTTAGCTGGAAAATAACATAAAGAACCGCTATAAAGCCAAAACAATCTCTGTTACCTTAAATTATACGTTTATCTCTGTAAAGCTGCTTTGAAACAATCTACATTGTTAAAAGCGCTATATAAATGAAGATGACTTGACTTGACTTGACCGATAGCCGATAAATAACCATTTGGGATAAAATGTTTGGTGCACAGTCCCAATGTGACAACTTCTATGATGATTGACAAATTTTTCAAGACAAGCCATAATCACAAATAATGCTAGAGATTTCTTTGTTAGCCACAATTTCAGTCCTGCATATAATGCAGCTCACAGACAATGAACGTGTATCGGTTGATGATGTAAAACTTTGGACAAGTTTTCTTGCATGCATCTGTTTTTAAGGCATCTTGATTGTCGTACAATTTGACATTAATGACAACTGAGATCCATCCACAAGCAACAATCGTAAAGGACTATTACAGATCATACAGTGTGCGCCTGGCTGACTTCCATCATGCTAAACGTGAACAGACAAAAATACACTTACGATTTTCTATGTTCCTGTAAAAAACTTTAGATATCAGAGCATTCAATTGATCATCATTTCTTATTTTTTGCTTGTTGTTGAGCACGTGGTGTCTGCCCTCATATTTCTGAACAAGGCTCATCAAGTATTCAGTTTCTTTGATGACTTTATTTATGTTCTTGTTTTCTTCTTCCAGTTCATCTCCTCTTGTGAAGAGAATCCAGGTGTTTTGTATACGCTTTGCTCCCAAAAGCTCCTCAATCTTCTCCAGAGCTTCCTGATTTTCTTTAGTAAATCTGTCTGCTGGGAGAACCAGCAGAAACGCACACAGGCCCAATTCACATTTCTGAAGAATTTTTTCATATTTCCAAAGATCTTCCTTACTCAACAACACTGTATCAGAAAATCCTGGTGTGTCATAAACTCTGATCGGTAATCCACAAATTTTACCGATTTCGACAGCCACATTGTGTGTGAGAGAAGTGGAGCTGCTCTCTGAGATGAAAGCGTCTCGTCCCAGTATTGTGTTTCCTGATGAACTCTTTCCAACTCCTGTTCCTCCCAGCAAGACCAGATTTAAACAGAGCTGTTCCATTGTGTCTTTATCCATTTTTATTCTGTAGCCTATAAACAAGTAAAATTAACATGGTTTAATAATCAAAGGACCTAATCATGGGACATAACCTAAATTACCTACGCTTTTCTATTGTAAAAAATAAATAAATTCTATTGTCATTTAAAAGCCTTCAAAAAAAAAAAAAAAAAGAAGGAAGAAAGAAAGAAAGAAATTAGTAAACCTTTAAATTCTGTAATGGATACACTATTAGCAACTTAAATGGTTTGATTAATTAGTCAAGTAATTCAGTGATGCTATGTCAATTATACAATTTAATTGTATTTATTATGGTAACCTGAATTTTATAATAATTTATAAATATCAGCAGATTCAGCTCCATCGCCACTGACAGCACTGGGTAACGTCGCACGTAAGAAGGTATATCTTAAGCAGCTTTCTAAAGTATGGTTCAGGGAACATGCCTAGAAATGGTATACCTTCAGTTAAGTTATACCTTAAGAGTCTTCATAGCGTGCTAAGAGACAACGTTATCGGGAAACCCAGCACTGTGCATTCTGGAAAAGTCCCGAATGGCCGTCCAACCAAGGGCCGTTGGCACACACACACACAAAAGTCTAATAAAGCAATATGAACAGCCAACAGCAGGGGCATTAATATGATCACTTATATGCAGGGACGGATTATGACTTGTAAAGGCCCTGGGGCCAGTTATCTCCAAAGGCCCCCCCAGCCCCCCCTCAGTGCGATGATAAAATCGTTTTTTGATAAATATAATGCACAATGTTGTTGGTGAAGACAGGGCTGCCAAATCTCACGCATCGTGTTGACACTGTTCTCCGTTTCAAAGAGGCCACTGACACCAATAGACAAGACAAGGCAGGTTACTTTTGATCAGACGCGGCGTCAGACGATTTTGCCGGGGCTTCAGCCCTGAATGTATTTTCAAAAGTTGACTGACAAATATGAAACCAGACAATAGCCTATGTAAAGCCCCGAAATCATAAGCTGCCTTATTTCTTTTTGCTTTGGCTTTGTTGCTGTCTCTGACTGGTGATTGTTGAAATCTCTCACACAGAGATTTCCACGTGAGTGATTTCAGCCTATCCTAGAATATCTCCAGGATTTGCGCGCAACAGTAAACAATCTCACAGCAATAAAAAAAAAATAATAATAATAATGCAGTCAGCACCGCCGCACAGTCCTCTGTCAGATGAGATGTTTTCAGGCTATATGCAGGGGCGTTTCTAGGTTTTAAAAACATCAGGGGCTGAGCCCGAAACGTCAGCGGCTGGGGTTAGAAGATAACATGATTAATTCAGCCCTGGCACTGTAGCCACACCAGCCCACGAAGTTGGTTTCAGCAACTTTTTTCTTTCTTGAGTTGATCAATGTTTTGGGCACTAATCTAAGAAGAAAACCAACTTTTTCTAACTTCTAACTTTTAAGAAAAAAGTTGCTGAAACCAATCTTTAATGCTAATATATAAATTGCTCATTTGCCTCTGGACACAAAAAGATTGCACTGGTGTTTGACTGAAATGTAACATCTATGCAAAATAATCCTTGCACGATTTCTCATTTAAGGCCATTCCTGTATGGAATATGTGATTGTGTATTGTCAACAATAAGCAGAAACATTCTGCATTTCCATTTTGTACTGTGGATCATTCATTACAACATTTATCCCCATTCTCATGGTTACGAATCTGTTATCTGCTTGATAAATAATTTATGCTACTACCCACTGACATTACTATTGTTATCCAAATTTTTTGGCCTTCAAACACCTTACAATGCATATATGTAGGTCCGAGAAATTCAAATTTTAGAACCCCCCTAATACCTCACATTTCAATGCACGTGTTTGTGTGGTAATGTGGGCTGGTGTGGTTACAGTGCCAGGGCTGATTTTATGAACCAGTCTGCCCCCTGCATATAGGCCTACATTATTCTCTGTATCGAATTATGTTATCTTATAACCCCAGACCCTGACGTTTCGGGCTCAGCCCCTGATGTTTTTAAAACCTAGAAACGCCCCTGCTTTTGATATGAAACATAGTCTCAGCTTTCAAATTATGTCAATTTTATTATGAAATTTAAACAATAAATACCGCTTTGGCGCTCTTTAATATGGCGTGACAGATCGCCGTAGCACCTCGGTTCAAGCGACACGTGAACTGATCTAAAGCTCTTCTTTAGTTAGTAAATAAATTTGAATGAATTACAACTTGCTGAAATGTATCATGTCTCATGTAATCACTCAATCATTGCTTCAACTACGGAAATAGGTCAATAAAACAACTGGAGAATAATGTCACGTAACGTAACATTTACCTCAGAAAAGCCATGACCACAGCATTTAGCTAGAAAAATGAACTTGGCCTATAGAAATGAGTATTTTTGCTAAATATACTGTATGCACAATATTACATATCATAATTTTACTCATATCATTAAAAATATTAAAACGTTATTATTATAAAAACCATGTTATATGAGTTGTTAATTTCAACCTTTAATAATAATATCAACTCCCTGTATGTTTACAGCATTAGTGAGAGATTTTTCCTTAAAATTAACATGTAGCTATATATGGTACCTGATATTTATCCAAATTAATTGATGTAAACATTATGTTGTTACTAAACTTAATGAAATTCTGTTTGGTCAGCAAATGGTTTGAGAATAACAACACACTTGTGATGCAAGTTTGATTAATATTCATAGGCTGCCTGCTGAACATGGGTTTGAGCTCTTATATTTCTGAACTCTCAAAATTCATAGCCGATAGCTCTCGCCTGCCAGTCCACTGACTGAAAACTACGCGAGTTGGTTGGTTGGAGCCGCAACCACACACCCATTATACACCAGCAGCAGGAATAATTTAGAGCCTACCTTTTGTTGAACCCTGGTTAAAATCCATGTCAAACAACCGACGAGAAAGCAAATCCATTACATCCACCACGAGTTTTTAAAACTTGCTACCGGCTAGTCAAAACTCCCAGGTTGTTACAGGCTGGGTTCTTTAGGGACACCTAATCTGTAGCCCCGCCTTAGCTCTGATGCTCTGCGATGTCAAGATTGCATTGCTGGTATGTTGTGAGTGTGTGTGTGTGTGTGTGTGTGTGCGTGCGTGCGTGAGAGAGAGAGGCGCGGGCGCATAGCATGACATATGAATAAAATATATTTTTTCAAAAATGTGTTTTTCCCCCATTTGTTTCTTATGCTTTAAACAATATAATGAATTCAAAAACAGGGTATCCGCGGGGTCTTGAAAAGTATTAAAAGGTAATAAATCAATTTTGGGAAAATTAAGACCCTTAAAAAGTATTAAAAAGTCTTATAAATGTTGAAAGTATTTTTTCTGAATTAGCTGTCCAACAGTTTGAATCCCAAAAACATCGTAAAAGTGTGTGAATTTAGTAATTTAAAAAAAAACCGAACAGGTACATAAAAAACTAGGCTATTGTGGGTGCGTTTGTAAATTTCCTCTGAGAGCACCAGAGCGGGCAGGCGGGCGGAAGTTCAAAAGCACAATGAATGTACGCTCTGGCGGTCCCAGTGCGTATTACGTATAGTGCGTATAGTCTTTATCACAAACTAAAACTGTTAAGTTAAAAGTATCACTGATGTAAATGGTTACAGCTTGAAGTGGCGGTGAGGTATTAAAAAATATTGAGAAGGTCTTGAAAAAGTCTTGAAAAGGTATTAAAATTAACTTCAAGATTCCTGCATATACCCTGAAAAAACTTTTTTTTCTGGCTCTCAGGAGGATGTATAATGGGATGTGCTCTAAGTTCAGTTGACCAAATAACAACATTTATAACAGTATTATTCAGGTTCATAAAATTCCAGGTAGCTACATTTCTAGTTGAATTACTGTAGTAGTGTTTAGTGTGTCTTAATCAGTGTTTCTGTCATTTCTATTCATAGTCAGTGGAGGAGATCAGATGTATATCAGATGCACGAGTGCAGCTCCATGAGGACAGAATGAGTCATGTACAAAAAAATGAACATGGAGATTTTTCTCCAGGATGCAGGTACTCTCAATAAAGACAACATAAAATTAAAAAAGACTCAGCAATGCATCAACATATAAAAATTGCTTTGCCTCTGAAACAACTTATTTTTTCAGCTGATGTCACCAAGCCTTATTATTTGCTGTATTACAGTTCAGTCCAGCAGAAGAGATCAGATTCTCCAGAGCCCAGCTGTGTGTCCATGAAGAGTGACTGGTCTATGGATAATCCACCCTACCCTCCCGAACCTACTGTTCGATCGCGCCCGCGCCTCTCTCTCTCACGCACGCACGCACACACACACACACGCACACTTCAGTTTTAGAATCAGTTTTTCAAAAAACTTTTAGATGTTCCACATCTTTTATACTTTAGTGATGTTAATCAACTTTGTTTTATGACATTCATGTTAATTAAAACCATTCCAACTATTCTCACTAGGCTACTTTAACTTCTTGTTGATACATGTGAAGCCATTTTTATCATAGTGAGTCCAATAGGGTTAATATTGCTTACATTTTAAGTGTTATCATAACATTGTGCTATAAAATAAAAGTTATGGTATTTTGCCTTGGTATGACCGATTGTCATTTTATGGGCAATGCTAAGGCAGAATACAGTAACTTCCAAAAGGGGCAAAGGTCAAATTTGAGTTCAACATTTTTTTTGTAGATAGGTTAATACAGGTATACACTACAACATGTGAAAATTACAATATTATACCTATAACTCAATTGTCAGGACATTAAGATAACTTTAAAGTCATTTTTCTCAGTTTCACACTCTGGTGAGTTAAGGTCTTTTGCCTTAGTAGGGCAGAGCTGATATCATCATCATAACCTTAAATGTTAAATTCAATGTGCTCTACCTTAGATTTTCATGTTATGTTATGTTATGTTATGTTATGTTATGTAAGGACATAAGATCAGCAGATCTTATACAGATTCTTAAATTTGTAAATCCACAGGGCCTTCATATTCACATAGGGCCCAACAGTAAGTTCCAGGGAGCCCTCATAGTCCAAGTGCCTTGTTTAAGAGGCCCTGTGTAGGAGAGAGACGTGGATCTCAGGTGCAACCCCCCACCCCCCCTTTAGGGGTTGTAAAGGAGTCAGTAAAGTTTCTTAAAAGTACTCCAAGTATTTGTTGGTCTGGTTACAACCTGTAAAAACAATGTTAAATCATTCCCAGCTAACAGATTTTTTGTTATAAGAACATTCTCCAAATATATTCAGTGTTGGTTCTGGGAACATAAAAAAAAAGTCCAGTTTTCTTGACGTTTATTTTGATTAACAATTCATCATTCTAGAAACGTTCATTCGTAACATTCCAAGAACATAGAAATGTCCAGTTTCCTTCATGTTACTACAGTGTTATTTAAGGTTAGTATGATGTTCCTGAAACATTCTTTCAATCATTCAAAAGAGAAATAAGAAGAAAAACTACAACTTTCTTCAGACACAGCCTTAGATGAAATAAAATGAAGATAAAAGAAGACATACATCTGTGAAGATCTCAGCAGAGGAGGATTACACAACTCCACAAACAGCATTACCAGCTTCACTTATTACTAACCAGACTGACTTTATTTCTGTCAGACGTCTACAGAAGTTTTTATTGAGAATTAACAGAGGTTTAGATGTTGATGTTTAGTTGAAAATGTTTAGTTTGTTTAGTCAGTGTTTGCTTTAGTTGGGCTCTTGATCATTGACTTTAAGTTTAAGTCTTTTTCAGTAATTGCAGTTGTTTTCAGAATACATTTCTGCATTGATAAAGCAGATCAACATGGCTGTTTTAACGCTCAAATGACTGTTAAATTTGCAGATCAACATTTATGTTCCCACTAAAATGAGCAGATAACACTCAATCAGAAAACATAGACTAAAGCATTGTAATTAAATATAAAATGACTGTATGGTTTTGTCAATATGATTAAAGGTAATTTTATAATTAGATGAAAGCAAACTTATTCTTAAACTTAATCTTAATTCTTTCAAAAAACGCTCTCTTTCACAGAGCCTGATGAACAACATGATTTAATGGATCTGAGGATTGTGCTGTTGGGAGTCTCTGGCGCTGGAAAGAGTCCAACAGCAAATGCAATACTGGGTCGAGAGGCATTTAAAGAAAGCAGAACCAGAGAGAGTGAGATACAGAGAGGAAGAGTAGAAGACAGAAACATCTCCATCATCGACACTCCAGGATTCTTCAACCCTCGACTGACTGATGAAGAGCTGCAGAAGCAGATGATGAAGAGCCTGGATCTCTCCAATCCTGTTCCTCACCTGTTCCTCCTCATCATCAATCTGGAGACTTGCAGAGAGGAGCAGAGGAACGTTGTGGAGCAAATCCTGGAGAACTTTGGGGCTCAAGCTATGAGGTTCACTATGGTGCTGTTTATTGGAAGAGAAAAAATATCCAGAAAAGAATGGATTCAAATCATTGAGAGTGAAAATATTAAAGAGCTGCTGAACTACTTTGAGGGAAGACATCACGTGATAAACAGCAAAAGTGAATGCGATCCCTACCAGATCAAAATGCTCTTAAAGAGTATTGATGAAATGGTGAAGAACAATGGAGGACAGAACTACAGCCATAAGATCTACCCGAAGGAGGAGGAGATGAAACAAGAAGTGAAACTGAATAAACTGAATCTGAGAGAGAAGGATTCTGCAGACCAGGGAGATCTCAGGAAACAGGTGAAGAGCCAGGAAGAGATGGAAGGACTGATACAGAAGATTGCTAGAGAAAGTTTGCATTTAAAATTGGGTACATATTTAGCCATTTGTGGTTTTATTTATTTTAATTCTGAGAGATTTTCACGTAAAAAGGTAAATTATTTGTAAGTGATAATCTATGGCTCGTTGTGCATTGATTGGAGGCAAACAAAAAACACGATATGGAGGCAAAGAACCACCAACACCTGGCCATGAATTATCCTAAAGGGGTGGTTGATTATGATTTCACCTTTTTAACTTTAGTTAGTGTGTAATGGTGTGTAAAACACCCCTCTAATGGTGTACCATTACTATGACTTTTCTAGAAATCACACTTTTAAAATTAGCTGACCTCATACAACATATCCAGGTTTTTCAAAACAATTGAAACCCTGGTTATTTGATGGGAAAATTGTTGAGGGGGTAAATTAAAATAATGCTAATTAACTTATTTTATATACTTATTCTGTCTTATTAGTCATTTTATGTAATTTCGAGGCCCACTGAGTAAAGGGCCCCTATTAAGCATCATTTTTAAAGTGTAAATAACATTTTAAATTCCTCTCTCTTTATCAGATCTGAGGATTGTGCTGTTGGGTAAAACTGGATCAGGAAAGAGTTCAACAGGAAACACCATCATCGGCGACTCTGTGTTTAATCAAGGTTGTTCTGCTAAGTCTATGACTAGACACTGTCAAGGATGTGTGACTGCAGTGGAGGAGGATAAAATCATCTCAGTGATCGACAGTCCAGGACTTTATGATACGTCAATGAGTGAAGAAGAACTCAAGAAAGAGATTGTGAAGTGCATCTACATGTCTGCTCCTGGTCCTCATGTGTTTCTGCTGGTCATCAGACTGGATGTGAGATTCACAGAAGAAGAGAAGAAAACAGTGAAATGGATTCAGAAAAACTTTGGAGAAAAAGCTTCTCATCACACCATCATTCTGTTCACTCACACTGATCTTCTGAAGGGGCTTTCATTAGATGAATATATCAGTGAAAGTGATGATCTCAAGGCTCTTGTTGATGAGTGCGGTGGCAGATTTCACTCATTCAACAACGAAGACACGAGTAATCGCTCTCAGGTCACAGAACTGCTGAAGAAGATTGATGAAATGGTGAGGATCAATGGAGGACAGCACTACACTAATGAGAGATTTAAAGAAGCCCAGAGAAGGATTAAACTAGAGGCTTTAAAACAAAAACTGAGAGACCAAAAGAAAACAGCACGAAATGTGGCAGCAGGAGTGGCAACAGGAGTGGTAGCAACAGTAGGAGCAGCAGCATTAATAGCAGTTGCAATATTAAAATCAGGGCCATAGTTAATCTGATTGAACAACAAAGGCCTAATCTTCATATACTCATTTCTAATTTCATTCTCTAAAGGATTTGATGAGAATTGGATTTATGCGTTTTTTGAGATTGCCATGTTCAGGATATACTGTATGATATGTATATTGATTATTTAATCTGTTGTATTGTGATTGTAAAAACCTGAAAATATATCTCTCATTTCTTTCTAAACAAAAGTGCTATTTTATAGACAAAGTAATTTCTATATAAACAAATTCAATACATTTACTTTTTTTTACACAACAATTCTTCCTGGTTCTCGAATCTGATTGGCTGAGAGCCTTTTCCAGCCGATATTCACCCAGTAACAGCACTCTAACCATTGATAAGTTGGGGAGATTTAATAATCAACAATATTATTGATCTCCTGCATTGACACCATTATATGAGAACTGAACTGAGCTGGACGATGACATCCTGGTTTTCTCCAGAGATGTAATATACAGTATATAAATGAACTAAATATCGTTTTACAAAAAAAAAAAATCACTGAACTTACTTAAGGTGGATTGTGATGATATTTTCTTCTAGAAGCAAACTTTGTTGCATTATTTTCCTGTTTTCTCTTTAAGCTGCTTTGATACAATCTGTATTGTAAAAAGCACTCTATAAATAAAGGAGACTTGACTTGACCGTTTCACTGTTTGTATCACTCCGCTTGCTGCGACTGTCATGGCGGTCGAGCAAATCCAATTTTTTTTTTTTTTATACTACTGTAGGATTATCCTTGAACGGTCCATTTCATATTAACCCAACACCACATTCCACAGTTCGGAATGATTCCCCAGTGAATCATTAGTAAGTCATAAAACACAGTCATGGTGCCGAGATGGCTAAAGGAGATGTCACCCCCCTTTCCCTTGTTGTGTGTGTCTAATCTCAAACCAGCGATGCCAGGACAGCAGGAAAAGATTCCTCTTTGTTCCACAAACTTAAGACCAAATGGCCAAGAACCCTGTGGTGACCCCAATGCATAAATCCACAGCCTTATCAGGAAACGAAGGATGCTAAAGCATTCTTATGGCCCAGAATCACCACAAACCCTAAACCAGGGGACACCCCCCTTTCTGCAGTTGTAAATTCCAGAGACTTTCGTCTCCAAAACCAATAGACTGAAATTAACCCACTTGTGGTTTAATACAAACAACGATCTCAAAATTGCTTCCAATAAGCTGAATTGATCACCAGTATTTACCTCACATATATCTTAAGTATCATGTATATTTTATGTAACCTGTGGAGTTCTTTCTGTGTGTTTAACTTTCATTACAGCCTATTTGTAAGGTTTTCTACCTCAGTTATAGGAACTAATCACCAGAAGTTGCCTCATACATGTGTATTCTCTGTATTATGTATGCTGTATATTACTGAAGTTAATTTTGTGTGTTAAACACTTATCACAGCGAAATCCTTATTTAGTTCCACCTCCACTATGGGAAGTATATGTATTTTGGTACCTACTTGATGGGTAAATGATTTCTAGAATGTTGATATAAAGTAGATGTGTGTAGGACGCACCATATTTAAACTATTAAGTTTACTTATTAAAGCGTTTAACTAAACTCTCAGGAGTTTGGGCACACGTGATCATGTGGACTTCACGCTAATTACATGCAAGAACCGGAGAACGGGGCGTAGGTCCCGCCCAAGACAATATCTGATTGGCTGTCGCACTAGGAAGGACGGGTCAGATGGACACGCTTATAACCCAATGACAAGCAGTTATGAGTTGCTTTTTGCCTTGCTTTTTGCCTGCCTTGTGCCTCGCTTTTGCAGTGACTTTTGCTCTTGCTGACCTTTCCATCGTCCAGCGTGTATGTTTACATACTCTTCAAACCACCAAGAGCTCACGCAAAACTCATCAACTCTTCCGTAAGATCCTTCGTTGAACTTCGTCAAAGAAACCCCTCTCAGAGTCGCTCCAGATTCAGAGGAAACTCCGTTGCATAGCAACCCTCAATCCAGGAAATCCCGCGAACGAAGCGCCACCCGGCAAAGCCAACCAACCACTCACCATCGAGTGTTGTCCCTCAGAACGCATCATCGACCGACTGCCAGCCAATCAGCGCCGAAGAGATTCCCTCTCCGGCAACTTCGTCACAGGGAACGCACGCGCTCAGGAGCATCTAAACGCAAGTACACAATATCTCCTAATTCTGGCTGAACTGGTGCAAATCTTATTAAGAAAACGAACTAAGATTAAAGTGCTAGTAGGTTGATTCTCTCAGGTTGCGGTCAAGAAATAGTGTCTAACGCTAGACATTTGGGACTCCATTCACACTCCGTTAATAACATCACTATCTGTCACTATTTGAATGAATGTTTGTGTGTTCTCGTTAGTTTAGTTTGTGTGTATTAGAGTAGTTCAATAAAGTCTTGGTTGATTTTACATACAAGCGTCTTGTGCTGTGTGCTTACAAGTTACTGCCTTAAACTGTAGATTTTGCTACCTTGCTCATATTAATCAGTTATCATAACTTTGTGATATTATTACCGTAGGCCACGGGATAATATTCTGTCCAGAATTGATAAAATACCCTAATCTCAACTTATCGGTGGACGAATAGTTGATAAAGTGTTAAATATTAATTCTGAATAATTTGCATAATAATTCCCTGTAATTCAATCCCCTTTGAGTTATATTGATCCTATTCCCTTATTAATCTTACATATTTATGGTGGAGAAAAATGCTGGCAGTTTAAACTAAATTGTAAGCACAAAACAAGTCATTTGTGATTGTATCTAATCTATTGGTCCGGAAAGATAGATTAGAGACACAGGAAAACGAGTATTTTATTGTTGACGTTAAGAGCGCATAACAGGGCGTTGTGTGAATGAATGGAAATCTAAACTCACGTTTAGTTTGTATAAGTGTTTTGTTGTTATTGTTGAAACTGCAGTAAACGAATTTAAGATTGTCTGTTGAGACAAAAGAAAGTCGCCTTACAGCGCACCAGGACAGAAGTAAGCGTGTTCCTTACTTTCTTCCTAAAAGGCCTTGTTATAGCTATATTGATTAATTATTGCGTGTTCCAATATTAAATCAACTAAGCTGTCTCCCTAGGTTGACATTAGAGTAGCTAACTAATGTACCTGTTTGTATTGACTCACTTGGTGAAGTAGATACTGTTACTCGTGAAACACTACGTGTCCGAGTCTGATTTGAATGGGAGTTTTGTTAATCTTGATCAAGTAAATTGATGCAGTAAATCCTGCATGCTGTGTTGCGTGTCCACAGAAACTGACACGAAGAATTCCGATCCGCCGAGATCGCAATAACGTTATTGTTTTAACAGTGCATCTGCAGTGCACGAAATATTTTGCCTCACTCACAAAGAGCTGAGATTTATTGAGCGCTATATCGTAAAGAATAAGCGCCCAGTGTTTGTGTAATACAGAAATGCGCCGCCATTTCATGTAATGTTTTGAACTTTGTCTGCACGCAGACATACCCACGTGCGTCTTGAACTGTATGGCTGTGCGTGACCATAGTAACAGCCGTGACACGGAAGTCTTAAAAGATTTTCGGGTTGACCCTCAAGTGCGCATGCGCGCACTGTTGTAAACAACTCAGGTGTTCACGGAAGTCTATGCTAAAGCCATTAGCCTCGTAGGTTAGCGCAAGCATTGGTGTGGCTCGCTGAAGCTGGATGCAGTGTGTTGTGTAGCAGTGTTGAAATGATTTAACCTTTTCACATCTCCACTCTAACAATCTGTGAACATTCCCATTTTATGTTTTACTCTTTTTCACCTCCCTCTCCCCATTAAAGGAATATTGACTCAAAAGTATTGAATTTGTGACGAATCTACAATTAACTAGAGTTAAATCTAGGCTAATCGTAATCACCAATACCCTAAGCATTACATTGGCAATAGCTCTTCAATTGTGTAATAGGAAATCTTGACCTTCAAAGTTTAAGTAAACCAGTTACCAATTAGATCAGCCATTTTATTTTTCTTCATTTTTGTATTATTTTATTATTATTATTATTTTATTTTTCCTTCATTTTTTTCCCCTTTATTTTATTTTATTTATTTACTCTGCTTTGTTTATTTCCCACTTTCATTTGTTTTCTCTCTCATTCTATACCGTCATAAGCAGTTCCTTTGCATGTTAATTATTATTAACGCTTGGATTACACTGTTAGTCTCATTTCTTTTAAATAAATAACGAGGAACTTCATCGTTCATTTGTTTTAAATAAAGAGACGACAATAATTAAAATTTTGTTTATTTACTTTTAATTTTACATTAATTTTCTTTTCTTTTTATTTTCTTTTATTTTTATTTTATTTTTGATTAATTTTGTTTTCAAAATCTCCTATTGCCAGTATTGTTTTCCCTTCCGCTCCATTTTCCCTTCTCCTATCTTCAGTGGGAGCAGTAATGTATTTATTGACATAAATGTATAGATAAAACACTCTGCGAGTTTAATGATAAAGTGGAAACAACTCCCTTTTTACATTGTTTTATTTAGGTGTGCACCAAATAAAAGCAGCCTTTAATCGCAGTAAGGTTTAGTGGATTAGCATATTACCATAGCATAACTATTGGTCAACTAGATCCACATGCTAATTGAGTCAGTATCCCTTCCCTCACTTGCATTTAACTCCTTCCTTGTCTTTTCTGCTCTTCTCTCTTCTACCCATGATATTTCTGGAACTGAACCTTTGAGAATCAATGAGTAATTACAGGAAGTTTTCAAAAGAAATTGTTTGCAAACATTCTGTTCAGTTTTAACAGTCGTGTGAATTCACCCTCCTTGCACCGCACGCTACCCTACATTTTTGGCATCCTACACAGTCGAATAAATTGCTGAATAAGTAAATAAATTAATAAATAAATTGATAGGAGGAACAATAAACGACTACCGCTCACTTAACGCATTCCAAAAAAAAAAAGAGCATGTAACAGGTGTATGGTGTCGATCCTATAAGAAGGAGCACGATTATTGTCGTTAACACTTTCTTTCTACCAGGAGGAAGTTATAACAACAATAATACACAGAATTAAGAGATTCCAGGTACCTTTCAATTTGACCTTCATTGAAGTATCTCTATTGAATTATTTACAAAAAAAAAAAATATTCATTACTATTATTTTAGTTTTAGTTCTTTGTTTCACAGCCCTGATTGCTATCTGTCTTTGAGTATCACCTTGCTTTGTCTGGTCTTTGCTCACTCTCCCTCCTCTCAGCTGTATCCTCCAAGCTGTATGCACTCTTTTCTCCCACAGAGACTACAAGTAGCAGTACACGTCAACGGAGGCCCACAGTTCCAGCAAACCACACTTAACCACCCATCACATACTTAGCTCACACACACTTTCACAGATCTGTGCCAGTCTCTTTTCCAGGTTTTCCCTACCTTGTGCCAACATGTCTCGCACTGATGATCACACCACCCACTGGGAAGACTTAGAGAACTGGTTAAGTATCGTGACATGCAACTTCTTGCCCCAGGCTGCCAACAACCTACGACAGCACACGCAAGAACAACTGGATGCCAACATCTCTGACATCACAACACAGGATCCAACTCGCAGCTACAACCACAAAGAGATAGCAAAGATCACTGGGTCCCTAAGTCACACGCTGATAGCCTCACTCAAGCTGAGCGATGAGCAAGAAGCTCACCTCCAGGAGCAGCTGACTCGCGCAAAACAACGCATCAAGCAGTTAGAACTGGAAGCACAGGACCAACAGGAAGGGTCCGATGAGGTGGAGCCAGGCGCCAAAGAGGAAATCGAAAGGCTTCAAGAAACATTGACAACCACCAACAGAGAATTAGAACAAGCTAAGGCGGCCCAAGAAGATCTGGCCAACAAGTTACAGTATGCAGAGCAGCTACTGGAAAAAGCCAAGGCTGACTTCAGAGACAAGAACAGCCGAATAAAGGCCCTTGAAAACCATCTTGAAAGGTCACGAAATCAGATCAGCGACTTGACTCAACAGCTCGACTATGTAAAAGAAGAATCCGACTCAATCAGAGAGGAACTCAAGCATGCGTATGAGCTGCACCCTGAGCCAACCAGGACAAGGCGTCCTCTGGTCTCACCCCTGCCCAGCAGAGCTGCGTCCCCTATCCTGGGACTGCCACATCAAAGGAAAAGTGAAGAATCACCACCAAAGCCCTATCCAGCTGTCATGGAGGAGCGCTACCCTGCTGACAAGAGAAGGGGGCCTCTCCGAACCGACTACGAAGCTGCACATGGCCTGGAACTCAAGGACCTTGACAAACTGGCCAGGAACATCAACAAATTCACCCCAAATGTGGCAGGAAGTCAAGATGTCCAGGCCTACCTGCAAGATATTGAATTCCACTTGGAAATGAGATCCAACGTGACAGACAGAGACAGACTTTATTTGCTTCGAACAACATCCAGTCCTGAGGTGCGAAGTTTCTTGGATAGACAGCCTACACACACCAAGTCAGACTTCCACCTCCTCCGAGAAGCCCTAATTAAAGAATTTGCAGACCCAGAGGCAGACCAAGGACTGGTGGCCGCCCTAGAAACCAAACAAGGCCGGCATGAGACACCCCAAGCCTTTTACAACAGACTCAGACGAGCGTATTTTGGTGCACGTAATGAACCTGACATGGAAGAGGACTTGAACTTTAAAACCCTCTTTCTGAGAAACCTCCACCCTGGAGTAAGCCACCACCTAGGCGTCATGGCCTGTCCTCGCACAATGACTACACAACAGTTGAGGGATTTGGCCCACAAAGCCTATGGCAAACAAAAGATGGCCTCAGAAAAGGGAACCAAACCACCAGCAGTTTGTGATTTCAACACTCAACATCAAGGATTAGCCCTAGAGGGCACCCAGCATCACGAAAGCACCAAGCTGCCATCTAAAGAACAGAGACAATCCTCTTTCAGAAAAGAACGGGACTCTCATGACAGTGTCAGACCCAAACAACCAAACAATCACTGGCACAAGCAACGAGACCCGCCACACACGTCTGGACACCACTGGGAGAAATCATGGGACCAGTCATGGCCGCACGAAAACCGCTGGGATAATTCATGGAACCAGACACGGTCATATGGAAACTCAAAAGGAAAAGGTTCATGGGAGGCCAACTGGACGTCTAAAGGAAAGCGACACACGCGCCCAGGAACAACTAGCCCAAGGGGTCGACGACGAAATCCACCCAGGCATCAATCAGACCAAGCCCACACTGAGTCCACACAAGAACAGCAGACTGCACCAGGTATCAGTTCACAAGAAATGATGCAGATGTTCATGAAAGAATTCTTCAAACGCAATGAAGAGGACAGGAAATGGGAAAAGAAAGACAAGTCAGACTCAGCGTGACTAGAGGCGAAGCAAGGGAACAGCGACCACCTGGTACACATCAGCCAGAGCAATAACCACCTCTCTCACATTCACCACCCTCAAAACACAACAAGTAACGCTGCCATAACACCATTGTCAAGGAAACAAGAGACTGGACCTGAATGCCTAGCAACAGATTCAGAACCTGATCCGACACATGTCAACTCATACCACGGAAACCTCCAAGAACCAGAGGAGGATGGAACCACTCAAGTACCAGAAAGCGCCATCTTGGTTGTCTGTCACCCCTGCGAGCAACAGCAAACAAACCACAACACTCTACCTGTCTCAACCCAAACTCCAGTTCCTCAACTTCTGGGTGACCTCATCGAGAAAGGTGTGGCAAGGAAGTTCTACCTCTCCATCACACTAGAACACCATGTCAAACTAGAGGCCCTAGTAGACACGGGAGCCGACATCACCCTAATGTCCACTCAGCTCTTAGAAGAAATTCAAGAAAGAACCAAAAGAACCAGTGGAACTCTCAGACTTCAAAAGTGTGCACTCAATGTTCAAGCCTATTCCCACACGGGACTGCGGTTGGAGCAGGTGGCCCCAATCCACCTGACCGTCGGACCAATGAGCCTTATACACCCTGTGTACATCTCGCCGTTGGACACATATCCCCTTCTCATCGGCAAAGACCTGCTGAATCGGTTTGAGCCCTTAATAGACTTTAAGCAACTAAAGATATGGGCCCAAGTTCGGGAGCCCCTTCCCTTTCACTCACAATGCTCCACAGAAGCGCAGTGTCAAGTCACAGACACTGGTTCCAGCTCACTGAGCGAAAACTCAAGCCCAAGACAAAAGCAAGTCTCAAACTTGGTGCCACATGGCAAGAGTCAAACTTCTCTTCTGTGCGCATTCAAAACCACAGAACCAGGCTCAAATGGCTTTCAACTGATGACAGCTATAGACATTCAAGGCATGACAGCACCTGACTCTGTGCTAGCCCTATGGGCCGAAAACTCAGCCATCAGCCTGAAGCTCTTCAGAGCCTTAACACTAGAAGTCCCAGAGAGCAGCCATTTGGCTTTTCTACCTATAAAACCCGCAGGACAGCCGATGGGCTGGAAGGCTTTAGGCTAATATCCTTAATCAGCTGTGAACGGTTGCTTTTGTTATGTAAACGATGTGGCATGCTGAGCCACTTCAAGGAAACTTGTGTTTCACTTTGCCATCTTAGGGAGAAATCAACACACGTTTTTTTTTTTTCTTTGTTGCTGAGATTTATTGATAAAAACAGTACAAAATAAAATAAAAAAGAAACCAACCATTTGTACACATATTTACAAATAATATTAAAAAGTGAGTGAGTACATTCCAGCAATCACTCACAATCCTGGCACTGCCATGGTATCTCCCGTCTGCATTTACCACATGTGTATCTGTAGCAGTGAACACATCGCACAGTGGCATGATTGTTCTTGCATTGGTGTTTGACCTGACACATGGCTCTTTTTCCAGGGCTAGGTGTGGAGGGTTGTGTCCGAAGCAATTGTTCTTTTCTTGCCTTCTTCGCACACATATGAGAGTTAGCCAACTCTCTTGCAAGCTCCACCAGGAAGTCCACCCGTCTTTCCTGCCTTCCGGTGCATGCTTGATACAGCACATGTGCATTCAGTGCTGCCATGTCAATCATGTTATAGAACACGGCAACTGGCCAGCGCCGTGTCCCTGTGCGGACAATGTACTCCCGCACCATCTGGTCCATCACATCCACGCCGCACTTTGTGGTGTTGTAAAGGGTGACAGTGTTTGGCTTCCTTTTGGTGGTATTATCAGTCTGAACCACGCTGTGCACGCTGCTAAGAATGTAGACGGTCTTCTTCCGTTTGGCCGCATACGCCGTCAGCGTAGCAGCAGTGGTTGAAAACACCTAATAAATAAGATAAATTGTTATTTTCATAGCACTTTTACACACAATGACACAATGACACACTTGGCGGTGTTGATTCTAAAAATTAGAAACACAAACATAGAACCACAAAAGACCTGCAACATACCTGAGTGGTGAATTCATTGCGATCTGTGTGTCTAGCGGATTGAGGGATTTCCCGGCGAATCTTGTTGACTGTGGCGAGGATGGTGGTTTTCCGGCTAAGAAGTTTATGCGCAAGTGCCCAAAACTTGATCCCAAAACTTGTCAGGTTTAGTTGCAATATACTGCAGGAAACAGCAGCGAGTCTTTGACGGGAAAAGCTTATCATCAACGGTGATATGTAGACCAGGGTTGTAGGACGTGATGCAATTGGTGACAAATCATCCCCACACACTGGAAATTGCAGCAAACTTATCAGTCTTTGCTCGATCACTCCGGGTGGACCTGTCATCAAAGCGTAGGTGTCGCATGATGTCTTGGAAGCGGTTCCGTGGCATTGTTCCAATGATATGTGGGTTTCCCAGGTTTGCTGACCAGCAGTCACGTAGTGATGGAACCTTGGTAAGCCCCCGCAAGATGACAATTGCAATAAATGCCATTAGTTCAGGGAGGGCCATGAACCAATGAACATGCTCCGTTTCCTGTGCATGTTGAATAGTCCATTCTTGAATGCTATGAAGCATGTCAAGAGTGATGAAACACTGGAAGCTCTGAAGGCGACTCGAGATACTTTTCCTGGCCTTAGCCGTTGGCTCTTCATCTGCATTTATTGGGGTGAAAGGGAGACGCGTCCCCACCTGTTCTTCACGCAACACTGTGCCATATTTCGCTGTCTCTGTCAGGTCAGTCCCCAAACGGGCTCTCTTTTTTGGTTGAGGAGCAGTCTCCTCATCTGCAGTGTGAACAAATTCAAATTGTGAGCAATGGAAAAGTCAAATGATATCACAAATGCATGCATAGATACTAATAATAATTCCAGTATCTCCTTCTCTGTATCGGAATAATGTCTGAAATATCTTCCTAAATAAAAAGATACAACTAAAGCAAAGAAACAACTAATAATGTTTTGCACTTCAGATGGCAGTGAATGTCTGCTAAGTAGTACAAACAAAAAAGTGGACAATACAAAAAAGGCAGAGTAAATATTTATGTCACTCCACTCTGCTTTTTTGGTGTTTTCCACTTACTGGTTTGAAATGAAATAGGAAATAATATGAAATGAAACTTAACCTGAAGACAGATCAGACAGCTCTGAGTCCGAATCCGGCTGAAGTTCTATGTCTTCTCCATCTGAGTCACAAGGGTTTACTTCACTCAGGATCATTTCCAAGGCCTGCCGAGTGGTGAGTCTTGTCTGCGTTTTCTTTTCTTGGAGAGGAGGTTCGTACACCACAGAATTCTTGAGGGCACTGAAGTAGTAGGCTATGTGCAGTGAGATTTTACCCACCTCAGCACAAAAGGAATTACCTCTCATTTGAGAGCAAGCTGCATGCAATTAGATGTGCTAATTCATACCTGTTTACACCTGGGCAAGACCCTACATGCCAATGTGAGACTTGGTCAATCAAGTTCTCTGCTTTTAGCAGCCCTCCCTCCCCCACACATACAAACAAGCCACCAGCAACCATTCACACACACACCCCCAACCCCCCTGCAGATTGCTCAGGTAATGACCACATTTACACATGAATTGATGCTAATGATAGCCAAAAGACTAACCAGTTAGCATCCACTTGGCTAAAGGAGGGTTACAAAACTCTGGGACTTCTAGTGTTAAAGAAAGACAAACCTGAACTGCTACATGCCACCAAGCATAACCGCTTCCCTTTGAATCCATGCTCCTTAACCATGATTACCTCTAAGACTGTCTGTGCCTTAGACATGTGCTGGAACGACAGACACCTAAGTCACTACTTCCTCGTTGTCCCCGACCTGCCACACGATATCTACATCGGAGCAGACATTATGGTCAGACTCAATGCCTACGTGGACACTTTGAACGAAGCTATATGGGCTCCCTTGTCTCGCCAAATAAGCACTTCAGTCAACCTCAAGAATCTCCAATCTGGGCAAACCATACCAGAAGTATGTGCCACGACCAATGAACAGGAGGTAACGATACCTGCCTACACCAAGAGTGTCAGTGTCCGCCTCAACATGCGACCTGGCCAAAACCTCAACCACAATCTGGGCTTCTTCGAGCCTTCCCGTAACTGCTTAAAACTGGGACTGACTCTAGAAGCCACACCTCTCATGGAAGTGTCATCAGGGTTTTTCCTGGGTCAAAATTGGTCTTCGGTGGTGGCTGACCGACATGGTCATCCACACACAGCAAAGAGTACCCTAGTACCCACATGATACGCAAGCCCAATATTGAAAATAAATGTTAAATTTAAAATAAATACAAAGAAACAGTTTGTGATTTTTTTTTTTTTAGGTAATTTACTACACATTGTCATAGGCCTATACATACTGTGGATTATTAAGGCAAAATTTTACTAAACACTCTTGCTAAATTAGGTAAGCACACTTACTTTCTCATTTCAGATTAGGGGTGGGAATCTCTAGGCACCTCACGATTCGATTCGATTACGATTCAGAGGGTAACGATTATCGATTATTAAGGTTTTTTTTTTTTTTTTTACTTGGGTACTTTTAAAGCAAAGTATTTATGATGACCCATAACGAACTTACTTCCATCTTCCTATATTAATTTTATTAATAAAACAAATGGAAGTGATTTGAACATTGCAAAGAACCAACATGATAATAAATGTGTGCCTGTGCTAGCAGCGTACTTGTAGTAAATTAATACAAACTTCAGCATATTCTGAATCTCTAGCATTTAATAATAGACTTCTAACCAACATCCTCTGGTTATATCCAATGAGCAATATAATCCTTCAGACAAAAAACATTTTGCTGTAGCAAATTCACAAACAGTTTTCGGTCAAAAATATAGAATGATGTACCAGCAGCTCTCATATAATGCTGGTGGACTTATGCATATTCTGAATAATTAGTAACATACAAAGCCTCTCTTATTCACAACTAAATAATAAAGATGTATGACTTGAAATGTTTGCTGTATACCACAATCAAAAACAGCTTATACAAAAAAAGTGAATGAACATCTGCAGAGAGCACAGTCAAAATGTAACTTTTTGTGACTGGCATTGCACATATTGCAGGGCAGTACAACGTAAGTATAACAGATCGGTTTACAGTATATTGATGTGAAAACTAAATAGGCTACTGAAAGCAGCTTTCATACAAAAAATACTAAATAGGTAACAATGAAATTGCCAATTTTCCATACGCAAGCTTTTAACGAAGAGGGTGCCATTCGAATTTGGCGCTCAGGCATCATGCATCTGTTAAGTGCGCGAGTCTGTTATGTGCGCGCCACAGACTGCACGCGCACTGCACGTCCGCTAGAGTTCCGCCTTTTGCGTTCCGTCAATATTATGTTTTTTAGAGATTTGATTTTTTTGACATTTGTGAATCGATTCAGAATCGTCCACGTCCGCATCGCGATGCATATAAGAATCCGCGCGGTGCTGTGATCGTTCTCTCCGTCACTCCGTCAGTAGCCTGCTTCACTCACAAAACCCAATTACAGATCAAATAAGGCTTTGGCGGGACAAAAAATCGTTTTGGCGGCCGCCAAAAAAATTTCAATGTAGGAAAAACCCTGGTCATCTCGTGCTGTGTATGTACTGTTCAACAACTGTACCGCCAACGACATCAAGATCCCCAGAGCAAGTCACCTCGGATGGCTCATCAGCCAAACATTCCATGACTTTGAGCTCTCTGTACCTGTCATAGGCCCCATACCAGCCCACTTACTGCCAGAAGAAAGCATTGACCACAGAGTTTTCACAGCACCCCTCAAAACCATTGCCATCACCTCCATCCTGCCAGTGTCCCAAGAAAACGTCTGCAGATCAGAACTTACGGATGACGCACACCTCGCTGTGTACACCATCTCAACACAACCTGTGACAGAACCAAACGAACTGGTAATCCCCACAGTCAAGGGCCTCTCCGACGACCCTACGGTGGAAGAGCCGTATGCAGGGTTCAACGCTCAGCTCCAACAAATTCTGAACGAGGCAGACGCCCTCCACAATGACACTGACCGACAGGGACTTCACAAAGTCCTGTATAAGTACAAAGACTCCTTTGCAAAAGACTCTTTGGACTGTGGACTCACCAACATCCACACGGTACGCATACCGACGCACCCAAGTGCGCCACCAACTTTTGTACGGCAGTACAAAATTCCCATTGCATCATATGAGCCCGTGCAGGAAATCATTGACTCAATGTTGAAAAACGGAGTCATCCGTCATTGCAACAGCACCTACTCAGCCCCCATCTGGCCAGTCCTGAAACCCAACGGCAAATGGAGGCCCACCATAGACTATCGTAAGTTGAACCAACAGGTGCCCTTATCACGATGGCCCATGACACAGCTAGACCAAGAAATTCCAAAAATCAAAGGTGCAACAATTCTTTCAACTCTGGACGTCGCTTCAGGATTCTGGACAATTCCTGTACACCCAGAGGACCAACACAAACTGGCATTCACCTTTGGGAACCGACAATACACCTTCACCCGGTGCCCCTTCGGGTATGCCAATTCACCAGCAGAATTCAATATCTTCCTCAACAAAGCATGCCCTGATGCACGAACCAGAGGCAACCTTATCTACGTGGATGATGTACTCATGAAGAGTACCAATGTCGCTGATCATCTGAAGGAGATAGATCATGTTCTGAACCAACTAACAAATGCAGGTGCAAAGATTGCTCTCCACAAAGGACAGTGGTGTAAAACCAAAGTAAACTATGTGGGCTTGCGCATCGGACCTCAAGGTATCGAGCCACAGTCGAGCCGCACCCAAGCAATTCAGAACATCAAAACGCCCACTAATGTGTCAGAACTTCGCAGCTTCTTAGGCGTATGCAATTACTCACGACAATTCATAGAGAACTACTCAGACATTGCACGTCCACTCACTTCCCTTCTCAAGAAGGACCAACCATTCGTGTGGTCAGAAGCTCAAGACCAGGCCATGAGTGAGCTAAAACAACGCCTCTGCTCTGCCCCATGTCTGGCCTACCCTGACCCAGGGAAAGAATTTTACCTGGAAGCTGGATTCTCCAGCCAATGTCTCAGTGCGGGCCTATACCAGCTCCACGACAGAGATAAGCGAGTGGTCGCCTATGCTAGCAAGACGCTGCTTCCACCAGAGTCCAAATACTCAGACTGTGAAAAGGCTTTGCTCTGCACGGTGTGGGCCATTCAACGTTTCTCAAACTACATTGGTGCCCAAAAGGTCATCATAGAGACATGCCACCAACCTGTAACTTTCCTTAACAGCCAGCGAATCAGAGACGGTGTGGTCACCAACGCTCGCATAGCCACATGGCTGATGACACTCCAAGGACGTGACGTCGAAGCACGCTATGCCCAAAACCACAAATCATCCTCAGGCAATGGACTGGCGGCCTGTCAAAACTGCTCCGACGACACCCCAAACGCATTACCTGAACCTAAAGAACCTCCACAACCAGCACAAACCAACCACAGATACTTTGAGGAGAACGTATGTCAAGGGATGCCCACAGCATATGTTGACGGCTGCTCATATAATCACCAGGGTAACCTCAAGGCGGGAGCAGGTGTGGTCTGGCTCAACGACAACCCCTGCCCACCACAACGGCTCCAACTGGGCCCTCACACATCACAATATGCAGAAATAGCAGCCATCCTCATCACCCTCCAAATTGCTGTGTCTCACGACATCAAAGAACTCCTCATCTGTACTGACTCAAATTATGCTCGACTGAGCTTCACATGCCACATACCAATATGGAAACAGAATGGGTTCAAAACATCCAACAACAAACCTGTCAAGCATCAAGATCTCTTCCAAGCATGCGACGACATAGTCACGAAACACGACATGCTCGTCTATTGGAAAAAGGTCCGCGGTCACTCACGGCAACCAGGGCAAGACAAAGACTACAACGACCAAACTGATGCCCTTGCCAAAGCTGGCGCGCTACATGGCGATCCTTGGATTTTTAAACCCCTCCCACCCAGCCCATGTGTTTCTGTCATCACACGCCGACAGCACACACAAGCCGTGCAAAACCCCGCCTCCTCCCAAATCAGCATCTCACCCCAAATTTCCAATGACGACATTATAACTCTCCAAACTTCGGATGCAGCCATCCAAACTATTGTTAATCACCTCTCTGACCCACAATCAAACCCCATAACCACCTCTGACCTTGCTGCTTCCTCTGACCTCCGGCATCTTAATGCACTCCTGCACATGCTACATCTAAAACATGGCATACTGGTATATGCCCCTGATGAACTCACTACGCCCAAGCTTGTTGTCCCTCAGTGCCAAAGGGGGGTTATGCTCACACATTCCCACGATGCACCATGTGCCGGACACCACGGCGCCAAAGCCACTTATGAAACACTAAGACAAGTGGCATACTGGCCTGGCATGCAGCAAGATGTAGCAGAGTATGTAAAAGGGTGCCTGGTGTGTTGCCAATTCCAACCGGCGAACCCGAACCACAGAGCACCACTACAGCGAAAAGGAATGTCCTTCCCATGGTCGGACCTCCAAATCGACTGGGTCGGACCCCTACCAAGGTCAGCAAGGGGTAACAAATATTTCCTTACCATCGTCTGTGAATTCACAAAATGGGTAGAGTGCCTTCCCGCTCCCAATGATACAGCTCAAACCACGGCCTGCCTCCTAATGAACCATATCTTTTCAAGATTTGGACTGCCGCTGAGAGTGAACTCTGACCGCGGAACACATTTCACTGCCGAAATCATGCAGGAAGTCTGGAAACTCCTGGGCATACAGGCCAAGCTTCATATCAGCCACCACCCTATCGCCTCTGGGCAAGTGGAGCGTTCCAACCGAACCGTGGTCAGCATGCTAAAGAAGTATGTGTCTGCGAACCAAAAGGATTGGGATATCAAGCTCCCGCTAGTGCTAATGGCTATCAGAGCAACTCCTAACAAGTCCACTGGGGTGCCACCCTTTGAGCTAATGACGGGACGGCAAATGACACTGCCGCTCCACCTGCTCTACCAGCCAGGTGACATGAGCCTTGTCACGGCATATACCACCCACCAGTATCTTGAAGAGTTGCATCGCCATCTAAGAACCGCCTTTGCTTTTACGCAACAACAACTACAGAAAAGTGCAGAAGGTCGGAAAGCCTATTACGACCAAAAGGCCTCTCACCAAGAATTCAACATCGGAGAAAAAGTGTGGTACTACAGTTTTGTGCAGTCACAACAATCGGGTCCCCATCGCCTGTCAAAGAAGTTCCTGCCTCGCTGGACAGGACCCCATGAAATCGTGGACAAGCTCTCACCTGTCGCATACCGAATCAAGATGAGCCAAAAGCGCAATGAGCCAGTCCTACGTTGGGTCCACCGAAACCAGATAAAAGGGCACTTGGGCTCCAACAGACAAGAAAAGGGGGAAACCAAAAGTGACTGACACAGATCAATTTCACCACACACTACACCACATTTAATGAAACACTCAATTGTCTTCATAAACACCTTACTCAGAGCTGTTCGAATGATATGCACCCACTCTTTTGAGATTGCCCCACTAACAAGAAGTAATTACTAGAAGTCATTACTAATGCTCCCTTGCTTTATTCCCTTCCTTCTCTTCCACTCTCCACTCCTCTCACCTAAACAATCTTAAACCTACAGAAACTTGGGATAGGGCCTGACGATAGGATTGACTCACTACATCCACTGTGCAAAAACGTGGATTGCAGAGTCCCGTGAGCTACCCGTCATGGCACTCTCGCAACCGATTAAATAATTATAACCATGCAGTTGTACGTAGATCCTCCATACCGATGATTTAGCTTCAATCACCTATCAGGCGACGAATCTCATACGGAATGCGAAAATCTAGGAAAAACGCTGGCAACCAAGAGCGAGCGGAACCAGATCCCGAATCTGAGAACTCGACCAATTTAATTGGGATTACGCCCCTACCCGTGCGTCGCACAACCAAAACTAGGGTAATCAAGAAAAGCCACCATCATCATCATAATTGTTAACCTGTCGCGCCATAGGCCCACAATATTCTCAAAAGCGAAATCTTGCACCAGAACTCAGCTAAGTGATGGAGTGTTGTGTTGTGTTTGTATGTGTTGTCTCTCTCTCTCTGCCTATTTTATCCAGCGCTCGCCGATGTCCTCACCTGGAACATCACCGACCGAAAGGGGGAATATGTAGGATTATCCTTGAACGGTCCATTTCATATTAACCCAACACCACATTCCACAGTTCGGAATGATTCCCCAGTGAATCATTAGTAAGTCATAAAACACAGTCATGGTGCCGAGATGGCTAAAGGAGATGTCACCCCCCTTTCCCTTGTTGTGTGTGTCTAATCTCAAACCAGCGATGCCAGGACAGCAGGAAAAGATTCCTCTTTGTTCCACAAACTTAAGACCAAATGGCCAAGAACCCTGTGGTGACCCCAATGCATAAATCCACAGCCTTATCAGGAAACGAAGGATGCTAAAGCATTCTTATGGCCCAGAATCACCACAAACCCTAAACCAGGGGACACCCCCCTTTCTGCAGTTGTAAATTCCAGAGACTTTCGTCTCCAAAACCAATAGACTGAAATTAACCCACTTGTGGTTTAATACAAACAACGATCTCAAAATTGCTTCCAATAAGCTGAATTGATCACCAGTATTTACCTCACATATATCTTAAGTATCATGTATATTTTATGTAACCTGTGGAGTTCTTTCTGTGTGTTTAACTTTCATTACAGCCTATTTGTAAGGTTTTCTACCTCAGTTATAGGAACTAATCACCAGAAGTTGCCTCATACATGTGTATTCTCTGTATTATGTATGCTGTATATTACTGAAGTTAATTTTGTGTGTTAAACACTTATCACAGCGAAATCCTTATTTAGTTCCACCTCCACTATGGGAAGTATATGTATTTTGGTACCTACTTGATGGGTAAATGATTTCTAGAATGTTGATATAAAGTAGATGTGTGTAGGACGCACCATATTTAAACTATTAAGTTTACTTATTAAAGCGTTTAACTAAACTCTCAGGAGTTTGGGCACACGTGATCATGTGGACTTCACGCTAATTACATGCAAGAACCGGAGAACGGGGCGTAGGTCCCGCCCAAGACAATATCTGATTGGCTGTCGCACTAGGAAGGACGGGTCAGATGGACACGCTTATAACCCAATGACAAGCAGTTATGAGTTGCTTTTTGCCTTGCTTTTTGCCTGCCTTGTGCCTCGCTTTTGCAGTGACTTTTGCTCTTGCTGACCTTTCCATCGTCCAGCGTGTATGTTTACATACTCTTCAAACCACCAAGAGCTCACGCAAAACTCATCAACTCTTCCGTAAGATCCTTCGTTGAACTTCGTCAAAGAAACCCCTCTCAGAGTCGCTCCAGATTCAGAGGAAACTCCGTTGCATAGCAACCCTCAATCCAGGAAATCCCGCGAACGAAGCGCCACCCGGCAAAGCCAACCAACCACTCACCATCGAGTGTTGTCCCTCAGAACGCATCATCGACCGACTGCCAGCCAATCAGCGCCGAAGAGATTCCCTCTCCGGCAACTTCGTCACAGGGAACGCACGCGCTCAGGAGCATCTAAACGCAAGTACACAATATCTCCTAATTCTGGCTGAACTGGTGCAAATCTTATTAAGAAAACGAACTAAGATTAAAGTGCTAGTAGGTTGATTCTCTCAGGTTGCGGTCAAGAAATAGTGTCTAACGCTAGACATTTGGGACTCCATTCACACTCCGTTAATAACATCACTATCTGTCACTATTTGAATGAATGTTTGTGTGTTCTCGTTAGTTTAGTTTGTGTGTATTAGAGTAGTTCAATAAAGTCTTGGTTGATTTTACATACAAGCGTCTTGTGCTGTGTGCTTACAAGTTACTGCCTTAAACTGTAGATTTTGCTACCTTGCTCATATTAATCAGTTATCATAACTTTGTGATATTATTACCGTAGGCCACGGGATAATATTCTGTCCAGAATTGATAAAATACCCTAATCTCAACTTATCGGTGGACGAATAGTTGATAAAGTGTTAAATATTAATTCTGAATAATTTGCATAATAATTCCCTGTAATTCAATCCCCTTTGAGTTATATTGATCCTATTCCCTTATTAATCTTACACTACTGTTGTTGTGTCACGAAATGTAGTTTTTAGGCAAGAATGTAGCTATGTAGACCTCAAACATGTGACTAATAACATGTGACTTCAAACTGTTGAGATGATTTCTCAGATGCTTTCGGCCAGTCCTTCGGGAATCTGCCGCTAGCTCTTATGTGGACAATTATGGAACTTGAGATATAATTAATTTGGGGTATATCAAACAGGCGATCTTTGGTACAATTCATCTATTACTTTTTTCTGAGCATATCGAAAGG
This sequence comes from Abramis brama, assembly GCF_963993115.1. Classification (NCBI taxonomy): domain Eukaryota; kingdom Metazoa; phylum Chordata; class Actinopteri; order Cypriniformes; family Leuciscidae; genus Abramis; species Abramis brama. The sequence continues at coordinate 65,478,745 of NC_139963.1, read as the reverse complement.
GCCCTGAAAATGATCGCCATTCTGGGTTCGATTGCTTGAAATGTGAGTTCAATAGCCTATTATTCTTAATGGAAAACACAACAACAAAACAGTACAATGACAGATTCGCTTAAATAAGCGCTTTTACACAACATTTACATTTACATTTATTTACATTTATGCATTTTGGCAGACGCTTTTATCCAAAGCAACTTACATTGCATTTCAAGCTACACATTTACATTCTTATCAGTTCTTGCTTTCCCTGGGAATCAAACCCACTGCAAGCGCCAACGCTCTATAGTTTGGGCTACAGGAAAGTTACATATTCTGTCATCATCTTTTCAGTCAGCTCTTCACTCTCGTGATTAATGAACTATTGCTGATCTTTGCTCCGACTCTCGTTCGGCTCACGATTTCTTCAGGTTTTAATTGTAGTGTCCGTTCTCTAACTGAACTAAATTATTTTGTTACACACATACACACACACAAATCAAATTGACAGTGGGGGGGCAATGATATATTTAAATCTGCATATTGTAATATCTGCAGGACACCCCCTAGTCTAGTCTTATTAAATGTATGCCTCATCTTTCATTTTTAATTTCTAAATGTGATCAATAAATTAAATTATTTAGAATAATAAGACAATATAGGGCTGTTACCCTACACTGTAAAAAATAAAATCTTAAAAAAAAAACAGTCAATGACTGTCAGCAATGGCTGCCAAACCTTAAATGTTTTACAGAAAAACACTGTTATTTTACAACTATTTCCTGAATTATTACGATCAAACACCTTCACTATAAAAAAAAAAAAAAAAAAAAAAACATACAAAAAGTCAAATGACTGGCAGCAGTGGCTGCCATACCAAACCCTTAAAATGAATGTAAAATATCACAAAAAATTAATAAATAAAAGACTTTTACAGAAATCTTCATTAAACTTTTTAACAGAAACAGTTATTTCACATATATTTCCTGAATTCTTACTGAAAAACCCTTATCTTGCAGTGAACTACATGCATGATTTATTGTGACTATACGTCACTGCATCAGCAATTACACAGTTACTGTCTGTTAAATAAAGCAACATTCAGCATTTCATCAGTGTTTCTCTGTTCATCCTGGACTGAAGCTCAGGCTCTACTCTTCAGCACAATAGTGACCCACAAAACAGAGCATACAGAAACACTTTACATCCCAACAGAACATTAAACACTACCAGATCTCTCAAGATCTCAACATCTTCACTTGTTACAATTCATACTTTATTTATTTCATTCTAACGTTCTTATTGAGAATTAACAGAGGTTTAGAAGTTGAAGTTTTATTGAAAATAGTTTGATGTCACCATGATGGTGATCACATTCGTTTTTCTCTGGCTGCTTTAACTGTGTGTCTCTGATACATATTTGTTATTGTCAGGCCCATCGCGACAAGGCAAGCAAACCAAGCAATTGCTTGGGGCCCCGAGCTGGCCTGGGGCCCCAAGACAACGACTGGTTAAGAATAAAATGCAACGACAAACTGTGTAAGCGCCCCTTTGATAGTCAATGCAGTAAAGTGCAACGACACTGTTATCGGGATCCCCCTCAAGGGGGCCCCTCTCAGTAGTCGCTGACAGCAGCCAGCCAACCACGTGATCTCTGCTGCCGGCAAAATACAAAACCTCCTCGGCAGTCATCATGAAGCGGAATTATGCTTCAGGAAGCCAGAAAAGAAAGAAGAGAAAGGAAGAGGAGGATAAGAAAAAACAAGATAGTGGTAAATTAGGCTACACTGGATAAAATAGCTCTACTTGTCTTGTACAAATGGTGTAATTTTTCAGCAGATAGGCTAGCATAAATGTTTATTAGCTACCTGCCTGACGGCAAATGCTGCTTGTAACGAACAGTTAGTGCAACTTTTTTTCATATGTTTTTTAACGGGATAAGGAAGACGCAGATCTGTTCCAGAATCACTGTTTATCGTATTTAATGACATGACATTGCTATAGCTTTGTAATAGGTTTTGATGAAAGTGGCATAGCATGCTATACTTACTATTCCACCGTGATAATCTACTTACCAAATGGGGGTTAGGAAAACCACACAATAAATTCCGTGCATCAAACATTAGCTTGGGATGTTTTTAAGCATTGGTAGTTGTGAAAGCAGCTGCATCTCTTCCCTTCTAATATCAAAATATGGAAATGCTAACATATCTTTTCTGTAACACTTTATAATAACCATCATTAATAGATGGTAAATTGTTAGTTATTTAATCTTTAGTTAATTGTCATTTAACTGTTAGCAAACAGTCTTTTTACTTAATAAATACTTTGTAACATTTTTTATTTATGCACAGTATGCAACAGCAGTATTTGCACTGTAAAACCTTTTTATTTATATAAAGTGTGGGTGAACTTAAACTGTATGGCTATGATGTGGTTCCTGTAGGCTTTGCGGGCGGGCATGGGGGTTTGGGGGGCCTCCATGTCCATTTTGCTTGGGGCCCCCAAATTCCTTCAAACGGCCCTGGTTATTGTAGGAATCCCAGAGAAACTCAGATCAGATGAACTTGGTCATTTTCAGTGATGATAGTCATCATGTAGTGGCCTGAGTAATTGATACCACCTGAAGTGTAATATCTGATTAAGTCGTTAAATATTAGTTGTTAATTTTGCATGCCAATAGTGGTGCAGAAAATCCTCCAGTGCTGTGATACTCAGATATTATTTTATGAAGTCATAATACAGAAAATGTTTTGACAGGATCATATAGACTCAGACAGACATCAAGAATCAGCGTATGAATCGCAACAATGGTGACAATGAAAAAAAATATTCTGATCAACGCTAAACTACTATAAAGTCACAAAAAAGCTTTGTTGATTGTCAGCATTGTTGAGATTCATATGTTGATTCTTGATGTCTCTATACTCCTAAAAACATGAACCAGCTCAAAACATTGTCTGTATAATATACTCTTTTTTTATTTTAGATTGCTATAAAACTGATGCCACAATATTACAATGGTCATGTGAAAAATTATGACATTAATCATTCACTTTGTATCAAACTAAAGTCTCTCTGTATATTATGTAAACTCAGCTTATATGTTCAGAGATTTGACTCAAGGTCATGTCAGTGAATCAGATCACCAAATGATGACTATAAAATCACCAATAAGTGACCAACATCATCTGATGAGATGTTCTCCTGCATTTATTACCATAACAAATGTGTATCAAAAACACAGTTAAAGCAGCCAGAGAAAAACAAATGTTAAAAATGCAGGGGTCATGAGCCCAACTAAAGCAAACACTGATCACCATCATGATGACATCAAATTTCTGTTAAAGGTTTTTGCACTTTATTTAAATTAGCATATTTTACTTAAATTTTATGGTTTTTGTTTGGCAGCCGTAGCTGCCAGTCATTTGACCCTTTTTTAAAGATTTTTTTCAATGAAGGTATTTGATCATAATAATTCATGAAATACCTGTGAAATAGCAGTTTTTTTTTTGTTGTTTTTTTTTTTAAGGTGCTGTATGTAGTTTTCTACTAAAATGAATCCTTTTTTTATTGCCTGTGTGTGAAGGGGTTGTAATCTCACATTAAAATGATCCACTTTGCGGGTTTTGCTATTACCTCGGAAAGCAAGTATTCTTATTTTTATGTGAAGGTGCCGGGTCGGATTTATCGTGAAATCCAGTGACGTGACCTGCACGCGCGCTCCAGAGCCTCTCGCTTCGTCTAGCCTACTGACTTTGCACTCAACAGCGACGACACTGCAACTTATGACATGGACAATATTTATAAAAAAAAAAAAAAAAGTTTTTTCTGCTGAAGCTCGTAAGGCCAGACGTGAATCGGATCAACTTCGGACGAAAACACGGATCAACATCGGCAAGGCATTTGAATCATGGAGAAACCTTATCTACAAACAGAAAATGTGAAGTGGTGCTTGCAGTGGCAAAATTCGGCAAGGTTGCTAGGGTTCCATACTTATCATGGTACGAGCATGGAGCATTAGTTCAACGTCAAGCTGATAAAAGCTGATAAAAGTAGCCTATTATTGTAACGTTGCAGTGGGAGTTTACCTGAGTTTCCAGCATGTTGTGTGATGCTTTCTCCGGTGTGTTGCGTCTCAGTCTGGCCGTACCCAGAGTGCACCCTCATGAGTTCGAGCACGCACTTGTAAACTTATTGGTTGCAATCTGAAACATCACTGCTAGAGGCCGCTGAAAACTACATATAGCCCCTTTAAATTATAATATTTTACTTTAATTTTAAAGGTGGTATCAGTAATTTCAGGCCCAAAAAAAAAAAAAAAGATCACATTCATCTAATCTGGGGGGGCCTGAAATCACTGATACCACCTTTAAGGGTTTTGTTTGGCAGTCGTAGCTGCCAGTCATTTGACCATTTTTTATGATTTATCTTTTACAATGAAGGTTTATGATCGTGATAATTCAGGAAATACTTGTAAAATAACAGTGTTTTTCAGTTTAATTTAGGATGTTTTACTTTAATGTTACAGGTTTTTTTGGGCTGCTAGTCATTCAACCGTTTTATCATTTACTGTTTTGTTACTGTTTAATTACAGATTATATTTGTAATTTTACATACATTTTTATGTAATTTAAGAAAACTTAAATAGACAGTTATACAGTAAATTTTCTGTATAAAAAAATTAAATTACAGAAATTTGTCATAAATGTCACAAATAACAGCTGCATTTTTAATTTACAGATATTATTTGTAATTTTACAGAGTTTTGAGTACAATTTAAAATGATAAAAAAAATCCTTTTGTGTATTATATTTGGAGATTTGATTAAGTTTATTGCTATTTGTATTGCTGTTTTTTGTGTTTCTCCTCTTTTCCCTCTCATTCCTCCATGCTTTCAGCTAGCAGGGAAAACGACTGCCTCCTGATCCAAATGACTTGTTGGGTGCCCTACCTGTTGTGATTGGAAGATGACTGGAAGGAAGTGTAATAAATCTTCAGTGCCCATTGAGAGGAGGAGAGAGACTAAACTGAGTGTATTGTGTGGAGAGGATTCCTTTCTTCTGCCCAGACACAGTTGTTGGTTTTGTTGACTTTGAGGTTGAACTTGTAATGTGAGTTGTGTGCCACCCAACATTACATTTTAAGAAACTTGTACTATTGAACCAAATTACTTAAAAAAAAATAATAATACATTAAAAAAAGTTATGCTTAATTCCCTGGAAAATAGGAACCGTTCACTTTTTCTTTTTTTTTTTATAATTTGTGGTCAATGGTTTACATACACCTTGGAGAATAAACTGCTTCATCAAGGCAGTTCTAAATAAAAAGACAAAATGTAAATTTTTATGATTATTAACATAGATAATAATGTAGATACTGCAAGGTGTTTAAAAACTTTGAAGTGCAACTGTATATCTATCGCTTTCATTCAATTGAGCCAGGTATTTTTCTGAAGAGTGTGCGAGAGGAGACCAGGTACCTGAGGAAGTCTCTTGTGTGACATGCCATATTATAACATCATTGACATCAGAGCCCGTCTACGGAGAGCTTGGCCACTCCCTATTAAGTCCTATTGTACCGAATTTTGGTTGTAGTTCCACCAGAGTTCCACTGGGGGGCGATCGCCGTGAGTGCAAAATGAATGGGAGTCTATGGAGCTAGACGGCTAAATTTGTCTCTTTCACCGATTGTCATTGAGAAATCTCAGATTTGATTGTAGGTTTTGCAAGTTCAACATGGGTTATAGGTCGAAAGTTGAATGAACGAGTACTTATGTCCTTTCGATTTCTTACAAGTTGAGTTGTTGTTGCCCATAACACGCTAACATTCTGCTAATGAACACTGATTGGTCAGTGAAGGACTGATTATGACCAGAGATACCGCTTGATGGCATCGCGGCATCCGAAGCGGGACCAGAACAACAAAACAAAAACTCATCTAGCATGTGTATTTACCTGTCTCAGCTGTGTTGTCGATGCCTCGAGAGAAAAGAAAGTGCAGAGGGCGAAAGCACTAGAGTGACTGAAGGATTGCCGTAAAGCAGTATCTCTGGTGATACGATGTGTATGACGTCATTGACATTTTAAAAGACTTTTTAAAGCAAATAAGTGACTCTAAAAAATCTAACACCCAGCAATGTGTAATTTCTTTGCATCTCCTTTCGAATACAACATTCAAATCACTATACAAAAAATTATATCCTGAGAAAAGTGGATTTTGAGGGGTATAGCTCCACAGACCTCCATTCATTCTGCACTCGTCCTGTGAGCGCCCCCGCATGGAACCAGAGTGGAACTGCAACCAGTTCAGGAGCCGGAAGTTTACTGAGAGTGGAAGTTCTCCCCTTATTAGACATTCTCTGGTGACGTCTCCCACAGGTGTCACAAGGTGAACATTTGATATAAAACACTCGATCTGCAGCAACTGCAAAGATAACATCCACAACGAAGCACCGCCCTGGCGGTCATCCACTACTCGCATGACCACAGGTACATACGTAACTAACGTTACTTTACATTGTTAAAATACACTGGAACCTGTGGCAAACAAGAGAATCTGTCCCACAACATTGGTTACTTTCACTTTCATTTTAGCGTGATTTTGGGTGGAGTGTGTCAATTAACGACGGAAGGAAGTTGTATTTAAAGGGAGTGTGTCGTACCTGAATCAGAAGCGTCATCCGTTTGTTTGCACATGAGGGTTGCCCGTATGAGTGATGGTTTACGGTGGAAAGACGGCTGCGTGTCAATCAGCTGTTTCACGTGTAACTTATGTCTGGTGCGTGACTGAAGCATTGCATTTCCAGACCAACTGTCGTGAGCTGTCCTGAAGACAAGGCAAAAAACGCTTATCCACCTATCTGGTGTCTGTTGACCCGCGATACTCATTGGTGCCTTCTATACCTGCAAACGTGGTCAGTACCTCTGCGCCGCCATTACACACACTGCAACACACGCACGCACGCACCCACTCGCATAGCTTTCGTATTCGCACATTCTGTGTGCTTAGTGTTTTGTTTATAATTGTTGTTGCCCGTTAAAATTATTGTTGCTGTTGATTTAATGTTGGTGATTTACTTAATGAGATGTTTATCCAATGTTTTCTTTGTTCTCTCTTTTCTTTTCTTATGGACATTTTTTGTGAATGAATGTGGACACGAATCTGCAAACGTGGATTAGCGTGACGCGGTCTGTTTCCGGCACGGGGTTCGGATCTTGAAGACCAGAGACCGCTAGTGTGAACATGTGAACTGCATTTTTTTATGTTTATTTTTTTTTTTTGCCCTTTTCGTTTTTCCTGTATGATTGTGATTCGGAACATATGGAAGAATAAATATCCCTTGTGAAATTACCTTTTTTCTGGGATTATTATTATAATTTGTTGTGTAACAGGTGGTTACCTTTTCTGCTATCCTGGGTTAAGTTAATTTGTGACAGGTTTAATCCTGTCTGGCGCCCGAAGGTTTTTTCTTTAAAATAATTATTTAAGTTAGGGCGGCGACCACCGTTACAGAGTGGCGCCCGAACAGGGACGGACTTGAAACCTGCTTGAACACTTGAAACTTGAGCTTTTGATTTTGACAATCCCTGTGAACTATTGAACACTTGAGGAAAAAAAAAAGGAAAAAAAACACCTCTGAAACATTGTGATTTGAAAACTGTACTTTTTTTTTTTTTATGGAAAATTGGTGAAACAATGGAATTGTCTGAATTAATCTGGTAAATTGTTTATGCTTGTGAAAATTGTTTTTTTGTGTGTATAAACTGTGAACGCTAAATTAACAATTAGAGTTGTTATCTCTAAGGTGTCACAGTAATTGATAATTGTTTGAATAATTGAAATAAGTGAAGGTGACTTACTTTGAATACTTATTGTTTTTGATTTACTTAGTGTTTTTGAGATAATACTGATTGAACAGTTGTGAAAAATTGTATTTTGTTGTTTAGTAGAACTCTTTCAGGGACAAACAAACTGACACACATCTCATTTACTGATATTTATTGTTTTTCACACTCAACATTCTTACACTCAATCACAGCAATCATGGCGCATACCCCTCCTTCCCAAACTACTTTTGTGGAAATTGAGCCTCCACCAGACATCTCAACTCCAGTATGGCCGCCTGCACTGCGACCGTGGATGCCTCTGGTACCACCTCCATGTGCTCCTGTGTTCTACCACACCCCCACTCCACTCAGTCCTGTTCATCCTGGAGCCCGTGTGCACATGTCCTCTCCTGTTCTGGCTGGGAGCACTCCAGTGCAAACTCTCACCTGGGCACCACAAGTGGATAACATGCAACTTTGCACCTCATCTGAATGTGGAACTTCTTCTTCAGTAGCACAACATGACCTGCCCAACATTCTACCAACTCCTGGAAGGGAAATACAAGAAGTCACTGCCCGGGTACAAGGGAACTGGGATACCTTGTTTGACTTGATGGCAAGGCAAGAAAGAAGAGTGAATGAACTTACCCAGGAAGTGAAAGATACCTCTTCTCATCACCAGAGCCAGATTGCTGATCTTGCTACAAAAGTGGAGGATAACAAAAAACAAGTTTTAACCCTGTTTACTACCACTAAGCAACAAGAGGAAACTGAAGCAGATAACCTGACTAAAGCGATGAAGTTAATGATCACGGAAGAACTCCAGAAGGTGGAATCTACCTTGGTGTCCGAACTACGATTCATGGTTGATCAACTCCAAGCAGAGGTTCAGCAGGACATCAAAGCTGTTCAAAACACTTTCCAAACAAGCCATAATAAGATAACTTCACAACTCCAACAATGTGTTACTCAAACTGACCAATGTCTCACCGGTTTCAAAGAGTTGAAAAGTGAAGTGGAGAAAGGATTTCAAAGTGTCAAAAAAAATGCAGATCAACAAAAGTTAAGTGTATTGACACCACCAGATCCCAGCACAACCAGTACTTTATCCCAGCCATCTCCTGCTGCTCCAGTGACTCCTTCAACTTCTTCAACCCCTCCTTTAACATCTGTGGTTAAAAGTGACCATATTAAATTAACTTTCCCCACATTTGGAAGGCCTTCAGACGATGCAGACCCCCTATTGTACTTAACCAAATGTCAGGATTTTTTGGCTATACATCCCCTTACAGATGCAGACATCCTGGCTACCTTCCGTACTGTCTTGTACGGAACAGCACGTGACTGGTGGGAAGTCAGACGGTCCACCATAACCACTTGGGATGAGTTTGAGACTGCATTTCTATCTGCTTTCCTTTCTGAGGATTATGAGGACGAACTGGCTGAACGTGTCCGTACTAGGATTCAAAGAGACACAGAATCCATTAGAGACTTCGCGTTTTCTTACAGAGCTCTCTGTAAAAGATGGAAGGCAGATTTTACAGAGGGTGAGATTGTGAAGATGATACTTAAGAATATCAAGCCGTACCTTGCCAGCCAATTGCGTAGCCGAGTGAATACTGTGGAAGAGCTGGTAAAATTAGGACATCAACTGGAAAAAGATTATGAGCAACAGCTTCGTTATGATTGTGGTCGAATGGGCCCTAAGCATCAAGCCACATCACAAAGACCCTCCTCAAACCAACCTACTGAGAAAATCCCAGTTCAGTGTTGGAGATGTAGAGGACAGCATCCACCAGGAAAATGTCCACACTATACCTCTCCCCAGTCACCTCAGACATCTGGTCCACAGTATTCTACCAGCGGCAAACAACCTTATCACCCCAAGTCAGGTGGTCATCCGTCCAACAACTCTGTTGCAGCAACAAGAAGTCATAAGTCACAATCAGCAACCAAGAAAACCTCCTCCTCATCTACAAGCTCTAATGAACGTGTAGCGATACCTCAACAACTAGTTGTTCCCCTTTGTATCGATGCCTGGTCAGGTAAAGCCATTGTGGACACTGGTGCAAGCTACACACTCATCAATGAGAATCTCATGAGGCAGCTTACATCCCCGGACCAGCTGCAACCGTGGTGCCGTGGTCCTCTTTATCTGGCAAATGGAAAAGCAGAGACTCCATTAGGATGGCTGAATACCACAATTAATTTACATGACCAAGCCTTTACCTTACCTACTGCTGTACTTTCATCCCAAGCTCTAGCCTATGCTGTAGTCTTGGGGTTGGACTTTATTTTTTTCAGTGGGCTGCAACTCAATGTCATTGATCAAAAATACTCCTTCAAGCTGGATCCTTCAAAAGAGTATCCCTTTCAACCAGGAAATCCAAGTGTGCCAAATGTAAGTCCCCAAAAAGAGAGATGTCAATTTAAGGAAGCCACACAAAACCTTTCCTTATTAACTTCTGTGCCCCCTCCATCATCACCATTGCAAATTCAACACCCGGATGGTATTGACGAACAGACATTGATAAAAAATGCTGTAGACGCTGCTCATTTACCCTTTGATGATAAGCTACAGTTACTCCAAATCCTGAACGAAAGCCCTCAGGTGTGTACTCTCCGTACTGGACGTACTGAGGTTCTCCAACACAGCATCTATGCCACCAGCCAAGTCCCCATTAAACAACGGCCATACCGTTTGTCTCCCCTCAAGCAACTTGCCCTGGAGGAGCAACTTGATGAGATGTTGAGGCAAGGAATAGTTGAACCATCCCACTCTGGTTGGGCATCACCGGTGGTCTTAGTACCCAAAAAAGACGGCAAATTTAGATTTTGTGTGGATTATAGAAAAGTTAATTCTGTAACAGAAAGTGACGCTTTCCTCTTCCCAATATAACAGAAATTCTGGAATCACTCTCTGGGGCCGCCATCTTCTCAACGATTGATCTAAACAGTGGATATTGGCAGGTGACCATGGACCTCAACAGCAAAACCAAGACAGCCTTCATCACTCCTGCAAGTCTCTATCAATTTAATGTTATGCCGTTTGGGCTCAAAAATGCTCCCGCAACTTTTCAGAGGCTCATGGAGACAGTTCTGGGAGAACTAAGGAGAAAAATATGCTTTGTGTACATCGATGACATCATTGTGTACTCGCCTTCAATAACCCAGCATTTCCACGACCTCCAGACTGTCCTCCATAGACTAGAAACTGCTGGTCTCACCATAAACTTGAAGAAAAGTCAATTTTGTCTTCAAGAGCTCACTTTCCTAGGACATGTTGTAAGTGTCAAGGGCATTTCAGCAGACCCATGTAAGACTGAAGCCATTCATGCCTACCCTGTGCCTACGAACTTGAAGGAAGTTCAGCGGTTCCTCGGGTTAGCAGGGTGGTATCACCGTTTCGTTCCGAATTTTTCCAAGATTACTGAACCCCTCAACGCACTGAAAAAGAAGGGACATAGTTTTCAATGGTCAATTCCGTGTCAGCAAGCTTTTGACCAGCTTAAGTCTCACCTCACCTCACCTCCCATTCTGGGCCATCCCGATCTTCAGCGGCCATTCATTGTTTACACCGATGCCAGTGACATCGGCCTGGGTGCCATATTAGCACAACGTAGGGACGTAGGCAGAGAGGAGGTTATAGCCTATGCAAGCCGAACCTTAACTGGGGCCGAGCTCAATTATACTGCAACGGAGAAGGAATGTCTTGCAGTCATCTGGGCCCTGGAAAAGTGGCAACATTACTTGGAGCACAAGCTTTTTACAGTTGTTACCGATCATGCTGCGCTGCAATGGGTCATGAACTCCACGAAAACCACCAGCCGCCTCATTCGTTGGGTTCTGCGATTGCAGAAATTCGATTTTGTTATTGAGTACCGAAAAGGGAAGCTAAATGTAGCTCCGGATGCTCTATCCAGGTCTTCGGTTTCCCCAGGATGTAACTTGTACACCAGCGGAAAAGACCCAGCACTGCCTGTATCAGATGTTGTCCTGTGGGACGAACAGCACAAAGACCCCGAAGTTACAAAATTATTGCAAGCAGTTGCAGATAATTGTGCGAGTCTGATTGACCAGTACGAAATAATTGAGGACAAATTGTATCACAAAACATACCTGACAAATAACCAACTACATTACAGAATCTACATCCCCAGCAGTCTCAGATCCACCCTTCTCCAGTACTATCACTCCACTCCCATCTGTGGCCATGGAGGAATCTACAAGACCTATAAGCGACTTCAGGAAGTAGCATTTTGGCCAGGAATGTGGTCAGCGGTGAAACAGCATGTGAGGACCTGTGTAAAGTGTCAAACTCTGAAAAGTGATAACCGGAAGCCTGCTGGAAAACTACAGCAAATCACAACAAGCCGCCCAAACCAAATGCTGGGAGTCGACCTCATGGGTCCGTTGCCACGTAGCCCAAATCAAAATGAATACCTGCTGGTCTTTGTTGATTATTATTCTCGATGGGTTGAGTTGTTCCCCATTCGGAGTGCCACAGCGAAGAATGTTGCCTCCATCTTCAGAAAAGACATCCTGACACGGTGGGGCGTACCAGACTTCGTTCTCTCAGACAGAGGCGCTCAGTTTGTTTCATCTGTTTTCAGAGAGTTATGTGAGAACTGGAGTGTTACTCCCAAATTAACTACAGCCTATCACCCCCAAACCAACATGACAGAAAGAGTTAATCGAAATCTCAAGAGCATGATGGCGGCCTATGTGGACGACAACCATCAGAGGTGGGACCAGTTCTTACCAGAATTCAGATTCGCCCTTAATTCAGCCGTTCAAGAGACCACTGGCTTAACCCCAGCAGAACTCCAGCTGGGTAGGAAACTCCAAAGTCCAATGGACAAAATACTCTCTGGGCCTAATCTAACCCCAGACGCTGCCTCGTATGATGTAGTTCATCATCTTCATCATCTGCAAACTCAAGCCAAAGAAAACAGCAAGAGAGCCAAAATGAGACAACTGAGGAACTATAACAAAAATAGGAGAGATGTAACATTCAAAAGCAAGGATCGAGTATGGTTGCGTAACTTTCCACAGTCTAATGCACAGCGTAAATTTAGCGCAAAACTAGCCCAAAAATGGAAAGGTCCTTACCGCATTATCAAGCAGCTGGGTCCATGAACTATCAAATAGCCCTTGAAGACACTGGAGAAGATGTACGTACAGCTCACGTTTGCAACATAAAAATGTGTTATCCAACGGCTGAGGAATTGGAGATACAAGAAAAGAAAAAACTCCTGGATATATTTCAAGAATCCTCTGATGACGAAGATTTTCTAGGATTTTAATCTGCGTTTTCTCTCTTCTGAACAACCATAGGTTGTTTTCTTCTAGGGGGGGAGAGTGTGGCAAACAAGAGAATCTGTCCCACAACATTGGTTACTTTCACTTTCATTTTAGCGTGATTTTGGGTGGAGCGTGTCAATTAACGACGGAAGGAAGTTGTATTTAAAGGGAGTGTGTCGTACCTGAATCAGAAGCGTCATCCGTTTGTTTGCACATGAGGGTTGCCCGTATGAGTGATGGTTTACGGTGGAAAGACGGCTGCGTGTCAATCAGCTGTTTCACGTGTAACTTATGTCTGGTGCGTGACTGAAGCATTGCATTTCCAGACCAACTGTCGTGAGCTGTCCTGAAGACAAGGCAAAAAACGCTTATCCACCTATCTGGTGTCTGTTGACCCGCGATACTCATTGGTGCCTTCTATACCTGCAAACGTGGTCAGTACCTCTGCGCCGCCATTACACACACTGCAACACACGCACGCACGCACCCACTCGCATAGCTTTCGTATTCGCACATTCTGTGTGCTTAGTGTTTTGTTTATAATTGTTGTTGCCCGTTAAAATTATTGTTGCTGTTGATTTAATGTTGGTGATTTACTTAATGAGATGTTTATCCAATGTTTTCTTTGTTCTCTCTTTTCTTTTCTTATGGACATTTTTTGTGAATGAATGTGGACACGAATCTGCAAACGTGGATTAGCGTGACGCGGTCTGTTTCCGGCACGGGGTTCGGATCTTGAAGACCAGAGACCGCTAGTGTGAACATGTGAACTGCATTTTTTTATGTTTATTTTTTTTTTTTGCCCTTTTCGTTTTTCCTGTATGATTGTGATTCGGAACATATGGAAGAATAAATATCCCTTGTGAAATTACCTTTTTTCTGGGATTATTATTATAATTTGTTGTGTAACAGGTGGTTACCTTTTCTGCTATCCTGGGTTAAGTTAATTTGTGACAGGTTTAATCCTGTCTGGCGCCCGAAGGTTTTTTCTTTAAAATAATTATTTAAGTTAGGGCGGCGACCACCGTTACAAACCGATACAGCTAAATACTTTACATTATGCCGACAACAAACCACGTGAAACATTTTAAATCTATACATAAATGTCAATATAGATAAATATGAATACAGTCTGACACTGGAAGCATTACATATTGCTGTTTTTTTTTTTTTTTTTCAATAAATGTCGTTATTAGACAATTAAACTATATTTAGATTCCTATGGACATATAATGTTGCTGTAGTTGTTTGCCTGTAGAAGTTCAAGAAGATGGCTGTCATTAGCGTTTGTTTTTGTATTGTTGTTTTATCCATTTCATATTATGAGCAGTTTTCAAGACCTTTAGCAAATATCCTGAAGACACTATAGCTGTGTCCCAAAGTGAAGGCTGCGTCCTTCGAAGGACGTATTTGAAGGCCGATTGGCCGTATTTGAAGGCCGATTGCGTCACAGCGGCGCGACGAAGGACGTCCCAATTCAAAGGCTGCATCTTTGGAAGGTCGCATTTGAAGGCCGATTGCGTCACCGCGGCGCGATGAAGGCTGTCCCAATTCAGTTTTGCATCCTTCGAAGGCCGTATTCGAAGGATGGTTGCGTCATCACGCCGCGACGAAGGCTACCCTGATTCAAAAGCGACGCCAAATGCACCCTTCGTTTCCCCGTGAAAGAAAGGATACATAAATGGACCCTTAGCGGACTATCCTACCCTATTCTACCCCATAAGTCATTGCGCGCCGTTGACGACAGCATTTATTTATTTATTTATTTTTAAAGGCGGCCAAGACTAGAGATCGGTGGTGGACAGCAAATTCACATTTAAATGTAAGTATTATGTTTTCATTTACTCAAATAGCTAGCGAAACCAGAGTTAAAGTTTCTTATAAACTTCATCTTAACTCCTTCCTCACCATTGCGTGGCTTCATTTGTCAGGTAGTTTGAGGCAAAACTTGTGGTAATAACGTTATTAGTTTAAATGTATCATATTTTGCAGCGCGATCGCGTTTGAATGTATCACATTTTGGATCGCGATCGCGTTTGAAAAGCAAACGGCTTCATGGTTTTACTATTATCTCATTTCATATCATCATAACAAATGGAAACATTTGAAGTAACATGATAATCAATATATTTTTATTGGCCCAGATGCCACTGAGGACTTCAACATTCACATGAGTCTCTGTACATGAACATGGTAAAGTGAAAATCAAACACCTTGGAAATGAAAGGTATGTACAATGTTTTTAGGAATGGCACAAAGGTATAAGTGCTTTTTTGGCATTTGTTGTGTATCTTTGGACTATGTTGTGTTGTAAATAAATCCAAACAATTTAAAAGCCATTCTTTTTTAAATCTCCTCATTTACAGTATTGTGCAAGGTTGCTCAGAATGACAGGGCCTGATAGCTCCTAATAGGGCCGTTAGGGGAGGGTCTTTGTCTTTCTCAGGTGTGAAAAGCTTACATATTAATGACCTCCGCATAAAGCTTTTTCACACAAAACACGTCGTAAAAATTTTAAATCAATATATTGTCTTATCTGAATGAGCAGTCAGGGTGATTTTAACATAGTTTTAGAGCAAATATTCTAGGCTACGTGATACAATTTTCAAAAGTCTTGTGAAGAAATAATCAGTATGGGTTTCATGACCTTATTTCAGTGACAATTTTTTTTTGTATTTTCACAAACCACGCATAAATGTCATTATCTCAAAACTACAAACTTTTACATACATGCTGCTGATATATTATTGTAGCAGAGTTTGTGCTGAATACAGTGTAATTAGACTTTAGCCATGAAAATGTCACAAGTAACAGAAATAACCAGAAATGTCAGAGCATGTCAGAACACCTCCAGGGCCAGAAAACAGCTCACACTGTTAAAAAAAAACTGTGAAATTTACGGTAAAAAACCGGCAGCTGTGGTTGCCAGTATTTTACCGTAAAAAATAAGGTAGCAACCTTTTATGTTTTACGGGATTTAAATTTACGGGCAAAAAAACACAATGTAAAAAAAACCCTGTGAAATTTACGGTAAAAAACGCCAGCTTGGTTGCCAGTATTTTACCGTAAAAAATATGGTAGCAACCTTACTTTAAAAAAAAAAAAAAAAACTTCAGCAGGATTTAAATGTGTGGTGAAAAAAAACATCAGCTGTGGTTCCCAGTACTTAACCATAAAAAATACAGTAGAAACCTTTTAGTTTTCACGGGACAACTGTTATATTACATAAACCGATAAATGTTATCATTAAAGTTCACTAAAGTATTAAAGTCTGCTTTATATCTTTGTAATATACTGATAACCATCATAATAACACAAGTGGTAAAAAAGAAAAAAACACAATGATTTAAGTATACCATTAGTTTTCCACAAACTGAGGCACATGTTAATATTAAGAAGGTGCACAGTGTCATACACACAAACATTATAAACCCCAAATGTATAAAACTGATAACAAAAACCAAGAAGAAACATAATTATTTAAATGAAAGTGTCACACAGGGAATTCTGGGAATGTCCATTTAGAGAAACAACAGGAACAGAAAAAAGAGACGAGCAGAAACACAAGAACTACAACTGACTTCAGACACAGCCTTAGATGAAATCAACTGAAGATAAAAAAACATTAAATCTGTGAAGATCTCAGCAGAGGAGGATTAAACAACTCCACAAACAGCATTACCAGCTTCACTTATTACTAATCAGACTGACTTTATTTCTGTCAGACGTCTACAGGTCTGTTTGAGAATTAACAGAGGTTTAGATGTTGATGATTTATTGTTTCATTTGAAGTCACCATGATGGAGATCAGTGACTGCTTTAGTTGGGCTCTTGACCCTTGACTTTCTGACATTAGTTTTTCTCTGCCTGCTGTAACTCTGTGTTTATAAGACATGTTGATTATGGCTAGGAAATCAGAGAGAAAATGAATCATGTGATGGCGGTTGTGTATCAGTGATGGCAATCACCATGTTTGATTCACTGAGCTCTTATCTTTGATTATATGTGTAATTAATTTTACATTATTGATTGTAGTAGCCCTATGATTCTACAGCATGTGATCCATCATTGCTGTGATAATCAGAAGAATTTTTAAAACATTGTGTACAATAACGGTTTGAACTGCTGAATCTTTCAGACACACACAGACATCAAGAATCAGCATATGAATCTCAACAATGGTGATGATAAAAGTGCAGTGCACTTGATGGAGCCTCCAATCAAAACTCATCAGTATCTCCCAGCATGCATTGCAGCAGGAATACATTATGCTGAATTGCCTTAGTATTTTCTTTTATTATTATATCTGCTTTTATTTTTTTATGTTGTTTTTGGTGCAGCTTTTTAGTAGCTTGTTTTGTGATGTTCAGAGTTTTATCTGATTATTGTGTTGATTGTCACCGTTGTTGAGATTCATACGCTGAATCTTGATGTCTGTGTTGGTTTAAATCGAGCAGTAGTTCAAAACCTTTTTTCTACACTATGTATTTTTAAAGTTCTTCAGATTATCTGTTGCTCGCTGCTGGCTTACAGAGATATTATACTCAATAATATGAAATATTTATTTTTTATATTATAATTAATATTATCACTTTGCTCATAAAGTGAGAGATAAGACTCTTTATGAGATCAGTGAATCAGGCCACAATATGACGATTATCTCATCATTAACCTGCCATCATCACCTGGTCACATTTTCTCTCTGATTTTCATGCCATAACGTTTGTGTTATATAACCACACAATTAAGGCAGTCAGAGTAAATCTAAAGTTAAAAAGTCAAGGGTCAAGAGCCCAACTAAAGCAAACAGTCATCTCCATAATGGTAACTTCAAACTTTATTATTTTCAATAAAACATCAACGTCTGAACCTCTGGTAATTCTCAATAATTAGATTACAGGAAACCACAGCTGGCAGGTTTTTATTTTTTATATAAAAGTTCAGTTCAATGTTCAATGCCATAAAACCTAAAATATTACTACCGTATTTTTTACGGTAAAGCACTTGCAAGCTGCTAGTTTTTTACCGTAAACTTTAGTTCAGTGCCGTAAAAGCAAAAAAAAATTCTACCGTATTTTTTACGGTAAAGTACTGGCAACCACAGCTGCCAGTTTTTTTCCGTAATATTTAGATCACTGCCGTAAAACCTAAAATATTACTACCGTATTTTTTACGGTAAATCGCTTTCAACCAGCTGCCAGTTTTTTACCGTAAACTTTAGTTCAATGCCGTAAAACATAAATATTTATACCGTATTTTTTACGGTAAAGTACTGGCAACCAGCTGGCAGTTTTTCACCGTAATTTTTAGTTCGATGATGTAAAACTTTGTAAAATTAGTAAACATTTGCTACCGTATTTTTTACGGTAAGGTACAGTAAATGCAACGGTAAGTTTTTTTTTTACAGTGTACTTCCAAAATCCGTACATTTAACCCTCTGGGGACCAAAAACGCGCCCGCGCGTTTTGCTCGTTTTTTTTTTTAGCAATGAAAAATAAACACAAAATGCTCTGTTAATTTTGATCTTTAATTTTCGTGTTATACATCAATCGATCCTGTTCAGTTTCTATTTTTTTTCTGTATACTCACAATAAAAATAAAGTGTTTTGCTTTTTGACAAATAAAGAAACTTTAACATGATGCAATTTCTGCCTTCTCTCTGTCAGTAAACTCCCATTTGAAACGCGTTCGAAAATGATCTATAACTCCGCGAAAATTCAGTCAAACAGGCAAACAGACCCACGGGCATAAAGCTTGAGATCGCAGCTTTTAAATGAAGTCATTTATATAAAAAACAAATATTATCAGCTTCTGTAATCTGTATAAAAAGAGAGCGATTCCAGTCGAGCTCATTACGAGCTCATTGACTTTAATTCGTTCACGCCTACTCACGGAGCGCGCTATTCACAAGATAATGTGCTAAGCCATCTATGCAAAACAGGTAAACGCCCCCAAGCAAATGCATTAAACGCTTCAAGTTTCATCATTCAGTCACCTGCGCGTTGGGAAGATGACACGGTACACCGGTGCGGAAGCCCTTCAGTTCGTCCTGGATACTAGCGACGAAGAGTCCAGATTTTCATCAGAAGAGGAGCGCGACTACTCTGATGACGACCGTTTGTATTTTGAAGAGCAAATTGATCCAGCCGTGGATAGAATTTCGGATGAGTAAGTATTTATTCTTACTTGCATTAGTTGACAAGCTATTCAAAACATGAGCTTACATATTATACTGGGTGGACTTGCCATCCAGAGTATTGACATTTGATATCTACCTATATTCAACACGATCTAATGAAAGTGCATATCTATACCATGAATTTAATATATCGTACCATTTCAACGTCAAAAATGTTTTGTTTTGTTTTTTTTGTGTACATATGCTACACCCCTTGGTTAGGAAATTTGTATTTGTATGTGTAGCCTAAATGATATGTTTAGATCATTATGTATGAAAGATAGAATTTAGAAATTATTTTAGAAAGGAGGCCTAGTAGGTGTTTAGATTATATTTTGACTATATAAATGCTGCCTCATTATCATTAACGATGCATGCTCGCAAATATCAGTTGTAAATGTGTGTAAATGTGCTGAAATGTGTAAATATACCCAGTTAATGAAGTGCACAAATGTGTTAGGCTAATGTTTGCGGTGTGCCTCTCCGGTAATGGCCCATTGACACGCATATAGGCTTATTGCACGCGTCTAAAATTATTTACATCAGTTATTCATTATAGACTAATGCTACTATAGTTATATTTATGTAATAATATTCTTCAACTTTTTTAAAAGGAATGTAGCTTCATCACTACCTCCGCCTGCAACTCGGAGTGCGCTTAGCAACACAGTCAGAAATCAGAAAGAGTAAGTACATATTTACCTACTATTTTACAGATGTTAGTTACATTTTGTTTATATACTTAGTGATGATACAAATGTAGCCTATATGTGCCTGTGTGGCTTTGCAACAAATGTGTTGTTATATGCACAATATAACAATTATTGATTGGTAATGTTAATATAAAAGAGCTTATATTGTGTTGCTTTATCAGCATTGCTAAATGTCCATCAGTTATGCATGTACTGGAATAGTACTCTGTAAAATATATGATAAAAATAGTTTTCAACTTTAAACAAAATTACAATAAAACAGATTGAAAAACAAAACATTTGAGTCTCCTCATTCTTTGTTCAGGCTGCCTCACTTGATGGCCCATTAGCACTTGGGGGAGTGTCTATGTCACACCCCTGGTCTGAATCTCATTAATAATGATGACCCATTACCACTCCCACGCATAAACCTCTTCTGACAAAAAAACTGTTTTACAATGTTTAAATCAATGTAGTGTTTTATGTGAACAATTAGGCAGGATGATTTTCACATAATTTTGAAGCTAGAACTCAAAGGGACAACATCAATTAATCAAAAGTCTTGTGGACACATATTTAATATGTGTTTTGTGTTCTTAAATCAGCAACTTTCATTTTATTTTTTTCCAATAACCACGCATAAACATTATTCTCTTAAAAATACAAACATCTACATACACGTTGCTCGCATATTATGGTAGCCCTGTTTGTGCTATATAGAGTGAATTTACACCTTTGCCATTAACATGTTTATAAATAACTGAAAAAAGCACAAATATCAAGGCATGTCAGAACATCTCAAGGACCCCAAAAACAGCTTGGTCCCCAGAGGGTTAACAGTATATCAATGTAAAATTACATGAAATGTCCTGTGAGAGCTATTACAGTTTTTCACTGTATATAGTAAGGGTACATACCGTTAAGGAATTGACAGTTTTTTTCCGTTGCTTTTTTACAGTTTTTTACTGTTAAAATTACGAACATTTTTTTACAGTGCAGACCTCAGAGGGTTAACAACCTGTTTGTAATATTTGCACCAGTCTATCTCACTTGTGTATTATAAGAAATATCACTCACCCTATAAAGCCCAAAACAATAAGAAAAGCAATAGATAAGGCAATGGGGTTTTACTTTTATGTGTTTTTGTAGTGCTGTCATGCAAGCTATGTGGTTTTAACCAAATTTGAGTACACAGAAATATGATTTCTTAAGTATTTTGTATGCATGTCTTGATGTGTCATATTTTTCAGTGTTAACAATGCACTTAAGATTGCTCCTCTGTGTTAAGTACCCTTTTCTGCTTTTTTAGAACAATTCAGGAAAAATGGGAAGGTAACTACCATACAGGAAATAAATAAATAAATAAATAAATAAGAAAATTAATACACACATCTTTGCTGAAATGTATTGTGCTGTTGTTGTTAACAAGCCATGGTTAGGATTAGGATTGCAAGTGTCCTAGGATTGCAAGTGCCCTTAGGATTGCAAGTGTCCTGGGACATGTGAGGGTGTGAGTGGGAAACCCACTGCTGAAACTTGGCCCTGGTTTGTCCTTATGGATGAGGTGTTGGGACAGAGGCATTGCACCAACCCCCCTGTCCTCATTGCCTCAATCCCTGAGGACACACCAGGGCCGAGTTCGGCAGTGGGTACCCACGGTGAGGAGGAGCCAGAGGCAGCAGCACCAGCACCAGCAGCAGCACCAGCAAGAGCAGCAGCAGCACCAGCAATAGCAGCACGAAGGTGGCGAGACAGGACGAGTTTTTGGACTTGATCAGAGAAGACATGCAACTAGAGAGGGAGGCAGAGGCGAGGAGAGCACAGGAGAGAAGGGGAGAGGATGGACAGGCTGTTTTCTCTTCTTGAGAGAATGATTAAAAAATACATATATTTTCTACATATTCTTGTTAAACTTTTTTTCACAATTTTTCACAATGTGTAAATAAAAGAGAATGAATTGTTCTGGACATTGTTTATTTTTGTATTTTTGTTAATTTCTACATAAAACAAATTCTTCTATACCTTTTTTTTCAAATAAAATTGGTAAATAAAAATCATTTGTTCTATAGGCTACATTAAAGTACTTTTTCCAACTATTTACAACATACGTTAAACATATCAAAATCAACAAACATTTAAATGTACAGTACATAAAATAAGAAAAAAATGATGTAGACTCATATTCAGCTGAGCAGGGAGACCCTGGTGGAGCCGCTGGACTGGGATGGGCTCCACGATAGAGACCCTGGTGGAGCCGCTGGACCAGGATGGGCTACCCCTGGTAATGCCTCCTGCTGGTGGGACATCATCTGGGATGCTCTCCAGACTGTTTAAGCTTTCAATCACTCTCAATGAGCCGCAGCGCGGCGGCGTATTACACTGCAATAGAAAGAATAAACTTTGCAAAGTCTGTGATTGTTGCGTTGAACTATTTTCGTTTTGTACCGTTTTAATTGGTTAGCTTGGCTGCAATTTCTTTGGCAATACAAATTTAAAATGTTGCAAGAATAAGATTCTGTGTTTCTTATTTTGCATCGCAAAGGGAATAAACTCTAAACTTGCGCAACCCTGTTTTAAATAAATTTTTATTATCTTATGCTGTTTTGTTAACGTCTTATGATGTTGCAAAGCCTCATTAATGTAGCCTCATATTTTTCTACTGCAATGTTTTATGTTGAAAATGTTATCATTATTAAATTTATTCAATTTGATTTCAGTAATTTCCGTATTGTGATTATTAATTCGTTAAATGTTTCATTTGAATTGATCATCTGCTACCAGCTTTCAATCGCTCTCAATGAGCCGCGGCGGCAGATTACGCAATAGAGAATAAACTGACACTTTGCAAAGTCTGTGATTGTAGCGCCTCTTAGCGGTAAGAGGCTGCAAATACACACCCGCAAAGTATTATTCTGGTTGAGGACCAACTGTACTGCAAATAAACAAAACAATAATACATTTTACATTTACACTTTATTAATGAAGTCTAGCACAATACAACAGCAACTAGGTGAATCATAACTTATAAGTCACTATTTCTTAACATATTAATTTGTACAGAACAAATAATATATCTCTGTTTCATTAAAGGAGAACTCCGGTCAATTTTAACATTGAGCTAATTTTTTTGTAAATTTGGAGTGCTGTCAGGACAGAGAACAACTACAAAAATCGGTGTTGCCTACACTGTGTTATCCTCTTTTTAAAATTTGCACCATGTTGACTTCAATGGGGCAAGTTTTAAACCTGCTTTTAGCCTCTTAACATCCTTGATGTGTCATTACAAGTGCACAGAAAATGTGAGTGATTCCTTCGGAGTGAACGCGGGTGAATCTGACTGCAGTAGATGTGAAAGATATGAATAAAAGTAATGTTAATTCAGCCAGCGCACATACCTGTATTTACATCCTGTTTTCGGTCGAAGACCACAGTAGTCGATTGTCGAGTTCTCCACTGTTGCTTAGTTACCTATGATCACGCGCGTGAACTTGACAATCGGAGTTCTCCTTTAATTCATACAGTAAGCAGCACTTAGATAACGTGCATAAGCATTCCACAATGACGTTCATCATTTGCTAACGACACGGCATGACTCATTTCTCTCGAATGGATTTATGACTCAAATACTCAAATATTTCTAGATATTCACAAATATATTCAATCTTAAGCAAGTAAGGAATAAATTAAACTCACTTTTCTCAAATGGACGCACACAGTTGTTGCTAATCAACAAATACTGCAATGCCACTTCTGGAACAGTGTTCCCGTGGAGAGCACAGCTGTTTTTTATCATGCACATTTCTCTTGCGCAATCACTTCCAGTGCCTGTGCCAATGGCCGCTAGATGGCGCTTTTGCGCTACCTTTGTTACAATGATGTTGGTTCAACATCATGCTTGCACTCTCAGAAAACTATAACAGCCTGAAATCAACTGGAAATAAAAGAAGAGTATAAATCTCTCAAGATCTCGGCAGAATTTATTTTGAGAATTAACAGGTTTAGATGTTGTTTTCATTGAAAATATTGGTCAACATTATGGTGATCAGTGTTTCATTAAGTTGGCCAGTTTGACTCTTGACATTTATGTGAGTTTATGTCTTTGTAACAGCGTTTACTAAAACATAATTTATTCCAAAGAAAGCCATGAAATAAAGATAGTCAGGAGATATAGTTTTCAGCATCATAAAGTAGAATAATTGACTAATTCTAACCCTGACCAAAAGTGGTTATTTGTTATTAATAGATTATATTCACTAACAATTAGAGGTGGGCATAGATTAAGTTTTTTTATCTAGATTAATCTAGATTAATTTTGAAATTAATCTAGATTAATCTAGATTAAAATGGCTCATTTGAATTCTGCCGAAGGCATTCAAAATATGTGTGCTACCCAAATAATGACTATAAAAGTAAGTCTTTGAGAACGGGTTTCTCAAGCCAGGTGGCGCATTAGACCAGGGGCTCATCTCCTGTTTCCAAAATGCATCACAAACTGCTTGAGAAAGCTGTTCTACTCATAGACTGTAAAAGGTTACTACTGTAATGTTACTGTCCGTAGGCAACATTAGGTAGGCCTATGTTATTAGCAACTGCTATAGGCTATCAATTAGGGATGGGCGATACTGCCTAAAATCTATATTGTGATATACATTGCAGCCTCTTGCGATAATGATATATATTATAATAAAACCATTTCAGAACAGGTTACACAGACCCTGCTAAACAACTGCTAAATGTATTTTTTTTTTTTTTTTAAGGGTGTATGTAGTTTTGAGAACATATATTGTGCAAAACTGTAAGTATACAACATAATTTTGCAGATAAATAAAATTTAAGTACACTAGCTGCAGGGACTTAAGTAGGTCTAATGTGTATTATGGCTTGGAGCTTATGAAACCCCAAATTTAAAATTAGAATATTGTCTAACTGATGTATTTTCAGTTAAAAAGAAACACAACAATGATTCTTAAAATCGGGCGCAGACAGAGATTATGTGCTACACCACTAAGATATATTGGGAATAATACGCGCGCGCTGGTATTCAGTGATATGTTTCGTTTTGAATTTGAGGTGGTAGAACAGATTAGTCGTGTGTTAACTTACCGAACTGTTACCCCACACACTCTGTCTATATAGTTTGCTGCTGCTCCTGCTCGTCGGACGGCTTAAATCCAAACCAAGTCCAAATAATGGATGTTGCACCGATCTTTTTCACCAGCTTTCACTTTCAGCCGTTGCAGCCGGGTGTACCTCGCGGCCGCGGGTAGATTGCGTCATCATAGCTTGTGTAGTATGGAGCAGCTCCCAACCCAACAGATTGAGAATAGATTAACGGCGATATTTTTTTATCGCCCGATAAGAGTCTTTTTTTTAAATACAACAATGTATTTAAAAATCAAAATGCAGAATGTCTGATCTGTGGCAAGAAAGTATTGTTAGTAGTGGTGGGCCGTTATCGGCGTTAACGTGCTGCGTTAACGCCGATAACGGCCCACCACTACAAATTACAATTACAAACATTACAAACATTACAAACATTACAAACGTTTAATAAAGCTCCCGGAAGTCTGGAAGCCTCACTATTGTCTACTTTTTTTAGACATTTCAATGTATTTTGAAGTCACATACTTTTACAGGTCTTCAAGTGCCTTATATGTAGTGCCTTATTGCGTTGTTTTTGCCTCTTCACGATGACTAACTTAATTTAGTCCTAATTTGTAAGTCGCTTTGAACAAAAGTGTCTGCTAAATGACTAAATGTCTAAAAATATCTAGTAGTTTATCTCTCTTTGTTATATAACATTGGAATGAAAATCTATTTTTATTCTTTATTAAAACAAAAGCCTGTTCTTTTGTGTAAGCCTGTGTTTGCATATTATGTGTTTGCATGATAAAATAAATATATTGTAAATTTTGTATAAATCATGTATCTCGAGACTAATTTATACTCTTAATATTTACTATTATGGCAATTGTATTGGAATTTTTGCATTGGAAAATGCTTTAACCAAACATGAAAAAATGTCTTTGGTCATAAAAAGGTTCCCAACCCCTGCACTACAGAATATCTTTTGCAAATTTATTATGACAAATGTGTTTTGTAAACACACAGTTACAGCAGCAAGTGAAAAACAAATGTAAAAAAAAGTCAAGGATCAAGAACGCAATCAAAGCAAACACTGATCATCATAATGGTAACCTCAAACAAAAACGATTACACATCAACACCTAAAGCTCTGTTTATTCTTAATAAAAAGTTTTGTATGAAAGAATTAGAGTCATACTGGTTTGTAATAAGTGAAGATGTTGAGATCTTGAGATCTGGTAGTGTTTATTGGTCTGTTGGGATTTAAAGGGTTTCTGTTGTCTAAGTTTTGTGAGGTCACTGTTGTGCTTATTTCTTCTTTCTTTCAGTGCTTGTTCACAGCAGGTGTTTGAATGATTAAAAGAATGTTCCAGGAACATCATACTTTAAATAACATTCCAGTAACATTAAGGAAACGGGACATTTTTATGTTCTTGGTATGTTACAAATCAGCATTCCATGTTGAGTTAATACAAGTTAAGCTGAAAGAACTTTTGAGGAACATCATACTAACCTTGAAAAAAAAAAAGCATTAACATCAAGAAAACTGGGCATTGTAATGTTGCCATAACCAAAACTGAAATGTTTGGAAAAAGTTCTAATTACAAAAAAATGTTAGCTGGGTGTCTGGTGTTGTTCTGCAGTAGATGTGTTTTTCATGTCTGTATTCAGTGTGTAAAGCTGGTTTGTCAGCATCAGCTCATGCAGTTCAAGTAAAATCAGGCTCCTCCTCTAACAGGTAAAAGAGGAACAGGTAACCCACTGCTGGGAGAAGCATTTCGCCACAAACAACCAAAGGTAAAAGTAAAAGCTCAATGCTACACCTGCTCTGGGTTTTCTGGCTAAATCTTTGATATATTTTATTTAAAGAGTGTTTTAATATTTTATTCTGTATTTGCTTTCTAAGAACCATTACTGAACAGTGTGATCTGTCTGGAGTCACATTCAGCAAACATGGCAGATGGATCTTCCTCACTTCCAGGTATAAAACATCTTCTGCGACTGTGAATGACGGGATTCTGTATTTGGAAAAAAGAAAAAAAAATGTTTTTAATATTTGACGTGTTTTTGTAACTGATAAGCCAAACAACTCATGTCAAACCCTATTATTAGACCCTGTTTTTTAAATTTAAAAATAATTAAATCTATATCAGATCTGTGGGTTTAAAGTGTAAATACCATTTTAAATTCCTCTCTCTTTATCAGATCGGAGGATTGTGCTGTTGGGTAAAACTGGATCAGGAAGGAGTTCAACAGGAAACACCATCATCGGCGACTTTGTGTTTAATCAAGGTTGTTCTGCTAAGTCTATGACTAGACGCTGTGAAAGACGTGTGACTGCAGTGGAGGAGGATAAAATCATCTCAGTGATCGACACTCCAGGACTATATGATACGTCAATGAGTGAAGAAGAACTGAAGAAAGAGATTGTGAAGTGCATCTACATGTCTGCTCCTGGTCCTCATGTGTTTCTGCTGGTCATCAGACTGGGTGTGAAATTCACAGAAGAAGAGAAGAAAACAGTGACATGGATCCAGGAAAACTTTGGAGAAGAAGCTTCTCATCACTCCATCATTCTGTTTACTCACACTGATCTTCTAAAGAGCCTTTCATTAGATGAATATATCAGTGAAAGTGATGATCTCAAGGCTCTTGTTGATGAGTGCGGTGGCAGATTTCACTCATTCAACAACAAAGACATGAGTAATCGCTCTCAGGTCACAGAACTGCTGAAGAAGATTGATGAAATGGTGAGGATCAATGGAGGACAGCACTACACTAGTGACATATTTAAAGAGGCCCAGAGAAGGACTGATCAAGAGGCTTTAAAACAAATACTGAGAAACTGTGGGCAAACAGCACTAAAATTAATAGGAGGAGGGATAGGAGGAGGGATAGGAGGAGTGGTAGGAGGAGTGGTAGGAGGAGGGGTAGGAGGATGGGTAGGAGGAGGGTTAGGAGAAGAAGGGTTAGGATTAGTGATAGGAGGAGTGATAGGAGGAGTGGTAGGAGGAGTGGTAGGAGGAAAAGTAGGAACAGAAGCAGCAGCTGCGGGAGTAGAAGCCGTAGCAAAAGCAGCAGCAGCAGCAGAAGCAGCACTAGCAACAGGAGCAGGAGCAGCAGCAGTAGCAGGAGAAGCAACATTAGGAAAGGAAAATAAGGAAACAAAAGGAAAATAAGGGCCATAGGTAATCTGATTTGTTATGTTTGTGGCATTATGCAGCTACTTTGTTTCTGTTGTTGTTTTTGCTGTCTACTCCTCCTTTAGGATTGGTCCTGGACTTAATCCGAAGCTATTTGTGGCTGGACCAGAGAAGAGGCCTGGACTATAAATTTCCCGGAATTCCTCTTACTTTTCCCCTGTTTATTGGGTTAGATAAGGAGATGGGTACGTTTATTGTATGTTTGTTTCTTTTATTTTTGATTCATAGGGAAGTTATTTTTTTGTGGGAAAGTTGGTTTCTGTTTGTTTATTGTTTTCGCATTAACTCATCCCTGAAGATTTTGCTTCTAATCTTTTCTTTGTTTGTTTGATTCTTTCTTTTTAAGATATTGTTTTGTAAAAGTTAAAGTATACTACTCTGAAAACAAACTAGAGAGCAAGAAAAAAAAAAAATGGCTAAGAAGTATTGTTTTGTTGTTTATGTTACACCCAGACCTAGACCATGGACCGAAACAGATTGAACAACAAAGGCCAAATCTTCATATACTAATTTCTAATTCGGTTCTCTAAAAGATTTAATGAGAATTGGATTTAGTTTTTGGAGATTGCCATGTTCAGTATATACTTTACTGTATGTATATTGATTATTTAATCTCTTGTATTGTGATTGTAAAAACCTGAAAATATATCTCTCATTTTCTTCCTAAATAAAAGTGCATAGAAAAAAATAATTTCTATATAAACACATTCAATACAACAGTTCTTTCTGGTTCTCGAATCTGATTGGCTGAGAGCCTTTTCCAGCCATGCGATATTCACCCAGTAACAGCACTCTAACCATTGCAAAGTTGGGGAGATTTAATATTCAACAATATTACTGATCTGCCTGCATTGACACCATTATATGAGAACTGAACTGAGCTGGACGATGACATCATGGTTTTCTCCAGAGTGGCAATATATATGTGACCCTGGACAACAAAACCAGGTACATTTTATGAAATTGAGATTTATACATAATCTGAAAGCTGAATAAATAAGCTTCCCATTGATGTATGGTTTATTAGGATAGGACAATATTTGAGCGAGATGCAACTATTTGAAAACCTGGACATTTTAAAGTTGCCTTTAAATTTGGTAAAATGTGAATTTGGGAAAGCTACTGTCACCTATTTAGGTAAAATTGTAGGAAATGGACATGTCCGCCCCATTGAAGCTAAGATTGAGTCCACTTGTGCTTTTCCAGTGCCTACAAATCGCAAAGAATTGCGTATAGGTTTCTGGGAATGGCAGGGTATTATCGTGGGTTTTGCCCAAACTTTGCATCTATTGTAGCACCCTTGACCGCTCTTATAAGTATCTTTTAACTGGACCACTGTTTCCCAACAGGCATTTGATGGAGCCAAAGCACTATTGGCTAGTGCTCCTGTGCTTGTTGCACCCGATTTTTCTCAACCTTTTTGTTTAGCTGTCGATGCCAGCGACACTGAAGCCGGAGCTGTTCTCCTACAGAAAAGTCAGGATGGAGTAGAACATCCAGTCTGTTATTTTTCAAAAAAAATTCAATGTCCATCAGCGAGTTTACTCTGTTGTGGAAAAGGAGGTGCTTGCTCTTGTTTTGGCCATTCAACACTTTGAAGTCTATCTGGGATTGTCTGCAAGTCCAATTGTGGTTTATACCGACCATAATCCTTTGGCGTTTTTACACCGAATGAAGGATCGGAGGATAATGCAGTGGAGTCTCTTCTTACAACCATTTCCCCTTGACCTTAAACCCATCCGGGGCAGTGAAAATGTCATTGCTGATTCCCTATACCAAGCATGAGAATGTATATTTTGTTATCTCCCCTTTTTCCCTTTTCTCTTCTCTTTCTATCCTGTTTCCTAGGGCCCAGGAAGCAGGAAGCAGGAACCAGGAACCAAGTGAAGTGCATTCCTTAGATGAATACATTTTGTGGGGGAGGTGTTACACCTGCCTGTTTACCTCCTGCTGGCTCTGCTACACAGTGCAGATGTTAGTTGGGCAACAGGTGCCTTTAATCCCTAATTAACTCACCATAGGTGTTAGTATAAAGACCTGTGACTTGGAGTAAGAGCTTTTGTCTCCCATTTCTTTTTCTTTTGTATATATATTTTTTTTCCTCCTAAATCTTTTCTTTCCCATATTTATTTTTAGTGCCAGAGATTGTTATTTAGTAATAATTAGTGTGGTATATGAGTACATGAATATGCGTTCCATAAATGTTTAATAAATTATGTTATTTGTTTTGTATGTAAGTAGCAATTAGAGGGTGCAGAAAGTGTTGTAAATGCCTTGTATACACGTACAGATCATTTGTAACAGGTAAGTAACAGTGTTCAACACAATGATGTGTAAACGCATTAATAAATCATTTACAACACTTTCTGCATCCCCTAATCTAAAGTGTAAACTATTCATCACTTGTAAATGTGTTACACATCATTCGTAGATAACCACTTCAAGAATCAATAAGGCATAAGATCTACGAATGATGTGTAACACATTTACAAGTGATGAATAGTTTACACTTTAGATTAGGGGATGCAGAAAGTGTTGTAAATGATTTATTAATGCGTTTACACATCTATAATGGGTGTTGAACACTGTAGTGTAGTGTGTAGTGTGTACTGCAGTGTAAGTGCTGACTGGTGAAGGTATAGACAGCTGTCTTCTCTGACACACATGGAGTCTTTCACCACTGTGCACCTGATGTGAGTAAAACATACAAACAAGTTACAATTTATTAAACATTTATGAAACGCATAGTCATGTTTTGTAAATGATTAGTTAATCATTAACTAATCAAATGTAAATGACTTATATCTAAATCTACAAAACATACCTAAAATAACGAACACATCACTTATTAATCATTTATTAATGCATAGTCATGTTTCATAAATGATTAGTTAATCATTTACTAATCACTTGTAAATGACTTGTAACTGAACGTTATTATAAAATGTTACCATAGATTCTTGAAGTTTGCCTTGCAAATGTTTTACAGTACAAGCCACACCTTTGTTTTCTGGTTAAACATCATTCCCTTTCATTTCAGCTCTAATACTGCACTGTAAAACCCAACAAGTTAAACGGTCCCACTTAATAATAAGTGGCCATAATACCTGTGAACTTACATGGTAACTACATGTGTACATAGTATTTAACTACAGTGTACATTTTGTATTTAACTGCAGTATTTAAGACTGTGTGTGGAAGTGGAACAACTTGTGTAAATACATATTGTTGTTACAAAATATAGTTATACGATTCCTGTTACACATGTGTACTTACGGAAGTGAAAAAAGTGTTGTTACCAATGTCCTGTTACACATTTGTAGATTTTCATTTTTGGGTGAACTACCCCATTAAGGACAAGCGGCAGCACGTTTACTATTAGGCTACTGTCACTTTAAGACTGACATGCATCTAATATACACGCATATGACAAACACACAATTTTCTCTCAAACGATTGCTTTCACTTTAGACATACCGTAAAACTAATAGCCGGGCTTTTATTTTCCCAAATCGCCGAACTGCACCGGCTTGTATTTGAGACAGGCGTCTATATGAGACAGGCCTTTAATTTAGTGTTGAGATGAGGATGACAGCAGGAGGTTACCAAATCTGTGTTTGTGTTTAACAAATCAGTTAATCTAAGAATTAGCCTACTATATTTCTGTATGTCTAAAGGGGGTCGCACACCACATGAGAAGCGCAGCGCCACGTCTTTAAAATTCGAACACATTATTCTCTATGAGTGTACATTGTCTCAAATCGTCATTAATGTATACTGACTTCACCCTGTGCTGCAATATAGGGGAGCGCGGGGCACAACCTAACGTGGGGCTAGTTGTAACGCGCTTGTTTTAAATACTTCCGCACATGCTTGGATGAGGAAACTTTGTGTATTTACTAGTTGCCATATCAACACTATATAGAAAAAAAATTTTTTTGGAAGATATCCATAGACATTTATTAAACCATAGCAAAAGTAAATTTCTTACTAAAGTTAATTTTTCATCTCTATTTTTTGTGTTTATTTAAAATAAGACAAATGTGATATTATTTTAATCTCCAAGATGTTATTTAACAGTTGAGATAGTTATTTAATGCTTCGCTAACTAGCAGAAGACACTAGCCGGGTTTAAACCCCAGTTGTGCAGGCGGGGGCATGTTGTAACACTTCGTTACAATGTGCCCCTATTAGAAATATGCTATTATATTCTATACTTTTATTAATTTTATTGAGAAAACGTGAGAAAAAGGTGAATAAAGACTGAGGGCCCTATTTTAACGATCTGAAACGCAAGTGTCAAAGCGCAAAGCGCAAGTAACTTTGTGGGCGGGTCTCGGCGCTGTTGCTATTTTCCCGGCGGGATAAATGACTCTTGCGCCTGGCGCAAATCTAAAAGGGGTTGGTCTAAAGTAGCTTCATTATTCATAGGTGTGGTTTGGGCGTAACGTGAAATAAACCAATCAGAGCATCATCTCACATTCCCTTTAAGAGCAGACGCGCTTTTTCCTTGGTGTACTGCTATTATAACGGCGGATTTGCCAGGCGCGCGCCAAGAGCGGTTCACAGCCGAGGAGACCAACGCTCTCGTCATGGCCGTAAAAGAGTGAGAAGTGACATTGGGGATGGAGAAACACACCCAAATTAGCTTCGGTTAAACAGGCATATAATAATGTGGGTAAATGTGTAAGCTAGATGTATGCTTTATAATAAATTGTCTATCTATCTATCTATCTATCTATCTATCTATCTATCGTTTGTAATAATATGATTGGCAAAAATGAAAACTGCTGCTTCTGTGTAGATTAGAGAATCAAAGTGTATGCGCGTTGTGCACGCTATACATTACGGTCAAGCATGAGCAGGCCCGGAGTGGGTAATCGGGAGAATCGGGAGAATTCCCGGTGGGCCGCTTCACTTTTGGGCCGGCCGAGGTTTTTTTTTTTTTTTTTTTTTGGTAACGTTTGAGTCTATCTTCTCTTTTAAACACGTTCCGCATTCTGACACCGCAGCCGCAGCGCGCAGCCTCTGCATGGGTTGTACCATATGAGGGAGTTCTCCCCTCCCCTCCCATAGAGTTGGTTGGGTCCATAGCCCGTCTTTTCCAAATCGTTTTCTCTCAGGAAGGCTACCGCGGCACCGCCGGCGCCTACTGATAAGATAGGGTCAGCCCTACGTAACGGTTCGCTTCAGGGAGGATGGATGGTAGGAAGAGACCAGGGGGGGCTGAAAAAGGCAGATTAAAAAAAAGAAAGGCATTGGAGGAGGATGCTGCCAAATGTGTTAAACTTACCGAGTTATTTTCAAGAGGACAAACACAAGTGGCAACAGGTAAAGAGAGATAATGTTAGGCCTATGATTAGCATTAGCAACGTAATTATTCTGCTAATACCGTTGTCAACTTATTCACAAGCAAAATATAACATTTAATTTAAATATTAGCCTTTTTGTATCACCCAATACATGGCGATTCATAGACTTTGCAAATATTATGCAATTTAATATTGATAACAACTCAAGCTTGATCTGTGTAACGTTATGCAGTAACATTACTTTTTATTATTATTTTATTTTAATTACTAATTATTTTTTGTAGCATCTGAGCAGCAGATAAGCCAGTCCCCTGCTGAAAATGAGGAGGCCATGATGACTACAGCTACAGGTAGAGAGGATACCAGAGTAAACAATATGAATTAAAGTTATAACCCTCAGGTTGTGTTCAAAACCCTATAACACCTTTTTTGTTCTTGGTCAAAAATGTCCGGGCTACAAAAAATAGCTTATAAATCACTTGTTATGCTATATAATCTAATATTGGATTTAATCTTTTTGTCAACTTGTTTTCTTTCAAATAGGCCTGGTTTTATATTTCTATTTGCATCTGATTAATAATAGGCCTCATTTATCTGAGAGTAGGTATCATGTTTTTGAGTAAAAAAGCATTATTTTTTAATAAATTTGGAAATATTAAATAAAATATGAAAAAAAATGGCAATGACGGCCCACATGAGATCTCATTCCAACAAATCCGGCCTACTGTCTAATCTGAGTCTGATACCCCTGGTATATGTCCTTCTGTCCTATTTGTCATGCAATATAGGTGAGTCAGATGCTGAAAGAGCAGATATAGAGACAGCATCCAGTGAGGCAACAGCCCTGCAAGAGATTCCAGAGGCACAGGCAGATGCAAGTGTAGATGAGGAAGCCAGTCATTTTGATTATTTTGCTCGTCCTCAAGCACAGGATCTAGACACATTTTTCCATTACCATCCTCAGCAGCCCACAAAACACCACCTACTAGCTAAAGTTTTTCACAGCAAGCATGGTACCAACCGTAAGTGGTTGACATACAGTGAAAAAACACAATCACTGTATTGTTCTGTGTGTTTGGCATTTGCACCTGCTGCAAGTGAAAGTCCTTTCATAAAGGGAGGTATGAAAACATGGAAACATGTTCATCAGCGGATAGAAGAGCATGAGAAAAGTAAGATCCACAGAGACAGTGCTGATGCTTACTTTCTGTTGGCTAAAAGGGCAGATATAAAAAGCCTTCTGGCAGACAAACAAATGTCTTTACATCATGAGCAGGTGAAGAAGAAGCGTCAGGTGATGGAACGCATAATAGATGTGATAAAAGTCATAGGCAAATGTGGACATAGTTACAGAGGGGATAAAGCAGAGGCTGCTTATACACTAGAAAATACTGCAGTCAATCATGGCAACTTTCTAGAGTTGGTTATACTTTTGAGTCGTTACGATCTGTGCCTTCAACAGCACATTAGCAGTTGTATAGAGCAGAGCAAGAAGCATCATGACACTGGTGCAAAAGGTAGAGGATCTCTTGTGACTCTGCTATCAAAGGACATTGTTGGGAAAGTTGTGGATGCTCTCAGCCAGGTCATAAAGGGCACAATTTCAGATGAGGTTAGAGAGGCGGGTCTGTTTTCAGTTCAGATCGATACAACCCAAGATGTCACATCAAAGGACCAGTGTGCTATCATTGTCAGATATGTCACAGATGTAGTTCATGAGCGGTTGGTTGCTGTGGTGAACTGTGAAAAATCCACAGGTAAACATCTGACACAGCTACTAAAGAACACATTGGACAAACTTGGCATTGATATGGGCATGTGTGTGGGCAACTCCACTGATGGAGCAGCAAATATGCAGGGACCGTATAAAGGGTTCTCTGCATTCCTGTCTGAACAGTCTCCAACACAAATTCATGTCTGGTGTTATGCCCATGTTTTAAATTTGGTACTGGCAGACACAACAGGCAGTGTCATAGAGAGTGCATCTCTATTCTCACTTCTAAATGATGTGGCAGTTTTCCTCAGGGAGTCTTATAAACGCATGCAGACTTGGGAAGAGACCAGTGAGGACACACATCACAGGAGACTGAGCCCAATAGGGGAAACCAGGTGGTGGGCTAAGGATCAGGCTCTCACTAAGGTCTTTGGGTCTTTTGGTAATCCCCAGGATGCATTGTTTGTTGACCTGCTGCTGACTCTAGCCTCTGTTGAGAAGGATGGAAGTATGAAGTCAACAGTGAGGGTAAAAGCAAAGGGATTAATTGAAAATCTTCTGAAATATGAGATTATCCTTATTGCTCAAACTTTCCTTCGCATTTTCCAACATACATCCCCCCTCTCCAAGTACCTACAGACACATGGAGTGGATATTTTGTCAGCTCAGCGTCTGGTTGAGGGGACAAAGGATAACCTCAAAAAATATGTCAGGGACTTTGAGGGAGTGAAAGTGGCAGCTGATAAGTTTGTGAGTTGGGCCAATGACAAGCTGGAAGAGATGGACAACTATGAACTACTTACAGACTGCACTTCCAGAGAAGCGTGTCCGAAAAAAGAAAAGAATGCCAGGAGAGCTTTTAGATGATGAACCAGTAACCTCATCTGATTCTGCCTTTGAGGTGAATGTCCATAATGTTATTCTGGACACTGTGGCAGGTAGCATAGATAGAAGGTTTTCAGCAAATGCAAAACTTGCCTCAGATTTAGCTTGTCTTGACCCCAAAAACTTTCCTGAAATAAAGAGAAATGGGCTCCCTAACTCAGCACTCCAGGAAATCAGCAAATGTCTGCTTAGGTTTGATGACAGAGCTACTGTTAGCACATTACAAACTGAGCTTTCTAGCCTGGCATACCAGTGGGACAGACTGAAACAGTCCTCTCTTGAAGGTTATACTGTCAGGACATGTAGTGAGGTGACACAGGAAGGTCAGGAGGATAGAGGCGGACTGCCATATATGGAAGAACCAGAGATGGAACTTGAAAGCAGGACCTGTTCCTCCTGCAAAAACTGTGCCATTTGTGTCCATTTAATACTCTCGCAGTATAACCTCCTCACAGATGCTTATCATGTGATTGGGTTAGCATATAAGTTTCTGTTGACTTTGTCCATCACGCAGGTTGCATGTGAGAGAAGCTTCTCAACTTTAAAGTTTGTGAAGAATAGGCTACGAAGCTCATTGAGTCAGGACAACTTGGAGGCTTTTATGTTGATGTGCACAGAGAAGGAAATCCACATGTCTATAAGCAACGACACAGTTATTGATAAAGTGGCTGAAACCAGTGCACTGCTTAGGCGGCTACTGATGCTGTAGATGCTGTTGGTGCTGTAAACAGTTCAATTTGCCTCTTTGTGGAAGAGTGTTTCAAATGCTTTCTTTATTTATTTCTGCTTTTGTTAATTTATCAACCTATCCTTGTGGAATAGTGGAATATTTTTTTTGTTAACTTATCATCTTAAGTGAATTATTGTTTAACCTTTAAATTATTTGTTTGTTGAACCATAGTATTAATAAAAACTACATAATAGTAAGAGCTGAACTGTTGCTTCATTTATCCAATTTGGAAAAAGTGCTAATTTAGAATTCCACCATGGAAAAAGTGGGCCGGTCTTGGGCCTGAAACTCCCGGGCTGAAAAGTGGTCCCACTCCGGCCCTGAGCATGAGCCCTTAAAATAGCATAATGAACAACGCGCAACGCGCCACTGACTTTAGACTAGGTTTTTTTCTGGCCAGTGGCGCAATTGTTATATGGAACAGTAAAATAGCACCAGGGATTTTATGCGCCGGAACACGCCTCCTTTTTTGCGCTGAACCGCCCAGGGAGCGCAAGTTCATTCCCTAGTTTAGCGACGTGCTTCTGTGGAGGGAAAAGCGCGCTTTGCGCGGGTGCAAAATAGGAATGAAACATGCGTCGGTGTACAAAGTCAATTGCGCTGGGTGCAAGATAGGGCCCTGAGAGTCAATGTTCAAAAATGACTAATTATGTATTTGTTTTGAACTATGTTGTATAGTTGTGTTTTCCTGTGTTTGTAGTCAAAACTCAAAAATTAGTTTATATTTAATTATTAAAAATTGCCATTATTTTATATGAAAAAGTTTTTTAATTGTATTTTATTTAGAAAATATTTTAGTTTTTTTAGTTTTTTGCTTTTTTATTAGATCAGATAACATTTTAAGCTGTCATATGGTCATGTTACAATGTGCCCCTCACATGTTACAATGTACCCCACCTATGGGGCATGTTGTCACATTTCACTTCCATTCTTTCGGGGTATATCAAGAAAAAAGTATATACTGTATTAATAAAACAAAAACACATAATTGTAGTAGACATGTGGGAAATTAATGTGGGAAAAAATAAATACTCTGAACCATAAGTAGATTTACACAAACTGAGAAAGTCAAAAAGCGTTACTTTGTGCCCCGCTCTCCCCTACATTCAGTTTTACATTAATTAACAGAAATCAGCTGCTTGAATGAAAATTGCTGATGTTATCGGATTTTCAGGTGTTATTCTCAATTCATTCAGTTAACAGACGCTCAGAGGTAAAGTGTTCAGACTGCAGACTAAGCAACGATTGTATTTAATTGTACAGTACAATCATAACATAGTACAGACATGATCTTAATTCCATAATATCTTTAAATATAACTATATTGCTGGCCATAAACTGACAAAGTGCGCGTCCAGTGTGCAATACCTCGAGTTGTCATAAACGCGACGCGGTGTTGCGCTTCTCGTACGGTGTGCGACCCACTTTAGATTATTGGCAGCAAAAAAAAATGAAACGATGTGAAAGCCATGGGCTGAACAATACAAGGTACCGGTAATATCCATCGAGCCTATGAACTAGTTGCCAGAAACACATCAACAAGAAAGAATGAAAGGCTACCCTGTAAAACAACTAAAAATGACCCTATACAGGTACATCACCATCATCATCACCGCGATCCTGAACTACAAGTTCATTGATGAATTCCTCCTCCTCGTCGCTCTCCTCCACTTCTCCCTCTCCGGCCTCCGCTAACTGACTTGCTTCCGCTATCAGCTCCCGGCCAGATGCGCAGGGCTCTCTTGCGTGCACAATCTGCTCCATAGAACTGGCTTAAACAGACAATCTGACGGGTTTTAGAAGATAAAATACAACCCGAAACTAAAAAACAGACCAGGCCTCTATTTGAGACCGGCCTTTATTTATCCAAACCTGTAGCCACACCAGGAGTGTAAAAGAGACAGGCGTCTATTTGGGACTCGGCTATTATTTGAAGTTGTACGGTAACCAACTGTGTTTATGTAAACCTTGTGTGTATTTGACAGTAATAGCACAATAAGACTTGAATGATAACCAAGTCCAGTAATCAGGCGCTCTTTGACGTTTTAGTGTGTGTGCCTCGGGTGTACGTGTTCAGAAAAACGCATATTAGTTAGAACAGCGCAACAGCACGCGAATTAAATGTTTAACTGGCAAAGCTTTAATGCACAGCCAAATTATGAACTTTTATGAACTGCAGTGTCCCGTGAGTGTAACTCTACCACTGCGTTTACATGTGATGTGAATGTACGTCACATTGTAGGCTACAGTATGTTGAGACGGAGACGCCAGAACTGAACTGATAGAATATTGATCATATATTATGCAAGCAAGAATGAAACGTTTCCGAATATCCATACGATTGCAAATGTAACATTGATTTTATACAACAGATCAACAAACGAAAAGGTAAAATTAAGATATGTTAATTTTAAACACAGTATTGTCAGTATATTTTGTTCTATTTTGCAACAAATTAATAGTTCCAACGAAAGCCTTTGAACAAATCATGAGTGTCAATAATTCAATGACCCATTCATAAATACAGCCACTTCCTTTGTTACTGAATGAATGAATGAGTCATGACTCACTCATAAAGACAGTGACAATCATTGCATAATTATCTATTGAATATATATTTTATTTTATAATTATTAGTAGCATTATACATTTTATAAATGTATTTATAAAGGTAAAAACCGCACCAGAAAAATCTATTTATTGTAAAAGTTAAACTTACAAAGCAAATATTGTCCCTTAATGGTAAAGGTGTGACTGCAGTCTAAGTACGCAGATTGATGTTAAATGCCTCAGGGGGTACATTTGAGTTCACTAAAATAAGATATACTTTGCAGTCAAGATATTAAGAGATCAATTAAGTGATGACTGAGCATTAGTGATGGCTGATGATAACAAGCAGAATCACTGAAGGAAAGAAAAACAACACAAGAGAAACACAGAAACTACAACTGACTTCAGCCACAGCCTTAGATGAAATCAACTGAAGATACAAATAAGACATTAAATCTGTGAAGATCTCAGCAGAGGACAATTAAACAACTCCACAAACAGCATTACCAGTTTCACTTATCACTAACCAAATTTACTTTATTTCTGTCAGACCAGACGTCTACAGAAGTTATTATGGATTTGTTGATGATTTTTATTGTTTCATATGAAGTCACCGTTATAGGGATCAGTGTTTGCTTTAGTTGGCCCATGGCTCTTGACCCCTGACTT
This sequence comes from Abramis brama, assembly GCF_963993115.1. Classification (NCBI taxonomy): domain Eukaryota; kingdom Metazoa; phylum Chordata; class Actinopteri; order Cypriniformes; family Leuciscidae; genus Abramis; species Abramis brama. The sequence continues at coordinate 65,438,621 of NC_139963.1, read as the reverse complement.
TATAACATTAGGTTTCTTTGTCTGCATGCTGTAACCAAGTGTTTATAAAACTCATTTGTTATGGCACAAAAGCCAAAAGAAAATATGATCAGGGGTCCGTTCTTCGTCTGTTGCTAACTCAGTTAGCTGGATTTGATTGTTGGCGATTTGGCATGATCGTGGATTGTTTGGTTCTTCGACGCTCATCCTGGACTTGCTGTCATAGCAACAGGTGCGCAAACTTAAACCAGCGAGCAGGCTTATTTCATGTAAACAGGATTAGATTGCGACTTTGTAAGCGGAGGTGATATGGGAAGTCTTGTCCGTTTTCGAATTAATCGCATATTGCGAGATAGACAGGATACTTTAGCGCAGCACGATATTTTACTTTTTGAGAGATATCGTTTTTCTCGTGAGGGTGTCATAAACATCATTAATTTGTTTGAACCACATGTTAAATGTTCGACTTGTCGGACATTTAACATAGTAATATAAAATAATAATAATAATAATAATGTAATCAAAAAATATGCAGTTAACTGACTAAAAATATCTTTGATGGTGTGTGACTCCATGTCCTATATTACAAATGTGGAAGCAAAATGGCCTTGATCTGTGCATGAGTCACATTTATGCACATTATTTGAACGTGGTAAGGGAAAAATTTTAATATCAAGCTCACTGTCTTACATAAATTTATTCTGAGCCTAACAAAACTGCATTTTTCCATTAGGTGCTTATGACAGGATCCTGCTTGGTGACAGGGGCTATGCTATTTTATTTATTTTTTTGGCAGAAAACAACAACAACAAAAACCTTCATTAAATGAATAGTAAAAGACAAGATAATATGCTTAGTTCCTTGAGTTTTAATTCAATTATTTTTTGTCAAGAAAAAGCCAGTGATAGTCATTTTTGCCTGCAATAAGAGATATTGTTATGCAAGGTCAGCAATAGTACTCTGTGTGAAGCAACTCAATCTCTAGTGCCAGTTTTTTTTTTTATTTATGGTGTCAAGGTCTTTTTCTCCTTTTCCCCTTAATTGTTGTTTTTTCAGGTCAAAATACTAAATTTTCTGTTGTAGAATTAAAAAAAAAAGAACTATCAACACAAGCCTCATGCAACAAAAATAAAAAGGAAAAGTACTACACTGCCCACCTCTGTATCACTTTGTGCAGTAGGCCTTTCCTCCTGCAACTCATTGCAGTCAGAAATAACATGTACACAACTATAAATTAAGTAAGGGATAATGTATAGCGAGGCGGTTGTTATAGCGAATACAACCCTGACTGGCTGATCAGGTGACACGAAGCGGAGGGGTCTTGAATCAGCCTGAAGGGATTGTATTCGCTATAACAACCACCTTGCGCTACATTATCCCGCTTATTACATTTCTACCTACCAAATCAACAATTTGACACAAAATATTGATTTAAAAAAGGAGTTTATCAATTGTATTGCTTCCGCTAAAGAAAATAGTCCGTTCCGTCTCTACGGTTAGAATCCTGCGTCCATAGCAACGCTCTGTATTTCATGGCAACGGTGTGTTATACTTAGCAGCGCTCTGTTATCAAGAAATAACACACCACATTCTACATTAGAATTCAACCAAGCCATGTAATAAGTAAAGTTATTTATGTACTTACAAGTACTTCCTCCAAAGGACAGTCATCTAAGAGGGTTTCTTCACTGTCCAGTGCAATGGAAACAAATGGGTATTACAAAGTGTTGCACTTTTTCCCCTTTTGATGTAAAGTTAGAAAAGTCAACTTACTGCACATGCTTCAGCCACTTTCCTGGGAACAGGTAAAAGTGTTGGTGTATTGTGTAAAACTGCACAAAAGAGGAAAACAATTCAAATTCAGTATAAACTTTAAGCAAAATCTCTTGCTCTGCTGAGGAGAAAAACTGAGCGCGCTCTTTGGCCACGCTGAGCAGCCAATAGCAGCGTTGCTGATCAATGTTTCTACTATCAATACATATCCTCTTTTAAACCAGCGCATGAATGTGCAGTTATCTCAGATAACTCAACCCAGCTACACTAATCATATCCGGCAGGTGTGTTCGAAGAACCTAATTAGCCAGATCATGATTAGCATGATGATATCATCTAAGATGTCTCATTTGATCTTCCTACACAGTAAACTAAAGACAGTAAGGAATGATGACGTCGATATCAATCCGAACGCGAGTCCAATAATGAAACACTGGAATAACTAATCATTCAACCCGAACATCCAGGACGACTCGAGCAGGACTCAGTGTTTCTCAGTGATACGTTACTCAGTTTGAGGAACATTATGAGATGTTGCAACTATAATACCTCACCATCAGCATTAACAAGTGCATGTCCATCAACAAACCCATTATTTTACTTGTACTAATTTATTTACATAGTATTTTTTTCTAATATATTGCGGTGAATATGTGGAAACTGTATCAATAACAGTGCATGTATGCATTGTATACAATAGCCGAGCTCTAGGGTAAATGATCTGATGTAACATGAACATTGGTAAAACAAATATTTCCTCAAAGAACGACAGACAATCTGCATTAATAGACACAGTTATAGGTAATAGTGGTCCACAACTGATTAGCAGAAGTATTTCAGTAAGACAGTGATAACGTGAGTTAGCCAGTTAGCAGGAGACCTACTCAATATAAAACTCAAAACTTAAGTATTTTGAACACCATCTTTCAGGAGCAAGCGGATTGTGAATCCTGCATTGAACTCCGAGATTTGAGAAGCAGTCGTCAGTGAAATAAAGTGAACACAGCAAAAGTTTAGGATTATACTGCTGTGATATCGTGGTAAAGATTAATTTTAACCACTGATTTTAACCACATGCTCGTCCTTGGGCGGTGAAAAAAAAAAAGGCTTTACCTTCACATTGTAGAGCACAGCATCTTCTCCACATGATGCTGTCCAGTATCCACAGGAATCAGCTGTTGGTTTGAGGGCGTTCAAGTTTTCCCTGGCAAAATGCTAATGTTTCGTCTCGACGTCACAATGAAACGGCTTATGACTCGTTTGAAAAATAATTCATTTAATTGACTCAGAGTCGACTCTTACTTTTGAAAGACAATAACTTTATATACGGTGCACCTTCAGATTTAAAACTTTGCTGGATGTTTTCATTCCCTTAGAGCTATAAAAGGTCATTTTCAAAAAAATACATAATAGGGGCCCTTTAAGGAAACGGGACATTTTTATGTTCTTGGTATGTTACAAATCAGCATTCCATGTTGAGTTAAAACTTAACTTCTTCCTCACTTCCAGGTATGAAACATCTTCAGCGACTGTGAATGACGGTATTCTGTATTTGGAAAATTTTTATTTAAATTGGTTTTAATATTTGACGTGTTTTTTGTAACTGATATTTCCTAAAGGATTTGGGAAAGGCCAAACAACTCAAGTCAAACCCTAACTCAATTTCTATATATTATTAGACCGTTTTCAAATGTAAAAATAAATACAACTTGGAATCGTACAATTCTGTTTAAATCTGTATCAGATCTGCAGGTTTAAAATGTGAATCTGTAAAAGTGCAGTGCCGACAGCTTTGACAATTATAATGGGAGCATTCAAGCAGCATTCATAGTTTTTTTCTAGTAATCCAGTTGAACCTGTTGGAGCGCATGAAATGAATGAACATGTGACTTTATAATACTAATGTGGAAAACCAACAAAAAACAACTTAGGTTCTTTTTCACATTTCTGGGTTAACTAAACTAAAGTGCACTCACTGTATGCAAACTATTATGGTCACAATGTAAGGTCACTTATTACTAACCAGATGTACTTATTATTGAGATTAACAGAAGTTTAGATGTTGAAAATAATAGGTTTTTATAGGTCTAAATAAAAAAACTAAGTACAAGTTTTTCTATCAGAACAACTTTTACAAATTTATTTGGATTACATTAAAAATGCTAAAAACGATATGCTGTACAAGTCCAGTGTTGCTATAATCAATAAAGTAAACCTACCTCAGAAATTTGGCTCTAAATGAGTTTAGTGCTTAAAGTCAAAACATGATTTTGTTGAAATATTACTAAAACCATCAGATCACCTCTTCTCTTTGTTCATCTGGCTGTCATAACTCAGTTACAGCAGCTAAACAATATCTAATGTTAAAAAAGTAAGGGTCAAGAGCCAGACTAAACCAAACACTGAACACAATAATGGCGACTTAATTCTGCTTGTTAACATCAGATGTTCATAAATAATGGTCAATCATCACTCAATTAATCACTTAATTATCTCATTAACTTCAACACTGCTACAGTGTTCATTTGTGTATTGTTCACTCGCCATACTGATAGTGTTTTTGCAACAGACAAACAACACCAAATAAGACAGACAGTTTCACAGAGAGTGCTTGCTGAAGAGCGAAAGCTAACGCGTGTATGTGCCGGTGTTTATTTATACTTCCGGGTGTGCTGTCACATGTTACGTCATGACGCAACACCAATCAGGATTGGAATAGGTTCATTCATACTTCAGAGGCATGCTCAGGGGGCGTCCCCAGAGTCGTTTCTAATGAAGCAGTGCGAGTTCCCTCGAAAGGGAACTGTAAAGCTTTTGTAAAATACAGAAAACAAGCCCGATGCCGTTTTCTGCCACCTCGGTTTCCTTTCCGTGAACTTTGGACCGCGTCGCATGAACCGAGGTCAGCAAAAATTTTCCTTTCACTTTGTTAATCTGCAATTATTTAACCTGTTAAGCTTCACCAGTGTGCGGACGCACTGAAGCATTTTTTTTTTTAAATAGTTCAAAGTTACTATCAGATTTAATGTTATTACTTTGACAAACTATACATCATTAAAATGATATAAGACTCAAGTTTCAGAATTTGACCACTATTGTATTCTGAGAAACTTATTGTGACAGTTATGTCTTAATATGTGTCAGGAGTTATGAAATGAAAAAATGCGCTGATACCTTTAATATGAATTATGCACGTCAGACGCTCTCATTCATAAAAAAACTCCTGTGCTGTCGTCATGACATCGCTTGACAAAACAACGTCCCTCAGGGCTTTTAACTCAAAAATGTGCAGATTTGGAGAAATATTGATAGATTCTCATAGGTTTACATCATGTACTCTGTGCAGACAAGCCTGGTTCACTCTGAGGTTCACTTTTGAGCCAGGAAAAGACCCAAGCAATCCAGGGAACTACAGGCCTAATAGCGCTGACTTTACATTTAGGTAAATGAATGGAGAAAATAATAGTGGCCAGACTAAATTATTTTTTGGAGAAGAAATGTTTCCTTAAAGATTCCCAAACTAGTTTCAGCTTTGGTAAAGTTATGTAATGACATGGAGAAAACATTTATTATAAAGGAGGTAATGGTGGCTGTGTTTTTAGAAATAGAAAAGCATACAACACTATGTGGAGAGAAGGGCTATTGATCAAACTGAATAGAATGGAAATTGGTGGGAAAAGGGTTTTTTTTTTTTTTTTTTTTTTTTTTACTGAACTTCCAGATGAATTTACAGTAGAGAGTGGAATTCATCAAGGAAGAGTAATCAGTCCCATTTTATTTAATTTGATGATTCATGATATATTTGTAAAACTAGGACAAGAAAGTGAAGGGTTACTGTATGCAGATGATGCTGTAATATGGAAAAGAGGTAGAAATATTCCATACATAACAATAATCATGCAAAAGAGAATTGAGTCATTAGAACAATAGGGATGAAACTATTAAAATCACTAACATGTTCAGATTCAATGGCTGTATTACAGAGCTTAGAAAGTGGAGTTTCAGTCAGAGATGAGCTACTAGTAGAGGTATTTTTTTATTATAGATTTATTATAGTTTGGCCACTTTTGATTGAATAGCCGAGAGATTACAGCAACACTCTACACACTCCTGTACAGTAGGTGGCGGTACAAAACAAATGAACAATGCAATCTGCAAGAAACTAAAAGACGAAGAAGGTTCACTTTTGTTAGTGGTTTACACTGCATCTCTGAGCATTCAGATTCATCGTCATGCAGCTCTTAAAAGTATAATGTCTACAAGAAGTGACAGAGAAGATTTAATGATGCAAATATTTACATTATTGTACAGATTGAAAACAGAGGGTATAATAGTGTACTTCTGTTGGATACCGGCACACATTGGGATAGTAGGAAATGGAACTGCTGATAAATGAGCAAAAAAGGCATTCAAGAAAAACTTAGTGGATATAAAACTAACACTGGGGAGGTAAAATCAGTGATTATAAATGGCAACAAAAGTGGGAAAATGGCAGCACGGGGAGATGGTATTATAATATTTAGAAGGTACAGAAAGGAAGAAGTAATGATCTCTAGATTAAGATTAGGACACACAGGATTAAATTCAACACTTGCAATAATGGGGAAGCATGAAAATGGTGTGTGTGATGAATGTGATGTTTTAGAAACAGTAGAGCATGTATGTTTTTAATGTAATAAATATGACGATCAACGAAGTAGTTGGTTTAATAATATAAAGGATAGACAGTAAATGTCATGGACCTCTTGGGAAAGGGATTGAGAGATTCTCGGATATATGGGGCTGTTTTAAGCTTTTTAAAGAGTACAGGATTAGAGGATATATAATGTATGGGGATTGTGATGCTTCTGCCCACCTTGAAGGTTGAGGAGCCCAGGGCGGACGCTGGAGGAGCTGAACATGAATAGAAGGTGAGTGAGGCATTACATCCACAAATAAAAGGAATATACAGATGCATCACCCATGGCTGTACAGTAGGTGGCGGTAATACTCCTAAGGAGTGAGCATCCAGTAACAAGAAGGAGTAGAAGGTTCACTTTTGCTGTTTCCACTGCATCTCTGAGCATTCTCCCTGGTTTCATTGTCTCTTGCTTCTTTGATTTTTGCCTGTTTCTTGGATTTCATTTTTGCCTTTGACTCCTGCCTGTTTGTTTTTTTGTTTGTTTGTTTGTTTGTTTGTTTGGACTGCCTTCCTGTGCTTGACTCTTTGCCTGTGTTTAGATTACGATTCTGGATTACTCAAATAAAACTGCATTTGGATCTCAACTGATGACAGAATTTTCATTTTTGGGCGAACTATCCCTTCAACTGCCCAGTGGCTTCAGTTCTGGAATTCCTTTAAGATCGTTTCTCTGCTGATCTCACCCCTTCCACACTTAAGGTGTACGTGGCTGCCATTGCGGTTTTCCATGCACTACTAAGTGATGGGCCGCTGGGGAGGAACCAGCTGGTCGTACGTTTTCTCCGTGGTACATGGAGGATGAGACCGACAACCAGGACCAGAGTTCCTGCCTGGGATCTGGTGGTGGTTCTTGAAGGGTTTTCCCTGGCCTCCTTCGAATTACTTCAGTCGGCTTCTCCTAAGGACTTGATGTTTAAGATGTCATTTCTCTTAGCCATCACCTCGCTTAAGGGGGTGGGAGATCGCCAAGCCCTGGCAGTTTTGTCAGCTTGCTTGGAGTTTGCCCCGGGAGGAGTTAAGGCCATCTGGCATCCGAGACCTGGCTAGGTGCCCAAGGTGCCTTCCAACATGACTAAGTCTATAGTCCTGCAGGCATTTCATCCTCCAACACATGTGACGGCAGAAGAAGAGAGACTCCGCGTGCTTTGTCCTGTCAGAGCACTGAGTATTTACCTTGAGAGGTCCGCTTCTTGGAGGAGGTCGGACCAACTGTTAGTATGTTTTGGGTCACCTAAGAAGGGGCTCCCTGCATCCAAGCAAACAATCAGTAATTGGATTCTATAGGCTATTGTCTCAGCTTATCAGGTGTGCAATCTGCCTTCACCTTTGGCCATAAGGGCTCATTCCACTAGAGGCATGGCTTCCTCTAGGGCCCTCTACTCGGGGGTGCCCCTCTAGGAGATCTGTGAGGTAGCCAGTTGGGCTACCCCACACACTTTTATCAGATTTTATAGTCGGCACCTCCCTAATACGACCGGTGCGCAGGTGTTCTCGCCCTAGCTTGTGCCTGATACAGTTTCACACAATGGCAGGCATTTTGATGTGTGGCATAGTGGGTATTTGTTCCCCAAAGAGTCGTTTTTAACGACGCAGTGCGAGTTCCCTTCTCAGGGAACAAGGGTTACAGACGTTTTGAATAATTTTTTGCTTCTGTCCGTATGACCATAAATTACAGAGTAACAGGTTCCTCAGAAGGCAAAAAAACCTGTGATTGCGCTGACGCCTCACACGCGCACACTTTCTAGCATTGCTAAATGAATGAAAACAAATGCAAAATAAAACAGTCACCCAAACATATAGAAAGTTAACCTGTCCATGTCCATGCTACTGAGGTAGCCCCTCGTTTAGGAGCGAGCTGCTCAGTTTGTCTTGCCTGGTCCTTCTCCTGCTCGGGTCACCTGGTTCTGTCTCCCCTTCACTTGCCATGTTATTCACATTTCTGCCAGCAGAAGATTGCAGTCATCCAAATTATGAAAAAGTTTTGTCGTAAACAATGTTTTTTGCGACTCCACAATATAAACGATAGAGCATAATATGAAACAATAGACTTTTTATATTGTCCATACAATATATATTGTCATATCGAACAGTTCTACACTAAATAGAGAGAAACAAACAGAATGTGCATCAGTCACATTCATGTAAAGGAGAAAATGGGTGAACTTATTATTAGTGATGCACTAGTGTGCAAAAGGCCCTCAATCAGTTAAACATATATAGTAATATTGAAAGCGTTACTTACTATGTCCAGTAGATGAAAGTCCTGCTAAAGTTCACTATAAGTTCTGCATCAGTCACACTCATATCTGTAAGCCATATTGTGCTGACTGTAAACACCTTTCAACCTGATACTGTCAGATCTCGATTTATTGTCCAAAAAGCAAATAAAAACAAAACACAAATATAAATGGCAGCTGAGCCACCACGCAAAGGGCGGGAAAGTGGCGAAATCCAAGGGGCAGGCAGGGGTCAAAACCAGAGGCAGATCCACAGGCCCGGGGGTAGAGCCAAGGCAATTGTCCAAAACAAGAGCAGAAGATCAAAACCGGGTCAGCAAGCCGAAACAGGATTGAGTACAGGGACTAGGCAATCAGAGGGAAAAAGCAAGATTAAATAAACAGACAAGGCATGTAAGCTATGCACAACTAGAACAAGACTGTTTAGGACAGTAGTGAAACGGACTGTAACCAAAACACACTGACAGAGAAGCAAAGAAACAGAGAAGTATAAGTAGTGGAGAAAATCAATGCAAAATGGAAGACAAGTGTGTGTCAGGAGAGCGCAAGCACGGATTAGAATGAGGTGCAGCTGTGATGGCAATGAGAGAAACTTGGGCTGCGTTCCAGTCCAAAATTGTCATGCCCTTCGCTCGTGTCATTGCTTACGTTAAATGAGTGCCCTCTACGGGCGGAAACTGCAATGGGCTGAATTGGAACGTCCTAAGCCCTTGATCACTTGGAATCAGCTATGGAGTTGATTTATTATATTTATATACTTTTCCATTTAATAATTTGTTTAATGCAGCATCCAAATGTTTATAGGTGTGTTTGGGTTGTTTTAAATAAAAAAATATATAATTAATATATCATATAGTTGTTTGTTGTGGTGGTGATTAGACGAGATCTGTGGGGACGTCACAATTGTACTGCATTGTGGGACATATAGGTGCTAGGGGTGGAACTGTACATAGAAGTCACGGTTCGGTTCATACCTCGGTTCAGACATCACGGTTTGGTACAAGTTCGGTACAATGGAGGGAATAGCAAAACAAAAATGCAGAAGACAATTTTTTTTTTTTTATTATTGTGCCTGTCTCAGGCTGTACCACCAAAGGAAAATAAATGTCTTAAGCCTTGTATTTTTTCAATAAGTTTTATTAATAAAGTAAAGGCATAGAACCAGTTTATTTGCAGTGCACTGACAATAGTTTTATATAATTAGTTTATTAATTAAATTAATACAAAGACAAAAAGACCTTGAGAAATGAATTTAAAATTATTTTGCTATATTTCAGATCAATATATTTGTTTTCCTTAAAATTGTAATTAACACTAACTTTATTCTCATCTTAATTATAAATAATGTATTTCTGTACAAAATAATACTACCATTAAAAACACATTTGATTTTCTTTTTTAATCAATGTAGAATGTGTAACTAAAAAATAAACAGATTAGTGCTCTGTTTGTGGACAAGAAATGAAAACCAATGCAATATGATGAATGTCCAAAAGATGGCACACACACAGACTGTTTTTAAATGGGGTTGGATAAATATTTTCTGCTTTTAAACAGTGTGTGTGTGTGTGTGTGTGTGTGTGTGTGTGTGTGTGTGTGTGTGTGAGAGAGATTTTGGTTGGGTGACAGTTGTAGGTTACAGTTTGACAAGAGTTTACAGTTCGACAAAAGAACAATGTTGTGTTTTATTGTGAGTGCACACAAATATAAGTAAACACTTTGCAGTTGGAATGGTGTCCTGTATGAACAAAATGATGGAATATGTTTTTATGTTTCCACTGTTCGATCGCGCCCGCGCCTCACTCACAGACACACACCCAAACACAAACACGCACACACACAACATGTTCCAGCATTGCAATCGAAAAAATGGAATTTACATTTACATTTAGTCATTTAGCAGACGCTTTTATCCAAAGCGACTTACAAATTAGGACTAAATTAAGCGAGTCATCATGAAGAGGCAAAAACAACGCAAGAAGTGCTCAAAATACGAAGTTCAGGCATTAATCAGTATAGCATAAGCCCGATAAGTGAGGTTTTAAAGGGAAAGGGAAGGTTTTTTTTTTTTTAATGAGGTTAAGTGCTCACGGAAGAGATGGGTTTTCAGCTGTCTTTTGAATGTTGTCAGGGATTCTGCATTCCGGATGAGGGTGGGGAGAGCGTTCCACCAGCATGGAACTGTGAATGAGAATGTTCTGGAAAGTGATTTTGTGGCTTTCTGTGATGGAACCACGAGACGTCGCTTTTTGACCGATCGTAGGCTTCTGGTAGGGATGTAGACTCGTAGGAGTGAGTGAAAGTAGGAGGGAGCTGAGCCTGTGATAGATCTGTAAGCAAGCATCAATGCCTTGAACTTGATGCAAGCAGCGAGAGGTAGCCAGTGCAGAGAGATGAACAGAGGAGTGACGTGGGCCCTCTTGGGCTCGTTGAAGACAAGACGAGCTGCAGCATTCTGGATCATTAGAGGTTTAGTTGCACATGATGGAAGTCCCGCCAGAAGAGCATTGCAGTAGTCAAGCCTAGAAATGACCAGGGCCTGGACGAGGAGTTGTGTTGCATACTCAGTTAGGAAAGGCCTGATCTTCCTGATGTTGTGCAGTGCAAACCTGCATGATCGAGCTGTCTTTGAAATGTGATCTGTGAAGGTCAGCTGGTCATCAAACATTACTCCAAGATTTCTGACTGACCTTGATGGGGTGATTGATGATGATTCTAGCTGGATAGTGAAGTTGTGCTGTAGAGATGGATTTGCAGGGAGAACGAGAAGCTCAGTCTTTGCCAGGTTGAGCTGCAGGTGATGTTCCTTCATCCATGTCGAGATGTCCGCCAGACAGCTTGAGATCCTTGGAGCTACTGTGGGATCATCTGGTTGAAATGAGAGGAAGAGCTGTGTGTCATCAGCATAGCAGTGGTAGGAGAAACCGTGTGCCTGTATGATGTTTCCCAGTGATGTGGTGTAGATGGAGAAGAGGAGGGGACCAAGAACTGAACCCTGGGGAACCCCTGTGGTCAGTTGATGTGCACTGGATACCTCACCTCTCCATGCGACCCTGAAGGACCTACCTGTGAGATAGGACTCAAACCAGTGGAGTGAAGTTCCTGTGATGCCCAGTGATGAGAGGCTGGACATAAGGATCTGATGATTCACAGTGTCGAAGGCAGCAGACAGATCCAGGAGAATGAGGACTGAAGATTTGGAAGCAGCTTTTGTGATCCGTAGGGCTTCTGTGACCGACAGTAGTGCAGTCTCAGTTGAATGTCCTTTCTTGAAGCCAGATTGGTTGACATCCAGCTGGTTGTTTAGAGACAAGAAAGATGTTACTTGGTTGAAAACAGCTCTTTCAAGTGTTTTCGCAATGAATGGTAGTAGAGAGACAGGTCGGTAATTCTCTACAAGTGATGTGTTTAGTGTTGGTTTTTTAAGCAGTGGAGTAACCCGAGCCTGCTTGAATGCTGTCGGGAAGGTGCCAGTATGGAAGGATGAGTTGATGATGTGTGTGAGTGCTGGTAGAAGTGTGGGAGAGATGGCTTGTAGAAGGTGTGAGGGGATGGGGTCTAGAGGGCAGGTGGTAGGATCCTCGGTTAGCAGAGAAAAGGAGGACAGAGGGATATTGGCTGTGGAAGGGGTCAGTCTGGGTTCCTGTGTGTGTGGAGCTGAGAACTGACTGCTGATGGTTGTTGTTTTGTTGGTGAAGAAGTTCGCAAAATCGTCAGCAGTTAAAGAGGAGGCGGGTGGTGGTGGAGGTGGACAGAGGAGAGAGTTGATTGTCTTGAAGAGTGATCGTGTGTTGGAAGAGCAGTTGATCTTGTTGTGGAAGTATGAAGATTTTGCAGCATGAACATCAACAGAAAAGGAAGAGAGGAGAGATTTATACATACTCAGGTCAGATGTGTCTTTTGATTTGCGCAATTTCCTCTCCGCTGCCCTGAGTTCGGTCCGGTGTTCACGAAGAACCTCAGATAACCAGGGGTTGGAGGGAGTAGCGAGTGCTGGCCTGGAGGAGAGCAGGCAGATATTGTCTAGAGAAGAGTTAGAGTGGAGCATAAGGTATCCGTTGTGGTATTCACATCCAGAGATGAGAATTGTGAGGGTGAGGGAAGAGATGACGACACAGCAGAGGAAAGCTGGGAGGGAGAAAGTGAGCGCAGGTTTCGCCTGAAAGTGACTGGTGGCGGGGTTGGAGGTGCAGGGGTAGAGAGTTGTAGACTGAAAGTTATGAGGAAATGACCTGAAACATGGAGAGGAATGTTGTCTGTGATGCAGTTGCGTGTGTAAACCAGGTCCAGTTGGTTGCCTGATTTGTGAGTTCCTGTGGTGACGAGTCGTTTGAGATTGAAAGAGGCTAGGAGGGAGATGAAGTCTGTTGCATGCGGCTTTTCGAGATGAATGTTGAAGTCCGTGTAAATTCATGCATCGAACCGTGACGCCCGTACCATTTCGGTTCAATACGAATACGTGTACCGTTACAACCCCTAATAGGTGTTTGAAGTGTACATACGAAGTAGACTAGAGCTTTAATTCTCTGCCCGAGCCGGGCCGATATTTCCCGCCACTGTCCTCAGGCCGGGTCGGGTCGGGCCCCTGATAAAGCACGTCACGTGTCATGCGCAGCGTCTCATCCACTCGCACTCGCAGTCTCGCACGCGTGACGCATCACACCTGCTGTGCGTGCTGTAGGCTATTCTGTTGCTATTCTAAGTTGCTATTCTAAGTGCGACATGGATCTTGAAGAAGCAAAGAAAAAAATTAAAACAGGAGAATTAACTTTGAGCAAGTTTGGAGGAAAATCGGAGATATGGACACATTTTAAACTAGTCGTGGGGAGTGACAACATAATGTGTTGGCTTTGTCTCGTGCATTAAATGCGCACGCTGTTCGCCTATGACAGCAAAAAAAAAAAAAAAAGCAGTCTTGCCATGACAGAAATGATTATAGTAGTCAGCCTCAGGCCTCAATATCCGCTTTTGTTACTTTTCCGATCCATTCAACTATTTCTGAATAAACAAACAATGCAGTTTGCATGCTTCTTCCTTGTCGCATTAGGTCTATTCATTAAGATAATTGCACGCACAATTATGAACTTGATAAATGTTACAGATATGTTTTACTATGCACAAACAAATGCCTTTCAACTTACATGTGCAAAATTCAGAATTTAATGAATGTGCTGCAATTTGTACGAAAAGAGAGTCTGTAGTAGCCTACGTGTTTTAGCCATTAAATAAGCACATAGTTTCAAGTTTAAGTTTTGAAGAAAGCTTTTCTTTAAAGTGAATTTCGTTTAGTATAAATTGTATCTTAATTTTAATACATTTTTCATCAACCAATTGCCTGGATTTAATACATAAAAAGCAATATAGCAGACATTATAATCATGACATTGTCGTGGAGATTTTAAACTGTATATTAAACTAATCATGTTTCTAACATCTAACCTTATTTAACATCTAACATTGGAACAGGATGTACTGTACGAAACCAATGGAAAACTTGTGTCTTTGACTGTGTGCGTATGTATGTAAAAATAACACAGTTTTGGGAAATGAAACTAGACAGTCTGTAGGATCTTGTGATTACAGATGAAGTCACCACAAGATCAGAGTTTGCTTTACCTAGTAACAGAGGGGTTTGCATATGAAGAACCAATCAAATAGTGGGGAAATTATGTAATGCAGCCTGACATTTATGCCATACCTCTATACTATAAAAACTGTTGTATATGTGTTTTACGGTGGGATTCTCAATGGAATTTGCAAGAGATCCTCCGGCCTTGATTCTTCTTGGGAGAGTTCTCTGAGAACTGCTCGAAGACTCTCCCGGCCGTTATTAAAGCATTTAGAGGACATTTGCTGAAAGTCTGTCTGTTCATTTCTGCTGCGCAGCAGGTCAGTTTAGGGAATCAAGTAAGTTAGAGTAAGAAACTCGGCCAGATGTCGACTGAAGACGCAAGAGCTGGAGTATAAAGGTTATTAAGTGTCGATTGTAGACGCTCTGTGTCGATGAGTAGACGCAACAGTTTGATTATTTATTAAGTGTCGATTAGTAGACGCTCTGTGTCGATGAGTAGACGCAACAGTTTTATTTTAGATAGTCAGGTTAAAGGAAATTCCTTTACAACATGAAGTCGCCGGCGCGCCACGGTCACTTACACCATTTGAAACTCGTAACACACGCTGTCACCGAATTTACAAATGCACATCTTGCTTGTTGCTCACACATATTATGTTGAAATAACAATATATTGAAGTAACATTATTAATAATAATAAATCTTTAAGAATATTTGATTGAATGCTGAATGTTGTGCTTGTTCAATTTGATAAAATTAAAACTTTAATTGTGATAATTAAAATAATTGAATATTGAGTGGCCAATTTTTGCTCATTTATTAATAGTATTTATATAATATATATAACTGCGCAGCTCCCCCTGTAAGGCAAGGCAAGGCAAGGCAAGGCAAGTTTATTTATATAGCACATTTCATACACAATGGCAATTCAAAGTGCTTTACATAGAAGAAATTAAAATAATAAAAAGAAATAAGAATAATTAAAACAGTTTAGAAGAATACAAAATAAAATACAGTACAAACAGTCGGACGAACATTGGCACAGTGCTCATTCAGTAAATGCATAGTTAAACAGATGTGTTTTGAGTCTGGATTTGAATGTGACTACAGTAGGAGCACGTCTGATCTCCTCTGGAAGCTGGTTCCAGCTGCGGCTGGCATAATAGCTAAAAGCGGACTCGCCATGCTTAGAGTGAACCCTTGGTATTTCAAGCTGATATGATCCTAATGATCTGAGTGATCTGTTGGGTTTATATTCAGTGAGCATATCTGCAATGTATTGAGGTCCTAGGCCATTGAATGATTTATATACCAGTAATAATACTTTAAAATCAATCCTAAATTTAACTGGGAGCCAGTGTAAAGACCTGAGGAGTGGTGTGATATGTTCATATTTTCTGGTTCTGCTCAGAATCCTGGCGGCAGCGTTTTGTATGAGCTGCAACTGTCTTATGGTCTTTTTGGGAAGGCCAGTGAGGAGTCCATTACAGTAATCCACCCTGCTGGTGATGAAAGCATGAACAAGTTTCTCTAAGTCTTGTCTGGAAACAAAGCATCTTATTCTTGCTATATTTTTCAGATGATAGTATGCTGATTTAGTTATTGCTTTGACATGACTACTGAAACTAAGGTCTGACTCTAGTGTCACACCAAGATTCCTGACTTGATGTTTAGTTGTTTGACCCCTAGAGTGAAGGTATGCGTTCACCTTGAGAACTTCATCTTTGTTTCCAAACGCAATGACTTCAGTTTTGTCTTTGTTTAACTGAAGAAAGTTTTGACACATCCAACTGTTAACTTCATCAATGCATTGGCACAGGGAGTCAATGGGGCTGTAATCGTTAGGCGATAGGGCTAAGTAGAGCTGTGTGTCGTCTGCATAGCTGTGGTAAGCAATTTGGTTCCTTCTCATTATTTGGCTCATTGGGAGCATATACAGGTTGAACATGAGTGGTGCAAGAATTGAGCCTTGAGGGACTCCGCATGTCATGGATGTCCACTCAGACTTATGGTCTCCTATACTCACATAATAACCTCTCCCATCTAAGTATGACCTGAACCATTTTAGGACTATCCCAGAAAGCCCCACCCAGTTTTCCAGCCTGTCCAGAAGTATGTTATGATCGACAGTCTCAATTGCAGCACTGAGGTCGAGTAGTACCAGCACTGATAATTTGCCTGAGTCAGTATTTAAGCGAATATCGTTTATTATCTTTATGAGCGCTGTCTCTGTGCTGTGGTGCGGTCGGAAACCAGATTGAAAATTGTCAAAGTATCCATTCGAGCATAAGAATTTGTTCAGCTGATTAAAGACAATTTTTCAATGATCTTACCTATGAAAGGAAGATTTGAGATCGGTCTATAGTTGCTTAATATGGTCTTATCCAGATTGCTCTTTTTCAGGAGGGGCTTGACAACTGCAGTTTTCAGGGAGTTTGGAAAACTCCCAGAGAGAAGTGAAGCATTTACCACTTCTAGAAGATCTGCTTCTAAACTGTTTAACACACTTTTGAAAAACGATGTGGGAAGTGTGTCAAGAGCGCAGGTTGATGTTTTAAGGTGCTGTACGGTTTCTTCCAAAATTTTGCCATCAATTTCTTTGAAATCAGACATAGTAACTACTTTCTCAGGTGGTTTGATCTGTCTGACCCCAGCGCAAGTCAAGGATGTGCTGATCACCTTTCTGATATTATTGATTTTCTCAGAGAAGAAAGAAGCAAACTCACTGCACTTGCTGTCTGAGAGCATTTCACTGGGAATCTGGCTTGGGGGGTTTGTCAGTCTCTCTACAGTAGCAAAAAGAGTGCGTGTGTTGTTTAAATTGCTGTTTATAATATTTGAGAAGAAAGTCTGTCTAGCTTTGCCTAGTTCCATATTGAAAGCATGAAGGCTGTCTTTGTAGATGTTATAATGGACTACAAGTTTTGTCTTCCACCACATGCGCTCTGCTTTTCTGCATTTTCTTTTCATATTTTGCACTGCTGTTGAGTTTCTCCAAGGTGCCTTTTGTCTGCCACTCTTCTTCCTGACTTTAACAGGAGCAATATCATCAATTACACCTTTAACTTTTGAGTTAAAAGAATCAAGGAGAAAATCAACAGAGTCTGCAGATATGCTTGGTGTTAAGGATATAGCCTTCATAAATAGGACACTAGTGTTCTCATTTAAGCATCTCTTCTTGACAGACACAGATCTAGCTTCAGTGGCAGGAGAGATCAATATATCAAAGAAAATACAGAAATGATCAGACAGTGCTACATCCTTAATAACAATCGATGAAATGTTTAGACCCTTACTGATAAGTAAATCTAAAGTGTGTCCACGATTGTGTGTGGGTCCATGTACATGCTGAGTCAGATCAAAAGTTTTTAAAACAGTTTTGATTTCTTTTGCCATATTGTTTTCTCCATTATCTATATGGATGTTAAAATCTCCAGTAATGGCAAAACAGTCAAACTCTGAGGTAATTGTTGATAACAGTTCTGTAAAGTCCTCAGCAAAGGCTGGAGAGTATTTTGGAGGCCTGTAAATAATGAAAAGTAAAATGCGTGGAGCACCTTTTAACACAATACCCAGATATTTGAAAGACAAGTAATTCCCAAATGATATTTGCTTACATTGATAGATATCTTTAAAAAGAGCAGCTAGACCCCCACCTCTCTTAACAGCTCTGCAGACACTCATAAAAGTAAAGTTAGGAGGGGCTGCTTCATTGAGGATTGTTGCACTGCAGCTGTCTTCTAGCCAGGTTTCATTTAGAAGCATAAAATCCAGGTTGTTTGTGGTTATTAAGTCGTTGACTAGAAGTGATTTATTTTTAAGTGAGCGAATGTTTAAAAGAGCTAACTTAACAGACTTACTTTTCCCCACAGCAATATTAGTTTGACGTGTAATAGGCACCAGATTAGTTGGGTTTGCTGTACGGCTATTGAAGGCCTTAGACTTTCTATCATGTAATAGAACAGCAATAGAGAAAGATACAGGCACACTGGGTTCCCGCTTGTTTTGTAAACATTTGAGAAAGTTACTGTTATCAAAACGGGGACCCAAAACACATCACTGAGAGCTGGTATCAGTTGTTTTTGGTTCACCTCGAGCAGAAGGAGGAGGGTGTGGGCCCTGGCGTTGTGGCAGAGGCCGAAGAGCTCTCACAGGAGGAGGGGGAGGGGGAGGGGGAGGGCGAGCTGGGCCCGCAGGCTTTGGTGGTAGTGGTGCCTGTCTTTTTTTAGTTGGTATCTGGGGGCTTGCAGCAAAAGAGTGGGATAGTCTGGTTCCAGCATGCACCAGTTCTTCCATTTTCTGTGAGAAGCACAGTAGTGGCGTTGCAGGAGAGAGGGAGAAAGTGTCTGGTGAAAGGGGCTGTTGCTCTGGTGTTATAGGAGGCTGTAATATGCTGTCCTGGCTTCCCTGGCTGTTTTCCAGGAAGTCGTCCTTGGGTGCTGAATCTTCAAGCAGTTCTGATATGGCTGTCTGTGGTGAGCTCTGTGTGCAGGGCTCAGCTGAGATTGTGTCCGTGAGCAGAGGTTGTTGTGGCGGAGTGGTGTTATCATGTCCATTTTGCTGCTGAAGTGAAGTCCCGTGGTCATTCATACTGTGTCCAGGTGTGTGTGTGTGCCATTCAGATTGAGTGGATTGGCACAAACCGCAGAAGGATGATTTAGGGAGAAGTAGATATTGTCCTTTAACACTCTTGAACCAAGTTTGTTTGGGTGATGGCCGTCCCGATGAAACAGTTGTCGTTGACTCCAGAAAAGATTGAAATTGTCAATGAAGTTCACTGCTTTTATATTGCAGGTTTTTTGCAGCCATGTATTTAGCCCAAGCAACCGTGAAAACCTGTTTGTTCCTCTTACTGGGAGTGGTCCACTGATGAATGTTTGAACTTTCAGTCTTTTAAGTGTTTCAAAAAGTTCATTGAAATCCTTCTTAAGGAGTTCTGACTGCTCTTTATGAATATCATTCTTCCCCACATGTATGATGAGTCGATTTGCAGTCTTATGTTTCATCAGAATGTTCTGAAGTTCCCTGTTTATATCAGAAGTTGTTGCTTGGGGAAGGCAGCACGTAGTTGTATCCCTGTTGCTAATGTTTCTGATTATGGAGTCCGAGTCCCCCACTATCAGAGTCCTGGACTCGGCTGCGCTCTGAGCTGAGTGCCGCTGTCTGCTCGACCTTGAGCGCCAGTTAGCATCAGTGTTAGCTACTGGCCTATTCAGTCTGTGTTCGATCACATTCATCACATTTGGGGATTCCTCATTTACATTCATTAGCACTTCAAATCTGTTCTCAAGATGTATAGGCGGTGGTAGGAGGCCAGTGTTTGCAATCCTTGTCAGAGCTGTATCTGGGGTAGAGGATGCTACTGCGGTAATATGTGATGCTCGTGACAATCTGATGTCTCGAGTGCCTTTGGGTTTAGCTCCCTGTTTGTGCCATCGATTAGTAAGTCGATCGGCTTGTTTCTCTACCTGTCGAGGAGTACTAGTTTCATGGGACTCACCGGCTGTATGCTGAGGGTGTCCATGACGAAGCTCTGTTGTGTGCTCCGTCTGGTTTGGTGGTCCCGTAAGTAACTTTGTTTCAAGAACTGCTATCCTTTGTAAAAGTCTGTGGCAGTTAGTGCAGCAAGTAGATTCCAGAAGAGGCATTTTCTCTTATCCTTGTAGGCAGTTGTGTTTTCCTTTCCCGGTATGTAAGCTGGTCGGGTAAAAGAATTCTCAGTTTTTGTAGTAATCCAAACTTTGTCGTATGAGCACTGTGCTGATTTGCTGAAGTTAAAATTAGGTGATAAAAGGAAATAAATATAGAAAAAATAGGAGATAAAATGTAAAAGCGATAGAGCAAAGCGCGGAGCAGTAAGCAAGAGCGTCCGAACAGTAGCTGAGCAGGAAGTTGTCTGTAGCCTAAATGAGCACAGCAGCACCTGCCAGTGGCGGATACAGAACGTCATTAATAGGTGGGCCTGGTGAATATACGGAGGGGCCTCGGTTTTTTTAAGCTTATACACACCTGATTCCCGGGCTCCGTATTAGAGCTTTCACACTGCGCGCGGATGCGGTCTGGCGATGCGTTCCAGTTGCGGTGCGTATATAGCAGTGCAGAGATCGTTTCCGCACCAAGTCTATTTCTTCTGTGCTGCACGCGCTTAATTAAAGTGACAGCGCATGGTTCGTGGTCAAAATGAACACAGATTGACATGAAAATATAATAATCTCACCATAAATGCGTTTAATTTAATTATACTCTTTTTCACAGTCATCTTTTTTAGGCTACTTTAAGACCGGGGTAAAGCAAGGACAACTACAATTTACCTCAACAAGGCGACATAATGAACAACCTCGTCTCATTCGTGGAGGTGAAAAAGCAAGTTATTTGTGACATGCAAGATTTATTGTTTTAAAACTTAAATGCAAAAGAAAAGGCATGAGAGTTGGCTGTTTTTGTCAATTTTAAGTTTTAATTTAAAATCTTTGCGATTTTAATATAGGCTAGCTAGCTAACTACTACTACATGGTTAAATATTTTACCACTTGCTTGAGCAACTTAATATATCTATAGAAGTAGCACTGAATAATACGTTGTTTAAATTGTGTTAAAAAACGTTTATTAAAGAGTGTATGCGTACAAAGAGAATCGCAATGCTGACAAAACTTTTTTTAAATAGGCTATAAGTTGCTGTATAACTTCTGGATTTGAACAGTGGTGGAGTAAGTAGCCTATCTCAGTATACTTAAGTAAAAGTACAAATAACCAGAGACATATTTACTTCAGTAAAAGTAGAAGTACCACAATGAAAACCCTACTTAAGTAAAAAGTACCTGATTTTAAATGTAGGCTACTTTAAGTATTAAAAGTAAAAGTACTTGCATTAGATTAGCCTACAATTTTTCTCTTAATGTCTATATTCTAATAATTAGGGCTGTAACAATATGAAACCGAAATCGCGACACACACCCAATTTGAACTTAACATTAGCCTATACAATACCTACACCACAAATCTAGTTGAGGATAAATTCTTTCAAATTGGGCAATCCCAGCATTATGGACGTGACATTTGCAGTAAAAACTTGAAATATAAATCCTCAGAAAAAGCATTTAATACATATTAAAACTGTTTATATATCCATACTCCCTTAATAAAGGAGTCCAGACATTAGAAAAATATCAGTCCACAAACACATGCGTTTTATATTTATGAAATAGGCTACACATGCCATAACGGTCGTGACACACACAAAAAAGTAACAAGTAATAGCCTACTACAAACCGGATGAAGAAGGGTTGGCTCTCCACAGAACATAAAATATTAATTTTATTTTTCGTGTTCGCATTTATGAGAAAATAAGCCACTAACGTTAAGTGTCTCACGATCCTCCTCCTCCTCAGGTATGACATGGTCCAGAAGTATATCATCATCTAGACGTGTTTTTTTTTTTTAAGTGTGTCAATGATAGTTGTTTAGCCATAGCTCAGTTAGGTTGCCACGGCGACGGAAAACTTTTGGTCCGAAACGCGCCCGCGGTGTTGCGTGATAGCATCACTGGACTGACACGTGATATGTCGACATAATATTTTTATTTTGTTGCTATTTTTCTACGTATCTACTGTACATAAATGTCCTGATTGTCCCCAGGAGACTATTAAAATGAAATTACTTAATTCATTATTATTAAAATTAAAAATTGTAATTGTTTTTATTAATCTGATTGGGTGGGCCACCGATCAATCTGGGTGGGCACGTGCCCACCCAGGCCCACCCATAAATCCGCGCCTGGCACCTGCTTAAAAAAATTCTGGCGCCGCCCCTGTTATAACGGCCCACATATTAAAAATGGTCGGGTTTAAATCGGGCTCGGGCTCATAATTACAGTGAACGTGTCGGGTCGGGCCGGGCTCGGACACAACGTGCTCGGGCTCGGGTTGGGTCGGGCTTGATTTTTTGGGCCCGATTTAAGCTCTAAAGTAGACTCGCTCCTTCTGTCAAATCGAGGGAACGAAGGTCTGTCCATATAAACTTCCCTCGTCCACTTCATTAAGTGGAACGCACTTCAAAATGGCGGCAGGGATTCCCCCGAGGGGAAGTGCTTAGGGAAGTTCGCAAGTGCGTGTCTAAAAGTGGACTGGAACGCTAGTAAATAATAAATAAATAAATAAAAGAGACTCAGTAGCTTCTGCAGCACGAACACAAGCATGTAGTTTGAGCGAAAGCCGTTGTACCGGTGAGCATGTGGGACAGGGGTGCGTTTTTTTAATAAATAATCAAATAATGTCAATCGAATGACAAATATTATTTTTGCTTGAAATGCCAATCAAAATACGAAATGTCTTAATCAGACAACAGACAAGCATCATAGCATAAGAAAGAAAATATAAATAAATAAATAACTAAAATAAAGAATTAAATAAAACTACATTCAAGTAAATAAGAAATAAAAGAGGCTCAGTAGCTTCTGCAGCACGAACACAAGCATGTAGTTGTTTTTGCTGTTAGTCGACACGTGGGGTGATGACATCATCGTTTCACAAAATATATCAATTGGCTATACACTCGAAAACGCAAGCGTGTCATTTTCAGATTTATCCACTCTGAGACGCGGTTTAAAAAAAATAGCGGTTTCAGCAGTGTTGTGCCAGTTCACAGCTTTTCTGAACTAGTTCAAGTTCAGTTCATACATGCTCAAAGTGAACAGTTCACGTTCAAAGTTCACAATTTTAATTCTGAACTAGTTCAAAGTTCAGTTCATTTTACTTTTTTCGTGAGATATTCAAATAAATACTTTTTTTCACACTACGAGCTAGAAATCACTATACGTTCTTTGAAGCTGCTCATTGTAGACATTTGCTCATGACACTGCAATTGTGGGTTTCTTACCAGGTGATGAAACTTGCAGCAGTACAGACAAGGTAGACCAGTTTGCGTTTGGGGTTGGCAGGGGGTCTTTTTTCCCTTTCCTCCCTTATGACCCTCGAGGGCGTGCATATATGCATTTACACTGGATGGATGTTTTAACTCAATGTGCCGTTTCAAATTCGAGAAGGACGTTGTTGATGTCCTAACTTGTTTTTGCTGCGCAGGTGGACATATCTTACACAGAAAGGTAAGATTTTTGCCGTCGGGGTCTTGGTTTGCAAGAGTGTAAAATTGTTTTAAATGTTCATAATCGGTGTCCGTCTCCGTGCCATCACTTCCACTAGCCATTTTTTTTTTAAATTGCAGCGCTTTCTCTCACTCTCGTCTTTGGTCTGTCTCTCTCTCTCTCGCTCCTCTAGCCCTCCGCGCTCTCGTCGTTGCCTGCTACGCGGCGTTGCTATGCCTACCCCGCTCTGCTGCAATTCATCACGGGTAACGTTGTGCGGAAGCCAGTATGCTATTCAACTATTCTCAGCCGGACACTACGTTGCCCGCAATGCATTGCGCACACAATGTCAAAACGTACTCGGTTACTAACGTAACCTCGGTTCTCTCTAGAAGAGGGAACGAGTACTGCGTTTTATCAAAACGCTACGGGAAAAGTCTCTTTTCACGAAACACTGAAGCAAAAAATTATCCTTTAATTTTCATATATGTAAAACGCGTTGCGGCAGCAGCAGTCAGCTATGGCGAGACGGCTTGCTCGCTCATTGGCTGCTCTGCGGCAACTGCTTAAGCCTATCGAGCGAGGCCTGAGATGACGTCAGGCCAATGAGGGCGCTTCGCGCCCTCCTCGCCACTTCCCGCCGAAACGGGCGTGGCTTACCTCTATAAAAGGAGCTCGAGAAGGCTGATTCACTTGATTTTGATCGCCGAAGCGAACCAGAGTGAACCGTACGCACGGCAGAGAACGCAGTACTCGTTCCCTCTTCTAGAGAGAACCGAGGTTACGTTAGTAACCGAGTACGTTCTCTTACGAGAGTTCTCTCGTACTGCGTTTTATCAAAACGCTACGGGAACCCCTTGCAAAACGCCGTGCGTGCTGGGATAAAAACACTGATCACCGGAAGCTATTTCAGGCACACAGTGCATAATCACCAGATTGACTCACACAGAGTCAGGGAATAAGGGTGGGAGCCTTAATTCCCTATACTGTAGCGTCGTAGAATAGACATGTCCACAGACGCAAGTATAACATCACATAGACAGGGTAGGGAACCTGAACTAATGTGGGAAATGTGGGTCTTACACAGTTCTGCCCAAGATAGTCGGTAGCGCATTGCGCATGGGTTTCAGCGGTCTGACTAGACAGCTGAACAGATTACACCGACAAAAGCTTAGCCTGTAAGGCGGGAACCTCTAGGTTATAAAACCTGATAAATGTAGACGGAGAGGCCCAGCCTGCCGCCGTACATATATCCTGTAGGGAAATCCCGCTGGACCAAGCCCACGAAGAAGCAACGCTTCTTGTAGAGTGCGCTCTAACTCCCAACGGGCATGGAATGCCCTTGGCAGTATAAGCCAGCGCTATGGCGTCAACTATCCATCTGGATAGACTTTGTTTCGAAACAGCCATTCCTTTGGAACGTCCGCTGAACGAGACAAAGAGCTGCTCTGTCTGTCTGAAGACAGCAGAGCGGGACATATAAGCTCTTAAAGCCCTAACAGGGCAAAGAAAACTCGAGTCCCCTTCCTCACTCGATGCCGGCAGGGCAGCCAGGGAAATAACCTGAGCCCGAAAAGGCGTGTTGAGGGATTTCGGCACATAGCCGTGCTTAGGTTTGAGTATGACTTTAGAGTCATTAGGACCAAACTCCAAGCATGCCGGGCTCACAGAGAGCGCGTGCAGATCGCCTATGCGCTTCACTGAAGCGAGAGCCATCAAAAACACTGTTTTGAAAGACAAATGTTTGAGGCTAATAGACTGGATAGGCTCGAAAGGGGCACCTTTCATGGCCGCCAGGACCGTAGAAAGGTCCCACATAGGGACTGAAGGAGGTCTGGGTGGATTCAGTCTCCTAGCTCGCCTGAGGAAGCGGATGACTAAATCATTCCTTCCCAGTGACTGACCCAGCGTTGAACCGGAGAACGCTAAAATAGCCACCACATACACTTTGAGCGTGGAAGGGGATCTGCCCTTATCCAACAGCTCTTGTAGGAAGGAGAGAACCTCCGTTACCTCACAAAACCGACCACTTTGAAGCATAGAGTCGCCTGGTCGACGGCGCTCTAGCCTCCGTGATGGTATTCATGACTCCCTCTGCGAGACCAACGGGTATCCGTTGAGCGCCCACACATGAAGGGACCATAGTTCCAGGTGTGGGTGCCAGATCGAGCCCCTGGCCTGCGAGAGGAGATCTCTCCTCAACGGCACTGGCCATGGAGCGATGTCTGCTAACTGCATCAGAGCTGGGAACCATGCCTGGTTCTTCCAGAACGGTGCTACAAGCAGCACTGGGCATTTCGTTTTCCTGACCCGTTCCAACACCTGAGGCAGGAGGGAGATGGGGGGAAAAGCGTATAGCAGGACGCGCGGCCACTTTTGGGACAGCACGCTGTCGGTCTTTGAAAAGAATGCGGGGCAGTGAGCGTTTTCGCGGGACGCGAATAGGTCCACCTCCGCTTTGCCGAATCTCTCCCACAACAGCTGGACTGTTTGTGGGTGTAGAGACCATTCGCCCGTAGGAACGTTGTTCCTGGACAGTCTGTCCGGGCCCACATTCAGCAGCCCGGGCACATGTACTGCTCTCAGCGAGCGCAGGTTGTGCTGAGCCCATAGCAGGAGGCGTTTCGCCAGCCTGTACAGGGGTATGGAATTCAGACCGCCCTGGCGATTTATGTAGGACACCACTGCCATGTTGTCCGAACGGACTATGACGTGTTGGTCCTTGATGTGGGGACAAAAACGCGTCAGCGCGTTGTGCACTGCCAGCATTTCTAGGCAGTTTATGTGTTGGAGCTTTTCCCGTTCCGACCATAGGCCGAAGGACGGTCTGCCCTCGAGCAGCGCTCCCCATCCCGAGGTGGATGCGTCCGTAGACACCATCCTCACCCTCGAGGAAGTCCCCAGGCTTACACCTGATTGGTACCAGTCTTTCGCCATCCAAGGCACCAGGGCTGTGACACAGTCCTGATCGACCTTGAGGCGTAATTGACCGGACACCCACGCTCTGCGCGGAACCCGCGCTTTCAACCAGAACTGCAGCGGGCGCATGCGGAGCAAGCCCAGCCGGAGAACTGACGATGCTGAGGCCATGAGACCCAGCATCCTTTGAAATTTTCTGAGCGGGGTGAAAGCGCCGCGGCGGAAAGACATCGCCGCGCGCTGAATGTTCAGCACGCGCTGTGGCGACAGCCGCGCTGTCATAGACTGTGAGTCCAGAACTATACCCAGAAACGGAATCGTTTGGCTGGGGTTCAGTGAACTCTTCGCCCAAATGACCGTGATACCAAGATTCTCGAGGTGATCGAGTAAAATGGCTCTATGCTCTATGAGCTGAGATCGTGATTGGGCTAGGATCAACCAGTCGTCCAAATAGTTCAGCACTCGCATGCCTCTGAGTCTGAGAGAAGCGAGCACTGCGTCCATGCATTTCGTAAATGTACGAGGTGCCAGGGACAAGCCGAAAGGCAGGACTGTATACTGGTATGTCTGACCCTCGAAGGCGAATCTCAAGAATCGCCTGTGATGTGACGCTATCTGTATTTGAAAATACGCGTCCTTCAGATCTATCGACATGAACCAGTCTTCTCGGCGAACATGCGCGAGAATTTTGCTGGTTGTGAGCATTTTGAAACGGCGTTTCACTAATACTCTGTTCAGTCGTCTGAGATCCCGAATGGGTCTGATACCGCCGTCCTTTTTGGGGACTAGAAAGTATCTGCTGTATATCCCCTGTTCGCTTTGAACTCGGGGAACAAGCTCTATCGCCCCTTTGCTTATCAGTTTTGATATTTCGGCGCGAAGTAGGTGTGCTACATTCAGCGGAACCGAAGTTTCGACGCGCGCTGTGAAGCGCGGAGGGCGTCGACAAAACTGTAGCGAGAAGCCTCTCTTTATAATGCCTACGACACAGTCCGAAACCCCTGGAAGCGCTGCCCATGCATCTGCATGGTTGGCTAAGGGCCGGATACAGAGCGCGCTCTGTTCGCCGTACGACAGAGGTGCTATGGGGCTCACAAACATAGGCGTTATGCCTGCGGCATTTGAGGCGGGGGGCGCGCTTAATACAACGGGCGGAGCGCTCGCCCTCGACCTTACAACAGTGTTTGGCTGAGTGAGGGGGGGCTGCGCGAGTCCCGTGGGACTCATGTGTGCGAGTAGATGTGGGCTGTGAGCGGGCACATTTACTGCTTGGGGCGCGCTGCTTGTGTAAGCGGCGCGCGCGCTGACAGGTCTCGTTTTTACAGAGAGCCTGTGATCTGATAGACATAGTGTTCGTGGGCACTGAGTAGTGGGCACTTTTACTATGTGGGGAGCGCAATCGACCTGAGTCGATTTTATTTGCGCGAGCCCTAAGTGCAGGGCTGTGCTTGTGTGTAGGGATGGGCACTGAGAAGTGGGCATCGACACTACATTTATAGCACCATCGGCCGTGGCCGGGACACCAGAAATACCGTGAGTAAGTGTGGGCGCGGGAGAGCGGGCACAGTTACTGCAATGAGTGCACTGTCTGTCTGAGCAGAGTGAATGCACACAGGTTTCGTCTTTACAGAAACCACAAGGCATGCAGAACATAGTGTTTGTGGGCACTAGGCAGTGGGCACTTTCACTATGTTGCGTGCGTGATCGACCCGAGTCGAATATATGAGCGCGGGCCCTGTGTGAAGGGCTGTGCTAGTGTGTAGGGATGGGCACTAGCAGTGGGCATCTTCTCTACACATATAGCATCATCGGCCGTGCTCGTGGGCAGCAAAAAACACGTCTGCAGTTGCCTCTCGGGGAACAAACAGAGTGATTTGCATTCGGCGGCATAAATATTTTCTGCCGGCCGGCCTGGGGTTCGAACCTCCGATCCCCCGCGCGCAAGTCTAAGAATCTACCACTGGACCACAGTGAAGATACATTGACAAAGTCAGCGCGAGTATTATCCGCACTGGCGTTTGCTTGTCAGGCATGTACCACGTGCTTGTGGGCAGCAAAAAACACGTCTGCAGTTGCCTCTCGGGGAACAAACAAGAGTGATTTGCATTCGGCGGCATATATATTTTCTGCCGGCCGGCCTGGGGTTCGAACCTCCGATCGCCCGCGTGCAAGTCTAAGAATCTACCACTGGACCACAGTGAAGATACATAGACGGCATGTACCACGTGCTCGTGGCCAGCAAAAAACACGTCTGCAGTTGCCTCTCAGGGAACAAACAGAGTGATTTGCATTCGGCGGCATAAATATGTTCTGCCGGCCGGCCTGGGGTTCAAACCTCCGATCGCCCGCTAGCAAGTCTAAGAATCTACCACTGGACCACAGTGAAGATACATAGACAAAGTCAGCGCGAGTATTATCCACACTGGCGTTTGCTTGCAGGCCTGTACCACGTACTCGTGGGCAGCAAAAAACACGTCTGCAGTTGCCTCTCGGGGAACAGACAGAGTGATTTGCATTTTCAGAACGCCTGCAAATGTGAGAAGAGTGGAAATCGCCCAGATTCAGCGGGGCTGAAAACACTCCATTCTCTTTCGCCAGTGACGCGCGGGAACCGTAGAAACGGTGTTCGGTTGCAGGCAAGCGGGTACTACGCGCTCGCTGGCTGCAAAATGCATCTCTGCAGTCGCCTTCAGGGGACTTACAGAGCAAAGCATTGGCGGCATAAATATATATGCCGCAAGACCGGGATCCGAACCCCGGTCTCCCGCGTGGAGACACTATAATTCCACCTCTGAGCCACAGGGGGATACAGGCTTTAAAGCGGCGTCAACATGTATTCTTGGGCGTTTGCTGGCAGGCAAGCGTGTAACAGACTCACTTTCTGCAATAATATTTCCAGTCGCCGAACAGGGAACTGAGAAATGTGAGAGAAAAGAGTTCAGATCGACCAACGGTGGGACTAAGAACACTCTTTTCTCCTTCGCTGGTGAATGACGCGTGCAGAGGCAGGGTAGCTTTTCTTGTAACGTAAAGAAAAACTAATCCCGCCGTCCGCTTCCAGGAAGGGCAGCCTCGGAAAGGATGCCTGGCGAGTCCTCAGAGTCACCGTAGGCAATTGGCTCGGAGCGAGCGCGAGCGCTGCATGAGAAGGCGTCTTGAAAAAGACGCAGCTCTTTTAGGGGTGAGTGTTGCAGCGAACACACACACACGCACACAGAAAACAGAGCAATAGCAATAAAGGATATAGGCGTCGGAAAGCGCAGCAGGTACGGCTGTAGAAGGCGGCGTTGGCCAGCGGCTTCGAGGGCTCGTCCCGCTGAAGTGCTTGCTTCAAACGACGCTTGCTTCCGTGATCCAGCGATGCGTGCGCTTCGCTGAAGAGATTAAAATCAAGTGAATCAGCCTTCTCGAGCTCCTTTTATAGAGGTAAGCCACGCCCGTTTCGGCGGGAAGTGGCGAGGAGGGCGCGAAGCGCCCTCATTGGCCTGACGTCATCTCAGGCCTCGCTCGATAGGCTTAAGCAGTTGCCGCAGAGCAGCCAATGAGCGAGCAAGCCGTCTCGCCATAGCTGACTGCTGCTGCCGCAACGCGTTTTACATATATGAAAATTAAAGGATAATTTTTTGCTTCAGTGTTTCGTGAAAAGAGACTTTTCCCGTAGCGTTTTGATAAAACGCAGTACGAGAGAACTCTCGTAAGAGAACCATTTCTGTCTGGTGATACATGATTTAAGCGGCACCAGCGAGAATACAGGAGGGAGGAACTTTCTCTCGTTGCGTTTCAAAAGAGAAAACAGATGTCACTCAGTTTTCAATGGAAAACAAATTCCAACGTTCATTTACAGTGATGTCTGCCGTTCATGACACATAATGTGAACTAATTCACGTTCAAGTTCTTTATTAAAAAATGTGTTGCGTTCAGTTCAACGTTCACGAAAAAATGAGCGTGTTCAATGAACGCGTTCTTTTGAACTCGTTCACGCACAACACTGGGTTTCAGTCTCCCAAAACGCCGGATCCATCTGGACGAAACTCTGATACGATACAAATTTTTTACGTATACAGCTAAACGCATCTCTGTGTGGACAGGGCCTTAGGCCTTGTCCACACGGATACGGGTATTTTTATAACCGTGACTTTTTTTACGTGGTTCGGCCGTTCGTCCACACGGAAACGCAGTATCAGGTCACTGAAACCGAACATTTTTTAAAACCCCTGCCAGGGTGAGGATTTTCAGAAACGCCGGTTGCAGTAGACAGACTGTCGTGTAGACCATAGATATCATATAAAGGCTAGATGTCTTAAGGCGGAGTCACTTCCGGCATCACCGGCGGCCATCTTAGGACAGGGCTCTGTGAATTAAGGTGAGTGAGCAGCACGCACACAAATCCTCTTATCTCGCTGAAATCTGGACGGATTTACAAACGGTTTGGTTTCTTACAAACGTTATTAACGTGGCTATAATTCTGAATGCTTAAACATTTTGAACATAATTATTCATATGTATGCAGTATAATAGCTACATCTCTGACGTTTATAACAAACCAAACCGTTTGAAAATCGGTAGAAAATTGAGCAAGTTATGGTTATTTAAAAGTACATGCACCATGTTATGAGTGAGCGAGCACCCTGTCTTAACCGGTTTCAACCGGCTAATGAGGCTTGGTGGTCGGTCAATAAATTTTTTAGTTTTCGCCATCCCTAGTTAGTACTCATTTTATAATCTGTAACAAGTATTCTTTTCATTTGATTCTTTTAATAAATATTGTTAAACATTTATTATAATCATCTGACTGGACCTTGGATTCTTGGGTAAGTGTCACATTCTTCTATCTGGATCAGGAAGATCCTAACTGGAGGAAACGACAAGAGGGTGAGGATTAACTGCCACGAACGCGTGCATTCTAGAAATAGAACCGACGCCTAGTTTTCACGCGACACACAAGCGTGTTGGAAGCGTTTCCAGGCAAAATAGAATAGGAAAAGATGTTTCTATGTCATTTTGACACAAATACATATTAATACATGTCATTTTGATGTTTGAAAGTCTAGGTTTTGACATAAATACAATATAAATGTAATTAAAAAAAAAAGATTATCGATTTTCAAATTGCACCTCTCAATACAGAACGAAATATTCTGTAGCCTATTTTGCCGTCAACACTGCCGACATTGTCTTTGCTGCTATATATTTATGTTTAACATGAAGTATAGGCCTTCCACAACTCTGTCCCTATATGTCAAATATATCACCAATGAGGCTTATCATATGTTACCAATATTAAACATTGTTTAATATAATCGCTGTTCATATTTTTATTCAAAGTTCAGAATCAAGATGAAGTTATTACTGGTAACTCTTATGTTTCTTATGATAAATGAGATAACACTGCTACATTTTTTTTTTTTACCTTGAATGTCATTGCTCTAATTTATTTTTTATATTTTGATATTTCATATTTTGTTCAAATGTTTAATATATCTGCTGTTCATATGTTCATTTATTAGTGTGTTATATGATTAGAATGTTGTCCCGGTTTTAAAATAAAGCACAGCAATGATATTTGAGAGTGTTTCTCCCTTTTCAGAAAAAGTATCGAAATCGCAATACTTGACTTGGTATTGGTATCGAAACAATAATTTTGGAATTGTGACAACACTACTTAGAATACAAAGGGGAAATCTATTATCTTTATAATAGAATACGAATTTGTATAGACTGATCGCCTAACTCTTGAGGACACGACTAAAGGATAGGCTCTTTAGTTACCACGGGATTATCTATATGTCCTGGATAGGATGTAGGATAATTTGGAACGGTATTAATCGTGATAATCCATCGCATTGACCATTTGTTAAAAAAACAGAAACTTTTGCAGCTATTTCACAGTTTAACCGTTTATCTAAATGTGCTGAAGTGCTTGAATGTTTCTAACATGAATGTTCTTCAGCATCATGAATGAATGAAGAATAAACACCAACCTCTTTGTTCTTCAGGATCTTCAGTGTGTTTCATTCTGCAGGGTTCTGGATCACTCATGTTCTCACTGTCCTCTTTAATAAACTCAGTCTAGTTGCAGATTTCAGCTCTTCCTGATGCTCTGATGCTCATCTTCACTTGTAGCTTCTTTTTCTTTTTCTTGTTTAATGGCGATTAACTTCACTTGTAGCTGTATTTACAGCATTTATTGGATAATTGCTGTGGGAGGAGCTTAACTAATGATGTGACCGCTGTGGGAGGAGCATCACTGATGATGTGACTGCTGTGGGAGGTGCTTCACTGATGATGAATTGTAGTGGGAGGAGTTGATCTGCCAAAATCAAAAATATATAAGTTACCGAGTTTGTTTTATGCTTATGGACTACAGCATATGTCAATTTTCCCAAATGTAAATAATGGTAAGAAAAACAGTTGAAAGCATAAACAGTGTGGTGGCAAACAATTTTCTATTACTGAATAACAATCATGTATCAAATGACAACGAGAGGAGGGCATCCTTCCTTCATTATTGTCCTGACTCCCCCAAGGTTATTTCTCTAGGATAAATGAAGATATGTCTCAGTTATAACTTACGCATTGTTACATAATGTATCATACATGCATAAGGGTTAATAACAGTTCACTGTTATATTCATGTAGCAGAGAATCATGGGACTTCACATGCAATCCTGTGAATTTTATTACCAAGTTTTTATGAAAGAAAATGCAAACACATAGAACACCAGTCTGTTGACACCAATGAAATGAGCTTTAAGTGTCAATTTACAGGAGATCTAAAGACATCAGCATAATAAATGAGGTGAAAGCAGGAACTATTGTCATGAAATAAAGAGTGTTTTCAGCAGATCTGTTAATATTGATGAGCCTCAGACTATCAACACTCATTCAACAAGACATTCAGGATAATCAGCAGATCATCTCACTTTATTCTGAGTGTTTGCTGTTAGAAACACATTATTCGAGTCAGGATACATGAATAATGTAACAGATTTGTGTACAGACTGACAATGATCATAATACCAGAGCCCGTCTACGGAGAGCCTGCCCACTCCCTATTAAGCCCTATTGTACTGAATTTTGGTTGTAGTTCCACCAGAGTTCCACTGGGGGCGATCGCCATGAGTGCAGAATGAATGGGAGTCAATGGGGCTAGACGGCTAAATTTGTCTCTTTCACCCGATTGCCGTTGAGAAATCTCAGATCTGATTGTAGATTTTGCAAGTTCAACATGGGTTTTAGGTCGAAAGTTGAATGAACGAGTACTTATGTCCTTTCGATTTCTTACAGGTTGAGTTGTTGTTGCCCATAACACGCTAGCATTCTGCTAATGACGTCAGCATTCTGACGTCATTGACATTTTGAAAGACTTTTTAAAGCAAATAAGTGACTCTAAAAAATCTAACACCCAGCAATGTGTAATTTCTTTGCATCTCCTTTCGAATACAACATTCAAATTACTAGACAAAAAATGATATCCTGAGAAAAGTGGATTTTGAGGGTTTTTCGCCATAGACCTCCATTCATTCTGCACTCGTCCTGTGAGCGCCCTCATATGGAATCAGAGTGGAACTGCAACCAGTTCAGAAGCCGGAAGTGTAGTGAGAGTGAAACTTCTCGCCATATTAGACATTCTCTGATAATACTCTTAAAAATAGAAGAAAATTTAACGTTTCTGGTGTCAAACTTTATTAATATTTATCTATATTCCCATGGATGTATAGATTTGAGATTTCCCTCGTTCGTTACTCATACAGTAATCTGCCAAAGATAAATGTCGACAAAGAAATAAAGGTAAACATGAAAATGGCAACAGCAACACTTGGAATCGATTCAATTCCCCTCACAGATCTCAAACTTTAACTCTTGACTTGACATTCAGTAACAGTTCTCACTCCAAACGAACACAAAATCGCTCAGGTCTGAATGAACTCAACATATTCTCCTCATGCCCGCTGCTGCACTAACGTTAAATGTTTAGTTCAGTAGAAAGACGCCAGAAAAGACGCACACGTATCGCTGTGATCGATGAAAACAATACAGAAAATCAAACTCTTAATCAAACGCTCTTAATCGCTTAATCAAACTCTATAAAATGTGTGTAATGGTTGTTTGTGAGAAATACCGTGAGCCGCTCTCCTCTCCTCAGAAGACTCGACGCTGAAACTCTCAATGAGGGAAGAGAGACGGCGCGAGCGAGCGGTGACGTCATCGGCCGCCGACGCACGCGCGTACGGGACACCCCCGCAGCCAATCAGGGCCACGCAGATTCATCTTTTCTAGTAGCCTTCCGTTATTATTATTATAGAACTGAAGTGACTCCAGTTACTAAAGGTGAAAGGAACTTTTTCAAGTGAAACACAAAATAGTCAGAATAAGCAGAGGAGGATCACCTCCATCCAGTCTGAAAAGTGTTTTGCCCTGTAAAGTCCGGCTCAGTATATTCTGTAGCGGCTTAAGACAAATAGTAAAGGCATGTTGGTAGATTAGCACCTGTAGAATTTCCTTTTGTTGAAACATCAGATAAAAGTAGAAAGCTTCTATTATTTTTAGATCCATGAGGCAGTTCGACATTTCCTTACTAAAGAAAAACACTGAAATAAAAACACTTCTACAGAAGACTGTATTCTTGTAACTTTTACTTTATTCTACTAAAAGCTACTAATTACATCTTCAACAGTGTAATAAGATTACTGTACCATTTTTAAAGAGTAATTCCTTATTTTACTTTTAGAATAACAGTAATTCAATTACAGTAATTAATTAATTAGTTAGTACTGCATTGCACCCAACACTGATTATGCAATTATGCTGATAGATCACATCCTGTATTGTATTTTAATGACTATTTAATATTACCTCTAAACTTTGACTAGGCTTGGCATGTTGCATATTAATTGTTCTAGGAACCTCAAATAGGCTATATTTTAATTGTTGTGTATGCTGTGCTACTCTATAATGATGTTCTAGTTAAGGTAATTTGCAGCACATGTAGGGCCCGAACATAAACCCAAGCCCAGAGGCCCCAGTTCTTTATACTCATTGATTAAAAAATAATGTAATGTTAAAACTAGGATTTTCACTTGGCCCACCCTACTTCTCAAAGCTGGAGCCGGGACTGGTGTTGTTTAAAGTTCATAGTGATTGTTTTGACTTCATGAAGCCTCATGGTGTGAATGAACTTCAAATTGACTAAAACAAAGTCTTTGAAATGTACAGTATATATGATACTGAATATGAAGCTGTTAATAATGTAGACAGAAAGCAATCTCATTCAATGTCAGTCATGTGTGCAGTGAAATATAATTTATTAGGCATTTAAAAACTCTATTGAGAAAATGAAAACTCAAAAAGCAATCATATCAGGCTACTTCAGGACTTTCAGAACTAAAATTATTCCTGATTCAAGCAGAATCAGCAGAAAATAAGAAAATGGACAATAACATTGAGATGTTGATAGAACGACTAAAGAGTTTAATCAATAATTACATGAAGCAAATACAAACATTAGAATTGAAAGTGAATGAGACAGATCTCTCTCTTTACTGACTTATAAGAGCCAAAGCATCTCAAGAGAAGTAGAGAAGAAAAGTGTCCAGTTTCAAAGACACATGAAAGTATTCTTGAGTTTGCATTGAAGAGTAGAAGTGGAAGAGAAACTAGATGTTCGGATGAAAAACAATGAAGAATGGGTTAAAACTTGTTTAGGGTGTTGAGGGAGGCCCATCTGAGAGTGGCACTTCCTTTGCTTCATCTTCACCTCCAACTCGACGTCAACGCAGAAAGGGTCACAATAAGAAGTCTGTAACTAAAGATGCAGCCAACGAACTATCTTGGTTAATAAAGAATCTAACCATCTAAAAGTGTTCTGCTGAATAAAGAGGTTGTTGTTCATCTCTGCATCTCTCAAATCACATGAGAGAGCGGTGACAAGAGTCATTATCCACAAATACAAAGGAACTATTGTATCTTCGGAGAACAAGCCGCTGGCTAGACATTAGGGGTGTAAATCGGACAGTTCATCACGATACGATATCGATTCTCTCAGCCAGCGATACGATATTTGCCGATACTTCAAAAAAATTCTACGATAAAGAAGGTACTCAGAAAAATTCTCTCAGAAAAAAAGGTACAATTTTGTACCAAAGAAGGTACAAACCCTTGTCACTGGCTCGGTACCTTTTACTGGTACAAAATTGTACCTTAATATAGAGGAACAAATTTGTTCCATTCCAGTTTGTACCTTAAAGGACATGATTTGTACCATGGGCAACCAAAATGTACCTTTTGTTTTTAAAACTTGTTGGTACAATATTGTACCTTTATCAAAGGTACAAATTTGATATTTTAAGGTACCACCCCAGTGACAAGCCCCTTTGTACCTTAACTGTGTCAAATTTGTTCCTACGAGAACTATTAAAGGCTATTTTTCTATTGAATAACATGCACATTCAACAACTGAATCCAAAAGGCATCAATTTAATCATTTCTTTACATACATATCAAATACATATGAACGTTTGAATACTTTCGTTCCAACTTACAGTAAAGTATTTCTTTGTGTAAATACATCAAAGACTTCACAATACAATAAAGACTTAGCAAAATTAACAGAATAGCACTTCTTTAAAAAGATTTGAAAGAATTAAAAATGCAATTACACTAAAATGAAACAGTACATACAATATATTAATATATTTTCTCATCTACAACAAAGCTAGACTCGTTTTTTTGTTGTTTTTTTCACTTTTCACACAATACCCTTGCATTTATTTAACTTAAAAAAAAAAAAAAATGGATCCCTCCATTTTTACACTGCTGAAGATTCTCCTCTCACTGAAGACACGTCCAGTCAAGACGTTCCCAAGATCTGCACAATGGGTTGAGATGTAGCCGGTTCTTCCTGAACATAATGAAGAATCAATATTAGAAAAGACAGACATAAATTTATTAAATTTATACTCCCAATGACAAGCTCAAATTTGACCTCTAGACTTAAAGGGATAGTTCACCTAGAACTGAAAATTCTGTCATTTACTCGCCCTCAAGTTGTTCCAAATATGTTTGAGTTTCTTTCTTTACTTGAACAAAAATTAAAAAGTTGATGGGGCCCCATTAACTTCCATAGAATTTATTTCAATTTTCAATTTTTTTTCATACTATGGAAGTCAATGGGGCCCCATTGACTGTTTCAGTTTTTGGGTGAACTACAAATCCTGCAACATATAATTTGGCATCCATGTAATGGCTTCTATAATGGATTTCAGCTTAGCCAACCTCAACACATTGGACAATTTTACTTAAAGGGTTAGTTCACCCAAAAATGAAAATTATTTTAATTACTCACCCTCATGTAATTTCACACCTATAAGACCTTTGTTCATCTTCGGAACACAAATGAAGATATTTTTAAAGGGGGGGTGAAATGCTATTTCATGCATACTGAGTTTTTTACACTGTTAAAGAGTTGGATTCCCATGCTAAACATGGACAAAGTTTCAAAAATTAAATTGTACGTTTGAAGGAGTATTTCTGTTCCAAAAATGCTCCTTCCGGTTTGTCACAAGTTTCGGAAAGTTTTTTTCGAGTATGGGCATGTGTGACGTCAGATGTAACGGAATTTCCTTATACGGGTCCTAAGGGCACTTCTCCCGGAAGGACGCGAGCGCGCGCAACCGTAGACCAGAGCAAGAGAGTGAAAGCAGTACCTCATCAAAGCGCTATGCTCGGCTTTAGGGAAGTCAATGTCACCAAAGAAGTGGGTTTTTGGTTGCCAGGGCAAGACAACCCTGCACAGATTCCCAAAGAACCCAGCGTTAATGTGAAAGATATGAATAAAAATGATGTTAATTCAGCCAGCGCACATACCTGTATTTACATCCTGTTTTCGGTCGAAGTCAACAGTAATCGATTGTCGAGTTCACGCGCATAGTTTTAGTACCTTTGATCACGCTCGTGAACTCGACAATCGACTACTGTGGCCTTCGACCGAAAACAGGATGTAAATACAGGTATGTGCGCTGGCTGAATTAACATCATTTTTATTCATATCTTTCACATCTACTGCAGTCAGATTTACTCGCGTTCACCCCGAAGGAATCACTCACATGACCTGTGCACTTTTAATGACACATAAAGGATGTTAAGAGGCTGAAAGCAGGTTTAAAACTTGCCCCATTGAAGTCAACAGGGTGCACATTTTAAAAAGAGGATAACACAGTGTAGGCAACCCCGATTTTTGTTGTTGTTCTCTGTACTGACAGCACTCCAAATGTACAAAAAAATGAGCTCAATGTTAAAATTGACCGGAGTTCTCCTTCAAAGCTTCATATAAAATACCCCTAAAAGTAAAATGTTAAACTAATCCATTTGAATTGAGAAGTTTAGTAAAAAAATGTCTGAAGAGACTACCGGTTAGTATAATAAACAGATTAAATTTAGGATTTTATTCACATTTAAACATTGAACAAACAGAAGCTCAACCACACTTGCTTTGACAAGCGAGAACAAACCTCAATGGTTCTTGCGGAAGCTCAAACGTGCTGCAAAACACACGAGAATGAACATCATTAGTTTTCGCACGTCTAGCAAACATGCTTGAGCTTCCGTTTACTGCAAATGATGTGTGAATTGATGAATATTTATATGTGAATAAAAGCCTAAATTAAATCTGTTCGTCATATAAAATGATCGTATCTCTACAGAAAAACTTGGACTAAACTGCTCAATTCAAATTATTTTACGATCTCTTTATTATGGTAGCATACAGGCAATGTAATATATAAAATGGCAATGTATTTATTATTTAAATTTACATTTTCCATACCATTTGTGCAATGTTTGGGGCAAAGTGACAATTCAAATTCAATAATATAATTAAATTAGCCATCTCCTACACTTATTTTAACATATAATTTAAACATATTACAAAAATGATTAGATGTTTAAAGGCATAATTCACCCAAATTTAAAAAACTCTGTCATTAATTATTCACTCATGTTGTTACAAACCTGTAAGACTTTCGTTCATCTTTGGAACACAAATGAAGAGCTTTTTAATGAAATCTGAGAGCTTTTTGTCCCCCCATTGACAGTCCATGCAACTAAAACTTTGATGCTTCAAAAAGTTCATAAAGAGATCGTAAGACCAATCCATTTAAATCTAGCAGTTTACCGTAGTTCAAATTTTCTGAAGAGACATGATCGCTTTATATGATGAACAGATTTCAGAAGCTCAACCGAACATGCTTGACACGTGAGAGCAAACTTCTTTCTCAAACGTGCTGTGCAACACAAGAGAATGAACCTCATTTGTTTTCGCATGTCAAGCGAACATGCTAGAGCTTCCGTTTACCGTATCTGATGTGAATTGATGAATACAGCCTAAATTCAACCTTTTCATCATAAAGGAAGCACAAAATTTAGACTAAAACACTCAATTCATATGGATTAGTTTTACAATCACTTTAGGAACTTTTTAAAGCGTCAAAGTGGTAGTTGCTTAGCTGTCTATGGGGGGTCAGAAAGCTCGTAATTAATGAGTAATTGATGAAAGAATTTTCATTTTTGGGTGAACTAACCCTTTAACATGTTCAACCTAAAATTGTAGCAAAATGATCATTTAAATGCTATTTTTCTTAATTGCATTTACACTTACAGTTAAGACAGTTATGATTGCATTTTTATTAAATACCCGCGATGAACATGGCAAAATTCAATCTGGATTTAAAAAAAGGATTCCGAGATGATCATTGCATCAAGTGCCTTAACTCTGAGTGTAAAGGCAACTAGGAAAAATAACCTAAATTATAATTTTGCTATAATATTTGCTTGAACATTTTAAACATCTAATTTCTGTAATACATTTCATTTTTTTATTTTTGAACTTATACAAATTTCAAATGTATGTTTTAATTTTATGTTAAAGCTAGTGCAGTAATGCAAATTATTATATTATTGATTTTGAATTTTTTTGCTCCAGATGTTGCACATATCATATAAAAATGTAAATATAAATACAGAAATACATTGCCATTTTACACATTGCATTGCCATTTTGCATGTTACATTTCATATTGACATTTGGTACCTGTATGCTACCATACTTTGTGAATGTCAGAGTTTTAAGTGAATTTACCTTCAGTTAAAGGAGAAGTTTAATTTAATTTACTCACCCCCATGTCATCCAAGATGTCCATGTCTTTCTTTCTTCAGTCGAAAAGAAATTAAGGTTTTTGATGAAAACATTCCAGGATTTCCCCGCATATTATGGAGTCCAATGGGACCCAAACGGTTCAAGGTCCAAATGAGTCTATGCAAAATACTCAACACAGCAACCAATCATGAATGAAACAGTAATTTGGCCCATTACTGTACCCTTGATGTGAGAACAATTATGTACCTTAATTTCAATTGTACCTTAACAGGTACCAAACAGTATCATCAGTGGTCTTTCCTGTACCATTAAAGGTACTATTATTGAAAAGGTACAAAACTGTTCTTTGAGGAACATTATTTGTACCACCGTGTACCTTTTTTTCTGAGAGTGTAACTAAATGCAAAAAGATGCAAAAATGCAAAAAAGAACATTTTGTCCGATGTCCCCTTTAAGATACTGTATGTACTTAAGTAAGAATAGTTTTTCTGATCTCAAACAATTTCTACATTATGATGTAAAGATCATTGGTCATACCATATGTATACACTTGTAAATTATTCCCAATTTTGTTTTTAAAAAATGGAAAACTATGGTGCAAGTTTGCGTACTACACAGTGACGAATCAAAACAAAAGTGCAAGAACATTTAATGAGCCTGGCTGTGGATGCTTTGGAAGTTCTTGATGAAACTGTGGAGAAAAGAATGGATGATGATCAGAATTTTGACAATGATACATTGGATCAACTGGATTTGACACTGGATAGTGATGAATCAAATGCTTCATTTTAAGATACTGACGAAGAGGAAATAGAGCCTCAGCTTGAGACAAAATTGGCTGAATGGGCAGCTAGTCGGAATATCTCTCAGTCTGCTTTGTCAGAATTACTTCAGATACTTATAATGGAAGGTCTTAATTTACCTAAAGATCCAAGAACCCTTATGTCTACTTTAAAAGACTGTGAAGTCAAAAAATGGGAAGTGGGAGTTATCATTTTGGCCTTTGTAACGCAATATGTGCAGAGCTGACCAATGAGGAACCAAATGACAGATGAGGAACACCATCGTGATGCATCACCTCTTCGGGAGTTGGGAGTGGGATTAGTTACATCTGTTGTTCTTGATTATATGCATTTAGTGTGCTTAGGAATTGTCCGTAAACTTGTTTCACTGTGGGTCAAGGGACCCTTGACACGTAGAATTTCATCAAGTGTTCTTTCAGTTGTATCTGAAAACCTGAAATTACTTAGGCAAAATTTGCCTAGGAATTTCTCAAGAAAGCCACGGTCACTTTACAAATATAGGCGCTGGAAGGCTACAGAATTTAGGCAGTTTTTGTTATACACGGGCCCTGTTGTGTTGTTTAATACATATTTCCTAAACTTTTTAGTCTTATCAGTTGCCATGAGAATTATTTTGAGTCCGGATCTGTGCAGTAACTATTGTGATTATGCTGAAAACTTGCTGAAATGTTTTATAACTATTTTTGCCAAAATCTATGGGAATGAATTTCTTGTATATAACATACGTGGTCTTATACATTTGGCACAAGATGCTCGTAAATATGGTGCTCTTGACTCTGTATCATGCTTTCCATTCGAAAATTACTTGGGACAATTGAAAAGGAGGGTTAGGAGACCTCAAAATCCAATTGAGCAAATTGTGAGACGTGTCCAACTCCACCAGGATTTTCCACATGCACACAGTTTAAGCAATGCCAATACAAAGGAATGATCAGCTGCTCTCCGGGAAACAACTGCTTTGAAATTGATAACAGAGTTTTCCTTGTTAGAAATGTTTTGGTCTCTCCCGCAGGAGACATTTTTGAAGTATGTGAGTTTTTTAATGCAGGGACTTGTTTTTTTTTATTATCCTATCAATTCTTCATGCTTGGGAATTACTGTCGGTTATGCCAGTTATTTGTTGTTCCAGTGGCACAACTTTCAAAAAAACTTGTTCTTCTGTCAATGACTGATGTGTATGTGGCTTTGCCACAGCTGCATGATTACTGACTCTATATTGTCATGGTTCAGAATGTCCCATTTTAGTGTTGTGGAGTTCACTGATGAATTTACAGCCGATAAAAGGACTGTCATTGATGTCATCCCTACAAGCTGGATTACTGGACCCAAAAGAGATTAATGTTTTTAATGATTTCCTTCAATAACAACTAATAAAAGGTGTTATGATGCAT
Organism: Abramis brama; assembly: GCF_963993115.1. Taxonomy (NCBI): domain Eukaryota; kingdom Metazoa; phylum Chordata; class Actinopteri; order Cypriniformes; family Leuciscidae; genus Abramis; species Abramis brama. Next base: position 65,396,035 of record NC_139963.1, on the reverse strand, counting down.
GTTTAGCCTGAGTTTCTGTTGCATTTACACTGTACTGACCAGCGTGTGGCGTTCCGAATGCTTCGAAATAGTGATTAATTATTTACCCAGCAATTGATTCAACTGATTTGAACCTTTGAAAAGCTTAGTTTTTCCCATCACTACACTCTAAAAAATCTTGGGTTATTTTTTTCCACCCAAATCTTGGGTTTAGTCTTTTTAGTGTATGGGTAGTTTTTGTGTAACCTAGATCCTGGTTCAGATGTAACAACCCAATGTTTGGTTGTTTTTTTTTGTGACCCAGAACCTGGGTCAGAAGTAACACTCCAGGGATTGCGTTATCGGAGGCTAAATAGTTTTGCAACCTCTTCAGGAGAGAGCAGCGCAGCTCCGTCAAATTGGTGCGTGTCTTCGGTAAAATGCGTTTGTGTCATTTTTTTGTATCTATAAATTAGTTATTGTTCTGTATATGTGACAGATTGAAATATGTATTTTATAATTACCAAAATCTGTGAAATATTGACAGCACTATAGTCACGCTATTTTGAATGTGTGTTTAAAGGTTTATAAAATTGTAAATAATTATTTTGTATGTAATTTTGGGTTCATCTGCAATCTATTAGTTTGGCACAATGCAGTGTGCAATCGATTACTCTTGTCTTGTTAAACACTAGGGGGAGAACTCTTTTTATGTTTTTCCATTACACATAAAGTTCCCAGTGGAGAAACATCAAGCGAGATTTGTGATTAATCTTCTCCCCCTCTATTCAGGTATTAATGCCAGTTGTGTTAATTTAATGTTGTATATTGTTTAAGCAATTGCGGATGTGAGTATTATATCGATTGTGTGTCAAGATAAATGTTTTAAAGCTCATTATTTCAGAGGTATATGAGCTCCCAGCTCCATTTTGAGCATTAATGGTGCTAGGCCTACATAAGGGCGCGAGAGCACATATAAAGAACATTTAGTTAGTGTGTATGTGGTATGTACATTTGTATTTAATGTTTAAATTAGTATATTTAGTGCTGATTGCTTGATTCACGGGTTTGGAGTAATGTAAATGTTGAAATGTTTAGTTCGGAAATGCGCGCGCTCAGGACTCATTTTAAGCACGGTGGTCATGGCGTTAGGCCTATATATATAATGGCGCGAAGCTCGAGTATGTTCGATATTTGTATTTAAGTTGTAATTCTGTTTATTTAGTGCAGATTTGTTGATTTGCTGTACAAAGGTGAATGTATTGAGTATGAAAAGTGAATTGAGAATTTCAGATGCATTTTCAGCTAATAACTAGCTTAAATAGTACATTTACGTGCTTATGACTGATTTGCCATATAGTTAATATGCATTTATGATTAAAAAGAAAAAAAGATTTAAAAAGAGTTGATTCTCAGGTAACTGTAAAATGCTTTAGGGGGGGGGGGGGGGGGGGGAATTTCCTTATATGGGTCCTAAGGGCACTTCTCCGCGGGCGCGCGCGCACTCGTAGACCAGACAGAGAGAGAAGAGAGCGAAAGCAGTACGTTACCTCATCAAAGCGCTCTGCTCAGCTTTTGGAAGTCAATGTCACCAAAGAAGTGTGTTTTTGGTTGCCAGGGCAAGACAACCCTGCACAGATTCCTAAAGAACCCAGCGCCAAGGGACCAGTGGATGGAGTTTGTTTTTTCAGAGACTGTTTGTTTTTGTGCAAGACTGTTTGTTCCCTGCATTTCGACGATGATTGTTTTATAAACAAAGCCCAGATCGACGGATTTGCAGATCGTCTAATGCTTAAGGATGGAGCAGTCACAATGATAAAGTAGTCAGGGGGCCAATTCTGAAAAGGGCTTCCGTTAAGACTTTTGTGGACATGTTTTGGTACAAGCTGTCACCCTATTTTTTTAGTTAGAAGACACCCATAGGTAAGATATTAGGGTGGTTGTCAAGCTGAATTTTTTTTTGTGTGACTTGTACAAGCAATTTCAGGCCAATTTTTTGGTTTCCTGCTCAACACGACATGCCAACAGTAAATGTTTAATATCTCCACAACCACAAGGACCATATTCATAAAAATGGTATCAAATGAAAGCCAACACTCATGGGATGTCTGCTGAAGTGTCAGAATGAACATTTATTGTACAGTGTAAGAGAAAACTGAACTAGAACATGAAAAAAACAATCTCCGCCTAAAGAGAACCAGTTTTCAAAGTGAATATCAGCTTGGAAACATAACCTAGTATCCCAAAACCTATATCAATCAGTACCCATATCTATGGGGATGAGTCAAGCCAAGTTTAAAGCTTGTAGAGAGAGACAGTGCAATGCTGCACAAGTTATAATACTTCAATGTCAAGACGGAAATTTAGAACTGTAGATGGTGGTCTAGGGTGCTATTTGACTTAATTAGTGTACCAGGTTGTAACACAAATTATGTTTAATTGACATATAACTATAGTTATTAATTCCATTCTAACAAAACTGCTCTCTCACTTCTTTAGGGTTAGGGGTTAGTAACTAGTTAGTAGTAATAACTATGTAATAGTCGTATGGCAAAGGTATGTTTTCCCCATTGTTACGTTCTCCTCCCAGCCTTGGGGTCAGGAGGGGAAGTAGCAAAGAAAAAAAAGAAGATAAGATAAAAAAAAAAGGTAACGTAGAGATGAAAATTACGTGGAGAACACACTTCAGCCTCAGTCCCAGAGTGAAAGCAAACACAACTTCAAGTACAAGCAAAAGTATTTATTTCTGTTATATATCCAAGAGATTAACAAAGGATGGGAATAAGTCTTCAGGAGAGAGCATGGCCTAAAACAACAAACAAAATCAGACTAACTAAGGTTTAAGGGAGCTATCTACCCTGTACAAAAACAAAGATGAAAATCAACAACAAAACTTTCCTGAGCTCCCTCTCTTAACCAAAAACAGAAAAAAAAATAAAAAAAAATAAAAAGGCACCCTCTCCCTAAATTTCCCAAATAATCCAAAAGCTGATGGTAAATAACCTGAGTGCGAGAGAGTGAGGGAGAGAAACAGAGCACAACACAGGGCACACAAGCATTTTCTCACAACAGATTATATTAAAGACCCTGGGACATAACACCCATCAAAGCAGTGGCTCTCAGGTTGGCAGCCAACAGACCATGTCCATGTGCTCAGTCTGAGTCCTGGTCAGGGACAAAAAAGAAGAATTTACTGTTTTGATAATGAATACCTTCCCAATACAAAACATGCATGCATCTAAGAGCATAATCTAAATCTAATCTACAAAACATGAAAAACAATATCATGCCAAATAATCTAAAACAATATAGTTGCATATAATGTGTCAACGCTCAATAAATAATGATGTGAGCACCTGAGTATTCTTGCACCAAGCTGCACAGGCACACCCACATGCCCCACTGCAAAATAATCCACTTTTGCGACATCTACACTGCCTGGTACTGCACTGACTTCCACTTTCCTTGCACCCACATATCGTCAGCTCCAAGTACCTGGCCTGTACAGGTTCTTTTGTTAATAGCTGGGGGACAAGCTGTCACGGAACACTAAACGAGAGACGAGGATTCAAGTGCAGAGGAGATTTAATAAACAAACACAGACGAAGTACAAAAATTCAGAACTCAGGTATCCAACAGACAGGAACATCCAGGACAGGTAACTCGGACAACGAACCAGCACCGGACTACAAACACAGGGAGGCTAAATAGGAGAACAAACAAAGGAGGGAAACGAGAAGGACAGGTGGGACAAATTAACCAATAATTAGATAACAAGATGGGAGGGGCTAGACAATAGACAGGAGAGCACATGGCACAAAACAACAAACACCCATGTGCAGCACAAGACAGGACAGACATGTGACATTACCCCCTCCCTACGGAGCGGCTACCAGACGCTCCACAAGACCCGGACGGGACGGGAGGGACAGACCAGGGCGGGGCAAGGGGAATGGACAGTTCAGAAATCCAGGGAAGCCCACAAAGTTCAGGAGTCCAGGGCGGGACACAAAGTTCTGGAGTCCCGGGCGGACCACAGAGTTCGGGAGGCCATGGCGAAAATGTCAGTCCATCTGGCGGCCAGGGCGGAGAAGATCGTGCAGGCAGCCAGGGCTGAGACGACCAGTCGGGCGGCAATGGCGGAGACTTTCCCTCGGGCGGCCAGGGCGGAGACTTTCCCTCGGGCGGCCAGGACTCAGGAACTGCAACAGACACTACCGGCTCAGGAACTGGAACAGACACCACCGACTCAGGCACTGGAACTGGCACCAACGGCTCAGGCACTGGAACTGGCACCAACGGCTCAGGCACTGGAACTGGAACTGGCACCACCGACTCAGGCACTGGAACTGGCACTGGAACTGGCACCACCGGCTCAGGCACTGGAACTGGCACCAACGGCTCACGCACTGGAACTGGCACCACCGGCTCAGGCACTGGAACTGGCACCAACGGCTCAGGCACTGGAACTGGCACCAACGGCTCAGGCACTGGAACTGGCACCACCGGCTCAGGCACTGGAACTGGCACCAACGGCTCAGGCACTGGCACTGGAACTGGCACCACCGGCTCTGGAACTGGAACTGGCACCACCGGCTCAGGCACTGGAACTGGCACCACCGGCTCAGGCACTGGAACTGGCACCAACGGCTCAGGCACTGGAACTGGAACTGGCACCACCGACTCAGGCACTGGAACTGGCACTGGAACTGGCACCACCGGCTCAGGCACTGGAACTGGCACCACCGACTCAGGCACTGGAACTGGCACTGGAACTGGCACCACCGGCTCAGGCACTGGAACTGGCACCAACGGCTCAGGCACTGGAACTGGCACCACTGGAACTGGCACTGGAACTGGCACCACCGGCTCAGGCACTGGAACTGGCACCAACGGCTCAGGCACTGGCACTGGAACTGGCACCACCGGCTCAGGCACTGGCACTGGAACTGGCACCACCGGCTCTGGAACTGGAACTGGCACCACCGGCTCAGGCACTGGAACTGGCACCACCGGCTCAGGCACTGGAACAGACACAGGCACCGGCTCTGGAACTGGAACAGACACAGGCACCGGCTCAGGAACAGACACAGGCTCCGGCTCAGGAACAGACACTGGCTCCGGCTCAGGAACAGACACTGGCTCCGGCTCAGGAACAGACACTGGCTCCGGCTCAGGAACAGACACTGGCTCCGGCTCAGGAACAGACACTGGCTCCGGCTCAGGAACAGACACTGGCTCCGGCTCAGGAACAGACACTGGCTCCGGCTCAGGAACAGACACTGGCTCCGGCTCAGGAACAGACACTGGCTCCGGCTCAGGAACAGACACCACCGGTTCAGGCTCAGGAACAGACACCACCAGTTCAGGCTCAGGAACAGACACAGGCTCGACGGCGGCCATCTTGTCAGGGGACACAGGCTCGGCAGGCATGACGTGAACAGGCTCGGCGGCGGCCATCTTGTTCGAAGACACAGGCTCGGCAGACGTGATGTGACCACTCTCGGCGGCGGCCATCTTGTCCGAAGACCCAGGCTCGGCAGGCGTGAAGTGAACAGGCTCGGCGGCGGCCATCTTGTCCGAAGACCCAGGCTCGGCAGGCGCACTGTGTCTCCTCCACGCATGCAGTACCGCCACTGCATATAAGAGGAACACGGCCTTCCTGGCTATGGCAGGACTGATGATGGGGGGTTCTGGGACCACCGGACTCGGGACCACCGGACTCGGGACCACCGGAACTGGGACCACCGGACTCGGGACCACCGGAACTGGGACCACCGGACTCGGGACCACCGGAACTGGGACCACCGGACTCGGGACCACCGGACTCGGGACCACCGGAACTGGGACCACCGGATTCGGGACCACCGGACTCGGGACCACCAACACTGGGACCACCGGAACAATTACGGAGGGAACCCTTCTCCTCCTCCTGTGTTTCGGGTAGTGATGGGGACGAGACCGCCTATGCCGAGTCCGAGTCAAGACCGAGTCTTTGAAGGGTCGAGTCCGAGTCGAGACCGAGTCCGTTGGTTTTCAAATTCAGTCGAGTCCGAGTCAAGTCCGAGTCTTTGAAGGGTCGAGTCCGAGTCGAGACCGAGTCTGTTGGTTAACATGGGAGGATTTGAACTTGAAACACGGAGTGTACTGACGCCTTTCCGTGGTTAAAACAACATTACTTCTTATGTTTGTTCATGTTTATTTGAGGCTATAAATTAACTAGAAGGAAGAGATGATCGGTTCACGAGCAGCTTTAACTGATGCTCTACAGCGATCTGTCACTACACATTTAAGAGCCACAAAACGGTATTTATTGTTTAAATTTCTTTTAAAAAATGACCAAGTTTGAAAGGCGAGACTTTGTTTAATATGTTTAATATCAAAAGTAACCGAAAAGTAACCTGGTCTGTCCTGTCTGTCAGCGTGTTGTCAGTCTCCTCTCTGCTCCGCGATGTATTTTTCACTGCGTGAGAACATGGTGTGGCGTGAGAACGGTGTAGCTTGTCGGACATAGCGACAGTAACTAAGGGGGGCGGGTCTTTGCGAACAGTCAATTAAAATTTTCTAGTGGTATGTATTCTAGTGGACTAGTGATGGGACGAGACCGCCTATGCCGAGTCCGAGTCAAGACCGAGTCTTTGAAGGGTCGAGTCCGAGTCAAGACCGAGTCTTTGAAGGGTCGAGTCCGAGTCGAGTCCGAGAAAGCAGAAATCGGTCTCGAGACCGGACTCGAGTCCGAGACCGGACTCGAGTACTACATCACTAGTTTCGGGACCACCGGAACTGGGACCACCGGACTCGGGACCACCGGAACTGGGACCACCGGAACTGGGACCACCGGAAAAGTCACAGAGGAGGTCTTCCTTCTCCTCCTCCGTTTCCGGACCACCGGACCACCTCCTCCGATCTGATCACCGTCTGACATGGTGCTCTCCTCCTCCAAAGTCCTTTAAGCGCATCTGGAGAAATACTCAAATAGGGAAATGGAATTTCCCTTATCCTCCTCTGGAGAAAAAATCTCGCTCCACTGAATCCACATATGGCTGGTTCGTTCTGTCACGGAACACTAAACAAGAGACGAGGATTCAAGTGCAGAGGAGATTTAATAAACAAACACAGACGAAGTACAAAAATTCAGAACTCAGGTATCCAACAGACAGGAACATCCAGGACAGGTAACTCGGACAACGAACCAGCACAGGACTACAAACACAGGGAGGCTAATTAGGGGAACAAACAAAGGAGGGAAACGAGAAGGACAGGTGGGACAAATTAACCAATAATTAGATAACAAGATGGGAGGGGCTAGACAATAGACAGGAGAGCACATGGCACAAAACAACAAACACCCATGTGCAGCACAAGACAGGACAGACATGTGACACAAGCATTCCATCCTTCATGTGCCAACCACAACTGGTTGGTGAGGGCAACTGTGGATGGGTCACTAGTGACTGTTTCCAAACCTTTGTTTGATAGTGGGCCCTCATGAGGTGCAGAGACAAGGCATCCTGAGTTGGTGGTAAAGTATCCACATTGGCTTTCACTTTCCGAAACAGGGCACAGCGAACATCATGGATTGAAGCGCTGGTCGTTTTTGGATCATACAGTTTGCAGACAAACTGTTCTGCTGAGGATAGAATAGCTGGACTTGGTACTTCATCCTCACCAAAGTTGTGGAGAAGATGAGGACACTGCTGGAACACTTTCCACGCCGTCCTTTTTCCTATCCCAGTGAACTGACTGGTAGTGTCACATCCAGTGATGGCATGAAATGCCAACAGACCATCCAGAATCTCATTTGACATTTTAATATCATGCACTTTAATGTAGCGTGGTCTCTTGGCAGTTCCTACTTTCATCCAAATTTCTGGGCTCAGCAGGTGTGCAAACACAAGAAGCAACAACAGTACATCTGTGTCTCTGCACTGAATGATGAGCCTCTCATACCCTTTGGTTGTGGTATCAACAGCATGTAGCAATATGCGGGTATCTGCTTCTTCATGTGCAGCCCGTAGGTGGGAAACATCAATCCCAGCTGCCGTTGCCACTTTTTCAGCATCATCATTACAATTTCAATACTGAATGACATGCTTTTCAAGTTCAGTTGAAATGAATTGTGTCAGGTTGGCCTTGTTCTCGTCCATTTCAATGAAACTATTCCAGTTAGCTGGCATCTTTACATCATTACCTACAATGGTGCGAATTTTTCGCTGCGTGCTGCTGCATTTTGCTCTTGTTCCACTCTTTATGGAGTTCTGAAGGTACTGATCAAAGACTAGATCCACTCTAGTAATGTTCCCATGTAGATTGCCAGTCACTTTCTGTATGAAAATGTCAGCATAATCCCCAAAGGTTGATGCATTTTTAGGTTTTCCTATTGCTCTTACTAAAGCCATCCCATCAATGATAGTGCATGTTCTCACAAGAGATGGACTTAGCCCCGTCTCTTGTGCACCAGCTTGTATTATGGTGGCTAAGTCAGCTTTGCTAGTAGGTCTGAGCACTGACTCTGTTGTGGCAAGTGAAAGGGGGACTGCGCACAGTTCTTCTTGGAGAAGCCCATCTATGTTAACCTCTCTGCCACTGTCCATGGATATCCTACACACTTGGATTTGAGTTTTCCAAGTTTGCAGTCTGTTCTGTAAAGATTTGAGAATGTTTTGAGTTTTCTCTTAGTGAGGCTGTTATGGAAGTTTGTGTTCATTGTGCTCATTCTTTTTTTCACCAGCTCAGTTACCATTTGTTTCCCAGACTCTGCAGCATTTGTAAGGTCATTCAGTATATCTTCTGAAGCAACATCACCGGTTGTCAAAGACACCAACTCATACATATTCTCCAGTTGGAAGACATGGTATCTCTGGAATTGGTCTACAAGTTGAATGACATCATCATTATCCCTTCTGAGTCTTGATGGAAGGCAGTCTTTGTGGTTCTCTTTATCATCTTCTCCATCATGTGTCAGTCCAAACAGGGATCTAGTGTCCTGTGCTAAAGATGCACGTTCATTGTAGGTGATGGACCAACGGTTTCTAGCGGTCTCATTTCGAGTGATGCCTACCAATCCTCCAGCAACCTTTCCGGTTTTGTTGATGTGCTCAAGGCAAAGATCAAATGGCACCTTGTTGAAGCTGTGTTTGGCCTCTTTGGCTACAAAATCACCATCTAGGAAGCCCTGGTAGATCTGTGGTGCCATCTGTGCCAGATGTTCCATGTCTGCTATGAATGCTATGAATCTGCTTTGGCCCAGTTTTGTAGTCATTTTGTGGCAGTTCTGTAACACTGTCCAGATTGTGTCATAGTCATGTGCTGGAGAATTTATGATAGGCATCATTCCAGCGACTGTTTTTTGGTGATCTGATTTTGACACAAGGTGGTTGAAGCCACTCCAAGATGGAACAACCTGATCATCTGTGTTCTGTAGTCTGCATATAATCCATGCAAGATCTTGGTTCTTTGATTGTTTAGTTAGTTGTGTGTCTGAATAATACATCTCAGGTGTAACTGATCCATGAAATATTGGAGGGGGCTTCTGCGATTCCATGTTAGCATCCTTGAGTTCAAACACTCCTGGTGGAACTGAGACTGACTTTGATCTCCCAGATTTCAGCATTATTTTTGGGATTTCTTCTTCAGGATTACTTCATCTGAAAGCAGCAGTCTGGGAAGCATGAAAGGTTCCTTTCCCATCAATGGTCTCCACATTTATGTCTATGTTGTCATTTGCATACATTATGTATCCAGGGAGACTAGCATTGACAAAGTTCAGTGGAATGTATACTTCACCATTCTCAAAGTATCGCTTCATAGCCTCATTTGCCATGGCAGTATCTGCTCTCAACACTGACTCATAGCTTATGCTGTGCCCAGCAGCATGAAGTAACTGCACTAAGTCTTTTGAGCGTGTAGCTTGGTGTAAAGCAACTCCAATTCCAATGTGTTTTGGTGTTGGTTTTCGTCCACCAGATGCCAGGAAAACAATGTCTTGAGCAATGCTGAGTAGCTTTGCGTGAAGGGATTGTTCATTCTCGTTTTCTGAGTCATCATCATTAACGCAAAGGAGCCGTAAGAGGATGTACAGACTGTCAGGCACAGTTTTTCTGCATGATGCTGATCTATCCCTCCAATAACATCATGTCTAGGGGACTCCCTGATGTCTGCCTTGACCTTTACCGACACCCGATACAGCCAACTCAGAATCTCAGTGTCCTTGTCTGTTCCACAGCTAGCCATTGTCATCCCTTTAGCATCATCTTGTTTGTCATCCATTAATTTCTTCATGTGAAGCAGAGCAGATCCAGCTGTCATTTCAGGAAATATCATGATGGAATCAGTTGGTTTTAATGATTGAACAAATAGTGCTTTTCCCTGAAGCAATTGTTCAAGCTTTGTCTTGAAACGCTGACCTTTGTATGTTCCTGGTTCCAAATCAAAGTCTCCCAGAAATGTACAGTATCTTTCCCAAACTGTTTTCAACGAGTATATTTCACCTCTGGCAAGTCCTGCTCTAAGCTCATGGGCCACATTGTGTAAGCAAATAGAATATGGATCACCTGCTCTTGATGAAGTGCTCTGATACTTCCTGAGGAACTCCCCGTAGCAGATGATACTTGCCTTCTGCGGCAATCAAGTCATTGACTCCTGCAAGCCTCAGTCGCAATTCTGTGTCTTGTTGAGCTAGATCAAGAATCTTTTTAGATGTAGTCATGACTTGGATGTTTCGAAGTTTGTCCTCAGGCTTGTCTTTCTGACAGAAAATACATTTTTCCCAAGACACTGAAGGCATCGAACTCCTAGTGGTGATCGGCTGGCAGTTGCTTGCAAGATTTAGTGACTTCTTTTCACTTTCAAAGCGTTTCTTCAGACGGGAAATAAAAGTCACATTTGTAAAAGCTGCATAGCATGTTTTGTGCCATTTTATCTTTTCAGTTTCTGTGTCTAGAAACTCCTCAATTCTCTCCAGGGTATCAGCATACTCCACGTCTTGGTATTTCACCCGTTCATTTGCTCTCACTTTAATACACTTTAGCCCATTCTCAGAAGGATTTCTTAGGGCTTTATCTTGGCTGTATTTTCCATATTTGTCTTGACAAATGAAAAATTTTTCCCAATCAATATTTCTTCCTATTTGTTTTTCTTTGGACGCTAGGCTTACAGCTCCCTCTGGATCCATGTTATCTCATCTGAAGGCAAATACATTTTTTACTACACTAGTCTGATTGGTTTCTGAGTGGATCACTACAATGTCCTCTGACATAAGCTGAGGGCTTTGCTATCTAACAAACTGGTTAACACTTTTAGCTAACAGACTGTAAAATAGGCTGCTGAGCTGCAAATAAATTAAAAACATAATATTTCCATTACACATCTGCACAAAACTTAATTTACCTATTAGTAAGTAAGCTAGTAAGTATGCAAGTAAATTAGCCTAGCTATATGACTGGTAAGTATAGCTAGTTGGAAAACAGTTTAGCTTACCTGTTTCTGGCAATATTTGATGGTAGAATGGTATAATCTTGAGGTAAATGTTTGTGTAGACAAATAGACCAAGTTAATCTGTTGTCTGACACAACAGTGCCCCTTGTGGTGTGATACTCTTGTGGTATTTATTGATTATTATTTTTTAATGATCATGCTTGCACATAAGTTGGATTATATTGCACATTTGCCCAAAATTACAGTAGGTAACATGGAAGAAAATGGAAGCACTTTGGAAAAAAATCCGCTTTTACCACTTTTAAGAATATAGTGTTAAAATGGACAAAAAAACATTTTCTAAGCTGACAACCTGGCTAGAACACATGTTGAGGGGTTAAATATTAATACTGGATAGGTTGTATACTTGTACCAAAAAGTGTCCGACAAAGTTTTAATATCAGTTTTGGCCCCCTGACTAAAGGTTCACGGTCGCTGGCGGTGAGTTAGAAACTGCTTCTATTGTCTCTGTGTGTTGTTAGCTCAGTTAGCAGCACACCGCCCACACGGCCCGCCTCCAGATGCTCGTTTTTTTCCGGAAAGACTCGGTACAGCCTATTTTTCTTTTATAAATATAATAAAACTAAAGACTTTTCGGAGATATGAAGGATGCTATACTACTCTATAGGTACTCAAAATTAACAGGAGATTGAGTGAAAATGAGCATTTCACCCCCCCTTTAAATTCTTTATTGTATTTTTTTGTATACTTCATAGTGTTATGGTTTTCAAATAGCCTATTATAAAGAAGTGTACTCATGTAATTAAATGTGTACGGTACAAATTGTTGAATGTATGTAAAGAAAGATGTCAATGAGGCTAATTTGAAAAAGAACTGTTTAATGTCAATTGTTACAAAAATGATTACACAAAGTTTGCAGTGGAGAAACATCAAGCGAGATTTATGATTAATCTTCTCCCCCTCTATTCAGAGGAACAACATATATCGTTTAATTTCATTCAAATAAAGGAACATACAGGGCCATGATGTGAGTCACCTAAACGAGTCTTGCGTCTATCTTTTCACATGATGCCATGCATAAAATTCTATGTGTAGGAGCCTAATTTGCTTATGTTCAGTGACAATTATTGAATATTAGGTGTTGCATTTCAGTATGTGAATATTTGTGTTTGATTGTAAACTTTCTTTATTTGTGTGTACTAGATACATAATTCTCTATATTCACATTGAAATATGTTATATGTTACAATTTTGCACTGGCCCTTTAAGAATTGCGACTGTAAGAGATGCGGTGGTTCGTCCTTTAGGAAACAGAGTGGAGTCGCACAGTTTTCTTTACCGCATCCGTGATATTTAGGATTTAAGATTATATTTTTTTTATTTTCTTTTATTTGTTTGATTTTCTAACGAGTGTGAATTAAAGGAAGATTTACATGAAGAAAACGGTGTATGTGGTGTAAAAAAAAAACAGAAAATAAATGCTTAGAAAGTTAAAATGTTATCAGACCTGTATTTGTTCTCAATAGTATAAATAGTTCTAAGAACTCTCAATAGTATGAGAACATCAGTCAAAAACAATTAACATCACAAGGACGTTCTAAAAACTTTGTTCTAAGAACGTTTTTCTCTCAACGTTGCGAGGATGTATTTTAACTCTAAAAACATCATAAGAATGTTCCAGAAACATTATTTCAGGATTTTTTTTTACTAACATTTACAGAACTTCTACATAACGTTAATGAAAGTTATGGGAACGTTTCCTGTTAGCTCCAGTGTGGATCCTCTCATGTTTTTTCAGATGTTCTGATCGACTGAATCTCTTGTCACAGTGTAAACAGTTGTAAGGTTTTTCTCCAGTGTGAATTCTCTGGTGCCGTTTCAAACACTCCGCTGTAATAAAAGTCTTCTCACACTCAAAGCACATGTACTCTCTTACATCAGTGTGGATTTTCTGATGTCTTTGTAAATGTTGCAGCTGTGAAAAACTCTTTCCACACTCAGAACATGAATGCGGCTTCTCCTTCGTATGAACTGTCAGGTGTGTCTTCAGGTCTGATGCCTTAGGAAATGGTTTTCCACACTGATCACATGTGAACGGCTTCTCTCCGGTGTGGATCCTCATGTGAACATTAAGGTGTGATGATTGACCGAAACTCTTCCCACATTGATGACATACATGTGGCTTCTCTCCTGTATGAATTCTCATGTGAATCTTAAGAGATTGTTTGCATGTGAAACTCTTTCCACACTGAGTGCAGGTTGTAGATTTCTTGTCTTTTCTTTTCTTTAAAAATGTCTGTTTAGTCTTTGAGCGACTCGAAGGTTTTCCTCCAGGTTTGACATGATGTTCCTCCTCCACTTCACTCAGTTCTTCACTCTCCTCCTCCACTTCACTCAGTTCTTCACTCTCCTCGCTCTCTTCCATCAGGTCTGAAATCAAAGAAAAACTCTCATTTTCAAATTTTCTAAAGTTTACTGGTGGGATTCTCTCTGAAATTTGTCTGAGATCCTCCGGCCGTGATTAAAGCTTCTTCTTGGGGGAGATTCTCTGAGAACTGGTCGAGTACTCTCCCGGCCGAGATTAAAGCATTTAAAAGACATTGTCTGAAGTGTGTCGGTTATTATTGCTGCGCAGAAAGTTAGTTAGGGGAACAAGTTAGAGATAGGGGATGTCGACTGTAGTCGCGACCCATAGAAACTAACGTCGACTAGGGGTGGAACGGTACATGTATTCGTATTGAACCGAATCGGTACGGGCGTCACGGTTCGGTGCATGAATTTACACGGAGAATGCACGGTATAAAAATAAATAAAACTCGCGTGCAAATTAATTAATGTAAGGCGGAACTACTGTTAGATACGCAGGTTCTTTAGGGACACCTAATCAGTAGCCCTGCCTTAAGCTAGGTTTGTTTTCGCCCATAGATATCATATAGACCCTTTTTACAGTTGGTAAACATGGTGACGTATTTGTGTGGGCGGGGCTTAGCTGGAGGCAGAACGATCCCTCTGGCCGCTTCACTAACGTTAGTTTGCCAGTTTGTTAGCTTGTTTTTTTAACAATGACTGGAGAAAATCCAATTTTATCTTAATGTGCAAGGTCACTCACTGTCCAGAACCGCAATTGTTATTTGCAAAAGTTAATTTTAACGGACGGAACCAGATTGGCTGACCCGTACACGCTCAGTCAATGGATGGACGATCTGACAGGATTAACGTTAACGTTAACGCTAACTGTTACCTCCGGTTGAGTGGCCTGACTTCTACACCTACCTGATAGAGAAAACGAGGGTAAAGAGAAACTGAGGACATATAAATCTTTAGATGCCTATAACTATGTGCTGAATGGTCATGTAAAGACTTGTGTGGTACGATCCGCAGTTCTGCCTAGCCAGCGCCAAGAAGACGACAATGTAAAGAGTGACATTACGGTGCAATTTTAATGATATGAATATTTTCTAAAAATAAAAATTCCAGATACAGCATACTCATTTTTCATAGATTCTTGCACCCAACAACACAACAAGATGACATTTAATAATAAAAATAATAATTTAAGCTCCTTATTATGTAGCCGAATCTGTGCTGGTTTGTATTGGCCGCCTCCAGTTTTCCGTTTGTTTTGCCTCCAGCTAGCGCCGTGACGTAACTGTGACGTCCGCGCAAAAGGGGTCTATATAAAGGCTAGATGTCTCGTGCGCGCTGCTGGCCAATGGAGGTTGACGTCCGCACATGGCGGCCATCATGCCACAGTGTGCTCGCTCACTCGTTTAATGGTGCATGTACTTTTAAATAACCATAACTTGCTCAATTTTCTACCGATTTTCAAACGGTTTGGTTTGTTATAAATGTCAGAGACAGGGACGTGCACAGACATTTGGAGGGGCAGGGGCTCAAGTGAAATAAAGGGCACTTCTCATAATTACGTATTTTTTTATAATATAATATAATATAATATTTTTTTTATATATATAATAATATATATATTAATGCAACTTTGACTTCCTTTTTAAAAAATTAATTTAAAAAGTTAATTAATTTTATCTTCCTCAAACTCACGCAATTGTTTCATTTTCAAAAGATGTCTACAAAATAATCAGTTCACACAGAAACCATGGTCTCCTTAGTATTCACTAGTTATAGAGCAGCAAAGGAAACCATTCCACAATGTGCATGTTTTGAAAACATTTTCTATGCTACTAGTTTCAAGTATATATTTAGAATAACCTAAATAACTGCATCAAGCAGAGGGGCGTGTTTTACTAATAATTTGTTTATTTTTGCACATCATTTTAATTATTTTGGTGTTATCAGAATACATAACACTTTAAAATCAACACAAATATTCACTCTAAACTGAAGAGGGCTGTTGCTGCTAACTTTACTGAAAAAATCACTGCAAAAATGATTGACAAAATACAAAAATACAAATTGAAAATTTGCATCTAATTGACAGGGCAATGCAGGTAAATAGGATAAACAAAATAACTAAAGGATATCTGGTGGTGATATGCTTATTTTATTACTAACTTATTTTATTACATGGCTTGGTTGAATTCCAATGTAGAATGCGGCCTGTTATTTCTTGATAACAGACCGCTGTGCGGAGTATAACAGACCGTTGCCATGAAAAACAGAGCATTGCTATGGACTCACAGGATTCTAACCGTAGAGACGGAGCGTACTATTTTCTTTAGCGGAAGCAATACAATCGGGTTTAAATCAATAAACTCCATTTTAAATCAATATTTTGTGTCAAATTAATTATTTATTTGGTAGGTAGCCATGTAATAAGCGGGAATATGTGAGTGTGTGTGTGTGTGTGCCGATGTGCGCCGCTGCGCAGAGACGCAGGGGGGGAGAGAGAGATAGAGAGAGAGGGAGCACTTCAGAACTCCTGACCTGATATTAAGATTTACTATTCTTCAATAAATATATTTGTTTGATAGGGAAGCAAACAGGAATATATATTATTTTTCAAAAATACAAAAAAAGCACCCCAGAAAAAAAGGGCACTTTCTCTCCAGGAATAAAAAGGGCAGGTGCTCAAGCCCCCTTTGATGTCTATGTGTGCACGTGCCTGGTCAGAGATGTAGTTATGACACTGCATACATACACTGCATACATATGAATAATTATAACATACATGTTCAAGCATTCGGAATTATAGCCACGTTAATAACGTTTGTAAGAAACCAAACCGTTTGTAAATCCGTCAAGATTTCAGCGAGATAAGAGGATTTGTGGGCGTGTTGATCACTCACCTTACATTAAGCCTGCCTGTGACAAGATGGCCGAACGGTGATGCTGGAAGTGAGTGCGCCATAAGACATCTAGCGTTTATATGTATCTATGCTTTCGCCTGCCTTCGCAGCACGAGCCTGCGCTGGCCGCGCGCGCACCTCCCCAAATGGACGAGGCATTTATACTTCGCGCTCGCTGGTGTACTATTCTTTGAAACGACAGGGTGCGACTCGGTGTAATTGTCCTCTAAACCATCAGGAATCAGCGGCGAGAAGTAAGGTATGTTTATTACTCGTGATTGTTTATTTTAGTAAAACAACACTTTAGTACACCAAAACCACACTACAAAAGAATCGTGTAAAGCAGTAAACCAGACAGGGGCGGCCTTAAGCATCTGGGGGCCCGTTTCAATAACTGATATGGGGCCCTGCCCACATAAAATGTAAACATGAGCAGAAAAAGCAAGGATTCTTGTTGGTTTGCATCATATTATTTTATTACGCGCACTTTCAGCTTCATGAACAGGCACCACTGGCATATGTACGTTTCATTTCCTATTCAAATTATTGCCCTGCTCAAAAAAAAAAACAACGTTTTAACCTTACGGAAAAAAGGCAAAGTATAAACACAAACTACCGGTATTTATTTACTTCAGATCACCGTTCGCGGGGGCGGTAAACATCGCCATGGTAACCGCGGCGCGACTCAAGTTCGACCAATCAGAGACGTCAGTGTTTTGCTTAGAATTATGGGTAGTGTAGTATTTCTCCAGAAGATTGCAAATAACAAGGATGATTTTTATACTTTGTGGCTTTTATAGGAGCAGAAACTTTCGTTTCACAACCTCGTAGCTCGTGGTCAATCTAAATTGGATGGTTTAGGGGTCTCCAACCTTTTTTAGCTACTTTTTAAAAATGAAAGTGGCCGAGAGCTATATGCAATAATTAAATCTCTTAAATAATGTCTCATAACTCTCATATTAACAACTATGCTAACTGTTTTAGACCTAAACGAGTTATTGTAGGCTATGTCACCCTTAATTGACATATAAAAAAAATTATTATACTGTAAAAACACATAATTATTGTTGATTTTATAGTGCATCATAACTAGAGATGAAATTGTATGAAAATGTAATTTCATAATTATAGTGACCAAAATGAGCATGGTTATCACATAATCCTGTTCAAAAAGTACTAATACTACACAATAAAATCAATTCACCAAGTTTTTATGTCGAAAACCAGCAAATAACAAATAAACTTACCATCAATATGCACTTTTTGTTTACATAAACATTAAAATAGTAACATTAAAAATGATGGCCAAATTTGAAAGGAGTGTCTTGCAACATGTTATCTACTAACATGTACAAGTTCAAATAAAGTTTTGACAAAAAAGTTTTTATAAAAAGATAAACCTCGCATATTTCAGCCTTTAAATCATTTTTATAAAAAGAATGATTCAAAAAAGACAAAATACTGACATTTACAATGTACATTAGCTTATCTTTTATTATTAATAGTAAAATTCGGTCCGATTTTCCCGTGGCGTCTGTCGTTGCTATGTACCATGCGCTCTCCACAACGACAAAGAAGTTTTAATAGCTAATTGATTTCCACTACCGATAAATGCTTGCTGTTGTTCTGCTAGAAGATTTATTTACGGAGAAGAGAAAAACACCGGTTGTTTGGGTGCACCCCCATCCTTCATGTTGACTCGTTGCGCCTGGAAAAAATGAGCGCGTCGCTTCAATCATTTGAAATAACGAACTTGAGCGCGCAAAAGACGCGATATGTGAACGGCCCTTGGCGAGCTACCTCCAATCAGGCCACGAGCTACTCTCGCAAGCGACTTGTTGGAGACCACTTTAGACATTATGTCTGAAAATAAATATCCTAGGGAGAAAATGAATGGGATTTTCCTGTTCTGTTGGGGGCCCCCTTGGAGGGCGGGGCCCATTTCAATTGAAACGGGTGAAACATAGGTAAGGCCGCCTCTGAAACCAGATTATTCCTTGTGACATTAGAAAAAAAAATGGAAATGAGAACATAACCTAAAACTAAATTAACGTTATCTTACATAATTTCTAAACATTTTTATTTAGTTTAGTGAACCTTTTTATAAAACATGGCCATTTATTTTTATTTAAAGGGCTATTGTAGGCTCATTTTGTTAATGTAAGAAACTAATTTAGACGCAAGAACTGGGTTCCGGTGCTGTGAGACTGTATGACACTAGGTGGTACAGCCTGAGACATGCACAATAAAAAAAATTGACTTCGGCATTTTTGTTTTGCTTTTCCCTCCATTATACCGAAATCGTACCGAACCGTGATGTCTGAACCGAGGTATGAACCGAACCGTGACTTCTGTGTACCGTTCCACCCCTAGTGTCGACTGAAGATGTTTGGGGACGTTGATTGTAGACGAGACCCAGGTAGACTTAGGGCAGGTGCGAAATAGGGAAAACATCTACCACAGTATACAAGTTTTGTAAAAATACGCACAAAATTCAGGTCAAAATTCTAGTAACACTGTTCGAAATTGTAAACCATATAAAAAATGTATGTAAAATAAAACTGCTAAAATATTTAAACTTATTTTGACCTGATGTTGACAATCAAAATGAAACCTTTTACTGACCATTTGTTAAAAAAATAAACGTTTGCAGCTATTTCACAGTTTTTCTGTTTATCTAAATGTGATGAAGTGCTTGCATGTTTCTAACATGAATGTTCTTCAGCATCATGAATGAATGAAGAATAAACACCAACCTCTTTGTTCTTCAGGATCTTCAGTGTGTTTCATTCTGCAGGGTTCTGGATCACTCATGCTCTCACTGTCCTCTTTAATAAACTCAGTCTTTGCAGATTTCAGCTCTTCCTGATGCTCTGATGCTCGTCTTCACTTGTAGCTGATGGGAATTTACAGCATTTATTGGAGAATTACAGTGAGAGGAGCTTCACTGATGATGTGACTGATGTGGGAGGAGCTTCACTGATGATGAATTGTAGTGTGAGGAGTTGATCTGCCAAAATCCAAAATATATAAGTACTGAGGTAAGAAAAACAGTTGAAAGCATAAACAGTGTGGTGGCAAGCAATTTTATATTACTGAATAAGAAACATGTATCAAATGATCACGAGAGGAGGGCATCCTTCCTTCATTATTGTCCTGACTCCCCCAAGGTTATTTTTGTAGGCTAAATGAAGATATGTCTCAGTTATAACTAACACATTGTTACATTATTTATCAAACATGCATAACACCGTGTCCTAACTACACGCGACGCGACGATACGCAATAAAAGGTATCTTTTCCATGTTAATCAGAGTTTTTGTCCTAACCAGGCGCGACGGCGACACGCAACGTTTCTAATTTAGAAACGGTTTCTATTTTTCTGCGACGTCGCGCTGGAACATCAAACACAAAGTGTGGAAATGATAATCTCAGGTACTGTTTATGTGCTTTTTTTAATGTTAAAAGCGTGTAATGTGACTTTGGATATTATTTAGTGCTCCAGCTTTGTAGCTGTAAAAACAAAATGGATATATTTCACCTCAGATCTTGAAATTAAACAAATGGAAACATGAACGTTAAAACTGTGAACAAACAAGTGTATTATTTGACAAAGATTGTTTTAGTAACTCAGTAGCCTATGTATTTTTTAAATGGTGTAATATTTGTGATTGTGAATTTGATTATGTAGCTACTTATCCATTTTATTGCGAGTGCCGTCAAGATTACTCTCTAGTGCTGTGCACTTGCCGCAAGACTCCGCCCACACGCTGTTCTGATTGGCTGTGATTTTTGATTGATGTTGTGGCGTCTCACAGTCGCGTCGCGTTTAGTGTCGACAGACACACTGGGTGTTTCTCAATATGCGTTCTTCAGCGATCTTGCGTCCTTGTGTTCTCGTTTTACGTCATCATTAACCGTCGAAGTTCAGACCCAATTCTCAAGAACGCAAGTACAGAGGACGCATGAAAGAACCCGGATGTGTTCTTAAAACCGAGGATGCATCGAATGCAGACTTGAGCTAGTACTCGCCTGGTGTCCCAGAAGTCATTGCGGCCGGTTCCGAGTTCGTTCTTCCAAGGAAGCTTGGCAAGACCGGTCTCCACGAGAACACAAGTCCGTTCTCTGCATTCTTGGAATTGAGAAACAGCCACTGCCTGTCGCTGGAATCTTATCGCGTCGCGTGTAGTTAGGACACGGTGTAAGGGTTAATAACAGTTCACTGTTATATCCATGTAGCAGAGAATCATGGGACTTCACACGCAATCCCGTGCATTTTATTACCATCATGTTTTCTAAGTTTCTATGAATATAAGAAAATAGAACATCAGTCTGTTGAAACCAATGAAATGAGCTTTAAGTGTCAATTGACAGGAGATCTGAAGACATCAGCATAATAAATGAGGTGAAAACAGGAACTATTGTCATGAAATAAAGAGCTGATCTGTTAATATTGATGAGCCTCAGACTATCAACACTCATTCAACAAGCAATTCAGGATCATCTCACTTTATTCTGAGTGTTTGCTGTTAGAAACACATTATTTGAGTCAGGATATATGAATAATGTAACAGATTTGTATGTACAGAAACTGACAATGATCATAATACTCTTAAAAATAAAAGAAAATGTAGGCTAACGTTTCCAGTGTCAAACTTAATTAATATTTATCTATATTCCCATGGATGTATAGATTTGAGATTTCCCTCGTTCGTTAATCATACAGTAATCTGCCAAAGATAAATGTCGACAAAGAAATAAAGTTAAACATGAAAATGGCAACAGCAACACTTGGGATCGATTCCCATCAATTCCCCTCACAGATCTCAAACTTTAACTCTTGACTTGACATTCAGTAACAGTTCTCACTCCAAACACAGAGACAATCACACAAACGAACACAACATCGCTCAGGTCTGAATGAACTCAACATATTCTCCTCATGCTCGCTGCTGCTGCACTAAATGTTTATTTCAGAAGGAAGACGCAAGAAAAGACGCACAAGTATCGCTGTGATAGATTAAAACAATACAGAAATGAGTCTGTCGCTTAATCGAACTCTATAAAGTGTGTGTAATGGTTGTATATGAGAAATACCGTGAACTGCTCTTCTCCTCTCCTCAGAAGACTCGACGCTGAAACTCTCAATGAGGGAAGAGAGACGGCGCGAGCGGTGACGTCATCGGCCGCCAACGCACGCGCGTACGGGACACCCCCGCAGCCAATCAGGGCCACGCAGATTGAGCTTTACTAGTAGCCTTCCGTTATTATTATTTTAGAACCGAAATGACTCCAGTTACTAAAGGTGAAAGGAACTTTTTCAAGTGAAGCACAAAATAGTCCGAATAAGCAGAGGAGGATCACCTCCATCCAGTCTGAAAAGTGTTTTGGCCTGTAAAGTTCAGCTCAGTAGCGTCTTAAGACAAATAGTAAAGGCATGTCGGTAGATTAGCACCTGTAGAATTTCCTTTTGTTGAAACCCCAGAAAAAAGTATAAAGCTACTATTATGTTTAGATCCATGAGGCAGTTCTACATTTCCTTACTAAAGAAAAAACACTGAAATAAAAATACTTGTACAGAATACTGTATTCTCATAACTTCTGCTTTATTCTACTAAAAGCTACTAATTACATCTTCAACAGTGTAATAATATTACTGTACTATTTTTAAAGAGTAATTCCTTATTTTACTTTTGGCGGGCGCTAAAACTCACTTAAGAGTCGTTTGGTCATTAATCGGACTGGTTTTGTTTCACTCATCGTAACGTAAATTTAGCTGCAGCTAAGTGCCTTTGTGCGATCCACCTTTTCTCACACCCACAGTTTGAAAACCACTGGGCCATATTATATTATATTATATTATATTATATTATATTATATTATATTATATTATATTATATTATATTATATTAAAATACAGTATGTGAGCATGATTTTAATTAGAAAAAACATTAGGCAGGCAGAACGCAAATATGCCGCGATGTAAAAAGTAATTCAATTACAGTAATTAATTAATTAGTTAGTACTGCATTGCACCCAACACTGATTACGCAATTATGCTGATAAAGCGCATCCTGTATTGTATTTGAATGACTATTTAATATTACCTCTAAACTTTGACTAGGCTTGGCATGTTGCATATTAATTGTTCTAGGAACCTCAGATAGGCTATATTTTAATTGTTGTGTATGTTGTGCTACTCAGATAATGATGTTCTAGTTAAAGCTGCAGTAGGGAGTTTTTAGAAAACGTTGACTTAGCCTGAAAATTTGAACAAGCACAACTTACAGGTCACTCCCAGTGTTGCCAACTATTTTCAAAGGAAAGTAGCTAACGCCTCCCCTAAAAGTCGCTAAATGTCGCTAGATGACGTCATACGTCAATTACCATATTCATGACGTCATCGCGGCATATTTGCGTTCTGCCTGCCTAATGTTTTTTCTCGTTAAAATCATGCTCACATACTGTATTTTAATATAACATACTATACTATACTATACTATACTATACTATACTATACTATACTATACTATAATATAATATGGCCCAGTGGTTTTCAAACTGTGGGTGTGAGAAAAGGTGGGTCGCACAAAGGCGCTTAGCTGCAGCTAAATTTACGTTACGATGAGTGAAACAAAACCAGTCCGATTAATGACCAAACGACTCTTAAGTGAGTTTTAGCGCCCGCCAAAATGAATTTTTGTCCCGCCAAAATCTTATTTGATCGGTGAGTAATTAGATGAACTGCTGCGCTTGTCACAGTGCATGTTTAACTGAAAGAACGTCGAGCAGAGAGAGAGAGACTCGGTCGCGCGCACACTCTCTCTCTCTCTCTCTTCGGAGCCAGGCGAAAGTGTAAACAAGACTTCACCGTCTCCAAACTAAGCGCTGTCTTGCTCTCTCTCTCCCTCGCACATATTAATCAAAATAAATCAACATGGTGGTAAAAGGTCGGAAGACCAAAATTTCATGTGGAGCATTCCGAGATTTTTTTTTTTCCTGAATTACTGCTGGGTGTGAATTGTGCTAAATAAGTTGCCTTATCTATTCTCTGAAATATTCTCCTTATCTTCTCTGAAAAGCATCCCAGACATTCAGCTGACATAAAACAACACTTTAATTAAACAAAAAAAAAAAACTATCCAGTGATGAAATGTTTTCTGTGTTGACAAATCTTGGATGTCCATGTCCTAACTGCTGGGATAATCACACAACGCGCACATGCACACGTCCAATTCGCGAACTAATGACTCCTTTGTACCGATTCATTTTAATGAATGGTTAAAACAACTGATCTTTCCAACAGTGAACTCAGGAGACGTCTGAATCGGTGTATAATCAGTAACACTTTACAATAAGGTTCTATTTATTACATAAATTACATAAAAAGTACAGTTTGCTTACTCAAAGCTTAAGCTTTAAAATAAATAAAACCCCTTGTTTTTTTTGAAAAGCATATGAAATTTTTCCACACAGTGCTATCAAGAATCGATAAGAGAATCGTTAAAGAATCGGATCAACAATCAGAATCGTCAGTGGCATTATTATTATTGATAAAATCTTATTTCCCATCCCTATGTGAAGACGATAAAATTATAATCAAACATTAAAGAACATTCATGTTTTTTTTAAGTTTTTTTTAAGAATTAAAAGTTTAAAATATTTTGCTAACATGAGGTCTTGTCACTGTCAGTCTTTTTACATCAGTGCAAAACTAGGGTATATTAAGACCATCAGCATGCATTGATTAATCCCATGGCATGTAGCAAAAAAAAAAAAAAAAAAAATGTGCGACCAAATCATGCTGGTGCGACCAACTGAGAAAGTTGGTAGCACCAGTGCAAGTGGGTCTTGAGACTGATTATACTTGTCTAGGTGGGTCCTCGAATGAAAAAGTTTGGGAACCCCTGATATGGCCGAATGTGTCACGGTTTCCCTGGTTTTCCCTGGCCCTGTCACGCACTGCATTTCCCAGCATGCCCCTGGATCCACACCTGCACTCACTTCCCTCATCACCGCAGCTGAATCCCATCTCCTCATTACCTCATCACCAGCCTTTATATTCAGTTCCCTCACATGCACTCACTGCTGGGTATTAATGTGACTTGATGTTATGTTCTGGGTCTAGTTTGGTTATCTGTCACTGGTTCCAAAGATCATCGGCGAGAGATTCCAGGTAGTGATGGCAAAATGAGGCTTCCTGAACCACTGAAACCTCGCAGTCCATTGCTTCAGCCAAAGGTTCATTACTCGAAGCTTCATTCAGCATTGCTCACTAGTGACACCTAGCTACTGTGCAAAGAAATAGCAGACAAATTAATTCATTCTGAACCAGTGTCGCTCCCTCCCTCCCTACCTACCTACCTCCCTAATTTTTATAAAAAATATATTTTTATATATAATTAAATGTATATTTTATAAAAATATTTTTATAAATAAAAAATATTTATTTATTTTGTACTCACTGTTGATGTCTGTAACCTTTCATTTTCAATAATAAAAAGACATGATCAGACATTTGTCCATTACTGTGTATAATATAAAATATGTATCTTTCTCTGTCTGAATTTACTTGTCCAGAGTCTCACACACAGTTAATTAATTATTCATAAATTGTTTGGATAGGGACAGTATGAACAACAATAGTAACACTGTTGTGCAGTGCTTATGTTAGAGGGAGTGTAATAAAGTACATTTATTAATTTAACAGATTATAGATAACAGATTAAAGTAAACTGCAACAGAATAGTCCGGAAGGAAGGAAAATAAAAATAGATTTTTTTATTGAGAAACAGAATTATTTCAAGAGTGTTGGGGTTTAGACGATTCCTCTTCTTGGACAAAATCTCTTTAGCCTTGGAAAAGATCCTTTCACAAGGAACAGAGGATGCAGGGGAATGTAAAAATGGCAGTGGTACAAATGAGGACACTGACGCTTCTGTTGTGCCCAGACAGGGGAGGATTCCCTCTTTCTTGCTGGCTCCATTACCAGGGAAAAGGAAGAGTCACAAAAAGCAAACAAATCCAAAAGGGCAATCCAAATCAAAAAGCAAACCAGATCCAAAAATCCAGAGCAATCCAAATAATCTTAATATAACAAGACTATAATATAGGCCTACTATAATAATAATATACTATAACTATTCTAACCTGATAATGTAATAATATACAGCCCTCACATGACACAATAACGACAGTGACAATGATAGTTTTCTAACTCTCTGACTCTCTGACACTACTTCAACTGCTTCTACTACTCCTGACAACACCCACAAGGTGGCGCGAGTTTCGAACCACCTTTTATCCGGAAGCGACACTCAGACCGAACCGATGACGTATTTACACAAACCGAGGCCTCGTTTGTCATTAGTCACGTGATTTTCACGTTAACAACACAAGCCTCGAATCGCGGCTTCATCTGGCACGCCCACTTTTTCTCGACACACGCTCCGACGCCTCGGTTCAAATGTCACATCACTAATTCCAGGTTTCCTCTCTCGAGATGATTCCAGTATCTACAGCAGGGATGGGCAACTTCGGTCCTGGAGGGCCACTGTCCTACAGAGTTTAGCTCCAACCCTGAAAAAATCACCTGCCTGTAATTTTCTAGTATTCCTGAGGACCTTGATTAGCTTGGTCAGGTGTGTTTGATTAGGGTTGAAGCTAAACTCTGTAGGACAGTGGCCCTCCAGGACCGAAGTTGCCCATCCCTGATCTACAGTGATCTAGTGTGTACTGAGTCCGCATCTATGTTCCATGCATCAGTGAGTCTTCATTCAAGTTCAGTGTATCTTCGAGTCTGTGTCTGAGTGTTGTGTTTCTACAAGTCTATGTCTATGTTCCATGCATCTATGAGTCGGCATTCAAGTTCTGTGTATCTACGAGTCTACATCTAAGTCTCAAGGATCTACGAAGACATCTCGTGAGTTCAAGTATTCAAAGACAATTCCTGAGTTTGAGTATTCAAAGACAATTCCTGAGTTCGAGTATTCAAAGACAATTCCTGAGTTCGAGTATTCAAAGACAATTCCTGAGTTCGAGTATTCCAAGAGACTCTAAGCTCATTACCTTTTGAGTTTGACCTTCAGTTGCCTCCAGGGATTCTTGGGGTTGCACAAGTGTATAAATAAAGTTTGAGTTTAAATTGTATTCTGGTCTCCTGTCCTGGTATAGCGTGACAGAATGTCCAATAAAGCTGTTCTCATTTACTATATTTTTTGTCAGACAATAGAACGAGTAGCTGTAGATGTGTAAAATTATCTGAATTGAGAGAGTTCAGGAACCGGATGAACTAAAGCACTGTGATAGTGAGTATTACAAGTGATAAGCACAAGTAATAAAATAAAATGGTCAAACTAAATTCTTTAAATATAAAACAAAAGATAATAAGTCCGTCCGTGGAAACAAAACTGCTCATTCACGTCTGTTCCATGCTGCTGCTCCTCTCTCAGCCATTCACTTAACAGGGTAGACGCAGAGAGAGGTGTGTGACGGCAAGGAGAACGCAAACTTCGCGCTCGCAGGACTGTGCTGGCAACATTTGGAGGTTACTGAGGTTTGTCCAAAAAGTAGCTAGATTTGTCGCTAGTCGCTTTTTTGAAAAAATGTCGCTAAAGGGGTCTGAAAAGTCGCTAAAGATAGTGACAAAGGCGCTAAGTTGGCAACACTGGTCACTCCCCCTCGCTCTCTGCTGCGCTACAGCCCTCCCCCCACAGCTCCTCCCCCACAGCGGAGCCTGCCGTGAACGCGCAGGCTAGTAAGCAGGGCCACCGATGACGGCGGATAAACAGTTATCGCATATTCACTGGTAGGGACGAAACATCAACAATATGCTTTACATTGACTATGGCCTGCCCATACTTTGACTACAAACTTGGTCCTCAAATCATTACGTATTTTGCAATACATGTAATGTAACTATATGACTTTGCACTCTTTTATAAGTTATAAATAGCTAGTAAGATAATATAATGGTAACTAACGTTACAGTATGTAAGTAATTATTCTAGCGATATATAATGCTAAATAAGGTTTGCTAGTACATTATTTCAGCAACATGACAAGCCAGTGAATTAGTAGATTTCAATAGCTAAGCAAGCACAGTGTGTGACATTTTATCTGTATGTTATGCGGCTAGAGTTTAGACACTGAGTCAATGGGCTCCGATGAGGAATTCACATCCACAGTGACTTCGACGAGTCAACGGGCGGGGAGAAGAGGAAGCCGTGGTGTGCGCGGAGCATCAGGCAGGGCACGTGGGAGACGGGGCGGAGGTCGCCGAGTGGGTCCAACTCCCGAGCACCTCAGCAGAGAGGACATGGCGCGTGTGGAGAATCTAAGATTAGAGAGGACTGCTTATGAACGTGTAAGTTACCCCAGTTATAAATGTTTTCCCTTTGCACATCATAAGGTATAATATTGTTAAATTCAATGTTGTTTATATAATATAGGCCTATGTAGTGTAATGTTAGCTGTTTATCTGTGGATAATGAGATTTTTCCTGTTATCACTAGGAGCAAATTCAACAATTGAATTTACAACAGACACAACAAGTGTTGAAGCAATGTTTGGCACGGGATCCAAGCCTAATCTTTGATGTCCTCAGCCATTTGGGACCTGCTGCTCCTCCAACATTACCTCCTGTCCCCGGGCAACTATCATGGTGCATCTGCCAGAGATGCAGAGAAATGCCCACTGTGGTGGAGAGGAAGTGCTGCCTCCAACAGCCACCTCTTTGCATCTCAACTCTACCACACATGGAGGCATACATTCTGCAGGCGGGAGTATTGCGTCTGGCCCAGAGGATCTGGAATGACCTGCGTGCTGGAGTTGACCTTCCAGATGAAGGTGGAGACAACAGGCAATTTAGACATGCTGCATATAGACAGTTTGTGGCTTGGCAGTGTGGGATTCTGGGTCCTGGTCACAGAGTGGTTATCCCAAGCTGCTGTGTCTGGGCAATCCGGGACCACTCTCCAGATCCTCATGGACAATACAGGGGATTTATTCTGAGGAGGGTATAGCTGCTGTGCGGTGTGCTTTTAAACATTTGAATGCTTTCTTGTTGTTTAACAATTTTGCTTCTTTAAAATAATATTTCTATTAAAAGTTTTGTAAATATTTTTCAATAAAGGGTTTAAAATTGAATTGTGTAATTGCTCATTTGTGATAACAAAAGCACCACTTTACCATAGTACATTACTGAATTATCTTTTGGATCAATATAAAACACTAACTTTCAATAGGAATGATGAGAATCACTGGGTCAATACTAGTCATGCAATGTCGAGGAAGCTCACTAAGCCAAGGAATAACAACATCTTAGAAATATTATCTTTTATTTTGCATATTGGTCAAATAAATTGGCTATTTTTGCAAAGTACTACTGCACAAGAAAATATGTGAACATTTTGACTTGTGCTGAAAGATTATTTCTTCACGTGCCTCTATTTCTGGGGCAATGTCTGACCTGTTGAAAGAGCATAAAGAATTTAATGTGTCAGACATTTTAATTTGCAAATTATTACATCCTGAGGGGGAAGAAAACACGTTCATAATCAAAGAAAGACCATGCTGACGTGGGTCATTTGGTCTCATGGTTGAAAATCGAGGGAGTCCACGTCCTGATGACACCCATTTCCTTACAATTGCCCTCTGAACTTCTGGTATGTAATGGTAGTCTTTTTCCTCTTTATGGCATACAAACTCCACTTTCTGGACTTCTTATTATATAGTTTGCGATATCTGAAATTAGATATTTGACAGACAATGAAAACATGAAAATATTTACATTCTATGCCTTTTTTTATATGTTAAAGTAATGATAAGCACAATAATGGCTCGTTTCCACTGAGCAGTACAGTACGGTACGGTACAGTACGGTACGGTTCGGGTCTGTTAACCATGATCTGGCTAGCGTTTCCACTGCCAACAGTACCCTTACTTGATAGGCGTGGTGTTTCGATCGACGTAATTTTCGCGCGAAGAAGAACATAGTAAACTACAATGGATGACATACAGCAGATCTTGTTCTTGCTCCTCGACATGTTTGTCACAAGAAGACAAGCGCCGACATTAGGCTTTTCTCAATATTAAGTACGCAAAGTTTGTACTTGCCATGTGCGACTCACTCCTACATGCACATGGTACAGCGCGTTCTTAAAAGCGTCACTCAGCTCGCTCTGCTACTCCGGTTATCTCTGTTACTCTGTATGTACAAATTTAAGCAACAATAAAACGAAATATGTTATAAAACACTACTCTGCCTCTTTTCGTTTTCATTTAAATAAATTAAACATTATAGGGACACAAATGTGGTTCATGCGCAACGCATATTGATTATTCACTGCACGTTATACGTTATTCTATTTATAACAAAACGATTTAAAACACAACCCTAACGTTACCTCTTTTCGTTTAAATAATAAAAAAAATTACACATTACAGGCAATATATGCATTTGTACAAATGTTGCAATAAACATCAGTGATAATCTTGTAATAAGAAAATGACAAGAAACCATATTTCTTTTTGTAAAATTTCAGTTTTATCAATAATAGCCAATATAAAAGTTTAAGTAAAAGGTACAAGAAGCTATACAATAAGAAATAAAGCAAACAATTCAGTCAAATGTCCAAATGCTGCGCTAGTCTAACATTACAACAGTAAAGTTAAATACAAATAGCCTATAATATGAAACTAAACTTAGCCCTCAGTCAAAACGATTGACAGGGAACGAATTATATATTCACGAGACCAAAGATCGCCCGTTAGGTCTGCACAAGACGAATTATATCTCATGTTTAACCACTACCGTCGGAGTCATCGGCGAACGTCAGAAGAACTAACTTAGCCGAGGAAAGGCTCATCCAGCCGGGAAACATGAGCGCCGAGCGCCCGCTGATCGCATGGATCTCACAACCGGGGAAAAACAAATCATCTTTATAAATAAACCACAGATTAGAGCTTTAAACAACTACATTCTCGCCTGAAAAACTCTTAAAATTACATTTCGTGACACAGTAACAGTATATTATATTAAACTGTATATAAAAAAATGGCGCTTCTTATGTTGTCATTCCCCTCGTAGCACGCGCAAATGACGATTCTCTGTCAACCAATCAACGTCCTGCAGTGAGTCTAGCTCCACCTTTTAGTACCGTACCACTGTGCTAGGTACCCCAACGGAAGGGTACCCAAAAAGTGGTATGGTACGGTTCGGCTTTTTGGTACCATTCTCAACTTTTGGCAGTGGAAACGCAAATAAAAGGGTACCGACCCGTACCGTACCGTACCGTACCGCTCGGTGGAAACGCGCCATAAATATTAACTTGACACACTTTGCTGTAGTGGTGTGAGTCTATTAGTATTCCAAAATACAGATGCTAATCAATAGAAGTAGGCTTGACCCTTGACCCCCAGCCTACCTCCAGTCCTGCCACCCAGTCACCACATTTACCTGGCCTTGCACCTCATACTACCTCCAGTCCTGCCACCCAGTCTCCACCTTTACCTGGCCTTGCACCTCATCCTACCTTCAGTCCTGCCACCCAGTCTCCACCTTTACCTGGCCTTGACCCCCAGCCTACCTCCAGTCCTGCCACCCAGTCTCCACCTTTACCTGGCCTTGACCCCCAGCCTACCTCCAGTCCTGCCACCCAGTCTCCACCTTTACCTGGCCTTGCACCTCATACTACCTCCAGTCCTGCCACCCAGTCTCCACCTTTACCTGGCCTTGCACCTCATCCTACCTTCAGTCCTGCCACCCAGTCTCCACCTTTACCTGGCCTTGACCCCCAGCCTACCTCCAGTCCTGCCACCCAGTCTCCACCTTTACCTGGCCTTGACCCCCAGCCTACCTCCAGTCCTGCCAACCAGTCTCCACCTTTACCTGGCCTTGCACCTCATCCTACCTTCAGTCCTGCCACCCAGTCGGTCGTACAGCATTCCCCCCAAATACCTTGTTCTTCAGGTATGTGTTGTACGTGTTTTCCTTCATAATTTATATCTCCTACATGTAAATAACATTTGTTCAAGATTTTCTTCTGTCTCTCTGTAGTGTTGCAAGACATATGGGCAAGGAAAATGGGTGGGAAACTTTGCAGCAAAGTTGGACCGTACAAGGTCTTTACCTGGGATTTGGAAAGCCTCAAACCTGGGGCGAAACTTGTAAGTGATGTTTGTGCTGCAGTTAACATGACTGATACAATTTCCTGTATTTCACTGTCATTTTGCTTTTAGAATAGACCATATTCTGTAGTCATACAGTTATAACCTTGCAAGTCTGTCATC
The DNA here is from genome assembly GCF_963993115.1 of Abramis brama. Lineage (NCBI taxonomy): Eukaryota > Metazoa > Chordata > Actinopteri > Cypriniformes > Leuciscidae > Abramis > Abramis brama. The sequence goes on along the minus strand of NC_139963.1, from coordinate 65,364,086 downwards.
CTTCTTTTTGACCACAGGTCATTAATGCGTACCTGACCTGCCTTGTGAGGAATTATTCAGGCAGGGCATTTGTCCTGGATTCCTGGAAGCCACAAATATTTGGAAGAGGAAGGCCAGTTTGATGAAAAGGGTAAAAAACAAAAAATCCTGATCCCATACAAGTAACTTTCATGTTCTCAGATAATTTGGTAATCTGTTATTGGAATGCCACATTTATACCTGTATGCTGTAGTGTAGATGGATCTAGAGGCATATGATGTGCTGGTGGGGTCAGTTAACGAGAATGACCACTGGACGCTCCTGTTTTTTTTGTTTTTTTTTAAATCATTCACTATGAACTTGAACATTTTAGAATGATTTCTGAAGGATCATAAGACACCAAAGACTGGAGTACTTGCTGATGAAAATTCAGCTTTGCATCACAAAAATAAATTACATTTTAAAGTATATTAAAAAAGAGAACCATTATTTTAAATTGTAATAATATTTCATAATATTACTGTTTTTTTTTTGTTTTGTTTTTTTTTTACTGCAGGCTTGATGAGCATAAGAGACTTCTTTCAAAAACATTAAAAATAGTAATGTTTCCAAACTTTTGACTGGTACTGTATATATAAAAATTAGTGGTGGACCGTTATCGGTGTTAACGTGAGACTCTTATCGGGCGATAAAAAAAATATTGCCGTTAATCTATTCTCAAAGTTGGGTTGGGAGCCGGGTCTATACTACGCAAGCTATGATCTTTCACCTTGATATTTTAGCGCGGATGTATACCTAGCCGAATTCGGTTCGGTACGCATTTTCAAACCGAATGGTTCGTTGGATCATTTTTCCTGCCGACCAAAATTCTGTTATTTCAAATGTAGGCGGGATGGTAGAGACGCTGGCGCGACCACAACATTGTACGACATCAAATGGCAAACGTAATGCAAGCGGAACGAAACTAAGCTACTCCTTATTGTGTGGTCGACGGACCGTTGTTTATCAGTTTGGACCAAAGCAGCACGAGCCGATCGTGATCATGCGACACTGTTACTTCACAGCGCTAAGAGAAAAACATTTAACCAAAAGTTCCTATATATGTGAAAATGCTTATAGCTCAGTTTCAATTTAGAGCTAAACGCGATCTGAGGTGCTCGCTAATAATTTCTTTTCCACTCGCCTGTAGCTACTCGCCTGTTAGTCGCCCCGCCCGCGATTTGATCTCATGAATATTCATGATAGCCCCACCCACTGGAACCAAATATTTCAGAAACTGAATATATTGTAAGGCCGGTGACACACTGGATGCGTGGCGTAAGCGTCCTAGCTGCGTGGCGTGTCCGTTTTTATTTCGGCTCCCATGTTAACAGGTTAGAGTTTGCACACTGCCTGCGTGAGATGCATGGAAAACGCGTGCATTCTAGAAATAGAACCAACGCCTATTTTTCACGCGACACTCAAGCGTCTTGGAAGCGTTACAATGCAAAATTGAATAGGAAAATCTGTTTATATGTCATTTTGACACGAATACATATTAATAAATGTCATTTTGATGTTTAAAAGTGTCTAGGTTTTGACATAAATGCAAATATAAATGTAATTTTACAAAATATTATCGATTTTCAAATACTGCACCTGTCAATACAGAACGAAATATTATGTAGCCTATTTTGCTGCCACACTGCCGACGTTGTCTTTGCTGCTATATTGTTATGTTTAAAATGAAGTATAGGCCTTTCACAACTCTCTCCCCATATGTCGAATATATCACCAATGATGCTTATCATATGTCACCTAGCAGCAGCAGCGCCGCATCAGACACACTTCTGGTGTGCAAAGACATGGAAAACGCCACACAGCTGACACGCAACAGAAACGCCACGCAGCCAGTGTGTCACCGGCCTAACACCGGTACACACTGTGCAAGAGAGGGGTGCGCGTACACGAGCTTGATTGACACTGCTAAGATATTCCTCCTGGCTCTGATTGGTTGTTTCTTACCGGGAGCGGTGTATTTCTGCAAATGGCAATAGGACCACTGGGAAGAGCCAGAGGAGCTTGTTTTTTTCACAGATTATCTGTCTCATATTCTACTGTCAGGACATAATGACAGTTTTAACAAATGTGTAAAAAAAATACATTTTAACCAAAGATTCCCTAATGCAGCTTTAAGGTCATTTGGAGCATATGTAGGGCCCGAACATAAACTCAAGCCCAGGGGCCCCAGACCTGATCTTTGTTCTATTTACTCATTGATTAAAAAATAATCTAATGTTAAAACTAGGAGTTTCACTTTGGCCCACCCTACATCTCAGAGCTGGAGCCGGGGCTGGTGTTGTTTAAAGTTCATAGTGATTGTTCTGACTTCATGAAGCCTCGTGGTGTGAATGAACTTCAAACTGACTAGAACAAACTCTTTGAAATGTACAGTATATATGATACTGGATATGAAACTGTTAATAATGTAGATAGAAAGCAATCGTATTCAATGTCAGTCATGTGTGTGTGGTGAAATATCATTTATTAGGCATTTAAAAGCTCTATTGAGAAAATGAAACTCAAAAAGCAATCATTTCAGGATACTTCATGACTTTCAGAACTGAAATTATTCCTGATTCAAGCAGAATCAGCAGAAAATAAAAAGGACAGTAACAATGAGATGTTGATAAAATGACTAAAGAGTTTAATCAATAATTACATGAAGCAAATACAAACATTAGAATTGAAAGCGAATGAGACAGATATCACTCTTTACTGACTTATAAGAGCCAAAGAGAAGAGAAGTAGAGAGAAAAGTGTCCAGTTTCAAAGATCCATGAAAGTATATCTTGTATTTGCATGGAAGAGTAGAAGTGGAAGATAAACTAGATGTTCTGATGAAAAACATTAAAAATTAAAATCACATTCATGTCTCTCTTAAAAGTAATATGGCCTCTTCTTCAGCTCCTGAAATTTGCCTTCAAAATTATTATTATTTTCAGTGTGGATTTTCTGGCACTCTTTCAGTTCATCTTCTGTAGTAAAGGACTTCAGCACTGAAACACACACCGCCGTGTCTTTTCTGCTGTAATATTACGAATGAATCTTCTCTTTTGTGTGAATCTTCAGGTGTTTCTTCAGGAGTGACGCCCAATGAAACTGTTTAGCGCACTGATCAGTTAAATGGTCTTTCTCCAGAATGAGAAGCAGAAGTGATGTGAAGTGTTTTTTTTACACTGAGGGCAGGAGACAGATTTCTTTGACTTCTGCTTTTCTTTTCTTGTTCACGTCCATCAGGTCTAAAAGAAACATTAAATCAAGTGAGTTTTAATGGACTATTTTATGCAAACAACTTGCTAATCATGTCTTTCTCATGTAGTTAAAGTAGTGATGGGCGATTTCGAAGCACTGCTTCATGAAGCTCAGACACCTTTATGAATCTTTTGATTCAAACCAGTGGTTCAGAGCGTGAATCAAACTGTGAAATTCACGTGATTTCAGTAAATGAGGCTTCGTTGCCTCATAACCGTTTCAAAACGTCAATGATCTCTGTGAACCCATCATGCGGTGAACTATTGAACAAGTGTCTGGGTTTTACCAGATTTTTCAGTTTTAAACATTTGTAGACATTTTAAACTTTCTTTCCACTCAGGATCTTCATCAGATCCAGTTGGCCCAGGACCATCATCTTCACAACCTAAGCCATCAGCAGAACATGGCAAAAAGAGAAGGCGAAGTCTGGGACACCCAAGTGGATTGAGCAGTACGTCACTGAGCAGAGGAGGAAGATGTCAGATCTCATGGTCCTCCAAAAGCAAGCAGTGGAAGTGGCAAGCAAACGTAACATAATCTTAAAATAATCTGTTTCTACTTTGACAAAGAAATAGCAACTTGTGTTTTCACCTTTTGCCACATTCTGCTGATGGTTAGGTTCTATTTTGATTGTTTAATGGCATGAAGTACAGTATATGCTAAAGGAAATACATGTGATCTTGGTCACCTCACCTTTGTAGCTTAAATACATATTAATTAGTTGATTATAAACTTTATTTTCATGAAATAATTAAAGGTCCCATTGCATGGATTAGTTTATTATTTTGGAATGTTTCCTGGGGTGCCCTTATAATGTTAGTATGTTTTTTAGATCAAAACTTGTTATAATTTGATAAGACTAATTTTAGCCTCTGATTTGAACGCTGTTTGAAGGGGCGTGTCTGTGTGAGACTTCAGTGTAAACGCCCACTGCTGTGATTGGCTGACATGCTTGCATATGAAATATCTAGCATTACATGTGGAACTCTCTCGAATACTTTTACTATTACAGCTATTATACGTTTTTACTATTACAGCTATCGGGATTAAAGAATCGTGAGAAGTTTTAAGTATTTAGATCTATTCCCATCACATGAAAGGTTGCAGTGATGAGCATTGAGCAGATGACAGCCTGTTGATCGCGTGAATGAAGATCTTATCATTATAACACAGTTTCTGCACTCTCACTAATGATTTCACCAATGCAAACAAGAGGTAAGTACAGTAAGAGCTTTGTTGTGCAGTATAAAAGCGTCATTGATTTTATAACCAGTTTTGGCAAGTGTCTAGATAAACTCGCGCTGTGTGATTGACAGCTTGGGAGATTGGAAAGGGATTGTTCTTTGGTCGCTTTCTGTATATTTATTAAATCACAGTTTAAGTAAGATGTGAAGTTGATCGTTTAGTCACTGGCTTGATTTACTGATGCATAAACAGTATTGAACCACTTTGAGAGAAAGATTATCTGTCTGAACTTGAACAATTACACATCAGAAATTCACATAACCCACTGGTTCTTCAGAGGCTCGGATGAAGGAACTAAAAAAATAGCTTTGTGTTCATTTGTACTATCAAACACTGAGCAACTGTCATGCTTCACTCATTTGCAAGCCATGATGTCTCTCAAGGAAAAACCATATTGTGCTCGCACAGCTCATTTTCTCAAGGGCAGGCCAAATTCTTTTTGCAGGCAAAGAAGAGAAAGGGGAGGTGACCTTTCCCCTTATGACGACATAAGGGGAAGATTTCTAGATTCGCCCGTCTGAGCTTTCATTTTCTTGAAAATACCCAGGGCTTGGTTTACACCCATCAAAATGTCTAGTGCTATGTGCTAACCCTCTTTTTTAATCTAGGGGTACTTGGCATAGCAGTAACAAAGTTTTGGAGAGAGAGAGCACAGGAACTTCTTGTCTCCAGTCGCAGTAGCACACATCCAAAACGAATAAGCTTAGGAAAAGTATTTATTGAAAAAGAAAAAAAAGACTAAAGGAAACAAACTTCAGGAGGGGGCAAAGGCCAACAAAACAAACAAAAAGGTTTCTAACTCAGTTTAAACCAGAACTTACCTAAACATAAAAAAAATAAAAATAAAGTAATATAGTTCCAAATAAAGTTCCCTTTCTCCCTGACGACACATAACCAGGAGAAAACCAAATTCAAACAAAAATGGCACCCACCTCCCTACAGGTTTCCTTACTTTCTTGATTTTGTATACAATTTTTGCTTAGTTTAGTTGTGTGAGTAGCCTACCCTAGGTTCATTTATTAAACCCTTATACTATAGCCAGCATATAAAGCAAGCACCATCTCACAACAAGGAGAGAGAGAGGGTTGCAGATGCTAACTTGCCACATGGAATTATTTTCCATTGATCCAGATAGCTTCATCCTGTTATGTTGAAACCTGCTAACCACTGGTGCAATTGTAGATGTAGTTGAATACTTACAGTTTTGTTTAGAATTTAAGATTTTCTTTTAAGGAAAAGTGAAGAAAGAGAGAGAGAAGAAAAGAAAAGAGAATGGCAAGATTACAATCAGTTAACCATAACCTACGAGAAACATCAGAGAATCAGTGTCACCTTAAAGGGACGCAATAACTTATAACACATCTAAAGGCTGTGGACGGGTACTTGCATTGACTTTGGTTGCTGAACAAGTCCAGATGCAGGAAATTCTTGAGATTCTTGATGCTTTTTGTCAGGAGTGCGCTGAAGCGTTTGTTTGGGTTCTTGGGGTGGTCTGTGTTGAATCCAAAGTTAACTTGATGAAGTTGCCGGAAGAAGACAGGAGAATGTGGTCTCAAAGAGATTGAGACCAGATCTGAACTAATCGGATACTCTTAAAGGTCCTATCAGTTCACACCCCTTTTGTTGAGGTGACCAATCAAAGATGACTGGGAGAAAGTCTTTGTTCCATCTTATTACCATTTGCATGTTCATGCTGGCATGGAGAATTTTTGCAGTCTTTACACAAAAGTATGGTACAAATATTTATGATGCAATTTATCAAAACATGTTGTACACCATTGATTATAAAATCAAAAGGGGATTATTTTGATACTAATAAAGAGGGGATTTGAAGACATTAAAGCAGTGATACATCATCTTTAGATATCAACATTGGAAGTTACTCTAACATAACTAAATAATCATAAGTAGGCTAATAAAACATAGGGACATGCATAAAACACAGGAGAAATACTATACTAAACATTATACACATTCAACCATCACGGTTCGGCACGGTTAGCCAAGTGTGCTGAGAGTTCAGGGCCGAGAACGGTTTGTAATTGTGCCGTGCCGTACCAGGCTCAAGTGGAAACACAACTGGAACCTTTTCTGAAGGTGGAAAAGCTGCTTTTGTTTCTCAGCACATAAAGATGAACTACTTACCAAGATCTCAGACTGCTGTGATGTGGTTTCTCCACTGCATGGATCTTCATGTGTCGCTTCAGGTTATTTTTAACAGAGAAACTCTTTCCACACTGATCACACGTGTGCGGCTTCTCTCCAGTGTGGATCCTCTCATGTGTTTTCAGAGATGATGAGTCACTGAATCTCATTTCACAGTGTGAACACTTGTAAGGTTTTTCTCCAGTGTGGATCCTCTCATGTCTTTTCAGATGTGTTGATCGACTGAATCTCTTGTCACAGTGTGAACACTTGTAAGGTTTTTCTCCAGTGTGAATTCTCTGGTGCAGTTTTAAATCTCTCCCTGTAGTAAAAGTCTTCTCACACTCAAAGCACATGTACTCTCTTACATCAGCATGACTTTTCTGATGTCTTTGTAAATATAGCAGCTGTGAAAAACTCTTTCCACACACAGAACATGAATGTGGCTTCTCCTTCGTATGAACTGTCAGGTGTCTCTTCAGGGCTGATGCCCTAAGAAAGGTTTTGCCGCATTGATCACATGAGAACGGCTTCACTCCGGTGTGGATCCTCATGTGAACAATAAGGTTTGCTGATTGACTGAAACTATTCCCACATTGATGGCATACATGTGGCTTCTCTCCTGTATGAACTCTCATATGAATCTTAAGAGATTTGTTGCTTGATAAACTCTTTCCACACTGAGTGCAGGTGAAATATTTCTTTACTTTTCTTCTCTTTAAAAATGTCTTTTTAGTCTTTGAGCGACTCAAAGGTTTTCCTCCAGGTTTGACATGAGGTTCCTCCTTCACTTCACTCAGTTCTTCCCTCTCCTCCTTCACTTCACCCAGTTCTTCACTCTCCTCCTTCACTTCACTCAGTTCTTCTCTCTCCTCCTTCACGTCCATCAGTTCTTCACTCTCCTCCTTCACTTCACTCAGTTCTTCACTCTCCTCCTTCACTTCACTCAGTTCTTCACTCTCCTCCTTCACTTCACTCAGTTCTTCACTCTCCTCCTTCACTTCCATCAGGTCTGAAATGAAAGAAAAACTCTCATTTTTAAATTTTCTAAAGTTTACTGGTGGGATTGTCTCTGAAATTTGTCTGAGATCCTCCAGCCATGATTAAAGCTTCTTCTTGTGGGAGACTCTCTGAGAACTGGTCAACTGGTCAACAAATTGTAAACCATATATAAAATAAATGTAAAATAGAACTGTTAAACTATTTAAATTTAGTTTGACCTGACGTTGACAATCAATATGAAACCTCCTTTTACTGACCATTTGTTAAAAAAAAAGTTTTGCAGCCATTTAACAGTTTAACTATTTATCACTAAAAGTGATGAAGTGCTTGAATGTTTCTAACATGAATCTTCTTTAGCATCATGAATGAATGAAGAATAAACACCAACCTCTTTGTTCTTCAGGATCTTCAGTGTGTTTCATTCTGCAGGGTTCTGGATCACTCATGTTCTCACTGTCCTCTTTAATAAACTCAGTCTTTGCAGATTTCAGCTCTTCCTGATGCTCGTCTTCACTTGTAGCTGATTGGAATTTACAGCATTTATTGGAGAATTGCTGTGGGAGGAGCGTGACTGATGTGGGAGGAGCTTCATTGATGATGTGACTGATGTGGGAGGAGCTTCACTTATGATGAATTGTAGTGGGAGGAGTTGATCTGCCAAAATCAAAAATAAGTTACCGAGTTTGTTTTATGTTCGTGGCCTACAGAATTTAATAATGTCAATTTTCCCAAATGTAAATAATGGTAAGAAAAACAGTTGAAAGCATAAACAGTGTGGTGGCAAACAATTTTATATCACTGAATAAGAGACAAACATGTATCAAATGAACGCGAGAGGAGGGCATCCTTCCTTCATTATTGTCCTGACTCCCCCAAGGTTATTTCTCTAGGCTAAATGAAGATATGTCTCGGTTATAACTTATAACTAACACATTGTTACATAATTTATCATACATGCATAAGGGTTAATAACAGTTCACTGTTATATTCATGTAGCAGGGAATCATGGGACTTCACATGCAATCCCTGTGCATTTTAATACCATCATGTTTTCTAAGTTTCTAGGAATATAAGTAAATGGAAACACAGAACATATACAACTTCTACCACAACAGAAATAAACATTGGCTACATATCGTAACCATCAAATACCCTCAGTCTGTTGACACCAATGAAATGAGCTTTAAGTGTCAATTTACAGGAGATCTGAAGACATCAGCATAATAAATGAGGTGAAAACAGGAACTATTGTCATGAAATAAAGAGTGTTTTCAGCAGATCTGTTAATATTGATGAGCCTCAGACTATCAACACTCATTCAACAAGCCATTCAGGATCATCAGCAGATCATCTCACTTTATTCTGAGTGTTTGCTGTTAGAAACACATTATTTGAGTCAGGATATATGATAAAAGCCTGTTAAACTGCTCTATTGAAAGACATTACTGTTATTCCTCACAATATAGCCTAACATGGATAAATCATCAATAATGGAACAAAATAATTAAATAAATAACCTATCTTTGTGAACCTCTACAGGCAAATAACTACAACACTATACTATGTCAATTTAAAACTAGTTCGACTTTATAATAACTATTAATTGCAAGAAGTAATTAAATCATTTACATGTAAAGTTTCCGTTGTCAAACTTCATTAATATTTCTCTATATTCTCATGGATGTATAGATTTGAATTTTTTTCTCGTTCGTTACTCAAACGGTAATCTGCCAAAGATAAATGTCGAAAAAGAAATAAAGGTAAACATGAAAATGGCAACAGCAACACTTGGGATCGATTCCCATCAATTCCTCTCACAGATCTCAAACTTTGAGGTGCCAGCTTAGGGGAACCATAACCATGAAAGACAGAGGGTGGAATGGGAGGAATGGGAACTTGATTGGAGGCACTCTAAGGCTGCGTCTCATTTCTCTGTCTTACCCCTTACTCTTACCCCTTCCCCTCGGTTTTGCGCGTTCATGTGAGGGGAAGTGGTGTCCCAATTCTCATTTTGATTAAGGGCTAGGGCCAAGGCGTAGGGTTACATAGCCCTTGAAACGAAGTTTGCAGAGGACCACACTTGAAAGAGAGGGGTAGGAATTTCTCAGAAGTGAGTCGCACAAATGTAAGTATTTTCAGCAGTTTAATGACACTTGTGTTTTATGATACTTTTAATAAAATGGTCAAGTGGTTTTAATTGTAATGTTTTTTGTAATGTTAACCGCTAGGTAGCAGCTATGCGCTATTTGCCGGTTGCTAATGTTTTGCTTAGCTATGGTGTCGCCGGCGCCGTCGTTAAATACAATTCGCGAACATACCATGACTTGATCCGTAAGCAGTCGTATGCGTCTGAGAAACAATCTTCTTCTTCTACAATGTCTTTGACTGATGGCACACAAGCGTGCAAAGATAAAGTGTGACGAGTCTCTACTCTTCCCCGCTACGGCCGGTTGGTGGGTGTGGCTAGGAGACTCATCAAGGGAACGATGTCCACCTGGTTCATCCCTCTATAAAAGTTTAGGCTGGCTAGTGTTGAGAGAGACGTCTTTCTCTGCGTTACTTTGAGTTGGCTTGGGTTTGTTTTAGGGTTAAACTTGCTTTTGTTTGATTTAGTATTTTGTTTTCTGTGATTGATAGCCTACCCTTACATTCATGCACCTAACAGACATTAAAGATGACCATGTTTTCTTGCTTATATTTTTCTATTTATGTTAATGAATCTTTATTTCTGCAAACCAATCACTATGTCCTCCATTTCATTTGCCACGGCTTTGAGCCGGTCGTGACAAATGTGGGGGCTCGTCCGTAAGTTTTGTTAAATTTGTTTGGTTAAAGAGTTGATTTCGTTAATCTGATGATTGATTCGTTAAATATGTATTTTTTCTTAGTAATGTTCGTTGAATACTGAGTTTTGAAGTTTCGTGGAGGATTATAGTGATTGGGTTGGTCTACTTCACGGGAGATTGGCATCGGTAGGTATTGACTACTGTTTGTATGTTTGAGGGGAGGTTTCTTGTTGGATATGCTTTTCCCTGTTTAGGTTTAGCGGGGTATCCTTAACGGGATGCTCCGAATTTTTAATTTTTTTTTAGTTTGTTATGTTTGTATGATGAAAGCAGCTAGAGCAGTTGTCCGTGGAACACGTCCGTGTTTTGTAATGGTGACTTGTTAATCGGTCGCCATTTCAAGCACTGGTTTGCAGTGTATAAAAAACCCGCTGCAAGTAACTGTACGAAGATTAGGGATACGTTTAGATAGTTTGGGAATTTAGTTAGAGGGAATTGTTTATCCAATTGCGACCCCTCAAATATATATTTTGGAAATTAAGTAGTCGTAGCTTACTCTTGTTGTTCACCATGGATTCAAAGATTGAGGATTTTATTAGTGCTCCGTCTGAAGATCTGTTAGATCTAAAGATCAACTAGTAGAACTTGCAACGCATTACAAAATTAGTTTGTCAAGTCAAGATAAACGTTTAAAAGATAGTATTAAAACTATGATTAAGACTGAGTTATCTGAACGCAGAGTTTTGGAGTCTCAATCTTTGGAAGATGTTTCAGCTTTTGTTAGTGCAGCATCAATGTCTCGTCTAACATTTGAAGAACAAAAACAATTGTTGTTAATTCAAACGGAAATAAAAAGAGAAATGGTAGAAGCACAAAATCGTGTTGAGATGTCTAAACTACAGTTGCAACAACAACAGCTTGATCTTGAACGTTACCATTTAGATCTGATAAAAGAAGGTAAACTTAATTTAACAGGAGGTGTAGAACGCTATTTGGCTTCGTGTAAATTTGATGTAGTGGCTAATATGAGATTGATCCCTAGATTTGACGAGAAAGATGTTGAACGCTTCTTTTTGTTGTTTGAACGCGTGGCAGAAACGCGAAATTGGCCAGATGAGGAACGTACGCTTATGTTACAGTCTGTTTTTACAGGAAAAGCTCAAGAAGCATATTTGTCTCTTAGTGTAGCAGATGCTAAGGAGTATTTGACTGTTAAGAATGCAGTATTAAGGGCATACGAGTTGGTCCCAGAGGCCTATAGACAAAAATTTTGGTCCTGGAAGAAAACTGATAGTCAAACGCATGTTGAGTTTGTACATGATATTTCAGTTCACTTCAATCGTTGGTGTGCAGCTTCTGACGTTAAAACGTAAGACGATTTGAAGGAGTTGATCTTGCTTGAACAGTTTAAAAACTCTGTGTCGCAACGTGTAGTAACTTATATTAGTGAGTGTAAACCTGACACCGCATATGAGGGGGCTGTTATGGCTGATGAATTTTCTCTGATTCATAAAATCTCTTCCGGCTACAAAAATGCTGGAGAAAATGTTAAGAGAGAGTTGTGGCATGATTTTAGTAGATCTCCGAGAACTTTGGGTGATATACCTGACAAACAGCGTCTTGCATTTGTTGGAGGAAAAGACAGAGAAAACATCTGTAATTATTGTCATGAGTTTGGTCACTGGAAGAATGAGTGTCCTTTGTTGAAATCTAAATCGTCTTTGGTGAAGACTGTTGTTCTGGCAGTGACTGCCTCGGAAGTAAATGTATCGGGGAGTTTCTCGTCACGTGTTTCAACATTTTCTCCATTTGTTACAGATGGTTCTGTTAGATTGGTAAATTCTACAGAAGTTGTACCGGTCAAAATTCTTCGTGACACTGGATCATCAGAAACATTTGTCCTAGAGTCTATTCTATCTTTTTCAAATGATTCGTATACTGGGAACAATGTGTTGATTAGGGGTATTGGTTTGAATGTGATATCTGTTCCCTTACATAAAATCATTTTACATTCTGATTTGATCCAGGGAGAAGTGAAAGTTGATGTGAGTTCCTGCTTGCCTGTGGACGGAGTACAGGTGATCCTGGGAAATGATTTGGCTGGTGAACGTGTTTGGCGGAATGTTTCACCGAATTTGGTGGTCACACCATCTGTGTCGACTTTTGACGCAAGTGATGAGAATTTTTACTGTTCTTTGAATGGGTTTCCGTCATGCGTGATAACAAGGTCTATGAGTAAAATACCAGCTGTTGATAAATCTGAAACTAGAGAGATTTTGAGTGCACATCTAGAAATCCCTTCTGTCTTGTCTGTGTCACGTGATGACTTGATTAAGGAACAAAAGGCTGACGTTACACTTATTGAATTGTTTGATCGAGTTGTCTCTCATGATACAATCGTAAATCTTCCTTCTGGATATTATCTAGAGGGAGATGTGTTAGTCCGAAAGTGGGTGCCGCATGGAGAATTTGTAATTGGTGATCCTGTTTTCCAAATTGAAGTACCTCAGTCTCTCCGTCAACTTGTTTTAAAAACGGCACATGACACATCTGGACATCTGGGGGTGAAAAAGACGTACAGGTTGCTTTTGAAACATTTATTTTGGCCAAAATTGATATATCGAAGTATATTAAATCTTGTCAAACATGTCAACTCAGTGGAAAGCCAAACCAGTCTATGAAACCTGCCCCTCTCTATCCTATTCCTGCTGTTAGTCAACCCTTTGAACATCTTATTGTGGACTGTGTGGGGCCATTACCTTGGTCAAAGGCGGGGAATGAATATTTGCTTACTGTTATGTGCCAAGTGACTAGATATCCAGCTGTGTACCCGTTACGTTCTCTAACCGCAAAGTTAGTTTTAAAAGCACTGACTCAGTTTATATCAGTCTTCGGAATACCACAAATTATTCAGTCTGACCAGGGGAGTAATTTTACTTCAAATTTAACAGCTTCATATTCAACATAATCTTTCCAGTGCTTATCACGCCCAAAGTCAGGGAGCACTGGAAAGATTTCACCAAACTTTAAAGTCTTTATTGAGATCTTGCCTTTTGCAAGATCTCAATAAACATATACATATATTTGACTTATTGACTTATTACTACACATTGAGTTGATGTATTTTACCAGGGCAGAAAAAAATCAGTTATTGATCACAACATCCAACATTGCATTTTTTTTTCACAACATCAAACATTGCATTTTTTTTTTAATGTTGTTCAGTTTTAGACAGCTTTTGTGCTGTCTCTCTTTGTCAAAATATATACACTCAGTTAATAATATTTAATTGTTGTTTTTTTCTGCCTTTTAGACGCTTTCTTGACATCAATCCTGAACGTGGATCAAAAACAAAGAAAGTAACTTCAAAGAAAACTGGCCAAGTTGTGCAAAACAAGAACACCACTGTAAGCCTACAGGTGTCCTCACTTCTGTGAAACCTTGCAGACTTTGAATGGGATTTCGTTTGCACTTTTATGGACTTCAAAAAAGAAACAGCATTTCACTGTCGTTATAAAGCTTGGAAGAGCCAGGACATTTTTTAATAGAACTCTGATTGTATTCGTCTGAAAGAATAATGTCATATAGACCTAGGATGACTTGAGGGTGAGTAAATCATGGGCTAATTTAAATTTTTGGGTGAACTATTCCTTAAATTAAGTGCTAACTGTTACCTGTTTGTTGTTAAGTGTTAAAATTGCATTTCATGTTTAAAAAGTAATTCAGCCAACATGTTCACAGATGGCATTTTAACTAATTAATTTTTTTAAATCCCAGAAAATGTTGTTTTCTTTTTCCTAGTGTGACTACTCTTATGAAACCTTAAAGTATAATATTTTAATTATGTAATAATAAAAGCAGTATTCCCTGTAAAAATACAATTTATTGCTGACGACAAGTTTAATAATGTAAAATGTGGTATATACTGTATTTGGTAATTACAGTGGAGTACTGTAAATGCTGTTTATGTTGTTACAATACAGTATGTGGATGGCAACCCAGCTGCCAGTATTTAACAGTAAATTTACAGTGAAAAGTTTTACAGTGTACATGCATGCGATACTGATGCATTTTTAAAGCTGTGGCATATGGTTATGGTACTTTGTGGATGTATTTGTCAAAAATGACAAAGAAAACACTGCATTATTGTATTAAAATACTATATTTGGTATTCACACAATAGACAATCTCCAACTATAGGCATTTAATTTCAAGGCATTCAGATATAAGATTTGCATCCCTAATATATGTGAAAGTATGTAGGCTACTATAGAAATAAGTACATATATGCATGTATACATATATGCGTCATATATGCATGTATACATATATGCGTCATATATGCATGTATACATATATGCGTCTTACATATATTTCACATTTATGTGCATATACGGGAAAATATATGGCACTTACATGAAAACGGCCATTTTTGATATATTTTGAAATATATGTTTCATATATGTATATGTGTTTTACATATATGAATTTTGCATATATTCTCATATATGCAACAGACATACATGGGCACTAACATTATATATGTAATTTACATATATTGACATATATTACATTTCTGTATGGGTTCTTCAGGACTGACGCCCAATGAAACTGTTTACCGCACTGATCAGTTAAATGGTCTTTCTTCAGAGTAAGAAGCAGAAGTGATTTCAGAGCGAAAGCCTGAGCCACTTCTTCCCAGTGTGAACTCTCATGATGTGACGCTTAAGAGATGATTTGTGTCTGAAACTAGTTCTGCAGTGAACACACATGTGTGGCTTTTCTCCAGTGTGGATCCTCTCATGTGTTTTCAGATTTGATGAGTGAATGAATCTCTTGTCACAGTGTGAACACTTGTAAGGTTTTTCTCCAGTGTGGATCACCTCATGTCTTTTCAGACTTGATGGTTGACTGAATCTCTTGTCACAGTGTGAACACTTGTAAGGTTTTTCTCCAGTGTGAATCCTCTCATGTGATTTCAGACTTTTTAAATCATTAAATCTCTTGTCGCAGTGTGAACACTTGTAAGGTTTCTCTCCAGTGTGGATCCTCTCATGTGTTTTCAGATGTGATGAGTCACTGAATCTCTTGTCACAGTGTGAACACATGTAAGGTTTTTCTCCAGTGTGAATTCTCTGGTGCTGTTTTAAACTGTCCGCTCTAGTAAAAGTCTTCTCACACTCAAAGCACATGTACTCTCTCACACCAGTGTGGATTTTCTGATGTCTTTGTAAATATGGCAGCAGTGAAAAACTCTTTCCACACACAGAACATGAATGTGGCTTCTCCTTCGTATGAACTGTCAGGTGTGACTTCAGGGCAGATGCACAGACAAATGTTTTGCCGCATTGATCACATGAGAACGGCTTCTCTCCGGTGTGGATCCTCATGTGAATCTTAAGACCTTGTTTGCTTGATAAACTCTTTCCACACTGAGTGCAGGTTGTAGATTTCTTGTCTCCTCTTTTGTTTAAAAGGGTCTTTTTAGTCTTTGAGCGACTCAAAGGTTTTTCTCCAGGTTTGACATGATGTTCCTCCTTCACTTCACTCGGTTCTTCACTCTCCTCCTTCACTTCACTCAGTTCTTCTCTCTCCTCCTTCACTTCACTCGGTTCTTCACTCTCCTCCTTCACTTCACTCGGTTCTTCACTCTCCTCCTTCACTTCACTCGGTTCTTCACTCTCCTCCTTCACTTCACTCAGTTCTTCACTCTCCTCCTTCACTTCACTCGGTTCTTCACTCTCCTCCTTCACTTCACTCAGTTCTTCTCTCTTCTCCTTCACTTCACTCAGTTCTTCTCTCTCCTCCTTCACGTCCATCAGTTCTTCACTCTCCTCCTTCACTTCACCCAGTTCTTCACTCTCCTCCTTCACTTCACTCAGTTCTGACATGAAAGAAAAAGGTTTAATTTAATTTTCAGCACATCAATAATTCAAAGAGAGAAATATGAAAGTGAGCCCTGATGTAATAGCAGAAAGTACTAGTAGACAACTGCTATAAAATATTATGATAAATAATATGCTTTCATTAATTAATTGCATGAATGAGGTATATTGATATTTCAATTATTATTTTCAAGACATTATAGGCACAAAAGTGAGAAATATTAAATATATTTGATTAATGACACAATTACTTTGTGTACTATTTAATGTAATATTAACATACAATAGTGCCTAGTGGTGTTCAAATAAAATTATTTCTCAGTATTTGCTATGATTTTTAAACAAGGTAAAACAATTGTCCCAACGTGTAAATCCAATGGTGTGGTAGAAGGTTTTCTGCATGCTCTGTCTTATCGGTGCACAAAGTTATTTAATTAAAATTCTGTCAGCCATTCTGGAAAGTTCACTTACTTGATAGTTTGCTGTTTGCTGCTTAAAAATAATAAAAATAATAATCTAAAATATATATACTGTATTTAAACACAATGTTGTAAACTATATTAGAAGGTGTCTGACATTTTGCTAAAACAGTAGCAAAAAAAGGTGAACCAGATATAAAATAAGTGTAAAAAAGGGAGATAATTTGACCTGATGTTGACAATCAATATGAAAGTTTCTCCAACCTCCCTCTACTGACCATTTGTTGAAAATCTGTACCATTTCATAGTTGAACTGTTTATCTAAATGTGATGAAGTGCTTGAATGTTTCTAACATGAATGTTCTTCAGCATCATGAATGAATGAAGAATAAACACCAACCTCTTTGTTCTTCAGGATCTTCAGTGTGTTTCATTCTGCAGGGTTCTGGATCACTCATGTTCTCACTGTCCTCTTTAATAAACTCAGTCTTTGCAGATTTCAGCTCTTCCTGATGCTCTGATGCTCGTCTTCACTTGTAGCTGATGGGAATTTACAGCATTTATTGAAGAATTGCTGTGGGAGGAGCTTCACTTATGATGCAATTGTTGTGGGAGGAGCTTCACTGATGATGTGATTGCTGTGGGAGGAGCTTATCTGCCAAAATATAAAAAATAAAATTATAATTAAATAAAAATAATATTATACAAAAATATATCAGTTATTGAGTGTTTTTAAACTAAATACACATCTGTAAAAATCTGTACATGTATCATGTCTTTCTGTCTATCATAAAGTATCTGATGCTCATTCAATTGATAACCCTTAAATGATTCTCCTTCTTCATTCAAATATAGGCATATTGTTGTGGAGTCTGTCACTTCATTAAAAATCAATCTTGAAGTCTTGATGCCAGAAAATAAACTTTACTATCCAAGAAATTATTTTATCTAACAAAGTCGAGTGCTTTTGCAAAAGCAACTCCAGAGTCCAGTATCAAACATATATACACCTCAAAGGTAATCAATACATTTGTTTTTCATATGCTTCTGCCCTGAGCCAGATATAATAGTATCATGTCTTTGATAATATTCTCATTGATTTCACTTAATCCCGTTAATAATCAATAAAAATATTCTACAATATGCAGAAATAAAGAAAAACATTAATATCTTAATGTAAATTCCTCCAAATAAAAAATAATGATAAGAAAAACTGTTAAACATAGAAATAAAGGTATATAGTCATCAAATTTTTAGGTGTCAATTTACAGGAGATCTGAATCCATCAGCATAATAAATGAGGTGAAAACAGGAACTATTGTCATGAAATAAAGAGTGTTTTCAGCAGATCTGTTAATATTGATGAGCCTCAGACTATCAACACTCATTCAACAAGCCATTCAGGACCATCAGCAGATCATCTCACTTTATTTTCAGTGTTTGCTGTTAGAAAAACATTATTTGAGTCAGGATACATGATAAAAGCCTGTTAAACTGCTCTATTGAAAGACATTACTGTTATTCCTCACAATGTAGCCTAACATGGATAAATCATCAATAATAGAACAAAATAATTAAATAAATAACTTATCTTTGTGAATCTCTACAGACAAATAACTACAACACTATAATATGTGAATTTAAAACTAGTTCGACTTTATAATAACTATTAATTGCAATAAGTAATTCAATCATTAACATGTTACAGGTTTGTATATACAGAAACTGACAATGATCATAAAACTAAATAAAATAAAATGCAACCTTTCCGGTGTCAAACTTCATTAATATTTCTTTATATTATCATGGGTGTATAGATTTGAAATTTCCCTCGTTCGTTACTCGTACAGTAATCTGCCAAAGATAAATGTCGACAAAGAAATAAAGGTAAACATGAAAATGGCAACAGCAACACTTGGAATCGATTCCCATCAATTCCCCTCACAGATTTCAAACTTTGACATTCAGTAACAGTTCTCACTCCAAACATCGAGACAATCACACAAACGAACATAAAATCGCTCAGGTCTGAATGAACTCAACATATTCTCCTCATGCTCGCTGCTGCTGCACTAAATGTTTATTTCAGAAAGAAGACGCCAGAAAAGACGCACAAGTATCGCTGTGATCGATGAAAACAATACAGAAATGAGTCTGTCGCTTAATCAAACTGTATAAAGTGTGTGTGATGGTTGTGTAAATATGAGAAATACTGTGAACTGCTCTCCTCACCTCAGAAGACTTGACGCTGAAACTCAATGAGGGAAGAGACGACACGATCAGACTCCAAAGCATCACAGGCGCGCACTGTTGAAGATTATATTATTTCGAAAATAAGTAATTTAGCTATATATTTGTACACTATTATTTCCTTTCTGTGTGTGTCTTTGGGTTTTACTTTGGAAGCCTGAACGGCCAGAATGTTGATGCAACAGAGAATTCTATTTCAGTAATTTCACATGGTACAAAATATTTCTCAAAATATCTATAGAATGTATTACCATTTTTGGAAGGGGTGTAGGTATATATGTGAGAAGCTGCCACTGAGCTGGAGTGCCTTTCTGCAGGACCTGTTTGGCTTTGTTTGTGAAATAAAATTTAGTATTTCTGGAATCAAATATCTCTGAGAAGTGATTTCCCAAAAAGATTGAAACCACAACAGCAGCCAACTGAAGAAGCCAGGTGATGTAGACACTCTAGTGTGTAATATTGAAATTAATGACTATTTAACGTTTTTTGGGTTATATTGCACTTTGCAGACGGTGCCTTCAGACTCTCTCAACCGCCTGCTCATAGAGATCAATTTATATTATAAAGCTCATTTTTAGGAAATTTAGGTTGTAGCTCATTGTCTATGTTACTGTGATTGTAAATAACTGTAATTTATGTTTTATGAGTTATTGATCCGGCAAGTTTGAATATGTGAATTGGCAACTTCAACTGAACTCCTTGAACCGGGCAAAAAGTTCAAGGCTGACCAAGGAGGAGCCGGCTTAAGGGAACCATAACCATGAAACACAGAGGGTGGGATGGGAGAAATGGGAACTTGATTGGAGGCACTCTTGCACACAGGAACTAGCCTAACTGGTCTGCACTTCCAACTGGGCTTGACAGACTTGGGGGCAAAGACAGAACTGAATCTGCCTCCGGCTCCTGCACCACTGCATTTGCCTCCAGCTCCTGCACCACTGAAGTTGCCTCTGGCTCCTGCACCCCTGAATTTGCCTCTGGCTCCTGCACCACTGCATTTGCCTCCAGCTCCTGCACCACTGAAGTTTCATCTGGCTCCTGCACCACTGCATTTGCCTCTGGCTCCTGCACCCCTGAATTTGCCTCCAGCTCCTGCACCACTGAAGTTGGCTCCTGCACCTCTGAATTTGCCTCCAGCTCCTGCACCCCTGAATTTGCCTCCGGCTCCCGCACCACTGAAGTTGGCTGGCAGGGCTGGCACCACTGCCCGCACCACTGAAGTTGGCTAGCAGGGCTGGCACCACTGAAGTTGGCAGGGTAGCAGGAGCCGGAGGCAAATGCAGTGGTGCAGGAGCTGGAGGCAAATGCAGTGGTGCAGGAGCCGGAGGCAAATTCAGAGGTGAATGAATTTGCCGCTGAATTTGCCTCCAGCTCCTGCACCCCTGAATTTGCCTCCTGCACCACTGAAGTTGGCTCCTGCAACACTGAATTTGCCTCCAGCTCCTGCAACCCTGCATGTGCCTCCGGCTCCTGCAAACCTGCATGTGCCTCCGGCTCCTGCACCACTGCATTTGCCTCTGGCTCCTACACCCCTGAATTTGCCTCCAGCTCCTGCACCACTGAAGTTGGCTCCTGCACCTCTGAATTTGCCTCCAGCTCCTGCACCACTGAATTTGTCTCTGGCTCCCGCACCACAGAAGTTGGCTGGCAGGGCTGGCACCACTGAAGTTGGCAGGGATGCAGGAGCCGGAGGCAAATACAGTGGTGCAGGAGCCGGAGGCAAATTCAGAGGTGAATGAATTTGCCCCTGAATTTGCCTCCAGCTCCTGCACCCCTGAATTTGCCTCCTGCACCACTGAAGTTGGCTCCTGCAACACTGAATTTGCCTCCAGCTCCTGCAACCCTGCATGTGCCTCCGGCTCCTGCAACCCTGCATGTGCCTCCGGCTCCTGCACCACTGCATTTGCCTCTGGCTCCTACACCCCTGAATTTGCCTCCAGCTCCTGCACCACTGAAGTTGGCTCCTGCACCTCTGAATTTGCCTCCAGCTCCTGCACCACTGAATTTGTCTCTGGCTCCCGCACCACTGAAGTTGGCTGGCAGGGCTGGCACCACTGAAGTTGGCAGGGATGCAGGAGCCGGAGGCAAATGCAGTGGTGCAGGAGCTGGCACCACTGAATTTGCCTCCAGCTCCTGCACCCCTGCATGTGCCTCCGGCTCCTGCACCACTGCATTTGCCTCAGGCTCCTGCACCTCTGCACCACAGTATTTGCCTCTGGCTCCTGCACCACAGTATTTGCCTCCGGCTCCTGCACCACTGAATTTGCCTCAAGCTCCTGCACCACTGAATTTGCCTCCAGCTTCTGCACCCTTGAATTTGCCTCCAGCTCCTGCACCCCTGAATTTGCCTCTAGCTCCTGCACCCCTGCATGTGCCTCTGGCTCCTGCACCACTGCATTTGCCTCAGGATCGCGCACCACAGAATTTGCCTACAGGTCCTGCACCACTGAATTTGCCTCCAGCTTCTGCACCCTTGAATTTGCCTCCAGCTCCTGCACCCCTGAATTTGCCTCTAGCTCCTGCACCCCTGCATGTGCCTCTGGCTCCTGCACCACTGCATTTGCCTCAGGATCGCGCACCACAGAATTTGCCTACAGGTCCTGCACCACTGAATTTGCCTCCGGCTCCTGCACCACTGAATTTGCCTGAATTGCCAACTTCACTGAACTCCTTGAACCGGGCAAAAAGTTCAAGGCTGACCAATGAGGAGCCGGCTCAGGGGAACCATAACCATGAAACACAGAGGGTGGGATGGGAGAAATGGGAACTTGATTGGAGGCACTCTTGCACACAGGAACTAGCCTAACTGGTCTGCACTTCCAGCTGGGCTTGACAGACTTGGGAGCAAAGACAGAACTGAATTTGCCTCCGGCTCCTGCACCACTGCATTTGCCTCTGGCTCCTGCATCACTGCATTTGCCTCCAGCTCCTGCACCACTGAAGTTGCCTCTGGCTCCTGCACCCCTGAATTTGCCTCCAGCTCCTACACCACTGCATTTGCCTCTGGCTCCTGCACCACTGCATTTGCCTCCAGCTCCTGCACCACTGAAGTTGCCTCTGACTATTGCACCACTGAATTTGTCTCCGGCTCCTGCACCCCTGAATTTGCCTCCGGCTCCTGCACCACTGAATTTGCCTCCGGCTCCTGCACCCCTGAATTTGCCTCCAGCTCCTGCACCACTGAAGTTGGCTCCTGCACCTCTGAATTTGCCTCCAGCTCCTGCACCCCTGAATTTGCCTCTGGCTCCCGCACCACTGAAGTTGGCTGGCAGGGCTGGCACCACTGAAGTTGGCAGGGGTGCAGGAGCCGGAGGCAAATGCAGTGGTGCAGGAGCCGGAGGCAAATTCAGAGGTAAATGAATTTGCCTGCACCCCTGAATTTGGCTCCTGCACCCCTGAATTTGCCTCCAGCTCCTGCACCACTGAAGTTGGCTCCTGCACCTCTGAATTTGCCTCCAGCTCCTGCACCCCTGAATTTGCCTCTGGCTCCCGCACCACTGAAGTTGGCTGGCAGGGCTGGCACCACTGAAGTTGGCAGGGGTGCAGGAGCTGGAGGCAAATTCAGAGGTGAATGAATTTGCTCCTGAATTTGCCTCCAGCTCCTGCACCCCTGAATTTGCCTCCTGCACCACTGAAGTTGGCTCCTGCACCACTGAATTTGCCTCCAGCTCCTGCACCCCTGCATGTGCCTCCGGCTCTTGCACCACTGAAGTTGGCTCCTGCACCACTGAATTTGCCTCCAGCTCCTGCACCACTGCATGTGCCTCCGGCTCTTGCACCACTGAATTTGCCTCAGGCTCCTGCACCTCTGAACCACAGTATTTGCCTCCGGCTCCTGCACCACTGCATTTGACTCTGGCTCCTGCATCCCTGAATTTGCCTCTGGCTCCTGCACCCCTGAATTTGCCTCCGGCTCCTGCACCACTGAATTTGCCTCTGGCTCCTGCACCCCTGAATTTGCCTCCAGCTCCTGCACCACTGAAGTTGGCTCCTGCACCTCTGAATTTGCCTCCAGCTCCTGCACCCCTGAATTTGCCTCTGGCTCCCGCACCACTGAAGTTGGCTGGCAGGGCTGGCACCACTGAAGTTGGCAGGGGTGCAGGAGCTGGAGGCAAATTCAGAGGTGAATGAATTTGCTCCTGAATTTGCCTCCAGCTCCTGCACCCCTGAATTTGCCTCCTGCACCACTGAAGTTGGCTCCTGCACCACTGAATTTGCCTCCAGCTCCTGCACCCCTGCATGTGCCTCCGGCTCTTGCACCACTGCATTTGCCTCAGGCTCCTGCACCTCTGCACCACAGTATTTGCCTCCGGCTCCTGCACCACTGAATTTGCCTCCAGCTTCTGCACCCTTGAATTTGCCTCTGGCTCCTGCACCCCTGAATTTGCCTCCGGCTCCTGCACCACTTCATTTGCCTCCGGCTCCTGCACCACAGAATTTGCCTCCAGGTCCTGCACCACTGAATTTGCCTCCGGCTCCTGCACCACTGAATTTGCCTCCGGCTCCTGCACCACTTAAGTTGGCTGGCAGGGCTGGCACCACTGAAGTTGGCAGGCGTGCAGGAGCCGGAGGCAAATGCAGTGGTGCAGGAGCCGGAGGCAAATTCAGAGGTGAATGAATTTGCCCCTGAATTTGCCTCCAGCTCCTGCACCACTGAATTTGCCTCCAGCTCCTGCACCCCTGCATGTGCCTCCGGCTCCTGCACCACTGAATTTGCCTCAGGCTCCTGCACCTCTGAACCACAGTATTTGCCTCCGGCTCCTGCACCACTGCATTTGCCTCTGGCTCCTGCATCCCTGAATTTGCCTCTGGCTCCTGCACCCCTGAATTTGCCTCCGGCTCCTGCACCACTGAATTTGCCTCTAGCTCCTGCACCACTGAATTTGCCTCTGGATCCTGCACCACAGTATTTGTCTCCGGCTCCTGCACCACTGAATTTGCCTCAGCCTCCTGCACCCCTGTACCACAGTATTTGCCTCTGGCTCCTGCACCACTGAATTTGCCTCCAGCTCCTGCACCACTGAAGTTGGCTCCTGCACCTCTGAATTTGCCTCCAGCTCCTGCACCACTGCATTTGCCTCCAGCTCCTGCACCACTGCATTTGCCTCCAGATCCTGCACCACTGAATTTGCCTCCGGCTCCTGCACCCCTGTATATGAGCTCCCAGCTCCATTTTGAGCATTAATGGTGCTAGGCCTACATAAGGGCAGGAGAGCACATATAAAGAACATTTAGTTAGTGTGTATGTGTTATGTACATTTGTATTTAATGTTTAAATTAGTATATTTAGTGCTGATTGCTTGATTCACGGGTTTGGAGTAATGTAAATGTTGAAATGTTTAGTTCGGAAATGCGCACGCTCAGGACTTCATTATAAGCCTATATAATATAATGGCGAAGCTCGAGTATGTTCAATATTTGTATTTAAATTGCAATTCTGTTTATTTAGTGCAGATTTGTTGATTTGCTGTACAAAGGTGAATGTATTGAGCATGAAAAGTTAATTGAGAATTTCAGATGCATTTGGAGCTAAAATAACTAGCTGAAATAGTACATTTACGTGCTTATGACTGATTTGCCATATAGTTAATATGCATTTATGATTAAAAAGAAAAAAAAAAGATTTAAAAAGAGTTGATTCTCAGGTAACTGTAAAATGTTTTAAATTCTTTATTGTATTTTTTGTATACTTTATAGTGTTATGGTTTTCAAATAGCCTATTATAAAGAAGTGTACTCATGTAATTAAATGTGTATGGTACAAATTGTTGAATGTATGTAAAGAAAGATGTCAATGAGGCTAATTTGAAAAATAACTGTTTAATGTCAATTACAAAAATTATTACACAAAGTTCGCAGTGGAGAAACATCAAGCAAGATTTGTGATTAATCTTCTCCCCCTCTATTCAGGGGTACAACATATATTGTTTAATTTCATTCAAATAAAGGAACACACAAGGCCGTGATGTGAGTCACCTAAACGAGTCTTACGTCTATCTTTTCACATGATGCCATGCATAAAATTCTATGAATTTATTTTAAAAAAATACAGAAAATAAATGCTTAGAGAGTTAAAATGTTATCAGACCTGTATTTGTTCTCAATAGTATAAATAGTTCTAAGAACTCTCAATAGTATGAGGACATCAGTCAAGAACAAATAACATCACAAGGACGTTCTAAAAACTTTGTTCTAAGAACGTTTTTCTCTCAACGTTGCGAGGATGTATTTTAACTCTAAAAACATCATAAGATTGTTCCAGAAACATTATTTCAGGAAAGTTTTTTACTAACATTTACATAACGTTAGTGAAAGTTATGGGAACGTTTCCTGTTAGCTCCAGTGTGGGTCCTCTCATGTCTTTTCAGATGTTCTGATCGACTGAATCTCTTGTCACAGTGTGAACACTTGTAAGGTTTTTCTCCAGTGTGGGTCCTCTCATGTATTTTCAGATGTTCTGATCGACTAAATCCCTTGTCACAGTGTGAACACTTGTAAGGTTTTTCTCCAGTGTGGATCCTCTCATGTAATTTCAGATCTGATGACTGACTGAATCTCTTGTCACAGTGTGAACACTTGTAAGGTTTTTCTCCAGTGTGGATCCTCTCATGTGATTTCAGATGTGGTGACTGACTGAATCTCTTGTCACAGTGTGAACACTTGTAAGGTTTCTCTCCAGTGTGGATCCTCTCATGTGTTTTCAGATCTGATGACTGACTGAATCTCTTGTCACAGTGTGAACACTTGTAAGGTTTTTCTCCAGTGTGGATCATCATGTGTAGCTTCAGGTGACTAGTCATAGTGAAACTCTTTCCACACTGATCACATGTGTGTGGCTTCTCTCCAGTGTGGATCCTCTCATGTGTTCTCAGAGATGATAACACACTGAATCTCTTGTCACAGTGTGAACACTTGTAAGGTTTTTCTCCAGTGTGGATCCTCTCATGTGTTCTCAGAGATGATGACAGACTGAATCTCATGTCACAGTGTGAACACTTGTAAGGTTTTTCTCCAGTGTGAATTCTCTGGTGGATCTTTAAGCAGTTCGCTGTAATAAAAGTCTTCTCACACTCAAAGCACATGTACTCTCTCACACCAGTGTGTATTTTCTGATGTATTTGTAAATGTTGCAGCTGTGAAAAACTCTTTCCACACTCAGAACATGAATGCGGCTTCTCCTTCGTATGAACTGTCAGGTGTGTCTTCAGGGCTGATGCCTTAGGAAATGGTTTTCCACACTGATCACATGTGAACGGCTTCTCTCCGGTGTGGATCCTCATGTGAACATAAAGGTGTGATGATTGACCGAAACTCTTCCCACATTGATGACATACATGTGGCTTCTCTCCTGTATGAATTCTCATGTGAATCTTAAGAGATTGTTTGCATGTGAAACTCTTTCCACACTGAGTGCAGGTGAAAGATTTATTGTCTTTTCTTTTCTTTAAAAATGTCTGTTTAGTCTTTGAGCGACTCAAAGGTTTTCCTCCAGGTTTGACATGATGTTCCTCCTCCACTTCACTCAGTTCTTCAGTCTCCTCCTTCACTTCCATCAGGTCTGAAATGAAAGAAAAACTCTCATTTTCAAATTTTTTAAAGTTTACTGGTGGGATTCTCTCTGAAATTTGTCTGAGATCCTCCGGCCGTGATTAAAGCTTCTTCTTGGGGGAGATTCTCTGAGAACTGGTCGAGTACTCTCCCGGCCGTGATTAAATCATTTAAAATACATTGTCTGAAGTGTGTTGGTTATTATTGCTGCGCAGAAAGTTAGTTAGGGGAACAAGTTAGAGATAGGGGACGTCAACTGTAGTCGAGACCCATAGAAACTATCGTCGACTGTAGACGTTTGGGGACGTCGATTGAAGACAAGACCCAGGTAGACTTAGGTCAGGTGCGAAATAAAGAATAAATCTACCACAGTATACATGATTTGTAAAAAATACGCAAAAAATTAGGTTAAAATTCTAGTTACATTGTTACAAATTGTAAACCATATATAAAATAAATGTAAAATAAAACTGTTAAAATATTTAAACTTAGTTTGACCTGATGTTGACAATCAAAATGAAACCTTTTACTGAGCATTTGTTAAAAAAAAACAGAAACTTTTGCAGCTATTTCACAGTTTAACTGTTTATCTAAATGTGATGAAGTGCTTGAATGTTTCTAACATGAATGTTCTTCAGCATCATGAATGAATGAAGAATAAACACCAACCTCTTTGTTCTTCAGGATCTTCAGTGTGTTTCATTCTGCAGGGTTCTGGATCACTCATGTTCTCACTGTCCTCTTTAATAAACTCAGTCTTTGCAGATTTCAGCTCTTCCTGATGCTCTGATGCTCGTCTTCACTTGTAGCTGATGGGAATTTACAGCATTTATTGGGGAATTACAGTGGGAGGAGCTTCACTGATGATGTGACCGCTGTGGGAGGAGCTTCACTGATGATGAATTACAGTGGGAGGACCTTCACTGATGATGAATTGTAGTGTGAGTTGATCTGCCAAAATCAAAAATATTTAAGTTATTGAGTTTGTTTTATGTTCATGGACTACAGAATATAATAATGTAAATTTTCCCAAATATAAATAATGGTAAGAAAAACAGTTGAAAGCATAAACTGTGGTGGCAAGCAATTTTCTATTACTGAATGAGAGACAAACATGTATCAAATGACCACGAGAGGAGGGCATCTTTGCTTCATTATTGTCCTGACTCCCACAAGGTTATTTTTCTAGGATAAATGAAGATATCTCTCAGTTATAACTTACACATTGTTACATAATTTATCACATGCTACCTTTGAGTGGAGACCCTCTGTCTCGGTCATACATTACTTGCACATTTATTTGCATGTATACAAAAGTCATACACATACATACAATCATAAGGGTTAATAACAGTTCACTGTTATATCCATGTAGCAGAGAATCATGGGACTTAACATGCAATCCAGTGCATTTTATTACCATCATGTTTTCTAAGTTTCTAGGAATATAAGAAAATGCAAACACATAGAACATATACAATTTCTACCACCACAGAAATAAACATAGGCAACATATAATAACCATCAGATACCATCAGTCTGTTGACACCAATGAAACAAGCTTTAAGTGTCAATTTACAGGAGATCTGAAGACATCAGCATAATAAATGAGGAGAAAACAGGAACTATTGTCATGAAATAAAGAGTGTTTTCAGCAGATCTGTTAATATTGATGAGCCTCAGACTATCAACACTCATTCAACAAGCCATTCAGGATCATCAGCAGATCATCTCACTTTATTCTGAGTGTTTGCTGTTAGAAACACATTATCTGAGTCAGGATATATGATAAAAGCCTGTAAAACTGCCCTATTGAAAGACATTACTGTTATTCCTCACAATATAGCCTAACATGGATAAATCATCAATAATAGAACAAAATAATTAAATACATAACCTATGTTTGTGAACCTCTACAGGCAAATAACTACAACACTATAATATGTTAATTTAAAACTAGTTTGACTTTATAATAACTATTAATTGCAATAAAGCAATTCAATCATTAACATGTTACAGATTTGTATGTACAGAAACTGACAATGATCATAATACTCTTAAAAATAAAAGAAAATGTAACGTTTCCGGTGTTAAACTTCATTAAAATGTATCTATATTCCCATGGATGTATAGATTTGAAAGTTCCCTCGTTCGTTACTCATACAGGGGAAATATAAAGTCAGTTTTAATAAGTAAATGTAATCTTCCAAAGATAAATGTCGACAAAGAAATAAACATGAAAATGGCAACAGCAACACTTGGGATCGATTCCTATCAATTCCCCTCACATATCTCAAACTTTGACTTGACAATCAGTAACATTTTTCACTCCAAACATCGAGACAATCACACAAACGAACACAAAATCGCTCAGGTGGGTTAGGGTTAGGGTTAGGCTCAGATCATGCTTGCTGTTTCGATGTACTTTGCCTTACTGAAACCTGGCTTAAACCAAATGATTATTTCAGTCTTAATGAGTCTACTCCACCAGGATACTGTTATAAGCCTGAGCCCCGTCTGATTGGTCGTGGCGGCTGTGTTGCAACAATCTATAGAGATATTCTTAATGTTACTCAGAAAACAGGTCACAGGTTTAATTTGTTTGAAGTACTTGTGCTAAATGTTACGCTCTAAACTATGGAGTGCCGCAAGGATCTGTGTTAGGCCCTCTGCTATTCTCAATATATATGTGACCCGATCTGGTGAAATGAGTCGGAAGTCGCAATGTTCCATTTTAAGATATGGGCCGATTATGTGGAAAATCAATGAAATAATAGATTTTTTTTATTTATTTTTTTTGCTACATTTCAAAGAACAGACATTCAAAAATAATCTCCTAAAGTTTCGTAGTCCAGATAATTGTGTAAAGGTATTTAAATGACTATTAAAGTTTACAAAGTTTTACTAAATTCGCTGGAAATGAATATAAAGCTTTTCTCAACTCCTCTCGTCACCTCTGAGCATTTCCCGGGAATCCCCTCAAACGTCTCTGCTCTCCAAATATGGTGTTTCACTATAACTAACACATTGTTACATAATTTATCATACATGCATAAGGGTTAATAACAGTTCACTGTTATATTCATGTAGCAGAGAATCATGGGACTTCACATGCAATCCCGTGCATTTTATTACCATCATGTTTTCTAAGTTTCTATGAATATCCTCCTGGGACCCAAGAATAGACTTTTGTCCACTGTAGTGGACATTATACTTTAGTGAATTTCTCTGACATCATACATGTCACATGACACAACCTGGGTGTCCTGTAAAGAGCACATTCAGGACTTTTCAGAGATACCAAATGTTTGGAGGTTTCACCATGAAAACAACTACTCCTTGGTCTTTAAAAATGTCTGACATTAATTTAGTGATCAAATGTAGCATTCTTATGGAAATATGATAATATATTGTAATTATAATTTAAATTGGACTACTTTTAAAATTGTATTTCATAAAACAACATCTCAGGAAAATGTTAAGGGGTTTCAAATAAAAAAAATACTTTCTGTTCCTGAACAGGGCATTGATTTCATACGTGTCCACTGTAGAGGACATCAGGACTTAAATCATGTTTATCAGGCATTTTGTGAGACACAACAAGTGAATATGGAAATAAATTATACATCAATATTCCTATGAAATATTAGATATTATTATTAAAATGTTGCCAATTATTACTCCAATTATTACACTTCTTTTTCATTAAATGTTGATCTAAGAACACATTAATGAGCAAATTAGATACAGTGTATAGATACATTGCATTGAATGGGAATATTAATTTATGGCCATTTTACCCACATATTGCATAAAGTAAAATAGTGTATCAATTCATTCCCTTATTTCTTTCATAACATAGTTGAGAATCATCTTTATACAAATTTTGGTTAAAAAAATCCTGAAAACCCAACATTTATTGGTGATTGAAAAAAAAATCCCATTGTTTTTGCCTATACAATTTCATGTAATTTTATTTTTTTAACAACTTAGTCCTGGCGTCCACTACAGAGGACATAGCATAACGTATGAATAAAATATTATTTTTCAAAAATGTTTTTTTTTACCATTTGTTTATTGTGCTCTAAACAGTGTGATGACATGGAAAAAAACTAAATTCAAAAAAACAAAAATTTCTGGGTCTCAGGAATGCAAACACATACAACATCAGTCTGTTGAAACCAATGAAGTGAGTTTTAAGTGTCAATTTACAGGAGATCTGAAGACATCAGCATAATAAATGAGGTGAAAACAGGAACTATTGTCATGAAATAAAGAGTGTTTTCAGCAGATCTGTTAATATTGATGAGCCTCAGACTATCAACACTCATTCAACAAGCCATTCAGGATCATCAGCAGATCATCTCACTTTATTCTGAGTGTTTGCTGTTAGAAACACATTATTTGAGTCAGGATATATTTAATGTAACAGATTTGTACAGAAACTGACAATGATCATAATACTCTTAAAAATAAAAGAAAATGTGTCAAACTTTATTAATATTTATCTATATTCCCAAGGATGTATAGATTTGAGATTTCCCTCGTTCGTTACTCATACAGTAATCTGCCAAAGATAAATGTCGACAAAGAAATAAAGGTAAACATGAAAATGGCAACAGCAACACTTGGGATCGATTCCAATCAATTCCCCTCACAGATCTCAAACTTTAACTCTTGACTTGACATTCAGTAACAGTTCTCACACAAACATCGAGACAATCACACAAACGAACACAAAATCGCTCAGGTCTGAATGAACTCAACATATTCTCCTCATGCTCGCTGCTGCTGCACTAAATGTTTATTTCAGAAGGAAGACGCCAGAAAAGACGCACAAGTATCGCTGTGATCGATGAAAACAATACAGAAATGAGTCTGTCGCTTAATCAAACTGTATAAAGTGTGTGTGATGGTTGTGTGAATATGAGAAATACCGTGAACTGCTCTCCTCTCCTCAGAAGACTCGACGCTGAAACTCTCAATGAGGGAAGAGAGACGGCGCGAGCGAGCGTGCCCGTGACGTCATCGGCCGCCAACTCACGCGTGTACGGGACACCCCCGCAGCCAGTCAGGGCCACGCAGATTCAGCTTTACTAGTAGCCTTCCATTATTATTTTAGAACTGAAGTGACTCCAGTTACTAAAGGTGAAAGGAACTTTTTCAAGTGAAATACAAAATAGTCAGAATAAGCAGAGGAGGATCACCTCCATCCAGTCTGAAAAGTGTTTTGGCCTGTAAAGTCCGGCTCAGTTTATTCTGTAGCGTCCTAAGACAAATAGTAAAGGCATGTTGGTAAATTAGCACCTGTAGAATTTCCTTTTGTTGAAACCCCAGATAAAAGTAGAAAGCTACTATTATGTTTAGATCCATGAGGCAGTTCGACATTTCCTTACTAAAGAAAAAACACTGAAATAAAAACACTTCTACAGAAGACTGTATTCTCGTAACTTTTACTTTATTCTACTAAAAGCTACTAATTACATCTTCAACAGTGTAATAATATTACTGTACTATTTTTAAAGAGTAATTCCTTATTTTACTTTTAGAATAAAAAGTAATTCAATTACAGTAATTAATTAATTATTTAGTACTGCATTGCACCCAACACTGATTACGCAATTATGCTGATAGATCACATCCTGTATTGTATTTTAATGACTATTTAATATTACCTCTAAACTTTGACTAGGCTTGGCATGTTGCATATTAATTGTTCTAGGAACCTCAGATAGGCTATATTTTAATTGTTGTGTATGTTGTGCTACTCTATAATGATGTTCTAGTTAAGAGTTTATGTTCTAAGTAGCTAGCTGCTCTTTTTAAAGATATCTATCAATGTAAGCAAATATCATTTGGGAATTACTTGTCTTTCGAATATCTGGATATTGTGTTAAAGGTGCTCCACGCATTTTACTGAGGACTTTACAGAACTGTTATCAACAATTACCTCTGAGTTTAACTGTTTTGCCATTGCTGGAGATTTTAACATCCACATAGATAGTGCAGAGAACAATATGGCAAAAGAAATCAAAAGTGTCTTAAAAACTTTTGATCTGACTCAGCATACATGGACCCACACACAATCGTGGACACACTCTAGATTTACTTATCAGTAAGGGTCTAAACATTTCATCGATTGTTATTAAGGATGTTGCGCTGTCTGATCATTTCTGTATTTTCTTTGATATATTGATCTCTCCTGCCACTGAAGCTAGATCTGTGTCTGTCAAGAAGAGATGCTTAAATGAGAACACTAGTGTACTATTTATGAAGGCTATATCCTTAACACCAAGCATATCTGCAGACTCTGTTGATTTTCTCCTTGATTTTTTTTAACTCAAAAGTTAAAAGTGTAATTGATGATATTGCTCCTGTTAAAGTCAGGAAGAAGAGTGGCAGACAAAAAGCACCTTGGAGAAACTCAACAGCAGTGCAAAATATGAAAAGACAATGCAGAAAAGCAGAGCGCATGTGGCGGAAGACAAAACTTGTAGTCCATTATAACATCTACAAAGACTGCATCCATGCTTTCAATATGGAACTAGGCAGAGCTAGACAGACTTTCTTCTCAAATATTATAAACAGTAATTTAAACAACACACGCACTCTTTTTGCTACTGTAGAGAGACTGACAAACCCCCCAAGCCAGATTCCCAGTGAAATGCTCTCAGAGAACAAGTGCAATGAGTTTGCTTCTTTCTTCTCTGAGAAAATCAATAATATCAGAAAGGTGATCAGCACATCCTTGAGTTGCCCTGGGGTCAGACAGACCATCAAACCACCTGAGAAAGTTGTTACTATGTCTGACTTCAAAGAAATTGATGGCAAAATTTTGGAAGAAACCGTACAGCACCTTAAAACATCAACCTGCGCCCTTGACACACTTCCCACATCATTTTTCAAAAGTGTGTTAAACAGTTTAGAAGCAGATCTTCTAGAAGTGGTAAGTGCCTCACTTCTCTCTGGGAGTTTTCCAAACTCCCTGAAAACTGCAGTTGTCAAGCCCCTCCTGAAAAAGAACAATCTGGATAAGACCATATTAAGCAACTATAGACCGATCTCAAATCTTCCTTTCATAGGCAAGATCATTGAAAAAGTTGTCTTCAATCAGCTGAAAAAATTCTTAAGCTCGAATGGATACTTTGACAATTTTCAATCTGGTTTCCGACCGCACCACAGCACAGAGACAGCGCTCATAAAGATAATAAACGATATTCGCTTAAATACTGATTCAGGCAAATTATCGGTGCTGGTACTACTCGACCTCAGTGCTGCATTTGACACTGTCGATCATAACATACTTCTAGACAGGCTGGAAAACTGGGTGGGGCTTTCTGGGATAGTCCTAAAATGGTTCAGGTCATACTTAGATGGGAGAGGTTATTATGTGAGTATAGGAGACCATAAGTCTGAGTGGACATCCATGACATGCGGAGTCCCTCAAGGCTCAATTCTTGCGCCACTCCTGTTCAACCTGTATATGCTCCCAATGAGCCAAATAATGATAAAGAACCAAATCTCTTACCACAGCTATGCAGACGACACACAGATCTACTTAGCCCTATCGCCTAACGATTACAGCCCCATTGACTCCCTGTGCCAATGCATCGATGAAGTCAACAGCTGGATGTGTCAAAACTTTCTTCAGTTAAACAAAGACAAAACTGAAGTCATTGCGTTTGGAAACAAAGATGAAGTTCTCAAGGTGAATGCATACCTTCACTCTAGGGGTCAAACAACTAAAAATCAAGTCAGGAATCTTGGTGTGACACTAGAGTCAGACCTTAGTTTCAGTAGTCATGTCAAAGCAATAACTAAATCAGCATACTATCATCTGAAAAATATTGCAAGAATTAGATGCTTTGTTTCCAGACAAAAACTTGTGCATGCTTCCATCACCAGCAGGGTGGATTATTGTAATGGACTCCTCACTGGCCTTCCCAAAAACACCATAAGACAGTTGCAGCTCATACAGAACGCTGCCGCCAGGATTCTGAGCAGAACCAGAAAATATGAACATATCACACCAGTCCTCAGGTCTTTACACTGGCTCCCAGTTAGATTTAGGATTGATTTTAAAGTATTATTACTGGTATATAAATCATTCAATGGCCTAGGACCTCAATACATTGCAG
Organism: Abramis brama; assembly: GCF_963993115.1. Taxonomy (NCBI): domain Eukaryota; kingdom Metazoa; phylum Chordata; class Actinopteri; order Cypriniformes; family Leuciscidae; genus Abramis; species Abramis brama. Next base: position 65,329,396 of record NC_139963.1, on the reverse strand, counting down.
ATATGCTCACTGAATATAAACCCAGCAGATCACTCAGATCACTAGGATCATATCAGCTAGAAATACCAAGGGTTCACTCTAAGCATGGCGAGTCAGCTTTTAGCTATTATGCCAGCCGCAGCTGGAACCAGCTTCCAGAGGAGATCAGATGTGCTCCTACAGTAGTCACTTTCAAATCCAGACTCAAAACACATCTGTTTAACTATGCATTTACTGAATGAGCACTGTGCCAATGTTCGTCCGACTGTTTGTACTGTATTTTATTTTTTATTTTTCTAAACTGTTTTAATTATTCTTATTTCTTTTTATTATTTTAATTTCTTCTATGTAAAGCACTTTGAATTGCCATTGTGTATGAAATGTGCTATATAAATAAACTTGCCTTGCCATGCCTTGCCTAACAGATTTGTATGTACAGAAACTGACAATGATCATAATACTCTTAAAAATAAAATAAAATGTAACGTTTCCAATGACAAACTTCATTAAAATGTATATATTCCCATGAATGTATAGATTTGAGATTTCTCTCATTCGTTACTCATACAGTAATCTGCCAAAGATTAATGTCGACAAAGAAATAAAGGTAAACATGAAAATGGCAACAGCAACACTTGGGATCGATTCCCCTCACAGATCTCCAGTGGCGGCTGGTGAAAAATATTTGTGTCTTTAACCAAATTCTGTAAGTGACCTCTGAATATTAGGCCTACTTTCTACCCTTGGTATGTGTATTGTGCTTTGATGTTGATGTTTATTTTGTTCTATTCCTTAACCCAGAATCGAACCGTGAGGTGTCTAGAGATTCCCACCCCTAGGTGAACCTGGTAATAATGTAGACAGACAGCAATCTCATTCAGGGCCAGATGTACTAATGCTTTTGCGCCCACTTTAGGCGTATTTGTGTCGCAACGTGCGCGTAAAAACATGGCGAGGTATGTACAAACAGGCCGCAATGATCTAAAAGGGCAGATTGCCTGTCGCGGGAGCTGAAAGTAGCAAATTGCGCTTTTCCGTATCATGCATATGCATTCATTGGAGGGTCAAGGAGAAAGTGGGAGTTTAGCGTAAAGAAATGGGAGGGGAAGCGTCAAGAGCGCCTAATTATGTATTCCGTGGTATGTACAAAAACTGCCAGTGAAAGCGCACGTCTATTTTGCGCCTAAATATTTCCGCCTTCTAAAAGCAGGTGTTAAATGCGCTTTGCTGTTAAATGCGTCAATAAGAAAACCTTTTAAAGACAACATAATCGCTATTTAGAGCACCAGTTTTGAGTCTTTGTACTATATCAAAAGTAATCTTAACTTTCGTTGGCCTTTCGAATGTCTTACTTTCACATCACCCACTTAAACTTTCCTACTTGCTAGATTTGACCAATCTTCCATAGCCTACGTGCACAAGTAGTTTGAGTAGAACTACTGATCTTCATTATCTCCCTGCTTGTCGACATCTTATGTATTTATTGTATTATTTCATGATCGCTAAATGTTTGATTCTTTTTAATGTTGTTGTGACGGAGCGGTATAGGCTTTCTAATAAATAATCTAGCTTATGGTGATAATTGTTGACTATGCCACCCTGAATCAATCAGGGAAAATCTAAATAACCCAGTAATGAACACTAGGTCACACAGGTTCGTGTGTGCCAGGGAGGTCAGAGACATAAGTAAAAAAATAATGAAATAAACACTTTATTAATGTACAAAAAGTTAAAATATGTTCTGCTTTAAAAGGCACCCAGCGCTACATTTACTAATGACATTTAGTAAGAGAAATCACAGAGGACAGTATGAAATGGCAGCACAAACACAGTCCTCTACCCACAAGGGTAGGAGGAGTCTCAAAAAAGAAGGTCTGCAAATATAACTCACAGGTCAGACAAAAAGAAAGAATATGTACCAAACCACCAGGCTGAGTCTACCGGCGGAAGGACCACTTAATGGCTTTTCCAAAAGCGCATTCCTATTCACACACACACACGTCACCGTGCACTTGGATCACACATGCAGGCACTTCAAAAGTGTCACCCACTGCAACACCCACCACTACAGCACTGCAAGAGAAGGTCCTTCCGCCTGGTCACCTCAGTTCCTGGAAGAAACAAAATAAATAGTTTTAATAAAACCCCAAAATAATAAACAAAGAAAATATCACAGCCAAAGTACACATATACATTAATCAAAGTCCACAATGACACACACACACACTTAGATAACAAGAGAAATCTAAACAAAATACACACTAACCCTCCCCAGCCGGGTACACTCGTATAATAATATTAAAGGAGCCCTGGTATCCCAGCAGTAGTAAAGGGTAATGCCTGGTCCTTCCCCTGAAGAATGAACAGTTAGCTACAAGTATACTACAATATTAATAGGTTGTATAGCGCGGTGCCTCCAATTAATAAACATATTCTCAGGGGTTGAGAATAAAAAAAAACAGGTTGAGCATAAAAAAGTTATAATAAACCATGAGGTTTATTGAACTGATCCCTAAACAAAAAAAAAAAGAATGACAGGAATGTGAAACTACTGAATAATTGGCTTACAGTGATGGAAGCTTAACCGGTACAGAGAAACCAAAAATACAGTTACCTCATTTGTAAATAGTGCAACCCTTTAACTGATCCAAACTCAGTACTTCAGAGACTTAAAAATAGTCTGACCAAAAAAAAACAAAAAAAAAACAGTTACCTCAAATACAAATGAATTACTCTTATTAACAACAATTAATACTTATTAGAACAGATAGGACTGATTTACTCGTTTAAACCCAAAATAACTCAAATTTCCTTCTTAAAATGACTCGTTCATAACCAATTGATTCTTAAATTGACTCGTTCGTAATCAAAAGACTTTTAACTTGACTCCTTTGAAATCAGAATACTCTTGAATTGATTCGTTAAACGAGTCTTTGATAATCCGTTCACTCACTTCAAATCCCCTTCACATGTGTCGAAACAGATTTTAAACACTCAATACAAATGATAATAATAAAAATGAGAACCCACAAACTTAGTCTCTAAGCCAGTACATGTACAATTTCCATGAACCGTTGGTGCACTTTTCCTCCAAACGATCTGAGATTCAACCAAGCTCAGTCCAAGTTACTCACTCATCTGCATGTGCATGAACATGAAGGCTATAATGCGCGATCGCGGTCCAAGGTCCCGAATACCATCAAACCGAAAAAAACAAAAAAAACAATCAGAATGGCAGCAATCTCAAATCACCGATGCCCGATGAATCAGTCCTCCATTAGGCCGTGGGTGAATTTCCGCCAGTAGCTCCAAACGAGTCCTCCACTCTCCCTCGAGACTTCGGATCCAGTCCTCACCTCTCGAAATTTTTGTAACCAATAGTAAACAAACTGTCCACCAATTCAGTTCAGGCAGCAGAGAAGAATTAATCTCCGTCAAACATAATGCTCATCCAACCAGAAAAACTAAATTATCCTCCACCCTTATCTCCTTCACCGAACTCCCCCGCAGCACAAACTCTCATTGGTTAAGAGCAGACGTATACAATTGCAACATTTTTCACAGAACTTAAAGGTACACTCTTGTTACAAAGTTTACATTGGCAAAACCTTTAAACAAACATTTTGTTTTAGGAGAGAGAAAGAAAGAAAGAAAATAAAATAGGAGAGAGAGAAAAAAAAATACTAAAGAAACAAAATACTACAAACTGTAATATGGGATCCACTGGAGGCAAGTTGAAAGATGAGAACCCAAATGCAGTTTATTGTAACTAAAATAAAACATGAAACAAAAACATGACATGGCATGAAAACAAAAACCAAAGCATGGACATGAAACTATGCACAACAGCAGACTTACAAGAAACAATACTTGACAAAGACACATGGCAAACATGAGGGCTAAATACACAGACTAATGACAAAACAAGGGACACCTGTGAACAATGATCAGACAATTAACCAATGACAAGACATGGCAGGATCACATGACAAACAGGGAATCACATGACAGACATGAAAACAAGACATGACACAGAAACATGACAAGAACAAACCCAAAACGTGACAGAATCCCCCCCCTCTAAGGGCGTCTCCCGACGGCCAATAAACCCAAAACCCAACATAAAACCAGGAGGGTGGTGGAGTGGAGGAGGTCATGGGGGAGGGATGGTGGGCCAGGCCCGTGCAGGGGGACAGGACATGGGACGTGGCATGGCGTGGACGGGCCTGGGCCGTGGCAAGGCGTGGGCGGACCTGGGCCATGGCAAGGCGTGGGCGGACCTGGGCCGTAGCAAGGCGTGGGCGGACCTGGGCCGTGGCGAGGCCAGGGCGGATCCGGCAGTGCAGGAGGCCAGGGCGGATCCGGCAGTGCAGGAGGCCAGGGCGGATCCGGCAGTGCAGGAGGCCAGGGCGGATCCGGCAGTGCAGGAGGCCAGGGCTGATCCGGCAGTGCAGGAGGCCAGGGCGGATCCGGCAGTGCAGGAGGCCAGGGCGGATCCGGCAGTGCAGGAGGCCAGGGCGGATCCGGCAGTGCAGGAGGCCAGGGCGGATCCGGCAGTGCAGGAGGCCAGGGCGGATCCGGCAGTGCAGGAGGCCAGGGCGGATCCGGCAGTGCATGAGGCCAGGGCGGATCCGGCAGTGCTGGAGGCCAGGGCGGATCCGGCTGTGCTGGAGGCCAGGGCGGATCCGGCTGTGCTGGAGGCCAGGGCGGATCCGGCTGTGCTGGAGGCCAGGGCGGACCAGACAGTTCAGGTGGCCAGGGCGGACCAGACAGTTCAGGTGGCCAGGGTGGACCAGACAGTTCAGGTGGCCAGGGTGGACCAGACAGTTCAGGTGGCCAGGGTGGACCAGACAGTTCAGGAGACCATGGCGGCGCGGCCTCCATGGTCCTATCAAGGACCCTACTGCCTACCCCCAAATTTTATTGGGGACAGCTATGGGGTTATGGGCTGGAACAGACAACAGCTCAAGAACAGAAATTACGTGAAAAATCTCAGCAGTCGTGACGTGAACAGGCTCTAGCTCGGCAGACGTGACGTGAACAGGCTCTGGCTCGTCAGACGTGACGTGAACTTCAAATGTGTGCACAGACCACACACACCATATGGCTGTGGCCATAATTGTTAGTGTAGCCATAACTGAGGATTCAAGATTAGTGGCAGCCATCTTTGCTGAGGGCTCAGGTTCAGGCGTGGCGTTGGCCATCTCTTCTGAGGGCTCAGGTTCAGGCGTGGCGTTGGCCATCTCTGCTGAGGGCTCAGGTTCAGGCGTGGCGTTGGCCATCTCTGCTGAGGGCTCAGGTTCAGGCGTGGCGTTGGCCATCTCTGCTGAGGGCTCAGGTTCATGCGTAGTGGCTGCCATCTCTGTTGAGGGCTCAGGTTCAGGCGTGGCGGCGGCCATCTTGTCAGGAGACACAGGCTCGGCGGCGGCCATCTTGTCAGGAGACACAGGCTCGACGGCAGCCATCTTGTCAGGAGACACAGGCTCGGTGGCGGCCATCTTGTCAGGAGACACAGGCTCGGCGGCCGACGTGGCGTAAACAGACTCAGACTTGGCAGGCATGACGTGAAGAAACCCAGACATGGCAGACATGACATGAAGAGATTGAGGCTTGGCAGGCATGACATGAAGAGACTCAGGCTTGGCAGGCATGACGTGAAGAGACCCAGACATGGCAGACATGACGTGAAGAGATTCAGGCTTGGCAGGCATGACATGAAGAGACTCAGACTTGGCAGGCATGACGTGATGTGACTCAGGCTTGGCAGGCATGACGTGATGTGGCTCAGGCTTGGCAGGCATGACATGATGTGGCTCAGGCTTGGCAGGCATGACGTGAAGTGACTCAGGCTTGGCAGGCATGACGTGAAGAGACTCAGGCTTCTCCTCAAAACCCACAGTTAATGAGGAACCGCTCAATAATAGGGCATAGTCCATGTATTGTGCCAGAGACCAATGAATTTTTCCCCCAGGTAGCTGGTAGCAAACAGGCTCATTCAAACCTACTCTAAAAATGTCTTTGAGCGCCACATCATTAAAATCCACCAGGTGAGAGAGTTCACAAAATTCTGCCACATACGATTCAATTGGAAGATTCCCCTTGCGTAGGTTCAGGAGGGCAACCGCTGGGTTCATTGTTGTAGGTCAAGTATTCTGTAATATGGGATCCACTGGAGGCAAGTTGAAAGATGAGAACCCAAATGCAGTTTATTGTAACTAAAATAAAACATGAAACAAAAACATGACGTGGCATGAAAACAAAAACCAAAGCATGGACATGAAACTATGCACAACAGCAGACTTACAAGAAACAATACTTGACAAAGACACATGGCAAACATGAGGGCTAAATACACAGACTAATGACAAAACAAGGGACACCTATGAACAATGATCAGACAATTAACCAATGACAAGACATGGCAGGATCACATGACAAACAGGGAATCACATGACAGACATGGAAACAAGACATGACACAGAAACATGACAAGAACAAACCCAAAACGTGACACAAACATAAAACTCACTATTTTGCCAGTGTTTTTTTTTTTTTTTGAGCCCGTCGGCTCAAAGTTGCAAGCGCGGATTTTCCGCTCACGGGCACCAGGGGGGTGCGAAACGACCACCATTCAACCCGAAATAAGTAATATAACCATTCCAATGACTCCGAAGCTGTTCAGTTAAGGTAAAAAAGTTACTTAGTTCACCTTTAAAGGAAGCGAGATGTTACTAATGCTCATTTTTACTACAATTTTCCAGCCATCTTACATAACACTTACCACAAGAGAATATCCCTCACATATAATTCCCACAGGCTAACGTTACTGTTTACAGCATTCATCAAAATCGCCGATTAGCTGGGGTACAGGAAGCAACACATTAATAGTAACATAGCGACCCGCTATACCGCACCCAATCACTGCATACAGAGACAGCACATACCTGAAGGGTGAGCAGACACTCGCTCTGAGCTGATAAGTGCACCGTCGGAAAAGTGCTAATGGAAAGCTACAATTTGAAGAGACGACAACACATCAGTAGTGTTCTAAACACAGGATTTAAACCAGCCGCTCCCAACACCTACCTGAGATTCCAGTGAATGACGCACAAGGGGGCGGAGCAAAGACGTGACGCATCTCAGAATACAGCCAACCCGCATTAAATAGACCATACTCTCCCCTGATAGGACACCACAACTGTCAATCACTTAACTAATCCTGTCACATTGTCATCAGTTAACTTCATTCAACTGCGCTTGTATGTAGGCCGTTCAGTTGTGGACGTTCATAAATTGTGGTAGGGGTCGGAGAAAGGCGTAGAAAAGCGCAGATTACTCGAGGAAGTGAAAGATTGATAAATACGACGTACACTTGGGCAAAACAGCGTTCGTTATCTGCGGTTTGTCCATGGCGCTAATAACGCTACGTTCGCAAATGTACGTACATCTGGCCCTCAGTGTCAGTCATGTGTGCAGTGAAATATAATGTATTAGGCATTTCAAAGCTCTATTGAAAAAATTAAAACATGGAAAGAGCAATAAGCAAACAATGCTTCATGGCTTTTAGAAATGTTTTTTTTTTCTTGATTCAAACAGAATCAGCAGAAAATAAACATGGACAATACAATTTTGATAAAATGAGTAAAGAGTTTAATCAATAATTACATGAAGCAAATATAAACATTAAGTAAAAGTGAAAGTGAATGAAACAGATCTCTCTCTTTACTGACTGAGCCAAAGCACGCAGAGAAGGAGAAGAAGAGAAGAAAAGTGTCCAATTTCAAAGATACATGGAAATTTATCTTGTATTTGTATTGAAGATTAGAAGTGGAAGACAAACTAGATGTTCTGATGAAAAACAATGAAGAACGTGTTCATGTCTCTCTTAAAAGTGTTATGGCCTTCTTCTCCAATGTGAATTTTCTGGCCCTCTTTCAGTTCATCATCTGTAGTAAAGGACTTCTACACTGAAACACACACCACCGTGTCTTTTCTGCTGTAATATTACTAATGAATCTTCTCCTTTCTGTGAATCTTCAGGTGTTTCTTCAGGACTGACGCCCAATGAAACTGTTTACCGCACTGATCACAGTTAAATGGTCTTTACTGTGTTTACTGATCACAGTTAAATGGTGTTTCTTTAGAGTGAGAAGAAGAAGTGATTTCAGAGCGAAAGCCTGAGCCGCTTCTACCCAGTGTGAACTCTCATGTGAAGCTTAAGAGATGATTTGTGTCTGAAACTAGTTCTGCAGTGAACACACATATGCGGCTTTTCTCCAGTGTGGAGCCTCTCATGTGTTTTCAGAGATGATGAGTGAATGAATCTTTTGTCACAGTGTGAACACTTGTAAGGTTTTTCTCCAGTGTGGATCCTCTCATGTGATTTCAGACTTGATGGTTGACTGAATCTCTTGTCACAGTGTGAACACTTGTAAGGTTTTTCTCCAGTGTGAATCCTCTCATGTGTTTTCAGACTTTTTAAATCATTAAATCTCTTGTCGCAGTGTGAACACTTGTAAGGTTTTTCTCCACTGTGAATTCTCTGGTGCTGTTTTAAACTGTCCGCTCTAGTAAAAGTCTTCTCACACTCAAAGCACATGTACTCTCTCACACCAGTGTGAGTTTTCTGATGTCTTTGTAAATGTTGCAGCTGTGAAAAACTCTTTCCACACACAGAACATGAATGCGGCTTCTCCTTCATATGAACTGTCAGGTGTGTCTTCAGGGCTGATGCACAGACAAATGTTTTGCCGCACTGATCACATGAGAACGGCTTCACTCCGGTGTGGATCCTGATGTGAATCTTAAGACCTTGTTTGCTTGATAAACTCTTTCCACACTGAGTGCAGGTTGTAGATTTCTTGTCTCCTATTTTGTTTAAAAGGGTCTTTTTCGTCTTTGAGCGACTCAAAGGTTTTTCTCCAGGTTTGACATGATGTTCCTCCTTCACTTCACTCAGATCTTCACTCTCCTCCTCCACTTCTCTCAGTTCTTCTCTCTCCTCCTCCTTCACTTCACTCAGTTCTTCTCTCTCCTCCTTCACTTCACTCAGTTCTTCACTCTCCTCCTTCACTTCACTCAGTTCTTCTCTCTCCTCCTTCACTTCACTCAGTTCTTCTCTCTCCTCCTCCTTCACTTCACTCAGCTCTTCGCTCTCCTCCTTCACTTCACTCAGTTCTTCACTCTCCTCCTTCACTTCACACAGTTCTTCACTCTCCTCCTTCACTTCACACAGTTCTTCACTCTCCTCCTTCACTTCACTCAGTTCTTCTCTCTCCTCCTTCACTTCACTCAGTTCTTCTCTCTCCTCCTCCTTCACTTCACTCAGTTCTTCACTCTCCTCCTTCACTTCACTCAGTTCTTCGCTCTCCTCCTTCACTTCACTCAGTTCTTCGCTCTCCTCCTTCACTTCACTCAGCTCTTCGCTCTCCTCCTTCACTTCACTCAGTTCTTCGCTCTCCTCCTTCACTTCACTCAGATCTTCACTCTCCTCCTTCACTTCTCTCAGTTCTTCTCTCTCCTCCTCCTTCACTTCACTCAGCTCTTCGCTCTCCTCCTTCACTTCACTCAGTTCTTCGCTCTCCTCCTTCACTTCACTCAGTTCTTCACTCTCCTCCTTCACTTCTCTCAGTTCTTCTCTCTCCTCCTCCACTTCACTCAGTTCTTCACTCTCCTCCTTCACTTCACTCAGCTCTTCGCTCTCCTCCTTCACTTCACTCAGTTCTTCACTCTCCTCCTTCACTTCACTCAGTTCTTCACTCTCCTCCTTCACTTCACTCAGTTCTTCACTCTCCTCCTTCACTTCACTCAGTTCTTCTCTCTCCTCCTCCACTTCACTCAGTTCTTCGCTCTCCTCCTTCACTTCACTCAGTTCTTCACTCTCCTCCTTCACTTCCATCAGGTCTGACATGAAAGAAAAAGGTTTAATTTAATTTTCAGCACATCAATAATTCAAAGAGAGAAATATGAAAGTGAGCCCTGATGTAATAGCAGAAATTACTAGTAGACAACTGCTATAAAATATTATGATAAATAATATGGTTTCATTAATTAATTGCATGAATGAGGTATATTGATATTTCAATTATTATTTTCAAGACATTAAAGGCACAAAAGTGAGAAATATTAAATATATTTGATTAATGACACAATTACTTTGTGTACTATTTAATGTAATATTAACATTTATACAATAGTGCCTAGTGGTGTTCAAATAAAATTATTTCTCAGTATTTGCTATGATTTTTAAACAAGGTAAAACAATTGTCCCAACGTCTGAATCCAATGGTGTGGTAGAAGGTTTTCTGCATGCTCTGTCTTATCGGTGCACAAAGTTATTTAATTAAAATTCTGTCAGCCATTCTGGAAAGTTCACTTACTTGATAGTTTGCTGTTTGCTGCTTAAAAATAATAAAAAATAATAATCTAAAATATATATACTGTATTTAAACACAATGTTGTAAACTATATTAGAAGGTGTCTGACATTTTGCTAAAACAGTAGCAAAAAAAGGTGAACCAGATATAAAATAAGTGTAAAAAAGGGAGATAATTTGACCTGATGTTGACAATCAATATGAAAGTTTCTCCAACCTCCCTCTACTGACCATTTGTTGAAAATCTGTACCATTTCATAGTTGAACTGTTTATCTAAATGTGATGAAGTGCTTGAATGTTTCTAACATGAATGTTCTTCAGCATCATGAATGAATGAAGAATAAACACCAACCTCTTTGTTCTTCAGGATCTTCAGTGTGTTTCATTCTGCAGGGTTCTGGATCACTCATGTTCTCACTGTCCTCTTTAATAAACTCAGTCTTTGCAGATTTCAGCTCTTCCTGATGCTCTGATGCTCGACTTCACTGGTAGCTGATGGGAATTTACAGCATTTATTGGAGAACTGCTGTGGGAGGAGCTTCACTTATGATGCAATTGTTGTGGGAGGAGCTTCACTGATGATGTGATTGCTGTGGGAGGAGCTTATCTGCCAAAATATAAAAAATAAAATTATATTAAAATAAAAATAATATTATACAAAAATATATCAGTTATTGAGTGTTTTTAAACTAAATACACATCTGTAAAAAATCTGTACATGTATCATGTCTTTCTGTCTATCATAAAGTAACTGATGCTCATTCAATTCATAACCCTAAAATGATTCTCCTTCTTCATTCAAATAAAGGGATATTGTTGTGGAGTCTGTCACTTCATTAAAAATCAATCTTGAAGTCTTGATGCCAGAAAATAAACTTTACTATCCAAGAAATTATTTTATCTAACAAAGTCGAGTGCTTTTGCAAAAGCAACTCCAGAGTCCAGTATCAAACATATATACACCTCAAAGGTAATCAATACATTTGTTTTTCATATGCTTCTGCCCTGAGCCAGATATAATAGTATCATGTCTTTGATAATATTCTCATTGATTTCACTTAATCCAGTTAATAATCAATAAAAATATTCTACAATATGCAGAAATAAAGAAAAACATTAATATCTTAATGTAAATTCCTCCAAATAAAAAATAATGATAAGAAAAACTGTTAAACTCAGAAATAAAGGTATATAGTCATCACATTTTTAGGTGTCAATTTACAGGAGATCTGAAGACATCAGCATAATAAATGAGGTGAAAACAGGAACTATTGTCATGAAATAAAGAGTGTTTTCAGCAGATCTGTTAATATTGATGAGCCCCAGACTATCAACACTCATTCAACAAGCCATTCAGGATCATCAGCAGATCATCTCACTTTATTCTGAGTGTTTGCTGTTAGAAACACATTATTTGAGTCAGGATACATGATAAAAGCCTGTTAAACTGCTCTATTGAAAGACTATACTGTTATTCCTCACAATATAGCCTAACATGGATAAATCATCAATAATAGAACAAAATAATTAAATAAATAACTTATCTTTGTGCACCTCTACAGGCAAATAACTACAACACTATAATATGTAAATTTAAAACTAGTTCGACTTTATAATAACTATTAATTGCAATAAGTAATTCAATCATTAACATGTTACAGATTTGTATGTACAGAAACTGACAATGATCATAAAACTCTTAAAAATAAAATAAAATGTAACGTTTCCGGTGTCAAACTTCATTAATGTTTATCTATATTCCCATGGATGTATAGATTTGAGATTTCCCTCGTTCGTTACTCATACAGTAATAATCTGCCAAAGATAAATGTCGACAAAGAAATAAAGGTAAACATGAAAATGGCAACAGCAACACTTGGGATCGATTCCCATAAATTCCCCTCACAGATCTCAAACTTTGACATTCAGTAACAGTTCTCACTCCAAACATCGAGACAATCACACAAACGAACACAAAATCGCTCAGGTCTGAATGAACTCAACATATTCTCCTCATGCTCGCTGCTGCTGCACTAAATGTTTATTTCAGTAGGAAGACGCCAGAAAAGATGCGCAAGTATCGCTGTGATCGATGAAAACAATACAGAAATGAGTCTGTCGCTTAATCAAACTGTATAAAGTGTGTGTGATGGTTGAGTAAATATGAGAAATACTGTGAACTGCTCTCCTCGCCTCAGAAGACTTGACGCTGAAACTCAATGAGGGAAGCGATCGCGATTGGCCTCCAAAGCATCACGGGCGCGCACTGTTGAAGATTTTATTATTTAGAAAATAAGTAATTTAGCTATATATTTGTACACTATTATTTCCTTTTTGTGTGTCTGTCTTTGGAAGCCTGAACGGCCAGAATGTTGATGCAACAGAGAATTCTATTTCAGTAATTTCACATGGTACAAAATATTTCTCAATATCTATAGAATGTATTACCATTTTTGGAAGGGATGTAGCTGGAGCGCCTTTCTGCAGGACCTGTTCGGCTTTGTTTGTGAAATAAAATCTAATATTTCTGGAATCAAAGATCTCTGAGAAGTGATTTCCCAAAAAAATTGAAACCACAACAGCACCCAACTGAAGAAGCCAGGTGACGTAGACACTCTAGTGTGTAATATTGAAATGAATGACTATTTAAAGTTTTTTGGGTTATATTGCACTTTGCAGACGGTGCCTTCAGACTCTCTCAACCGCCTGCTCATAGAGATCAATTTATATTATAAAGCTCATTTTTAGGAAATTTAGGTTGTAGCTCATTGTTTATGTTACTGTGATTTTAAGTAATTGTAATTTGTGTTTTATGAGTTATTGGCCCGGGAAGTTCGAATATGTGAATTGCCAACTTCACTGAACTCCTTGAACTGGGCAAAAAGTTCAAGGCTGACCAAGGAGGTGCGGGCTTAGGGGAACCATAACCATGAAAGACAGAGGGTGGGATGGGAGGAATGGGAACTTGATTGGAGGCACTCTTGCACACAGGAACTAGCCTAACTAGTCTGCACTTCCAACTGGGCTTGACAGACTTGGGGGCAAAGACAGAACTGAATTTGCCTCCGGCTCCCGCACCACTGAAGTTGGCAGGGGTGCAGGAGCCGGAGGCAAATTCAGAGGTGAATGATGATCTTGAAAGGTGAATTTGCCCCTGAATTTGTCTCCGGCTCCTGCACCACTGAATTTGCCTCCGGCAATTTAAATACTTTCTTCAGTTCAACTGTTAAAGGGATAGTTCACTTTGAAAATAAATTTTGGTATGTTTTAGCTTACCTCAAGGGCATCCAAGATGTAGGTGTCTTTTTTTCCGCAGTAGTTTCAATTTGGATATTTTTAGGTCAAACCGTTCTTGTCTGTCAGTCATATAATGCAGGTCTATGGTCACTGTCTCAAAACACAAGCACAGAGTCCAAATTAAAACAATTCCCCATCGTCCAAATTAAACAATTCCCCATCGTAAGTACACATTGATGGCCTAAGACACGAAACGAGCGGTTTGTGTGTGAAAACGAACAGTATTTATATCGTTGTTATCTCTTGAAAACAGCACACGTCTAAATGATCTGACGGCGCTGGCGGGTATAGATGTATATACATAGATGTCGCCTTGGCTACGCAGTTCATTGGAACGAAACCGTAGCCAAGGCGACATCTATGTATACATCTATACCCGCCCGCACCGTCAGATCATTTGGACGTGTGCTGTTTTCAAGAGATTTTTTACAGTGACCATCGACCTGCATTATATGACTGACAGACAAGAACGGTTTGACCTAAAAATATCAAAATTGAAACTACTGCGGAAACAAAGACAACTACATCTTGGATGCCCTTGAGGTAAGCTAAAACATATCAAAAATTAATTTCAAAGTGAACTATCCCTTTAAATACACCTACTGTAGCTGAAAAAATAAAGAACTGTTTATTTCATTTGTATATTAAGTTGTGTATGTGTAATGTGTATCTTTTTTAATTTGTTGTGTGCAGTGAAATATAATTTATTAGGCATTTAAAAGCTCTATTGAGAAGCTCAAAAAGCAATCATATCAGGCTACTTCATGGCTTTCAGAATCAGCAGAAAATAAAAAAGGACAATAACAATGAGATGTTGATAAAACGACTAAAGAGTTTAATCAATAATTACATGAAGCAAATACAAACATTAGAATTGAAAGTGAATGAGACAGATCTCATCTCAAGAGAAGAAGAGAAGAAAAGTGTCCAGTTTCAAAGATCCATGAAAGTATATCTTGTATTTGCATGGAAGAGTAGAAGTGGAAGAGAAACTAGATGTTCTGATGAAAAACAATGAAAACAAAAATTAATATCAGATTCATGTCTCTCTTAAAAGTAATATGGCCTCTTCTTCAGCTCCTGAACTTTGCCTTAAAAATATATATATTTTTTTTTTCCAGTGTGAATTCTCTGGTGCTCTTTAAGTTCATCTTCTGTAGTAAAGGACTTCAGCACTGAAACTCACACTGCCGTGTCTTTTCTGCTGTAATATTAATAATGAATCTTCTCCTTTGTGTGAATCTTCAGGTGTTTCTTCAGGACTGACGCCCAATGAAACTGTTTACCGCACTGATCACAGTTAAATAGTCTTTCTCCAGAATGAGAAGCTTAAGTGATGTGAAGCGTTTTTTACACTGAGGGCAGGACACAGATTTTTTGGCTTCTGTTTTTCTTTTCTTGTTCACGTCCATGGTCTAAAAGAAACATTAAATCAAGTGAGTTTCAATGGACTATTTTATGCAAACAACTTGCTAATCATGTCTTACTCATGTAGTTAAAGTAGTGATGGGCGATTTCGAAGCACTGCTTCACGAAGCTCAGACACCTTTATGAATCTTTTGATTCAAATCAGTGGTTCAGATTTGTGTTGGTTCAGAGCTTGAATCAAACTGTGAAATTCACGTGATTTCAGTAAATGAGGCTTTGTTGCCTCATAACCGTTTCAAAACGTCAATGATCTCTGTGAACCCATCATGTGGTAAACCATTGAACAAGTGTCTATGGGTTTTACCAGATTTATAGTTTTAAACATTTGTAGACATTTTAATGAGACATCTGAATAATTAAAAAGAATAATAGTAGTTGATAATCTCTTATTCACCTGTTTAGCTGAGCAATCCATGGAAAAAAATAAAACAAGCTCTGAAAATGTATTAAAATTCCCATATTATACAGATACTTAATATTTATGATATAAGATGATTTGTTGATTGCATTTGATTGATTTCCTTCAATAACGACTAATAAAAGGTGTTATGATGAATGTTTAGCCTGAGTTTCTGTTGCATTTACACTGTTCTGACCAGTGTGTGGCATTTCAAACGCTTCGAAATAGTGAATGATTATTGGTTCAACTGATTTGAGCTTAGTTTTTCCCATCACTACACTCTAAAAAATCTTGGGTTATTTTTTCTACCCAAATCCTGGGTTTGCCTTTTAGGTCAATCTTTTGGGTTATTTTTTCTACCCAAATCCTGGGTTTGCCTTTTAGGTCAATCTTTTGGGTTATTTTTTCAGTGTTTGTGTAGTTTTTGTGTAACCCAGATCTGGGTTCAGATGTAACAACCCAGTGTTTGGGTAGTTTTTGTGTTACCCAGATCTGGGTTCAGATGTAACAACCCAGTGTTTGGGTAGTTTTTGTGTTACCCAGATCATGGGTCAGACGTAACAATCCAAGAATTGTGTTATTTATCACAGGCTTTTTGCAACCTCTTCAGGAGAGAGCAGTGCTTTGTCAAATTGGTGCATGTCTTCAGTAAAATGTATAATTTTTTTTTATCTATAAATTAGTTATTGTTCTGTATATTGTATAATTTAATGCAAATAAAGGAACATACAGAGGTGTGATGTGAGTCACCTACACAAGTCTCGCGTCTGTCTTTTTGCACGATGAAAACGCCTGATGCCTTACATAAAATTCTATGAATTTATTCAAAAAAAGATAGAGAATAGATACTGAATGGTTAATGTCATGGTGTAATGAACAGAAACTGCTCTTTGTAAATAATTGGAATCTGTTCAGGAAGCGACCTAGGCTCTTCCGTGCCGATGGCCTTCACCCCAGCAGAATCGGAGCGGCTCTTCTGTCGGACAACATCTCCAAGACGTTACACACCATATGACTAGTAAGTCAAAGTCCAAATCACAGTCTTTGCTGTCCCAACTTAATTGATATAAGTACCAATGTAGAACATTATATATAAACTGTGTCTATTCCTCGTTTAGTGAGGTCAAAAATTAAATCTACTGCAGGATCTAGGAAAAATCTAATTGTGATTAAACCAGAAAATCTCAATATTAGTGAACAAAAACAATTTCTAAAGCTAGGTCCTCTAAA
The DNA here is from genome assembly GCF_963993115.1 of Abramis brama. NCBI lineage: Eukaryota > Metazoa > Chordata > Actinopteri > Cypriniformes > Leuciscidae > Abramis > Abramis brama. The sequence goes on along the minus strand of NC_139963.1, from coordinate 65,312,686 downwards.
CATTAGATCACTCACACCTAAGGCAGTTATTGTAAATGAAATAGTCACAGATAATAGCTTCGATGTACTTTGCCTAACTGAAACCTGGCTTAAACCAAATGATTATTTCGGTCTTAATGAGTCTACTCCACCAGGATACTCCTATAAGCACGAACCCCGTCTGATTGGTCGTGGCGGCGGTGTTGCAACAATCTATAGAGATATTCTTAATGTTACTCAGAAAACAGGTCACAGGTTTAATTCGTTTGAAGTACTTGTGCTAAATGTTACGCTCTAAACTATGGAGTGCAGCAAGGATCTGTGTTAGGCCCTCTGCTATTCTCAATATATATATTGAATTTATAAGAAAACATGGAATTAGTTTCCACTGTTATGCTGATGACACTCAATTATATATTTCATCACGACTAGATGAAAACGCTAAAATATCTAAATTGACAGAGTGTGTTAAAGATATAAAATACTGGATGACGTGTCATTTTCTGCTATTAAATTCAGATAAAACTGAAATACTTATTGGTCCAAAAAACTGCCCACAAAACCTTTTACAATACAACTTTAATTTAGAAGGATGTCCTGTTACTTTATCCACTACAGTAAAAGACCTGGGTGTTATACTAGACCGCAACTTGTCTTTCGAAAATCATATTTTATATGTTACAAGAACAGCCTTTTTCCACCTTAGAAACATTGCTAAGCTACGTAACATGCTATCTGTTTCTGATGCAGAAAAGTTAGTTCATGCATTCATGACATCGAGACTAGATTACTGTAATGCTTTATTAGCTGGTTGTCCTGCATCCTCAATAAACAAGCTACAGTTAGTCCAAAATGCCGCCGCTAGAGTTCTTACTAGGTCAAGAAAATATAATCATATAACACCAGTTTTATCATCACTACATTGGTTACCTATAAAGTTACGTATTAATTACAAGGTATTGCTACTGACCTATAAAGCCCTAAACGGCTTAGCTCCAGTTTATTTAACGGATCTTCTATCGCCCTATAATCCATCGCACTCTTTAAGATCAATAAATTCGAGGCTTCTGGTCATTCCTAGGATATCTAAGTCCACTAAAGGAGGGAGGGTGTTTTCACATTTAGCTCCTAAACTCTGGAATAGTCTTCCTGATATTGTTCGAGGCTCAGACTCGCTCTCCCAGTTTAAAACTAGATTAAAGATGCATCTCTTTAGCCAAGCATTCACATAATGATTACCTTTTATACTACAGTTGAATCAGATCGAATGCATTAATATTATGAACAGCAGCTATGCTAATTATTTCCCATCTGCTTTTCTGTTGTTATCTCGGGACGCTAGACGCCTGTGAAGAGACGACTCAACGCCAGCGATGTTATGCCCTAAATTAATACATGATTAACTAACTTCATTTTTCTATGTACATTTCTGAAATGCACTTTAAAGCGCTATACAAATAAATTTGAATTGAAAATTTGAATTCAATACAGAATATAAATGTTTAGAGAGTTAAAAATGTGTTCTCAGAACTGTACACTGATTGTTTATGGACAGGTTATGGAGTCAGTCACAGCATATTTTGGCCAATAAACAACCCAAAATGGGTTGTTTTTAATCCAGTGTTTTCTAGTGTGTAGTTCAACGTGTACATGAAATGCTAATATTTTATTTAAAGTAATTCCAATATTTAATGCTGGTTTCATGAGTGCCACCAAATGCTCTTAAATGTGTAGCAGCTAAGAGTTTATATCTGGTCAGCACATGTCTTTAAAGGGCAAAGCAAATAGTAGAAATATTATCTGAACAAAAATTTTTTTTAGGATTTTCCTGGGTCAAATTAATATAAAAGGACAAAATCAGGAAAGTTAAATGTCAAAATAATTAATTGAATGTCTTTTATATTCTTGACCTGAAACAATGTAAATCTTAGTTCTTCAGTGTCATATGATGTTTGATTTTCTTAAATTGTTTATGATGATCAAAACAAACTTTAACTAGGGCTGCTGGACCTTTTTGATGAAATCTATCATGAAAATAATCAACAACCAAGCTAATTATAGATTAATTGTGTATGCTCAATCATGTCAATTTACAGCAGTGAAAAACATTTCTATGGACAAAACGCATCTGAAAAATAACATGGTTGGTGAGAACAGAAACCATGTAATTTCTATTAATTTTATTGTAAGTTTGTGGTTACGTTGCTCACATTGCTTTTACGTCGCTTAGCCAGCTACAGAGACACTGGTAACCAGGCAACAGACAAGTGACCAATCCTGAGTGGCGATGTCACTACTACACACATTCAACCATCACGGTTCGGCACGGTCAGCCAAGTGTGCTGAGAGTTCAGGGCCGAGAGCGGTTTGTAATTGTGCCGTGCCGTACCAGGCTCAAGTGGAAACACAACTGGAACCTTTTCTGAAGGTGGAAAAGAAGCTTTTGTTTCTCAGCACATAAAGATGAACTACTTACCGTGATCTCAGACTGCGGTGATGTGGTTTCTCCACTGCATGGATCTTCATGTGTCGCTTCAGGTCTCTTTTATCAGAGAAACTCTTTCCACACTGATCACACGTGTGCGGCTTCTCTCCAGTGTGGATCATCTCATGTCTTTTCAGAGATGTTGATCGACTGAATCTCTTTTCGCAATGTGAACACTTGTAAGGTTTTTCTCCAGTGTGGATCCTCTCATGTTTTTTCAGATCTCCTGACAGACTGAATCTCTTATCACAGTAAGAACACTTGTAAGGTTTTTCTCCAGTGTGAATTCTCTCATGTGTTTTCAGATATGTTGACTGACTGAATCTCTTGTCACAGTGTGAACACTTGTAAGGTTTTTCTCCAGTGTGAATTCTCTCATGTGTTTTCAGATCTGTTGACTGACTGAATCTCTTGTCACAGTGTGAACACTTGTAAGGTTTTTCTCCAGTGTGAATTCTCTGGTGCAGTTTTAAACTGTACGCTGTAGTAAAAGTCTTCTCACACTCAAAGCACATGTACTCTCTTACATCAGCATGACTTTTCTGATGTCTTTGTAAATATAGCTGCAGTGAAAAACTCTTTCCACACACAGAACATGAATGCGGCTTCTCCTTCATATGAACTGCCAGGTGTGACTTCAGGTATGATGCCCTAGGAAAGGTTTTGCCGCATTGATCACATGAGAACGGCTTCACTCCGGTGTGGATCCTCATGTGAACAATAAGGTTTGATGATTGACTGAAACTATTCCCACATTGATGGCATACATGTGGCTTCTCTCCTGTATGAACTCTCATGTGAATCTTAAGAGATTGTTTGCATGTGAAACTCTTTCCACACTGAGTGCAGAAGAACGGCTTCTCTCCAGTATGAATTCTCATGTGAATCTGAAGACTAAAATTGGTTGTGAAGCTCTTTCCACACTGAGTGCAGGTGAAAGATTTCTTGACTCTTCTTCTCTTTAAAAATGTCTTTTTAGTCTTTGAGCGACTCAAAGGTTTTCCTCCAGGTTTGACATGATTTTCCTCCTCCACTTCACTCAGTTCTTCACTCTCCTCCTTCACTTCACTCAGTTCTTCACTCTCCTCCTTCACTTCACTCAGTTCTTCACTCTCCTCCTTCACTTCTATCAGGTCTGAAATCAAAGAAAACTCTCATTTTCAAATTTTCTAAGGTTTACTGGTGGGATTCTCTCTGAAATTTGTCTGAGATCCTCCGGCCGTAATTAAAGCTTCTTCTTGTGGGAGATTCTCTGAGAACTGGTCAACTGATCAACAAATTGTAAACCATATATAAAATAAATGTAAAATAGAACTGTTAAACTATTTAAATTTAGTTTGACCTGATGTTGACAATCAATATGAAACCTCCTTTTACTGACCATTTGTTAAAAAAAAAAACAGACACTTTTGCAGCCATTTCACAGTTTAACTGTTGATCTAAAAGTGATTATGTGGTTGAATGTTTCTAACATGAATGTTCTTCAGCATCATGAATGAATGAAGAATAAACACCAACCTCTTTGTTCTTCAGGATCTTCGGTGTGTTTCATTCTGCAGGGTTCTGGATCACTCATGTTCTCACTGTCCTCTTTAATAAACTCAGTCTTTGCAGATTTCAGCTCTTCCTGATGCTCTGATGCTCGTCTTCACTTGCAGCTGATGGGAATTTACAGCATTTATTGGAGAATTACAGTGGGAGGAGCTTCACTGATGATGAATTACAGTGGGAGGAGCTTCACTGATGAAGCGATCGCTGTGGAAGGAGCTTCACTGATGATGAATTGTAGTGTGAGGAGTTGATCTGCCCAAATCAAAAATATATAAGTTACTGAGTTTGTTTTATGTTCATGGACTACAGAATATAATAATGTCAATTTTCCCAAATATAAATAATGGTAAGAAAAACAGTTGAAAGCATAAACAGTGTGGTGGCAAGCAATTTTATATTACTGAATAAGAGACAAACATGTATCAAATGACCGCGAGAGGAGGGCATCCTTCCTTCATTATTGTCCTGACTCCCCCAAGGTTATTTCTCTAGGATAAATGAAGATATGTCTCAGTTATAACTAGTTTCTATGAATATAAGAAAATGCAAACACATAGAACATATACAATTTCTACCACAACAGAAATAAACATAGGCAACATATAGTAACCATCAAATACCCTCAGTCTGTTGACACCAATGAAATGAGCTTTAAGTGTCAATTTACAGGAGATCTGAAGACATAAGCATAATAAATGAGGTGAAAACAGGAACTATTGTCATGAAATAAAGAGTGTTTTCAGCAGATCTGTTAATATTGATGAGCCTCAGACTATCAACACTCATTCAACAAGCCATTCAGGATCATCAGCAGATCATCTCACTTTATTCTTAGTGTTTGCTGTTAGAAACACATTATTTGAGTCAGGATACATGACAAAAGCCTGTTAAACTGCTCTATTGAAAGACATTACTGTTATTCCTCACAATATAGCCTAACATGGATAAATCATCAATAATGGAACAAAATAATTAAATAAATAACCTATCTTTGTGAACCTATACAGGCAAATAACTACAACACTATAATATGTAAATTTAAAACTAGTTCGACTTTATAATAACTATTAATTGCAAGAATTAATTTAACATGTAAAGTCTCCGTTGTCAAACTTCATTAATATTTCTCTATATTCTCATGGATGTATAGATTTGAAATTTTTCTCATTCATTACTCATACAGTAATCTGCCAAAGATAAATGTTGAAAAAGAAATAAAGGTAAACATGAAAATGGCAACAGCAACACTTGGGATCGATTCCCATCAATTCCCCTCACAGATCTCAAACTTTGAGGTGCCAGCTTAGGGGAACCATAACCATGAAAGACAGAGGGTGGGATGGGAGGAATGGGAACTTGATTGGAGGCACTCTAAGGTTGCGTCTACTCTTACCCCTTCCCCTCGGTTTTGCGCGTTCATGTGAGGGGAAGTGGTGTCCCAATTCTCATTTTGATTAAGGGCTAGGGCCAAGGCGTAGGGTTACATAGCCCTTAAAACGAAGTTTACGGAGGATCGCACTTGAAAGAGAGGGGTAGGAATTTCTCAGAAGTGAGTTGCACAAAGTACTTTCAGCAGTTTAATGACACTCGTGTTTTATGATAAAATGTTCAAGCGGTTTTAATTGTAATGTTTTTGTTTTGAATCGCTAGTTAACCGCTAGCTAGCAGCTATGCGCTATTTGCCGGTTGCTAATGTTTCGCTTAGCTATGGTGTCGCCGGCGCCGTCGTTAAATACAATTCGCGAACATACCATGACTTGATCCGTAAGCAGTCGTATGCATCTGAGAAACAATCTTCGTCTTCTACAATGTCTTTGACTGATGGCACACAAGCGTGCAAAGATAAAGAGAGACCGGGCAATTGATATCACAACCTGAGATGACGGCATCTTCGTTTGTTTATGTCAACGCTTATCACCTCTGTTGACGTAGCAGGCAGTTAGCGGAAAGAGAAAATGACGCAAACGGTAAATCGAGTGGTGTCTCATTTCTTAGAGGAACGTTCTTCCCCCTACCCCCCTTCACTCGGTATCGAGGGTCAAGGGGAAGACGCAGACAAAGGGGAAGGGGTAAGACAGATAAATTAAATTGTCCCGGCTCCTGCACCACTGAATTTGCCTCCAGCTTCTGCACCACTGAAGTTGGCTCCGCCTCCGGCTCCTGCACCCCTGAATTTGCCTCCGGCTCCTTGCCCACTGCATTTGCCTCCGGCTCCTGCACCACTGAAGTTGGCTCCGCCTCCGGCTCCTGCACCCCTGAATTTGCCTCCGGCTCCTGCACCCCTGAATTTGCCTCCGGCTCCTGCACCACTGAATTTGCCTCCGGCTCCTGCACCACTGCATTTGCCTCCGGCTCCTGCACCACTGAATTTGCCTCCAGCTCCTGCACCACTGAAGTTGGCTCCGCCTCCGGCTCCTGCACCCCTGAATTTGCCTCCGGCTCCTGCACACCACTGAATTTGCCTCCGGCTCCTGCACCACTGAATTTGCCTCCGGCTCCTGCACCACTGCATTTGCCTCCGGCTCCTGCACCACTGAATTTGCCTCCGGCTCCTGCACCACTGAATTTGCCTCCGGCTCCTGCACCACTGAATTTGCCTCCGGCTCCTGCACCACTGCATTTGCCTCCGGCTCCTGCACCACTGAATTTGCCTCCAGCTCCTGCACACCACTGAATTTGTCTGTTGTCAGTGAAAGGAACTCTTAATTCTTCAACATACCAACACTTTTTGGACAATTTCATGCTCCCAACTTTGTGGGAACAATTTGGGGATGGCCTCTTCCTGTTTCAACATTGCTGCGCACCAGTGCATAAAGCAAAGTCCATAAAGACATGGATGACCAAGTTTGGTGTAGAGGAACTTGAATGAATGAATGAATGAGGCATTTATATAGCGCTTTCATATGTATTACAGTAAACCCAAAGCGTTTTACAATCATATCAGGGGATCTCTCCTCAACACCACCACTGTGCAGCATCCACTTGGAAGATGCGACGGCAGCCACAGTACAACAGCGCCAATGCGCTCACCACACACCAGCTACAGCTGGAGAGGAGAGAGACTAATAGAGCCAATTCAGTGGATGGGGATTATTAGGAGGCCATGACTGGCAAGGGCCAATGGGTGAAATGTGGCCAGGGCTCCGGGGTTTAACCCCTACTCTTTACGAGAAGTGCCATAGATTTTTAATAACCACAGAGAGTCAGGACCTCGGTTTTATGTCTCATACGTCTCTGACCTCAACCCGATAGAAAACCTTTGGGATGAATTAGAGCAGAGATTGCGAACCAGGCCTTCTCGTCCAACATCAGTGCCTGACCTCGCAAATTCACTTCTACACAACAAAAAACTCATGTGTTAAATTAACTCTCCTGGGAGTTTATTTTGCTCCACACTCAAAGTGAAAGTGAAAGTGACATGTGACGGCCAAGTATGGTAACCCATACTTGGAATTTGACCTCTGCATTTAGCCCATCCAAGTTAATGCACACACATTAGGAGCAGAGTAGTGAGTAGTTAACACACACATACTGCAAACGTGGATACACACACCCAGAGCAGCGGGCAGCCTTTGTGTGGCGCCCGGGGAGCGATTAGGGGTTAGGTGCCTTGCTCAAGGGCACCTCAGTCATTTCCCACCGGCTCTGGTGAATCGAACCAGCAATCTTTGGGTTACCAGTGCAACTCCCTAACCACTAGGCCATGACTTTTAAATTAACACTGAAGCAGTGTTAAAGTTAATGAGATAATTAAGTGATTATTTGAGTGATGATTGACCATTATTGAAGACACCTGATGTTAACAAGCAGAATCACTGAAGGAGAAAATCACTATTTTTAAGTCACCATTATGGAAATCTTTTTTTTTTTTGCTTTATTTGGGCTCTTGACCATTACATTTTTAACTTTAGATTTTGTTTGGCTGTTGTAACTAAGTTATAACAGCCAGATGAACAAAGAGAAAAGGTGATCTGATGGTGTTGGTTATGTTTTGACATAATCATCATTTGACCTGAATCCCTGAACTCATAATAATAATATCAGCTGAAAGAATCACCTTTCCTGTAGCTCAAACACTGGAGCATTGGCGCTTGCAACGCCAGGTCATGGATTCGATTTCCAGGGAAAGCAAGAACTGATAAGAATGTTAATGTCTGTCAAATGCATAAATGCTAATGTTAAAATGGGACAAATAATTACTTAATAAATGTAAATACATTACTGGCTAAGCATTTAATTTCTTTTCAGTTTAGCAATGATTATGTAGGTCAATGACAAACTAAGATGTTGAGTTGATTATTCTGGCCATTACATTCACTTTATTGCCATTAGTGACAGTAAGTTAGGCTACTGTTTAAATTAAATGTAGACCAGGGTATAACAGATGCTTCTGGTTTATTTGTTGAAGGAACCTCCTGCTATTGCTATTAAATCGGAGCAACAGCACGCTTATGATATTTATTCCTACAGGTTTTTTTTTTTCCCAACTAGTTTAGGCTACGTAGCCTTAAAACACTACACATAGTCTATGATAGTATTAATAATAGCATCAAAAGCATAAATACAATGATAATTAACTGCATTAAAAATCTGATATTTTTTACTGTTAAATCAATTATTGCATGTAAATAGAATAATCTGTATTAGTTTGCTGCAGCAGGTGCACAACATATTTTCATACGACATGAAAATGCGGCTCATAGATGTGCGTCAATACTGTTCACAACGACAAAACATCTATAAACCAACATAATCTCACAAAAAAAAAAAAAACTCTTTCTGCTGGTTGTGTAAAACTGTGCTGAGATAGAGACAGAAACCATTTCAGTTTGTTTTGTAATCTCATTCAATGTCAGTCATGTGTGCAGTGAAATATAATGTATAAGTGTAGTGGTTTATGGTCTTAAATATTAATATTGAGAGTTTTTGGTCACGTATCACCTAAGGCGAGTGTGAGAGTGTCAGATGATTCCTTCCTATATTACGGGGCACCAGCAAAGGAATTTCACCTTGACAATAAAAAAAAAATCATGGAAGATTGTTGAAATAATTAGAATTATATAAATTATAGGAAATTCATCATCTGATCAATCTGAAGGATTTAGTGAGATTCTGGCAAGCTTGTAGAGCCTCTGATTATCAACACAAGAATGACACAGTTTGCAATAAAGATCAATTTATTGACAAAGAGATATGCAAGAATAAAATATCACACTCACTAAATACTACTAAGGAAAATGACTAAACTACTAAGAAAATTAAATCAATAATCAAACAGAAACTACAAACAACTACACAACTGGACGTTAACACTGAATGCTAAGTAGATGAGCAACGGATTGGACAAAGCAATGAATGGGTAATTAGAAGTCTATGGAGGAGTCAGTTGTGGTCGTTCTAGATGCTGGAATGAGAAGCATTTACTATGAATACAGATAATGTGTCTAATGTATCTATCTGCATATGATGACCCTAGATATAGTCTCTACACAAATAGCAATCTCATATAGCAACAACATAATGCCCAGGCCTTTGGGAAGAGGTTTGGTTAGCTTATAATTACGTTCCACGTGGTCGGGTGATCAGTCCCTGTGATGGGCTACGTCTTCCACTGGTATCTTTCCGTTCGCAGTGGGAGTAAACTGGATCGCTTTCCAACAGTTGCAGAACCGCACTGAGTGCTGGATGTTCACTACTGGTCCATGTGTAATCCGGAGAACTGTAGGTCAGGCGGTGGTCGATCCGCAGGATCCTTTGCAGGCTAGAGGTTACAAATGCAAGAGTCGTGCAGCTCAGGTGTTGAATGCTGAAGTCCTCAACAGAAGCGGTTGAGCTGCTTGAAGGTCCGTGTGGGTGAAGGTTTACTTGCAAGAGTATAACCTTGGTTGTGCTGTTATTCCTTCCCTCGTCAGGTCAGAAACTGTGAGCAAGGGTGTGTTGATTTGGGAAAGCTTTTATTCCATCCAGTTAGGGAGGCGATTACTAGGGAGGCGATTATGATTCCTCCCATGACTTCCCACCTTTCCACCCTGTGGAGCTTGTTGCATTGTCCCAAAATACACAGTTAAATTAAACAGTGTTTTTAGAACATTGGAAATGCTTTATTTCCTTTCCAAACCTTTCTCAAAGTACGTGTGGCAGTGTTCTGAACTCGTAGAGTCCAAACTTGATGTAAATTGGTTGAGGTATCACCCAGATGTCCATTTCTGTGTTAGTGGGTGAGATTACATTGGCTGTTATTCCCAGTGCGGTTTCCACTGTGTGTGAACGGTTCCCTGGGTGAATAAGGAGATATGTAGGACATGTTCCTTACAGTTTTCTGTCCATTTTTGTGGTTCTAAGCCAAAGTGTATAAAGAAAAAGTTGGTGTTTGGAGGCATTGTATATTATACATTGCAATTAATATTCCTCAATGTATTACTTCATTTCTGTTTCTTAGGGTTCTTTGTTCCTACTGTGTTCTAGCCAGAACTGGTTTGGTGGCCTTGGGCAGTCCATGGTCGTTCACAGCTTGGTCTCATGAATGGAGGGTTGAGGTGAACAATGGGCAACCGTTGATTAGATTAGCCTGTGATCAGCGGGTCGTTGATGTCGTCACCTCTGGCCGTCCTGATTACCATAGTCCTTTAGTGTCTTTCACATCCTATCACATCCTTGTCTTAATCAAAGTGAGACAAAGAGGTCAGTGAGAGTCAAAGTGAGAGAAGAGGTCAGAACTAAACTTATTCCTGATTCAAGCAGAATGAGCATAAAATAAAAACGGACAGTAACAATGAGTTGCTGATAAAATGAGTAATGAGTTTAATCGATTATTACTTGAAGCAAATACAAAACAAATCAGTAACAGTGAAAGCGAATGAGACCGATCTCTCTCTTTACTGACTTATAAGAGCCAAATCATCTCAAGAGAAGAAGAAAAGAAAAGCGTCCAGTTTCAAAGATCAATGAAAGTTTATGTTGTATTTGTATGGAAGAGTAGAAGTGGAAGATAAACTAGATGTTCTGTGATTTCAGAGCAAAAGCCTGAGCCGCTTCTTCCCAGTGTGAACTCTCATGTGAATCTTCAGACTTGAATTACATGTGAAGTGTTTTTTACACAAAAGGCAGGAGACAGATTTTTTGGCTTCTGTTTTTCCTTTCTTGTTCACGTCTATCAGGTCTAAAAGAAACATTAAATCATGTGAGATTTCAAATGAGAAACAAACATGAAATGAAAAGTGAAGCTCCAAGTCAAGATCACTGATGGGTTCAATAATCATTTTAATCCCATAAAATCTGGTCAAAAACTGCTGTGCACGATTATGATCTATTTTAATGTCATGAAGATGATTTGTGTTATAAGTCACTAGTTTGGTCATGAAACTCTAGATGACGCAGGCTTGACATGTGATCCGTAAGCAATCACATCGTTTGCTACACGACGCAAGCTGATTGGCCTCTAAGCTATGCAAATATGTATGAATCTTTTCACCATCTTGGTGATGTCAGACCATCTTTTCACACCGAACCAGTTTGACACAGAGCGCTTGCTGAGGCACAGAAGCTAGCGCGGTTCCAACCGGATGTGCTTTTATCCTTTCCTGGTCATGACGTCACCCACCGGTCACGTTCACTCTCGCCACTGGACTAATTGACACATGTGCTTCAGACACAAGCACGCAGGGACTTCCCAAAGCGGCATCGATGCAATGCGAGTTCCCTCGAAAGGGAACTGAGACCTGATGTGAGATTTAAACATAGCCTCTGCTCACATCCATATTGATAAATATGGATGTATTTCATACATAGTTTTGTAAATGAGGGCCACTGTGTGAAAACATATACCAATACCAGCACACAAGCCAAACTAACTTCAAGATTTCAAATTTTGTATCTCAGCACATAAAGATGAACTACTCACCGTGATCTCAGACTGTGGTGATCTGGTTTCTCCACTGCATGGATCTGCATGTGTCGCTTCAGGTTACTTTTAAAAGAGAAACTCTTTCCGCACTGATCACATGTGTGAGGCTTCTCTCCAGTGTGGATCCTCTCATGTGTTTTCAGACTTTCTGACTGACTGAATCTCTTTTCACAGTGTGAACACTTGTAAGGTTTCTCTCCAGTGTGGATCCTCTCATGTGTTTTCAGATTTGCTAAAAGACTGAATCTCTTGTCACAGTGTGAACACTTGTAAGGCTTTTCTCCAGTGTGGATTATCTCATGTCTTTTCAGAGTTGATGAGTCACTTAATCTCTTGTCACAGTGTGAACACTTGTAAGGTTTTTCTCCAGTGTGAATTCTCTGGTGCTGTTTTAAATGGTCCGCTCTAGTAAAAGTCTTCTCACACTCAAAGCACATGTACTCTCTCACACCAATGTGGATTTTCTCATGTGCATGTAAATATTGCAGCAGTGAAAAACACTTTCCACACACAGAACATGAATGTGGCTTCTCCTTCATATGAACTGTCAGGTGTTTCTTCTGGTCTGATGAACTAGAAAATGTTTTGCCGCATTGTTCACATGAGAACGGCTTCACTCCGGTGTGGATCCTCATGTGAACATTAAGAGTTTGTTTATGTGGGAAACTCGTTCCGCATTGATCACATGTGAACGGCTTCTCTCCAGTGTGGATTTTTATGTGTTCTTTAAGGTGTCCTGATTGTGTGAAACCTTTCCCACATTGATCACATGTGAACGGCTTCTCTCCAGTGTGGATCCTCATGTGACACTCAAGTCTTTGTTTGCTTAATAAACTCTTTCCACACTGAGTGCAGATGAATGGCTTTTCTCCAGTATGAAATCTCATGTGAATCTCAAGATTTTGTTTGCTTGTGTAACTCTTTCCACACTGAGTGCAGGTGAAAGATTTCTTGGCTCTTCTTTTCTTTAAAATTTTATTTTTTGTCTTTGAGCGACTCAAAAGTTTTTCTCCAAGTTGGACATGATGTTCCTCCTCCACTTCACTCAGTTCTTCACTCTCCTCGCTCTCTTCCATCAGGTCTGACATGAAAGAGAAAAAGACATTTCATTTTCAGTACATCAAAACAATTCAAAGAAAGATATGAAGTGAAAGGACATAAATGTCAACCATGATGTAACAAAGTAGACAACTGCTATAAATATTACAATCATTTTTCTGCCTTTTTATAAGGGTGTATTCACACCTGTCTTATTTGGTTCGATTGAATTGAACTCAAGTTCGTTTCGCCCACTGGTGCGGATCTTTTGGGCAGGTGTGAATACAGCAATCGCACTCGGGTGCGGATCGAACAACCGAAACCGAGACACGGCTGAAGAGGTAGTCTCGGTCCGGATCCAAACAAACTCTGTGATGGTTCGTTTAAGGTGTGAACATGACCCGACCCAATTGCAGAAAGCATTACAACTTTTTTGACACGGTCAGATTTTAACTATGTAATTTGGGGTGATGAAATGCCTGTACATTAGGGGTGCAACGGATCGCAGTTGATTGGTGCGGATCTTTTGGGCAGGTGTGAATACAGCAATCGCACTCGGGTGCGGACCGAACAACCGTACCGAGACCCAGGTGAAGAGGTAGTCTTTCAGTCTTAAAGTTTATAATTCGGATGTGTTTTTTCTTGCCAATTTACACATTCAACAATTTTAAATGCAGACGAACAGGCGAAAATCGGGACTCGCATGTTATCTTCACCCGAAGCACACGCAGAGAGAGAGAGAGACGGAGAGAGATATGTTTCAGACAGCGCTTGTACACCGAATTGACTCCTCTTTTGCGTTTCCTTGCCCTTGAACGGACACATGCACACACAATGATGTTAAAAAACTAAATGAGGTTTTATTAACAAAGTTCGGGAGGAGCACGTTCAGATAATTAACACAAGTGGAGAGCACTCAGCAATCAATGGTAAGAGGTATATATACACTCAGCAGTCTCACCTCAATCCATTGACAGTTTTGCAGCATCCCTCCACCACCCCTTCTCCACACTTCTAGTCCTAAACACTTACATACGGGGGGAGTACTCTGGGTTCTCCGAGCTCGGAGCTCTCCCCCCGGACAGCACGCCAAATACGCATTAAACTTTACCCCCTCAAATTGTATGTAAGTGTGAACTCGTGAAATGCCCGTCTCGGCAAATATTATCTTGCTTATGTCATAAGTGGACAGGTGAGAAAGAAACCAGATTTTTGTCTTTTTCCGGTTCGTGCATTGTCATAAAGTGACAGGAGACACCTAATAATCCTACTATTGCCTGTGTTATTAAAATTAATTAAACAACAAAATACAGCTTTAACAAAGATAAAACTGTAAATTTCTGTACCTGAATACTACTGTTAGACTTTGTATCTTTGTTTAGTATCTTTGCTTGTAATTTGTGTATTTGTTCTTATTTTATTACGGACTGTTCACTTGTTTTTAATTGTTATGAAGCATAGGAGTCATTCAGATCCAAGCACAGATTGTCTTTATTAAACAGAGTAGTCACCAGGCAAGGGTCATACACCAGCAAAAACAGCAGAGAAGATCAGGCAAAATTGTGGTCAATAAACAGGCAGGATATCAGGGCAGGCAGCAAACAAACAGGATACAGGAACCAGGCAGAAGTGTTGTGTTAGTGTTTTTGTTATTCTGAGGAAACATGCTTAATTTAATTAATTTATGATGCTCTGTGGCCTAACAGCAAATTATAAAACGTTATAATGACAAAATGAAGGTTGCAATACTAAGGTTGTCCACTAGGCGGAGGCATAGAATAAAAGCCTAATATTTTCCTTCAGTTTCTAATCAGTTAGAATGACATAAATGCAACAAAAGAACAATTATACTTACTTTGAAATGGTGCAGTAGATCTTCACTCTTTGAATGTCCCATGAACTGTGATCCCAGATAACGGGACTGGACACAACCAGCCTCCAAAAAAATTGAACATGGACATCTAGTTGTCTATTTTTTGTTGAGTGGTTTAAACTCTCATCAAACATCAACACAAATGGTCCTGCATTGTTAACTGCAGTAATCAGTTGATTTTTGAAGTATGGGGCAAGTCCAAATTTTAAAATGTAGCTGGTTTTGTCCTTGCCACAAGAGAAAGATTTGACGATTTCAGAATCAGGAAACATTGCCTGGAACAACTCAGAAACACCTTCATTGGACGCGTAAGAGTGGTGATGGACAGCTGTGTTCAGACACCAGAGCACCTCCGCCTGCAAAGTCGCATTCAAGCCAAATGTTGATCAAATGTCGCTCGATTTTGCTGCGGTAACGTTAGCTGCTCCACAAACGTTGGTGACAGCATCAGTTGTCGTCGCAACGTTACTACTTGTAGATTTGTCGGTCACGCCAAAGTAACTAGACATAGTTGTTTGCTGTTTGCGGTCTTACTCTTACCGCCGATTTGTGGCCGTCACACTGCATATGGGATTTTACGGTGCTAACTCCCATTGTCCCCAACTTAAATGCTTTTCTGCAAACACCGCAAAATCCTTCATCATTTTTACCACTAAAGGGCTGCAGCCATGTCTTGAAATTTTCGTTTTCCAGCCATTTCAGTTGGAATTTGCACTTTCCCATTTTTCCTCAGACCTGTCGTCCACCGCTATACAAAATGCCCGCGTCACCTCCGTATCACTGCAATTTTGCTCCGGCCGAAACCAATTACAAACTGGTTCCATGTGTTTATCAGACTAACGTACATTTTGCGACAGCAAATAAAATAATTAATTATGAAGGCTATAATCAAAGAAATTGATATAAAATTCTCTTCAAAACTATAAAAAAATTTAATGCCTGTAGGAATCAAATGTAATGCTTTTTGCCTTTTAAGGCCTTAATTTTCGCAAAATCCATTTAAGGACTTATAATGCTTTTTAATGCCCTGCGGAAACCCTGATATATAAAATAAATGTAAAATAAAACTGTTAAAATATTTAAACTTAGATTGACCTGATGTTGACAATCAAAATGAAACCTCCTTTTACTGATGTTTGGGGTGTTGAGGGAGGTCCACCTGAGAGTGGCACTTCCTTCGCTTAATTTGCACCTCCAACTCGACGTCAACGCAGGAAGGGTCATAATAAGATATCTGTAACTAAGGATGCAGCCAATGAGCTGTCTTGGTTAATAAAGAATATAACCATTTAAAAGTGTTCTGCTGAATAAAGAGGTTGTTGTTCATCTCTGCATCTCTCAAACCACATGAGAGAGCCGTGACAAGAGTCATTATCCATAAATACAAAGGATCTGTTGTATCTTCAGTTGCTTGCTAGAGAACAAGCCGCTGGCTAGACATAGTCATGCTTGCACAGAAATAGCAGGACTACTCTTGCTAGAAACAGCAGTCATGCGCTTGATATTAACCCTCTGGAGTCTGAACAGTTTTCTGGGCCCTGGGGGTGTTCTGACATGCTCTGACATTTGTGCTTTTTTCAGTTGCTTATTAACATATTAATGGCAAAGGTGTAAATTCACTCTATATAGCACAAACAGGACTACAATAATATGTGAGCCACATGTATGTACATGTTTTCATTTTTGAGAGAATAATGTTTATGCGTGGTTATCGAAAAAACTAAAAATTAAAGTTTTTGAAATAAGGCCACAAAACACATACTAAATATGTGGCAATGAGACTTTTGACTAATGGATGTGGTCGCCTATAGTTTTTTCTTCAAAATTATGTGAAAATAGTCTTGCTTTATCGTTCACATAAAACCATACATTGATTTGAATTGATGTAAAACAGGTTTTGCTTGGAAAGCCAATATGCGAGGGGGGCGTGAACGAGGAGTGGTTTACACCTGAGAATACAATGTCCCACCCACTCTGCATAATGACTCTGCATAATGAGCCATTCATTCAGGTGTGACACTGACTGAGCCACAATGCAAGGACAAAAGATTATTTAGAAGAAAACTTATATTGACCATTTAAGATTTTGCTTACATATATTTATATATTATATTACAATAATTACAATTTCAACAATATTTCAAGTGTACTCTTTCTTTGTAAAAATAAATTATTATAGGCCTACATTTTATCTATGTATTCATTAGTTTGAATATAGCCAACATTGGAACAGCTAACATCTTAGTTGATGACTTTATTTTTGACAAAAATAGTATTTTATATATAGAAATTGCTAAACAAAAGCTTATTTGACGAGGCAGTGTATTCTACAGTAAAAACTGTATATTTCTTAAACTTTATAAACTTTCATATTTCGCCTGACTGTAACGTTGTTTTCATGAAATATTAGGGCATATTTTTAATTAGCAGTTTAATACGTTGCTTATACAAATAGCCTACATTTTATTTCAACATATTTCAGTCGATTTTTACTCATCTCAGTATAGCAATACAGTTTGCTAAAACATCATCATTCATTCACACGCGCGATTTAAATTTAAACTGTCTTTGCCAGCTGTGGTAAACAGCGCGCATCTCTGCCGTTCATTCATTCATAAACAGAAAACCACGTGAAGAAATTCACATGAGAAGGAAAAAAAACCGTACAGTATTCCTCAGCTTGCTCCTCGATATACCCACACTTCTGAGGGACATTTCCATTATTATTATTCCTCACAGCGCTGCAAGACGGTGTAAACAAGTAATGATCTGAATAAACTTGTGTGTTTTCTCGAGCTGATATGGGGGCGTTCACAGAGGATTGCGCGGATTGCCTCAGCCATTTGCGTTTGAATAGCGTGCGCTCTCCGTGGGCGTCAAATTACATTTGAATCAGCTGTAATGAGCTTGACTGGAATCGCTCTCTTTTAATACAGATTTCACAAGATGAGAATATTTGTTTTTTTATATAAATTACTTAATTTAAAAGAAGAGAATTCAAGCTTCATGCCTGTGTGTCTGTATGCCTGTTTGACTGAGTATTCGCTGAGGTACAGTTCATTTTCGGACGCGTTTCAGAATGGACTTTACTGACAGAGAGAAGGCAGAACTCGCTTAGTGATTATTTTTCTTTATTTGGCAAAAAGCACAACACTTTGTTTTTATTGTGAGTATACACAAAAATAATACACATTTAACAGAATCGATTGATGTATGAAACTCCTATGGAAAATCAAAGTCAACAGAGTATTTATGAGTTTCTTTTACACTGATAAAAAAAAGCGAGCTGGTATCGCCGGCGATACCGTCGACCTCAGGGGGTTAACTATGATGAAGACGGCTGAATTCAGACTATAAAGGAAGAGAGACCTGGGTAGGGTTGCACCAGCCGTTCATAAGTTCTTTCTTAAATTGGAACGTAAAGTCCACACTAGAGGCTTAGTAAGTACTAGCTAGTTCGTAACTAACTCTGAACTTCATTCCGTTGCACCATTTGTTCGTAAGGCAGAACATAGCAAGTAGGTCGTAAGCTCTCCGTAAAGTAATGCCTAGTCGCATAAAATGACGTTTAGCCTCGGTTATCCAATAGCAGCCTTCAAATACGTGAGCAGATGTTGTGTTGAAATGCTGTGAATTTCAGTTTATCCTTCATTCTTTTGCCTCACGTTACTAACGGTAAAAATAAGTTTCCATTGAATACGATACTTGATCATGAATAGCATAAGTGTATGTAACATTCAGAAACTGTATTTGAAATGAAATGAATAAGGATCAATGAATAAATATTGATACAAAAAGCATAAGAAATTACGTTTATTGATTATGACTGATATTTGACATGCACACTAGAGCCCTGCGCGGGACTGTTTTCTTCATCCCGCTCCCGCCCGCGCCCGCCGAATTTCTGACCATTACCGCCCGCTCCCGCAACGTATGTGTTTCACTCCCGCCCGCTCCCGCAATATGTATGTCCACTCCCGCCCGCACCCGCAAAACTCTGAGAATTTATTCCCGCACAATAATAGAGATGCATTGATTTTGTGTCTTCTCCCGTCCCGCAGGAAAAAAAACACATATTTGTATTGCTATTATTAAAGAGATTCATGGGGTTGTTTGTTTCGTTTCCCTGGCCGGCATAGCCTACTGGACACATCCACACAGGATAATGGAGGAAATCGAGTGTGCTGTTTTTGGATAGTTTTGTTTTCGTTTTTGCTGTTTTTTATTCAGGATACTCTGTCTTGCGCGTGCAGTGATGACGCAGTGAATAGTGATGCTTCTCTCTGAACAATCAGCAGTCTGCCGTGTTTTCACGTCACATTTTAGTATCGCCTCAGCTTGCCCAGAACCCCGCCGGAGGTGGTACGAAAAAAAGTACCTGGAAGCAGATACAGTTACAACTTTTACACAGTGGAAAACCAAACAAAGGCGAGTCGAGTCGAGCCGAGCCGAGGTGAGCTGGTAGCCTACTGTGTAGTGGAAAAGCGCCATTATTGACATCTCCATCATGTTGCAAGGCTACCTCCCGATCCCGCAGTGTTTTTTTTAGCCGCCCATTCCCGCCCGCAGCAAAGTTCAAACCGCCCGCTCCCGCGAGATTTGCGTTGGGTCCCGCGGGACCCGGCGGGACTCAATCCCAATGCAGCCCTCTAATGCACACCATGGACCAATGCACACAGCGACGTGCTGTTTAGGATGGGTGTGTGTTAAAGATAGCCTCTAACAAAGTAATCTTTTCACATAATGTTCTCTCTCTTAAAATGTAAGCGAGTGTAAATGTCTGCATTATCATATATGTATTAAGAATTGAAGTATGTCAGGTAAAAGAAGAGCTTATTGATGCAGTTCAGTGTGTTTGATATTTTATTCCATCCGTTACTCCTGTTCGGAGGCTGCCGTAAATATTTAGTTTAAACGTAGAGTTACCCTTCAACTAAGTTTAATGGTGCAACGCAACAAATATTTAGAAGTGCGTAAGTCGTAACTTAGTGTCCATTTACGTCAAAACTAGGCTAAGTTATAACTTACGAACAGCTGGTGCAACCGGCCCCTGGACAGGACTCTTTGCTCTTCCTTGCAATCTCCAGTCTGATACAGCCAGCAGTTATCAGATGCAAGAAGCTTTAAGCCTAGCTAGTATCTCTCTGTTAGTTAGTATTAGGGATGTTAACCGATGACCGTTTGACCGATGGTTGACCGTATCAACGTTAACCGGTCAAAGTTGTCGGTAGTCAGTAAAAAAAAAAAAAAAAGTGATCTCTAAATTAGGCTATTATAGACAGTGGACTAAACGCTACTACAGTTAGCCATCTCATTCCAAGATCTTTTTGTGTGAAGTGAACAAATCCCTCACACTCAGTTTTTCATAACTCACCTGTTTGTACTTAATAAACCAATAAAAGCATTTGGCGCGAGGTCACAGCGTTTGGGTTCGCGCGCTCACAAGATTTGCGAAAAGTAAAGGCTACAGGCTAAAACACTCGAGGTTAGAGCCAGGGCAGACGAAAGGATGAAGCGTGCAAAGAAGTGTGTGGGACCATTTCACCAAAAAGAATGACACAGATGTAAGCTGCAACTTGTGTGATACAGTGCTTAAATACAGTAGTAACACATCATCTATTAGGGCTGCAACAAACAATTATTTTGATAAACGATTAATCTAACGGTTATTAGAACGATTAATCGACTAATCATCAATTATTTTGCCGACTAATCAGTAAGATTGAAACGATTATTCAGCTTTTTCAATTAGTTAAAACAGTGAGTTATACATATTCTAACTATAATATATAAAAAAAGAAAATCACTGGTTAAAATTCACTGGCATTGGTTAAATATTCTGTTCTCTTTCAATAGAAAAAAATAAACAAAAAAATAATCAGCTGCATTACAGACAAACTTAAACTGCAAACAATTATTATAAGAATAAAATAAAAGAAAAAAATTGACATGACAATTGAGCTGACAGAGACATTCTCATTCAGCTTTTAATTTACAGTATAAAAAATTAACTGACATGATATTCTCATTTTGTAAGTCTTCATGAATATGGAACAAAATACAGGCAAGTGATAAGACTGTAATACCTAATAATAAAAACAGCCCTGACTACTAAGCTCGATCAAGCTTTATTCTATGCAAAAATAAATCATCACATTCCTGTAATTATATTATTATTGTTAATGTTATTGCTATTATTAGTAGTATTGCATTCTCTAATAAAGAGATTTACTGCTATATATTTATCTCCAGCTGGAGAACATTCACCTCTCACTGGCTCTCTTGTGCCGGGGTGTTTCCTCTTTAAGTGCTTTAACATGCATGTTGTGCTCCCGTGAAAAGCAAGTTCCGCCTTGCATGTATTGCACATGACAGCATTCTTGGTTTGAAGTTTTGTGAAACTTTCACACACCTTGCTAGTTTGGATTCGTTTGCACTCCGTCATAATTCGCGCTGTGTTTTCTTCTACCCACATGATGACCTTTCACCTCATTCCTCACGCTGCACGCACATTTTTTTTTTATTTCGCGCGGCTATGCGCACTACCAGAGGATGTCTTCAAATCTGCGGCTGCTGGTAAGTGGCGTTTCATTCTCAGCGAAGTGATTTTGATGTTCGTTTACTTATTATTATTTTACAAGGACGACGTGAAGAGAGAAGGCAGAGATGTTGTTTATATTGCTGTGTGTAACGTTAGGCTATAGAAGTAACTGTTTTCCTGAATGCCATCAAGATTGAAACCGAGACTGATTTCATAGCAGGTCAATAAACAAATAGTTAAAATTAAGTCACTTACATTTTAGACGCAATGACTATTTTTGTTCTGTTTTAGCAGCGAAAATAGTTCCAAACAAAGATCACTGCAGAACCATAGCGCATCTCACAGCAACACTTGTTGCATTACTGAATGATTCAGCATTTTGAACGAATCGGTTGAGTCAAAGATTCAATTACCCATTCATAAACTGCCTCGTTCTGAATAAATCAGCCGTTTGAATGAATCATTTGAATGAATGACTCAATGACTCGCTCATTAAGACGGTCGCCTGCCGCCTCCTACTGGCGGTTTAGTTTTATAAAGTATCATTCTTTTCAACAATCCTTATTTGTATATTCAAAAATATTTAAAATAATCCAAATTAATACAGTTATAATTTTTCAATGTTAATTATTTAATTTGATTGGTAACAGCCTAGTGTCTTATTATTTTAATTGAATATATTGATCAAATTTGAGAATTTGAAATGAAAGATGGAGCATACATTTAATAAAAATAGTGGAAAAATGCCCTTTTTAAAAGGTACAAAAAATTAGTGTTTTCAAAGTGATGTAATGAAACATTGACAATTTAAGTTTGAAGGGAGAAAAGCCTCTGTTTAGGCTATTAAGGAAATGTAATTTTGCCAAAAGAAGAACTTTTATTTTAAATAAATGTTCGTTTTAAATCAGCCTACTTCAGTGTGATATGTTACCATATTATCATGCTTAACACTGAGAATTTGAATAATTGTAATGTGATGATCAGATGCAGATATCTAAATCAAAGAATATGGGTGATTTGCGGGTGGATTATTTATTTTTAACAGTGGATTCAGGTGACTCAAAGTGCACCAAATTAATGAATTTATCTTTAAAATGTACAAAAAAATTTTACGGGGGGGGGGCATGCCCCCGGACCCCCCTAGAGGTACCACACTCCACCAACAAAAATAATGTGGGAGACACATTAGGCTATATGATGATCTACAAAAAAATACTAGTTTAATTATCTTATTATTAAAATACATTATTAGGATTTTTACCACCTCCGCCTCATTTTGAGGCTGTAAAAACCCTGTTACTGTATTTTGATCACAGCCCTATTTAAAGCCTTGTTCCATGTGCCCCCTTTTATACTTTGAGCACCTGCCCCTCCAGAGGTCTCTGCACGGCCCTGCTTGTCTGGTTCCTCACATGGTCAGATTCTCTTTTCCTACACTCTTCGACTGCGCTTTCTTTGTTATTTTCCATCGTCGAGTCTTCCAAGAATTACGTCTGAAATGCGCGCAAGTGTCTTCGTGCTTCATGTTGTTGTTGATGTGTGTGACATCGTTGACGTAAAGCAAGTCGTGTTCTCGCGAGATTTGTCGGGGCCGCCTCTCTCAAACTTGCATTGCTGGTTTTTCCAGCGGCGTCCCCCCCAACCTCTACTACCAGGATTATTCGCCCTACTAGGAGTTTGTTTACCACCGAAATGACTTTGAAGCTGTTATATTAAGGTACAATTCTTGCATAGTGTGCCTTTAATCAGTGGTTCAGAGCGTGTATCAAACTCACGTGATTTCAGTAAATGAGGCTTTGTTGCCTCATAACCGTTTCAAAACGTCAATGATCTCTGTGAACCCATCATGCGGTGAACCATTCAACAAGTGTCTATGGGTTTTACCAGATTTATCAGTTTTAAACAATTTTAGACATTTTAATGAAACATTTGTATAATTAAAAAGAATAATAATAGTTAATAATCTCTAAAAAAAACATTTCCTTCAATAACACGTTTGCAAAAGGTGTTATGACGCATGTTTAGCCTGAGTTTCTGTTGCATTTACACTGTACTAACCAGCGTGTGGCGTTTCGAACACTTCGAAATAGTGAATAATTATTTATGAAGCAATTGATTCAACTGATTTGAACCTTTGAAAAGCTTAGTTTTTCCCATCACTACACTCTAAAAAATCTTGGGGATTTTTTTTTAGTAAGTTTGTGAATATTTTTAATAAAAAGGAAAAACGAAATAAAACGAATAGCGATACATCTGTTAGTTATTGTGGCTGCGTTGTGTCACGTGACAATCATGACGCCATGGAAACAAGGGGTCAGTTAAAATATTTTTAAAGGGGGGGTGAAAAGCTATTTCATGCATACTGAGTTTTTTACACTGTTAAAGAGTTGGATTTCCATGCTAAACATGGACAAAGTTTCAAAAATTTAATTGTACGTTTGAAGGAGTATTTCTGTGCCAAAAACTGTCCTTCCGGTTTGTCACAAGTTTCGGAAAGTTTTTTTTCGAGTATGGATCTGTCTCACGTAAGATGGGGCGGAATTTCCTTATATGGGTCCTAAGGGCACTTCTCCGGTAAGATCGCGGGCGCGCGCGCACTCGTAGACCAGAGCAAGAGAGAGAAGAGAGCGAAAGCAGTACCTCATCAAAACACTCTGCTCGGCCTTGGAAGTCAATGTCACCAAAGAAGTGTGTTTTTGGTTGCCAGGGCAAGAAAACCCTGCACAGATTCCCAAATAACCCAGCGTTAAGGGACCAGGCGTTTTTTTTCTTTTTCTGAGCATCATCAACGGAGCTGTGTAAGACTTTGTTCCCTGGATTTCAATGATGATTGTTTTATAAACAGCCCAGATCGACGGATTTGCAGATCGTCTAATGCTTAAGGATCGAGCAGTCGCAATAATAAAGGTGAGTAAAACTGATAAAACTGCTTCAAATGTCTCTGTGTTGTTAGTGTGGCGCGTTAGCACATAGCTTTAGCTTCGCCCACACACGGCCATAGACAGTATAGCACACGGCCCGCATCCAGCCGCTCGAATTTTTCTGAAAAAACTCGGTACAGCCTATCTGTCTTTTATAAATATAATAAAACTAAATACTTTTTGGAGGTATGAAGGATGCAATACTACTCTATAGATACTCAAGATTAACAGGAGATTGAGTGAAAATTAGTATTTCACCCCCCCTTTAACTTACGCGTGAAAAGGGTTGATTTTAAAATACATATATATATATATATATATATACATATATATATATATATATATATATATATATATATATATATTCTAAGTAAACAACAATAGCCCAAGTTTAATTCTGCATCCATTTTTAGGTGTGCCAGCTGCCACTGTGGGTGATACAGGGCCGTGATGCGAGTTACCTAAACGAGTCTTGCGTCTATCTTTTCGCATGATGCCATGCATAAAATTCTATGAACTATTTTTATTTTTTTTATACAGAAAATAAATGCTTGGAAAGTTGAAATATGTTCTCAGAACTGCACACTGATTGTTTATGGACAGATTATGGAGTCAGTCACAAAGTTTGTGTTTACGTCACTCAAATTGCTTTTACGTCGCTTAGCCAGCTACAGAGACACTGGTAACCAGGCAACAGACAAGTGACCAATCCG
Source organism: Abramis brama (assembly GCF_963993115.1). Taxonomy (NCBI): domain Eukaryota; kingdom Metazoa; phylum Chordata; class Actinopteri; order Cypriniformes; family Leuciscidae; genus Abramis; species Abramis brama. The sequence continues at coordinate 65,287,682 of NC_139963.1, read as the reverse complement.
ATGTCACTACACACATTAAACCATCACGGTTCGCCACGGTCAGCCAACTGTGCTGAGAGTTCAGGGCCGAGAACGGTTTGTAATTGTGCCGTGCCGCACCAGGCTCAAGTGGAAAAGCAGCTTTTGTTTCTCAGCACATAAAGATGAACTACTTACCGTGATCTCAGACTGCGGTGATGTGGTTTCTCCGCTGCATGGATCTTCATGTGTCGCTTCAGATCACTTTTATCAGAGAAACTCTTTCCACACTGTTCACACGTGTGCGGCTTCTCTCCAGTGTGGATCCTCTCATGTGTTTTTAGATTAGCTGACCGACTAAATCTCTTGTCACAGTGTGAACACTTGTAAGGTTTTTCTCCAGTGTGAATTCTCTCGTGCATTTTTAAACAGTTCGCTGAAGTAAAAGTCTTCTCACACTCAAAGCACATGTACTCTCTCACACCAGTGTGTCTTTTCTGATGTTTTTGTAAATATGGCAGCTGTGAAAAACTCTTTCCACACACAGAACATGAATACGGCTTCTCCTTCATATGAACTGCCAGGTGTGTCTTCAGGGCTGATGCCCACATGAATGTTTTTCCGCATTGATCACATGAGAACGGCTTCACTCCGGTGTGGATCCTCATGTGAACATTAAGAGTATGTTTTCGTGTGAAACTTGTTCCGCATTGATCACATGTGAACGGCTTCTCTCCAGTGTGGATCCTCATGTGACACTCAAGTCTTTGTTTGCTTAATAAACTCTTTCCACACTGAGTGCAGATGAATGGCTTTTCTCCAGTATGAAATCTCATGTGAATCTCAAGATTTTTTTTGGCTGTGTAACTTTTTCCACACTGAGTGCAGGTGAAAGATTTCTTGTCTTTTCTTTTCTTTAAATTTTTTTTTTTTTTTTGAAAAATTCAAAGGTTTTTCTCCAGGTTTGACATGATGTTCCTCCTTCACTTCACTCAGTTCTTCACTCTCCTCCTTCACTTCACTCAGTTCTTCACTCTCCTCGCTCTCTTCCATCAGGTCTGACATGAAAGAGAAAAAGGCATTTCATTTTCAGTGCATCAAAACAATTCCAAGAAAGATATGAAGTGAAAGGACATACATGTCAACCACGATGTAACAAAGTAGACAACTGCTATAAATATAACAATAATTTCTATGCTTTTTTATAAGGGTGTATTCACACCTGTCTTGTTTGGTTCGATTGAATTGAACTCAAGTTCGTTTCGCCCCTTGGTGCGGATCTTTTGGGCAGGTGCGAATACAGCAATCGCACTTGGGTGCTGACCGAACAACTATAAAACGAACAACCGGATTCAAACGAACTCTGGTACGGTTGTTTAAGGTGTGAACATGACCTGACCCAATTGCAGAAAGCACTACGTCATTTTTGACAGGATCAGATTTTTACCATGTAATTTGGGGATTTATCAAACTTCGTCAGACATTAGTGCAAATGCTCATGCAGGCAAGACTGACAGATCTCTCTTCTCGCAGTGGATCGGACACCTGTAAGATCAAAGACTGATAGACGCTCGTGCACGGTGTTGCTAATATATGCTTTTATATGAAAATAAATACAATGAACAAGACACCCAAAGTAGCCTACTTGTTATTTAATACCAATCCAAATACGTGTTTATCAATAATTTTTTCTTTAAAGGTGCTCTAAGTGATGTTGGGTGATGTCACTTCTTGTTGACGTTCGAAGTATTGTCCATGAGGCTAGCTAGACCCCCCAAACCCCACCCCCAAATCCTTCTTGTCGGTTATTGGCTGGAACAGTTTGTTATGTTTTCGTGGTGCGGGTGAGCCCAGTTTGTTTCTCTTGCTGTTTGTGGAGCCTGTGGTGTCTAGAGAGACCGCGTTTTTTTACAGTGTGTTCAGGGAACAGGCAGCTAGCGGATGGTGAGGAGATGTTTGCTGTATGTGACAAAAAATATTTTGGCCTAAAAAAACGCGTGACATCACTTAGAGCACCTTTAATACAGACATTTTTTAGATATCATTTTTTTTCATAAAAATTACATCACATAACCCATATAGAGATCGCACTGTCAGAGAGTTTGGGAATATTCACACATAATTTATACACATAAAAACATGATATCAGAGTTTTAAAATCAAACATTGTGTCCTCAAGAGTTAGGCGATCAGTCTATACAAATTCGTATTCTATTATAAAGATAATATCGTTCAGGAACCGGTATCGAAATCAAGGTACCGGTATCAGTATTGGTATCGAAATTTTTTGAACGATACCCAGCCCTACTTTCCCAAGAATCCAAGGTCTAGTCAGATGATTATAATAAATGTTTAACAATATTTATTAAAATCCATCCATCTTCCTCCGCTTATCCGGGGCCGGGTCGCGGGGGCAGCAGTCTAAGCAAAGATGCCCAGACTTCCCTCTCCCCGGACACTTCCTCCAGCTCTTCCGGGGGGACACCGAGGCGTTCCCAGGCCAGGCGGGAGACATAGTCTCTCCAGCGTTACCTAGGTCTTCCCCGGGGTCTCCTCCCAGTGGGACGCGCCCGGAACACCTTCCCGGGAAGGCGTCCAGGAGGCATCCGAAACAGATGCCCGAGCCACCTCAGCTGACCCCTCTCGATGCGGAGGAGCAGCGGCTCTACTCTGAGCTCCTCCCGAGTGACCGAGCTTCTCACCCTATCTCTAAGGGATCGCCCAGCCACCCTGCGGAGAAAGCTCATTTCGGCCGCCTGTATCCGGGATCTTGTCCTTTCGGTCATGACCCAAAGCTCATGACCATAGGTGAGAGTAGGAACGTAGATTGACCGGTAAATCGAGAGCTTCGCCTTGCGGCTCAGCTCTTTCTTCACCACGACAGACCGGTACATCGACCGCATTACTGCAGAAGCTGCACCGATCCGTCTGTCAATCTCCCGTTCCATCCTTCCCTCACTCGTGAACAAAACCCCAAGATACTTAAACTCCTCCACTCGAGGCAGGAACTCTCCACCAACCTGCAGTGAGCAAGCCACCCTTTTCCGACTGAGGACCATGGTCTCGGATTTGGAGATGCTGATTCTCATCCCAGCCGCTTCACACTCAGCTTCAAACCGTCCCAGTGCATGCTGAAGGTCCTGATTTGATGAGGCCAACACGACAACATCATCCGCAAAGAGCAGAGATGAAATTGTGTTGTCACCAAACCTGACACCCTCCGGCCCCTGGCTGCGCCTAGAAATTCTGTCCATAAAAATTATGAACAGAACCGGCGACAAAGGGCAGCCCTGCCGGAGTCCAACATGCACCGGGAAGAAGTCTGACTTACTGCCGGCAATGCGAACCAAGCTCCTGCTTCGGTCGTACAGGGACCGGACAGCCCTTAGCAAAGGACCCCGGACCCCATACTCCCGGAGCACCCTCCACAGGCCGCCGTGAGGGACACAGTCGAATGCCTTCTCCAAATCCACAAAACACATGTGGACTGGTTGGGCAAACTCCCATGAACCCTCCAGCACCCTGTAGAGGGTATAAAGCTGGTCCAGTGTTCCACGGCCCGGACGAAAACCACACTGTTCCTCCTGAATCTGAGGTTCTACTATCGGCCGTATTCTCCTCTCCAGTACCCTGGCATAGACTTTCCCAGGGAGGCTGAGAAGTGTGATCCCCCTATAGTTGGAACACACCCTCCGGTCCCCCTTCTTAAAAAGAGGGACCACCACCCCGGTCTGCCATCCCAGAGGCACTGTCCCCGACCGCCACGCGATGCTGCAGAGACGTGTCAGCCAAGACAGCCCCACAACATCCAGAGACTTGAGGTACTCAGGGCGGATCTCATCCACCCCCGGTGCCTTGCCACCGAGGAGTTTCTTGACTACCTCGGTGACTTCAGCCCGGGTGATGGACGAGTCCACCTCTGAGCCCTCAGCCTCTGCTTCCTCAATGGAAGACGTGACGGCGGGATTGAGGAGATCCTCGAAGTATTCCTTCCACCGTCCAACGACATCCTCAGCTGAGGTCAACAGCTCCCCACCTCTACTGTAAACAGCATTGGTAGGACACTGCTTCCATCTCCTGAGGCGCCGGACGGTTTGCCAGAATCTCTTCGAGGCCAGCCGATAGTCCTTCTCCATGGCCTCACCGAACTTGGCTCCTCTGAATACGATCGAATTTCCAAAACAGCCTCTGCTGAAGAACTTGTATTTGTCACAAGACCTGCAACTTGTTCATCGAAATCACCCCACACTAAGCTTTCTTGTGTTTCTTGTGGTGCTGCTGCTGCCTGTTGCTGCTCTGGTTGATGTGCTGAGGAAGATCTCACTCTCCCAGTGGCATTTTTGAGTCTCTGGATGGCTTCATTTGCTGCATGATCATCTGAAAAGGCCTTTTTTTTAATCTTGGGTCTAGTGCAGATGCTTCTGAGAGCAGATGGTGAAATTCCACCTTGTGGAACCTGGTAGCCATGTCTTTGGTAATTGCTTCAAGCATGTCCATTATAGGTTTTCTGAACCCTCCCGATCTCAGGTATCTTGTGCTTATTTTTTGGAGACTCCGTGAAAGCAGGATCACCTTTGAGGCAGTCACATAGCTATAGGGAGCAAAAACAACATTTGAATTTAATAAATACAGTATAAAAATCATTAATGAATAATACTAATTTTCCGGCATTACTGTGGCAATAACAATGCCACTTATAATTTATCTTTACATTTTACAGTCTGCAAAAGCTGTTTGCAAAACAGTTTTTTTGTGTTATGCTAATAGTGTAATAAAAGTAAAATTAAATTATTAAATTAAATTAAATTTGTTATAATAATGATTTTTCTAAGAGTATTGTTACATACCTCTCACCACTGATTTCAATTGTGACCTCTTCAAATGGTTTTAAAACCTCACAGGCCTCTTCCATTTCTTTCCACTCATCCTGTGTCAGAGTTTCCAGTCGAGAATTTACTAGTGCAAGTGTGGTGATGATGGCATCCTTGTTATCAAGAAATCTCCGTAACATATAAAATGTGGAGTTCCATCGTGTTGGGCAGTCTTGTTTCAGTTTTAACTCTGGCAAGCCCATCTGCTGCTGAGTTGCCTTGAGTTTTTCAGCTGCCACTGTGCTTCGGTGCATGTACTCCACAATTGCTTTAATCTTATTCAGTGTATTTTGGATTACATTAAGTCCACCCCTCACAATCAAGTTAACTGTGTGGGCAAAACATGGCAGATGCTTCCATGAGGTTTTGTGAATGGCCAGGGTTATGTTGTGAGCATTGTCAGTGACACAAGCTACTATTTTGTCTGTTATGTTCCACTCTCTGGCAATTCTTAAAAGAGTGTCTGCCAGATTATCTGCAGTGTGTCTTTCAGTAAATTCAAAACAATCTAACAGACATGTCTCCATTTTAAAATTGTCAATGAAGTGGCATGTGACTGACATGAAACCACATGTGGCCCTAGATGTCCAGCAGTCGGTTGTGAGGCAGACAGCCGATGCCTTGCCAACTTTGTCCATAATTTTTTCACGAACCTTTGAAAACATTTCTGGAATTATTGTTTTTGACAGGGTCTGCCTGCTGGGCAAAATATAGGATGGGTTTAAGGCCTTTGTAAATGCTCTGAAACCTCTGTCCTCCACAATGGAAAAAGGTTGCAGATCCAATGCAATCATTCTTGCCAGGTCCTCATCCACTTTCTTTTGTCTTAGTGGGTCAATTGGCCGAGCCACAAAATGTGTTAGGGTGGCCTGTCCTGCTCGTCGTCTGTGTGGGACAGTTGTATGAGATGTGCTGGTAGTGGCAGGTGAGGTAGGAGGAGGTTGAGCAGTACTGGTACTGCTGGATGTTCCAGTCTCCTCCGCTTGTTCAGTTTCCCTTTGTGTCAGCTGCACAGTTGGATGCTTTACCTTTAGATGCCTGTTAAGGTTAGCTGTAGATCCTCCTTTAAATGACAACTGTGTTTTACAAATTGTACACAAAGCCTGTGTTGGAGACACCTCATTAAAATAATTCCATAATACACTTCTCTTTCTGGTGCCACTCATTTTGAAGTTATCAGATTACCTGATGTAGTTTGAAGATTTTAGTAAAAACTAAAATTTTAAGCTGTCTTTTATTAAACATTATATACTTTATATTTAACAGTTCATTTGACTCGTTTCGAACAACTGGTTCTTTTCATTCACGAACGACTCGTTCGTGAATGAAAAGAACCAGTTGTTCGAACGACGAACGTAATAATGAGAATAAGCAGAGGAGGATCACCTCCATCCAGTCTGAAAAGTGTTTCGGCCTGTAAAGTCCGGCTCAGTTTATTCTGTAGCGTCCTAAGACAAATAGTAAAGGCATGTTGGTAGATTAGCACCTGTAGAATTTCCTTTTGTTGAAACCCCAGAAAAAAAGTAGAAAGCTACTATTATTTTTAGATCCATGAGGCAGTTCGACATTTCCTTACTAAAAAAAGAAAAACACTGAAATAAAAACACTTCTACAAAATAGTTCTACAGAAGATTCTCGTAACTTTTACTTTATTCTACTAAAAGCTACTAATTACATCTTCAACAGTGTAATAAGATTACTGCACTATTTAAAAAGAGTAATTCCTTATTTTACTTTTAGAATAAAAAGTAATTAAATTACAATAATGCATTAATTAGTTAGTACTGCATTGCACCCAACAGCCAACACTGTAAAAAGTGATTCTGAGTTTTAGTCAGGTGGACAAGTAAAATCAAGTCCTGTCATGATGACGTATTATTTTAACAAATTTGAGCCAGACGCGCCATCGCCATTTTCTGCACGAGAAGACGAGATCACGACACGAGTTGCTGATGCGAGAAAAAAGAAGACGAAGGAGCTCTTATTTGAACGACTACAGATGGATTTTACACCCTGATTTGTTCTTTCTTTCATGTAAAAATTAGGCTTGTTTCGTTTGCGCTCACCGACCGCATATTGATTTCAGGCTATCACATTTGACAAACTAAGACAACTTGATTAGTAATCAGGAGCCACACGCACTGGCACGCACATTTTTGCTAGCTATATAGTGTGTGTATAGACACCGAGCTGCTGTCAAGACGTGAGCAGAAGGAGAAGTCGTCTTTGACTAGTAAAAATTAATGTTGGTAAATAGATAGAAAAGTGTACATATAAGTTACTTTTTAGTGTGTTCTTGATCGGATCTCATTATCGTTAGAAGCACAGAATGACCAGTAACGTTAATAACTGAAGCACCGCCGCCAGTCCATATTTGTTTACCATTACGAATAAAAATGCTTGAATTACTTATGTTAAACGCCCAGTTGTTATTTTTTCAAATGACATACCATAATGTTTTTGAGCACGTGCAAACGGTGCGTCTTCTGTAGGCCTATATAGGTAACTTGCCATGATTTTGTATTAGTATAATGTCAACTTTATGTAGTTCATAATCACATGATTAAACTTTTATGTCAATGGTGTTACCTGTGAAGCCCTGAAGAATCATGAATGTCAGGATTACGTTATTATATAAAACATTTTCACATAATAAAAGCTATATTTACAGCACTGCTCAATTTTATATTGACAGCAACATCATTAGTGTAACATTAAATGCATCACCAGAAACAGAATTAAAAAGTTTTAATATTTTTTTCCCTTTATTCCCTTCGATTATTCGATGTTGATTATTCCCTTAATGGGTGATTATTAATTACAAACAGGGCTTGACATTAACTTTTTTGCTCACTAGCCAATGTGGCTAGTGGTTTTCCAAAGTTACTAGCCACACAGCATTTTTACTAGCTACATTTTTGTTGTTGTGAAATTACCTGATAAAAGTTGACTATGGCGTGCTAAAATTTACTTGAACTAGATTTACAATCCTTTTAAATGTAAAACCACTGTACACACCCAAATCAAGACATAAATATATAACAATACAGGTCATTATCATTAGCTCTGATAAGGTTGTGTGCAGTGTAAAGCTCCTTTTTTTAAATAAAACCATGTATTATGTATTATATGTCGCCACATAGCCGCAAGCACAAGGCAACACTGTGTGCATGTAATACTCATTAGGGCTGTCAAAATTGATCAAAAATGACGTTCGAATATTCCCTCTAAAAAAAAACAACACAGCCTATATTCGAACATCTGGTTGCGCATTTTGTCAATGACGCGCATTACGTCAATAACAGGACAAATTAATACAAAGAGACATAACTACTTGTATAGGTAGTTTATTTAAGTTTAAACATATTTGACAACGTATTACCTAATACACAAAGCACAAAAACAAGTAAATCAACTAATGGCCAAGACCGCAGATCTCACTCTCGTTCGTTCGTTCACTCGCAGGCACTCTTTCTCTCTCTCGCCCTCACCCTCATGCTGCGTTCACACCAAATGCGAATAGAGCGTCTGGCGCGAGTGATTTCAATGTTAAGTCCATGTAAAGACGCGTTTACGCGCGTCTGGAGGTCTTGCGGCGCGAATGAGGCGTCACACTCTCTGCGCATAACGGTTTAAATGAACAACAACTAAAAGGAAGATGTTGAATGCTGATCTAGAGTTTTGTGCAAGCAATTTAAGGTCGTGACTCTTATATAGCAGGCTTCATTCAGTGATTGAAACAAATATTATTAACTTTAATTGAAGTTTTACAGTATACCGACATTGAACGCTCCGAGCGAGCTGTGCTGTGGTAAACGGAACTTTTCCTTGACATGAAACGGTAAATAATCAAACCAGTGGAAGCCTGCAGTGTATGAAACTGCTGTATCTAACCTACCTTATTCGTGCAATATCTATTCAGTCAGTAGGCTACAGTAGCCTACACTTTAGTAATGTTTCTGTTTAACGTTAACGCTTCTTCCTGTTACCTGACCCCTCAGACAGCGCGTCCACTCGCAAAGCAGACAGCCGCGCCTCTGCTACAGCGGGCGTTTTTCCACATTCGAATATTAATTTTCACCTTCTAAATTCTGTTTTTTAAAACTATTCGAATATATTTGAATTTAGAATTGACAGCCCTAATACTCATGGGAGTTATAGTGTCGTAGTGTCACACTTATTTCAGATGCCTTTTGAAAAGACAATTATTCAACCCGCCAAAGTGGCTAGTTGGAGTGACTATGTTACCCGCCACGAGCAAAATGCACCCGCATTTGGCGGGTTGGCGGGTGTTAATGTCAAGCCCTGATTACAAATTATCAATTCCGATTTTTTGCTCATTTGTGACATAGATCGGATGTGTTCTATGACCGCGTAAACAGGAAAAAAACAAATGCATTCATATTTTCAGGCCTCATTCATATGTGGAAATAAATCAGATATGTGCCAATGCGACTGTCATGTAAACGGATTTTCTGAGGCATTAGGCAACGTCTCCGCGGTTTAATGATGAGAGACACCCCGAATTTATTTATTTGATAAACATAAATAAAAATAAAGATGAATTTATTGACAAAGAGATACACAAGAGTAAAATATCACACTCACTAAATACTACTAAGGAAATTGACTAAACTACTAACAAAAAATGACTAACCTACTAAGAAAATTAAATCAATAATCAAACAGAAACTACAAACAACTACACAAATGGACGTTAACAATGAATGCCAAGTAGATGAGCAACGGATTGGACAAAGCAATGAATGAGTAATTAGAAGTCTATGGAGGAGTCAACTGTGGTCTTTCTAGATGCTGGTATGAGAAGCATTTGCTATGAATACAGATAATGTGTGTAATGTATCTATCTGCATATGATGACCCTAGATACAGTCTCTACACAAATAGCAATCTCATATAGCAACAACCTAATGCCCAGGCCTTTGGGAAGAGGTTTGGTTAGCTTATATTTACGTTCCACGTGGTCGGGTGATCAGTCCCTGTGATGGGCTACATCTTCCACTGGTATCTTTCCGTTCGCAGTGGGAGTAAACTGGATCGCTTTTCCAACAGTTGCAGAACCGCACTGAGTGCTGGATGTTCGCTGCTGGTCCATGTGTAATCCGGAGAACTGTAGGTCAGGCGGTGGTCGATCCGCAGGATCCTTTGCAGGCTAGAGGTTACAAAGGCAAGAGTCGTGCAGCTCAGGTGTTGAATGCTGAAGTCCTCAACAGAAGCGGTTGAGCTGCTTGAAGGTCCGTGCGGGTGAAGGTTTACTTGCAAGAGCATTCAGCAGAGGAACATATGGTTTCCATTAACATAGGAATGTATATCCCCTTATGCTGTGCTTGTATAAACACTACATTACAGTCTCTCCAGCACACACTCAAAGTCCCCCAAAGTCTCCCCCACATCTTCACAAAATACAATGAGTACAAATGATTATGAATGTATATAAAAAGTATAAAAGAGATACATAGTACTACTGATTATGAATATTAATAAAAAGTAATAATAATACTAAAAACAATATTAAATTGTGAAATTTATATCTTCAAGTTAATATCGTATTCATGTCTCTCTTAAAAGTGTTATGGCCTCTTCTTCAGCTTCTGAACTTCAAAGGTTATTTTCCAGTGTGTATTTTCTGGTGCTCTTTCAGTTCATCATCTGTAGTAAAGGACGTCAGCACTGAAACACACACTGCTGTGTCTTTTCTGCTGTAATATTACGAATTAATCTTCTCCTTTGTGTGAATCTTCAAGTGTTTCTTCAGGACTGATGCCCAAAGAAACTGTTTAGCGCACTGATCACAGTTAAATGGTCTTTCTTCAGAATGAGTAGACAGATTTATTGCCTTCTGTTTTTCCTTTCTTGTTCACGTCCATCAGGCCTAAAAGAAACATTAAATCATGTAAGATTTCAAATGAGAAACAAACATGAAATGATAAGTGAAGCTCAAAGTCAAGATCACTGATGATTTCAATAGTCATTTTTATCCCATAAAATCTGGTCAACAACTGCTGTGCACGATTATGATCTATTTTAATGTCATGAAGATGATTTGTGTTTTAAGTCACTAGTTTGGTCATGAAACTCTAGATGACGCAGACTTGACATGTGATCCGTAAGCAATCACATCGTTTTCCTACACGACACAAGCTGATTGGCCTCTAAGCTATGCAAAAGAAAAGAAAAATATCGACACCATTGGCAGATGGAAGAAACACGTGAAGGTGTGTGAAACTGTAGACCGTTGTGTAAAAGAAATGGCAATACTGCCTCTCATAAATAACATGAAGACTTCACAAAGCAAGTCTTACAATTAACAGCCTACACGAACACCCGTTTGATCGATCTGCAGTGTAAAACAAACTAAATCAAACAAAAATTACAACAGAAATGAAAATTAACACATATTTGCAAAAATGAAAAGTGAAATATATTCTGCAATAATATTGGCATGTTATGCAATTCATCCTCATAAATAATATGGTAAACAATGAAATAATGGTCAAAACTGATATTCTCGTCAATGTGTCCGTCTGGCGGAGCAGATATAGAAGCAATTAGATAGACAGATAGATAGATAATTAGGGAGATATATAGATAGATAGATGTATTAATTGTCCACTGGGGAAAGTTTTTTTCATAGTAAAAATTTCTTCATCAGCTACGGAATCATGGTATTCATGCATATGCCTTTAGTTTGTTTTATTTTTGATAAAATAACGTATGACGTATGTCTCAACCATTCAGAAAGCTGCAAGAAATTACATTTGCGCTGAACTATTTCCCATTTCTGCATAGATTATAACCGACATCTGTAGCTTGTCAGATGCAATTAAATGGATGGAAATAAAATGCCCCATCACAATGCTTAATGACACACAATGGCTGATCTTGCGCTCTTAGAAGATGTGGCAAATGGAAGGATACGGAGTGAACGCATCTTCAGACAGCAAGAAGACTTGCTGGCAAACAAGGACGAGTGGCTTATGAGCCGGTTCCGACTTCCTCAAGCCATCCTGTTGGACCTCTGCGGTCTTTTGGGCCCAGCGTTACAGAGGAGCACTCGGAGGAACCACGCCATGCCAGTCCCACTTCAAGTCCTAGCAACACTAGGATTCCTGGCGACTGGCACTTTTCAGAGGGAATTGGCTGATAGGTCAGGTATATCTCAGCCGACCCTTAGCCAGGTAATGCCAGACGTGTTAAAAGGCATAATAGCTTTGTCCCATGATTCCATAAAGTTTCCATACATGGCAGGTGAACAGGCAAACAAGAAAGCTCAATTCGCAGCTATGTACGGTTTCCCAAATGAAATGGTGCTATTGACTGCACTCATGTTGCCATAAGGGCACCGAATGTTAATGAAATTGCTTTCATTAATCAAAAGCATTTCCATTCAATCAATGTCCAAATTATTTGTGATGCAGATGTGTTGCTCACTAATGTAGTAGCTCAACCCATGACTCATTCATTTTAAGACACAGCAGTGTTGGATGCAGACTCGAGGCTGGTACTGTGCGTGATGGCTGGCTTCTAGGTACGTTTGATTAATAGACATTTCACATTTTACTGTACTTCAATGTCTTAACCCTTTCACTATCCTTGCAGGGGACAGTGGATATCCCCTCAAACAGGGGCTGCTTATGCCTTTCCTCAACCCACATAGTGCAGAGGAAAGGCACTACAACATGTGCCACAGCCAAGCTCACGCTATAGTGGAGCGCACCATCTGCCTGTTTAACCCTCTGAGGTCTGGGGTCTGAGCTGTTTTCTGGGCCCTGGAGGTGTTCTGACATGCTCTGACATTTGTGCTTATTTCTGTTACTCGTGACATTTTCATGGCTAAAGTCTGATTACACTGTATTCAGCACAAACTCTGCTACAATAATATATCAGCAGCATGTGTGTAAAAGTTTGTTGTTTTGAGATAATGACATTTATGCGTGGTTTGTGAAAATACAAAAAAAAATTCTCACTGAAATAAGGTCATGAAACCCATACTGATTATTTCTTCACAAGACTTTTGAAAATTGTATGACGTAGCCTAGAATATTTGCTGCAAAACTATGTGAAAAATCACCCTGACTGCTCATTCAGATAAGACAATATATTGATTTAAAAATGTTACGACGTGTTTTGTGTGAAAAAGCCTTATGCGGAAGCTCATTAATATGCAAGCTTTTCTCACCTGAGAAAGACAAAGACACTCCCCTAGCGGCCCTATTAGGAGCTATCAGGGCCCTATCATTCTGAGCAACCTTGCACAATACTGTAAATGAGGAGATTTAAAAAAGAATGGCTTTTAGATTGTTTGATTTATTTACAACACAACATAATCCAAAGATACACAACAAATGACAAAAAAGCATGTATTGAACACACTGATCCAAAGACAGAGACCTTTGTGCCATTCCTAAAAACATTGTACATACCTTTCATTTCCAAGGTGTTTGATTTTCACTTTACCATGTTCATAGACTCATGTGAATGTTGGATTTATTTACAACACAACATAATCCAAAGATACACAACAAATGACAAAAAAGCATGTATTGAACACACTGATCCAAAGACAGAGACCTTTGTGCCATTCCTAAAAACATTGTACATACCTTTCATTTCCAAGGTGTTTGATTTTCACTTTACCATGTTCATGTACAGAGACTCATGTGAATGTTGAAGTCAGCAGGAGTGGCATCTGGGCCCTGAAAAAAAAAAAAAGTGAACATGCTGATATCAAGAGAAACTATAGGCCTGCACGATTTTGGGAATACATTTTAGATTTTTCAGGTTAAAATTGCTTTTTAAAATTCACAGAATACACACACACACATAAATGTTTCCAACAATATATAATATAATGAACATTAGGTTTGCTGTGCCTTGTAGGCATAGGCTATGAGCAGTGCTGCATAAAATAATAATAACAATATAACCATAGCAGCCTATAAATCTTACAAAATATTTCAGTAACAACTAAGCTAGAGAAAAATATATTGATTATCATGTTACTTCAAATGTTTCCATTCGTTATAATGATATGAAATGAGATAATAGTAAAAACATGAAGCCGTTTGGTGCTTTTCAAATATGATACATTCAAACGTGATCACGCTCAAATATAAAACATTATGGTTACCATATACATATCTACATTTGAGCAGATATCCACAAACACAGTAACAGTAAACACGGGTCTAAATATTATAATATTCACCATATAGGCTAGCAACAGTTCAACTGCAATGTGAAATTTATGCAACAATAACAAACTAATATGTAAGAATTTCTTACCTTATTTCTTGTCTTCAAATCGCGTTCTTCTTCTGAGGTAATTTCAATGTAAGCTCACGGCGCTCGACGAAAAGCAGAGACTTGTGAAGTGTTTTGGTGTTTTGTTTCTGAGGTAATGAGCGCGATCGCGTTCCACGTGAAGATTTGCATGTGAATCTCTTTTGTGCGAGTGGGCGTGTTCAAATTAAAAATAATTAGGAAGCTTTTGAGAAGCTGGACATCTTGTTGGTTTTATACAAATTACTTAAAAAGAGAATATTTGTTTTCAGTTTGAATCCGATCATTTAAAAGTACACACTTAAATGTTTATAAAGGTATATGGCTCATAAATGTGTGACAAGTATTCGCTGAGTTTTGTTTCAGTTTATAGACGTGCTCAAGAAAAAAAAGTTCACCGCGACGGAGAGGCAGAACGCACACCCTGTTTATTTTCTTTATTTTACAAAAGCACAATGTTTTGATTTGATTGTAAGTGGACACATACAAAAGTAAAAATATCACAGATTCTTTTTTTATATTTCTTTTTTCTGTATGACCATAAATGACGGAGTAATTTAAGTTTATAGTGCTACAATGTGAAGAAAATCCGGCAAAACGCGCCGGCGCGTTTGTCGACCTCAGAGGGTTAAGGAAAGATGGCGCTGCCTCGACTGCACTGGAGGGAGGTTATTGTACACTCCTGAAAAGGTGTGCCAAATCGTGCTGGCATGTGCTGTGCTAATGTGGCACAGCTTAAAAACGTGCCTCTACCCCCTGACGCCGATTGCTGTGTTGGCCCCGACCCTGACCGCCATTCCCAGGCATTTGGGAACTCCTTGGCCACCTCGCTGATTTAATTAATGACTTCCGTCTGCATTTCGAGGACTGCATCGGTGAGGACACGTCCGCTGCTGGAGGCTTGAGAGCCGCATGGCTCGTGCCGTCCCCCTCCGCCTCAGTCACCACTCCACTTAATAGGGATTCTCCAATAATTGCCACCAGTCTCTCATCAAGAGGGGTCAGCTCCGGTGTCCCCTTTCCCCCACCCGCGGCAGACACAGTCTGGCGATGGAGCGCTAGACACTTTTTTGCCTCAACTTTGATGTCCGACCATTTCTTTTTTACTTCGGCCACGGTCCGAGGTTGTGAGGCTACAGCATTAACGGCATCTGCAACCTTTTGCCACTCAAGTGCCTTTTTGGCATTAGTAATGCCCACACTGTGCCCTCCAAACAACATTTTACTCCTCTTTTCCACCTCGCCAACGATAACTTCTACTTAACATTGAGTGAAGTTACGTTTCTTGGTTTTCCTCTCTGTGTTTGCCATGATATCACAATTAATGAATATTAACTTGTGGGCGTTTCACAGACTATTTATGGGCAACTATGGGCGTGCCATGAAGCCGGGGCACGGGAAAACTGCGTAGGATGTGTGCGCACGGTTTTAAAAATCTGAATATTTCTGTGCGTACACACATCCTATGTTTTATCCGTAACGCCAGTTCTGACGCAAATCCTACGCAAAGTTTTATAAATGAGGCCCCTGGTCATGACGTCACCCGCCCATGATGTTCACTCCTCGCCACTGGACTAATTTACACATGTGCTTCAGACACAATCACGCAGGGGCTTCCCAAAGCGGCATTGATGCATCACGAGTTACCTTGAAAGGGAACTAAGACCTGATGTGAGATTTAAACATAGCCACTGCTCACATCCATATTGATAAATGCCAATTTTTTGCATGGAAACAACTGTGCGTCCAATTTTCAGTTGTACGCTCGTTTTATAAATGAGGGCCACTGTGTAAAAACATATACCAATCGTGCCAATTTCTATGGACTAAATGCATAAGAAAAATAAAGTTCACAATGGTGAGCTACAGCAGGAAAAGCACACAAGCCAAACTAACTTCAAGATTTTAAACTTTGTTTCTCAGCACATAAAGATAAACTACTCACCGTGATCTCAGACTGAGGTGATGTGGTTTCTCCACTGCATGGATCTTCATGTGTCGCTTCAGGTTAGTTTTAACAGAGAAACTCTTTCCACACCGATCACACGTGTGCGGCTTCTCTCCAGTGTGGATCATCTCATGTGCTTTCAATGTTTTTAAATAATTGAATCTCTTGTCACAGTGTGAACACTTGTAAGGTTTTTCTCCAGTGTGGATCCTGTCATGTGTTTTCAGATGTGATGACTGACTGAATCTCTTGTCACAGTGTGAACACTTGTAAGGTTTTTCTCCAGTGTGAATTCTCTGGTGCTGTTTCAAACTGTTCGCTCTAGTAAAAGTCTTCTCACACTCAAAGCACATGTACTCTCTCACATCAGCATGTATTTTCTCATGTGCATGTAAATATAGCAGCAGTGAAAAACTCTTTCCACACACAGAACATGAATGCGGCTTCTCCTTCATATGAACTGTCAGGTGTTTCTTCAGGCTTAATGCACAGATAAATGTTTTTCCGCATTGATCACATGAGAACGGCTTCACTCCGGCGTGGATCCTCATGTGAATTTTAAGAGTATATTTATGTGGGAAACTCGTTCCGCATTGATCACATGTGAACGGCTTCTCTCCAGTGTGGATCCTCATGTGTTCTTTAAGTTGTCCTGATTGTGTGAAACCTTTCCCACATTGATCACATGTGAACGGCTTCTCTCCAGTGTGAATTCTCATGTGAATCGCACAACTGTCTCCACGTGTGAAACTCTTCCCACACTGATCGCAAGTGAATGGCTTCTCTCCAGTGTGGATCCTCATGTGTTCTTTAAGGTGTCCTGATTGTGTGAAACCTTTCCCACATTGATCGCATGTGAACGGCTTCTCTCCAGTGTGAATTCTCATGTGAGACTCAAGACTTTGTTTGTATGTGTAACTCTTTCCACACTGAGTGCAGGTGAAAGATTTCTTGTCTCTTCTTCTTTTTTGTTTTTTTCTCTTTGAGCGACTCAAAGGTTTTTCTCCAGGTTTGACATGACGTTCCTCCTCCACTTCACTCAGTTCTTCACTCTCCTCCTTCACTTCACTCAGTTCTTCACTCTCCTCCTCCACTTCACTCAGTTCTTCACTCTCCTCCTTCACTTCACTCAGTTCTTCTCTCTCCTCCTTCACTTCACTCAGTTCTTCACTCTCCTCGCTCTCTTCCATCAGGTCTGACATGAAAGAGAAAAAGCCATTTCATTTTCAGTGCATGAAAACAATTCAAAGAAAGATATGAAGTGAAAGGACATACATGTCAACCATGATGTAACAAAGTAGACAACTGCTATAAATATTACAATCATTTGTATGCCTTTTTATAAGGGTGTTTTCACACATGTCTTGTTTGGTTCAATATAATTGAACTCAAGTTCTTTCACCTCTTGGTGCGGATCTTTTGGGCAGGTGTGAATACAGCAATCGCACTTGGGTGCGGACCGAACAACCGTACCGAGACCCGGGTGAAGAGGTGGTCTCGGTCCAGATTCAAACGAACTCTGGTACGGTTGTTTAAGGTGTGAACATGATCCGACCAAATTGCAGAAAGCACTACGTCATTTTTGACTCGGTCAGATTTTTACTATGTAATTTGGGGTGATGAAATGCCTATACATTAGGGGTGCAACGGATCGCAGTTGATCCGTGATCCGTACGGACCAGCTGGCCCACGGTTCGGCGCGCATGTGATTCGCAGATTAACTGCTAAATTTAATCATCATTAAGTGAAAGTTTATAATTCGGTTGTGTTTTTTCTTGCCAATTTACACATTCAAACAATTTTAAATGCAGACGAAGAGGCGAAAATTGGGACTTGTGTGTTATTTTCACCCGCAGCGCATGGAGAGAGAGAGACCAAATTGATTCCTCTTTTGCATTTCCTTGCCCTTGAACGGACATAGGCACACAAAATTATGTTAAAAAACTTGTCTAAATGCCCGTCTCAGCAAATATTCTGTCTCTTATGTCATAAGTGGACAGGTGAGAAAGAAAACAGATGTTTGTCGTTTTTTTTTTCGGTCTGTGCATTCTGTCTTAAAGTGAAAGCAGACACCTAATATTCCTACTGTTGTCTGTGTTATTAATATTAATAAAACAACAAAATACAGCTTTAACAAAGATTAAACTATACTTAATTTCTGTACCTGAATACTACCGTTAGACTTTGTAGCTTTGTTTATTATCTTTGCTTGTAATTTGTGTATTTTTGTGTATATTCTTATTTTATTACGGACTGTTCACTTGGTTTTAATAATGTTTGAACTTTTTCAGATAGGCTAGTAATTTTTTCATGTGGTGTCGAAGAACTTCAAGTGAGCTTTAAATAATAAATGAAAAGCAAAGTTACATTAGCCTAAAAAGTTACATTCCCCCTAGGGGTGTCGCAATATACCGGTATTGACAATAATCGTGATATTCAAAGCATGAAATATCGACATCGTGTTAATTTAGAGTGTGACAATATACCGGTATTGGCGATAACCACAATGTTTAAAATGAATAGGACTCTTATGATAATATGACACTTAATAATCCAGCACCAGTACCTCGTTGACCTCTCAGGTGGCAGTATTGCACCCGCTGACACCTATCAAACAAGAAGAAGATACAGCGAGCGCCCGCGCCGCAATTCTGAGAAGAACCATGTTGGCTGAGCGAGAGAGTGAAACACTCTGTCCACACCCGAAGAAAGTAAGCTCGCCAGTTTGGGAGTTTTTTGGTTTCAAAGAAAACGCCACTTTAGACAGCCCAATCTGCAGAATCTGTCGGGCTACAGTCAGTGCGAAGGGGGGGAAACACCACCAACCTTTTTACCCATCTCTGTGTCCATCACCCTGCGGATTTTACCATTTCACAGAGAGTAAGTTGTGATTATTTTACTAGTCATAGAATGGGAAATGTGAAATTAACCTGTTAACAGCGGGTTTCTATGTTCATATATTTAAATAAATGGTGATTATTAAGAAGCCTACCTCGTTTTCTTTACTCGTCTTTTGTATGTTGTATTTGCACGTGATTTTTATTTTTTTTTGCGCTGGTGCAATGATAGGTTTAAGAGCTTAAAATATGGGTAACATTACGCAAGTTAACAGGTTAAAGTATCAGTGTTGATGTTAATATTCATTCATCATACTGTTGAACTTGACAGTATTTTCTGTTTTTTTTTTTTATTTCAAAGGGAGCTTCAAAGAAGACAGAGAAAGCCAGAGACAGAGTCTTAGGTCAGCTGACGATTTTTGAGTCTGTGGAAAGAAAAAGAAAAAGCAGACATGGCTAGTGCATGTGAGGACACGGCCATCACAGCAATGGAGTCACTAGCCTACTTCATTGCAAAGGACATGATGCCCTTTAGAATGGTAGAGAGGCCAGGATTTAATGCACTGATGAAAACAGTTGCTCCAAAATACAAAATCCCAAGAAGACAACATTTTTCTGAAAAAGAAATTAAAAGATGACATTGCCAACTCTTTGGCTGAAGCAAAACACTTTGCATTTAAAACTGATCTCTGGACCAGTAATACTGGACACCCCTATGGGCTTATAAAACGGTTAGTTCCAATCCTTGATTCTGATTGGTCAATAGCTGTGCTTTATTCACGATAAAACACGGCTATGACCGCTTCACCCAATGGTTCTATGCATCACTACAACACCCCTAGCAACCACTCTTAGCAACTTAAACACATGTGCGATCTCATTGATATTGTTCACTGAAGCTATAGTGGAGTATTGTGAGAGATCGAGAAAGCGAGTGTAAAGTTACCTGCATTCACAGTAGACATTGCATTTTCCTTCAGGTCAGTCCTATATTCATAATAAAATATTCCGTTTGAATGTTAAACATTAAAGAGATGTTCAAAAACCTAATTAAAGAGTGGGGAATTTAACAGTCAGCAGTGGTGTGTGTCACTACTGACAATGGCACAAATATGAAGGTGGCATTTAAATCCCTCCTCCCATCGAACTGGCTCAGCTGCTTTGGACATAATTTAAATCTTGCACTTGGAAAGGCCCTGAAGATTGACCAAGTGGATGCTGCGGTGAGGGCTTGCAGGAGTGTCGTCCAAGGATTTAACCACTCATGGAAGAGAAGGAGAGAGCTGGCAAAAAAGCAAGCAGAACTTAATCTTCCTCCACATACCTTGATCCAAGATGTTGTGACTAGATGGGGGTCTAGGCTACATATGCCATGATTTCTAGGTGTACTCTTCAGCCGTGCTATACAACAATAACCCTGTCATAAGCTGCCTCTTTGGCTAGGCTTTATTAATCAATCAAATCTCATAGTGATTATACTTATATCAAAAGAATGCTCACCCTCTTGTCGTTTCCTCCAGTTAGGATCTTCCTGATCCAGATAGAAGAATGTGACACGTACCCAAGAATCCAAGGTCCAGTCAGATGATTATAATAAATGTTTAACAATATTTATTAAAAGAATCAAATGAAAAGAATACTTGTTACAGATTATAAAATGAGTACTAACTAACAGAAAGATACTAGCTAGGCTTAAAGCTTCTTGCATCTGATAACTGCTGGCTGTATCAGACTGGAGATTGCAAGGAAGAGCAAAGAGTCCTGTCCTGGGGACTCATTTATAAAACTGCGTAGGAACCTTACTAAAAGTGTACGTACGCACAAAAGCCAAAAATGACGTACGCAAAAAAATATTCAGACTTATAAAACCGTGCGTACGCCAGAACCTGCGCAGAATTCACTTTATAAATCCCAGTCAGCGGAAGATTGTGCGTACATGCGTCTCCACCCGAAATAACCATATATGAAGCTTACAACGCCTAGTTTTACTATGCAGATCCTCATCTACATATCATTTGCATATGATTATTCATCCACGTGATAACTTAAACGTTATCACGTGGATGAATAATCATATGCAAATTATATAAACGGTACAAGAAACATTACATTAATACAAACCAAGTAGTTGTCTATCCTTGCCTTGTTTTTGAATAGCCTACATAAATCAAATAGTGTAAAATACATTTCAGAGAAAGTTTTTCTCAATCTTTTCCACTTGCCGAATTGTATTTTTACTTGATTTATATTTTTAATGGAAACAGATAGGCCTTGGGCATTATTTGCACGAAACTATTTTCTCAGACAATCTGGTATTATCATGATAAGCAATTATCTCTGTGGTTAAAACATTAAAGCACGCCACAGGAAAAGTGTTCAAAAACAATCGCATCCACAACAAATATTTCTAATGATTGAATTTAAAAAAATGTTGTAACTTCAGTAATGATTTCATGTTTAAGTGTTTAACTCCATTAATTTGAATGGCATATTTAATATAAATGTTTATATCAGAAGTATTTTATTTATTTAAACTGTTATTTGCGTCAGTTTCACTAAACGGCTCAACACGCTCGCTGCCGCTGACATTTAAGAAGGAATGGATATTTGCTTCAAGTGACAGGCTTGGTGATTGAAATTGTATTTATATAATCTTTCTGTATATGTTTAATTTTCTTTAGATTTTCTGTATAAAAGTGACCAAAAATACATTTAACTCCAGCTCACCATCGGTGTCGCCAAAGTGCTCCATCTCCAAAACGTTTGTACGCATGGGTCAGAGTTTGCGTGCAGGTGCACAATTGCTGTTTCTAGCAAGAGTAGTCCTGCTATTTCTGTGCAAGCATGACTATGTCTAGCCAGTGGCTTGTTCTCTAGCAAGCAACTGAAGATACAAAAGTTCCTTTGTATTTGTGGATAATGACTCTTGTCACGGCTCTCTCATGTGGTCTGAGAGATGCAGAGATGAACAACAACCTCTTTATTCAGCAGAACACTTTTAGATGGTTAGATTCTTTATCAACCAAGATAGTTCGTTGGCTGCATCCTTAGTTACAGATTTCTTATTATGACCCTTTCTGCGTTGACGTCGAGTTGGAGGTGAAGATGAAGCGAAGGAAGTGCCACTCTCAGGTGGGCCTCCCTCAACACCCCAAACAATATTTAATCTAAATTTTTATACCAGAAGTAAAACATAGTTTAAATCATTATTTTATTTAAACCATTTGCGTCAGTTTCACTAAACGGCCCAACGCGCTCGCTGGCGCAGATATTTAAGATGGATATTTGCTTCAAGTGACAGGCTTGGTGAGTGAAATTATATTTGTATTATCTTTCTGTGTTTAATTTTCTTTAGATTTTCTGTCTAAAAGTGACCAAAAAGACATTTAATTCCAGCTCACCATCGGTGTCGCCAAACCGTGCAGGTGCACAAATTTTCCCGTCAAGTTTGTTTTTATAAATCACAACTCAAGCGTTGGAAGTGGCGTACGCCTCTTTCAGGGCCTGTTTTGTGTGTACGCAAAGGTTATAAATGAGGCCCCAGAGCACCTCCGCCTGCAAAGTCGCATTCGAGCCAAACGTTGATCGAATGTCGCTCGATTTTGCTGCGGTAACGTTAGCTGCTCCACAAACGTTGGTGACAGCATCAGTTGTCGTCGCAACGTTACTACTTGTAGATTTGTCGGTCACGCCAAAGTAACTAGACATAGTTGTTTGCTGTCTTACTCTTACCGCCGATTTGTGGCCGTCACACTGCATATGGGATTTTACGATGCTAATTCCCATTGTCCCCAACTTAAATGCTTTTCTGCAAACACCGCAAAATCCTTCATCATTTTTACCACTAACGGGCTGCAGCCATGTCTTGAAATTTTCGTTTTCCAGCCACTTCAGTTGGAATTTGCACTTTCCTTTTTTTCCTCAGACCTGTCGTCCACCGCTATACAAAATGCCCTCCGTATCACTGCAATTTTGCTCCGGCCGAAACCAATTACAAACTGGTTCCGTGTGTGTATCACACTAACGTACATTTTGCGACAGCAAATAAAATAATTAATTATGAAGGCTATATTCAAAGAAATTGATATAAAATTCTCTTCAAACTATAAAAAAATTGAATGCCTGTAGGAATCAAATTTAATGGTTTTTGCCTTTTAAGGGCCTTAATTTTCGCAAAATCCATTTAAGGACTTAAAATGCTTTTTAATGCCCCGCAGAAACCCTGATATATAAAATAAATGTAAAATAAAACTGTTTAAATATTTAAACTTAGTTTGACCTGATGTTGACAATCAATATGAAACATCCTTTTAATGACCATTTGTTAAAAAAACAGAAACTTTTGCAGCTATTTCACAGTTTAACTGTTTATCTAAATGTGCTGAAGTGCTTGAATGTTTCTAACATGAATGTTCTTCCACATCATGAATGAATGAAGAATAAACACCAACCTCTTTGTTCTTCAGGATCTTCAGTGTGTTTCATTCTGCAGGGTTCTGGATCACTCATGTTCTCACTGTCCTCTTTAATAAACTCAGTCTGTGCAGATTTCAGCTCTTCCTGATGCTCTGATGCTCGTCTTCACTTGTAGCTTCTTCTTTTTCTTTTTCTTGTTTAATGGTGATTAACTTCACTCGTAGCTGTATTTACAGCATTTATTGGAGAATTGCTGTGGGAGGAGCTTCACTGATGATGTAATTGCTGTGGGAGGAGCTTCATTGATGATGTGACTGCTGTAGGAGGAGCTTCACTGATGATGAATTGTAGTGTGAGGAGTTGATCTGCCAAAATCAAAAATATATAAGTTACAGAGTTTGTTTTATGCTTATGGACTACAGAATATAATAATGTCAATTTTCCCAAATGTAAATAATGGTAAGAAAAACAGTTGAAAGCATAAACACTGTGGTGGCAAACAATTTTCTATCACTGAATAAGAGACAATCATGCATCAAATGACCACGAGAGGAGGGCATCCTTCCTTCATTATTGTCCTGACTCCCCCAAAGTTATTTTTCTAGGCTAAATGAAGATATGTCTCAGTTATAACTTACGCATTGTTACATAATTTATCATACATGCATAAGGGTTAATACCAGTTCACTGTTATATCCATGTAGCAGAGAATCATGGGACTTCACATTCAATCCCGTGCATTTTATTACCATCATGTTTTCTAAGTTTCTTTGAATATAAGAAAATTCAAACACATATAACATCAGTCTGTTGACACCAATGAAGTGAGTTTTAAGTGTCAATTTACAGGAGATCTGGAGACATCAGCATAATAAATGAGGTGAAAACAGGAACTACTGTCATGAAATAAAGAGTGTTTTCAGCAGATCTGTTCATATTGATGAGCCTCAGACTATCAACACTCATTCAACAAGCCATTCAGGATCATCAGCAGATCATCTCACTTTATTCTGAGTGTTTGCTGTTAGAAACACATTATTTGAGTCAGGATGTATAAATAATGTAACAGATTTGTATGTACAGAAACTGACAATGATCATAATACTCTTAAAAATAAAAGAAAATGTAACGTTTCCAGTGTCAAACTGTATTAATATTTATCTATATTCACATGGATGTATAGATTTGAGATTTCCCTCGTTCGTTACTCATACAGTAATAATCTGCCAAAGATAAATGTCGACAAAGAAATAAAGGTAAACATGAAAATGGCAACAGCAACACTTGGGATTGATTCCTATCAATTCCCCTCACAGATCTCAAACTTTAACTCTTGACTTGACATTCAGTAACAGTTCTCACACAAACATCGAGACAATCACACAAACTAACACAAAATCGCTCAGGTCTGAATGAACTCAACATATTCTCCTCATGCTCGCTGCTGCTGCTGCACTAAATGTTTATTTTAGAAGGAATAAGCCAGAAAAGACGCACAAGTATCGCTGTGATCGATGAAAACAATACAGAAATGAGTCTATCGCTTAACCAAACTGTATAAAGTGTGTGTAATGGTTGTATAATATGAGAAATACCGTGAACTGCTCTCCTCTCCTCAGAAGACTCGACGCTGAAATTTTTCTCAATGAGGGTCATTGAGGGAAGAGAGACGGCGCGAGCGAGCGGTGACGTCATCGGCCGCCAACGCACGCGCGGGACACCCCCGCAGCCAATCAGGGCCACGCAGATTCAGCTTTACTAGTAGCCTTCCATTATTATTATTTTAGTACTGAAGTGACTCCAGTTACTAAAGGTGAAAGGAACTTTTTAAAGTGAAGCACAAAATAGTCAGAATAAGCAGAGGAGGATCACCTCCATCCAGTCTGAAAAGTGTTTTGGCCTGTAAAGTCCGGCTCAGTATATTCTGTAGCGTCCTAAGACAAATAGTAAAGGCATGTTGGTAGATTAGCACCTGTAGAATTTCCTTTTGTTGAAAACCCAGATAAAAGTAGAAAACTACTATTATGTTTAGATCAGAGTTTCTGCTAGAAAAAATGGTGCCGGTCAAAGTGACTGGCAGAGGTTTCGTTTTCCGGACATTTTGATGAAATGCCGGTCAAATATCGCCTCTTAATTAGTCAAGTTGAGGAAAACTGGAGGCAGGCTATGTAACTTAAAAAATGACATAATCAGGCCATATAGACTGCAACATGTTTATTAGCCTAACGCCCATTTCACACATACTCCGTGTACAGTGCGTGTGCGGTGCGTGTTGCAGTGCGTATGCAGTGTAGGAGCAGCACGCGCAATAGTGCTTTCACATATGCTGCGTTTGCAGTGCGTAACTGATCCGCTGCTGTAGGCTATACCACAAATACATACTCACAATTTGTATTTCAAATCAAGAAGTTATCAGCAACTTTTATTTAAAAAAAGTTTTTTTGTCAGCGTTGCGATTCTCTTTGTACACATATACTCTTTAATAGATGTATTCACGTTTAAACACAATTTAAACAAAATATTATTAAATGCATTACTTCTATATAATTATATATTAAGTTGTACTTATATTAAAGTTGTAGGCTACTTATATTAAAATCGCATAGCCTACATTTTAAATTAAAACTTAAAATTTACAAAAACAGCCAACTCATACCCTTTCCTTGCATAATTTAAATCTTTATATAATAGTTATTGCATGTCACAAAGAACTTGTTTTTCCACCTCCACGAATGAGACGAGTGTTGTTCATTATGTCGCCTTGTTGAAGTAAATTATATTTTCCATTGATTTACCCCGGTCTTAACGTCTCAGCATTGCGATTCTCTTTGTACATACACTCTAACGTATGCACGTTTAAACACAATTTAAACAACGGCAGCCTATTATTCAATGCATAGCCTACTTCTTCTTATATTAAGTTGCTCAAGCAAGTGATAAAATTTAACCATGTAGCCTACATATTAAATCGCAAACATTTTAAATAAAAACTTAAAATTGACAAAAACAGCCCACTCGCATGCCTTTTCTTTAAATTTTAATAAAATAAATCTTGCATGTCACAAAGAACTTGTTTTTTTTTTTTTACCTCCACGAATGAGACAAGTGTTGTTTATGTCGCCTTGTTGAGGTAAATTGTAGCTTTCCTTGCTTTACCCCGGTCTTGTGAAAAAAGTAGTATTTAATTAAATACATTTATGGTGAGATTACTACATTTTATTTCATTAATCGCATTTATGGTGAAATTTCTACATTTTCAGGTCAATCTGTGTTCATTTTGACCACGAAACATGCGCTGTCCCTTTAATTCAGCGTTTGCAGCACAGCAGAAATAGACTCGGTGCGGAAACGATCTCTGCACTACTGTATACGCACCACAACTGGAACGGATCGACGGACTGCAACCGCATGCAGTGTGAAAGCTCTAACCTGTTAACATGGGTACGGAAAAAAATACGCACCGCATACGCACTGCAAACGGAGTATGTGTGAAACGGGCGTAACTTTCAAATAGACAAAGAAAAAAACACGAACGTCCGATTGGCGTCAATCAACGCCAATTGTTTTTACTATGGTTTCACATTCATAGTTTAACAAACCAATCCCCCTTCCCCACATAAACTATCTGAAGCCTATTGTTTTTACTCAAGCGAACTTCCCAGTGTCTCTCCACAACTTGCAGTGCGCATAAGCCGCGTAACCTTGTTCTCCGCAAGGCGACTTCGCTGCTTCGTCTTGATCCGATTCTGCAGCGAGAACCCCCTCTCTGCAGGAACACTCGAGACCCATTTTCTACTATGGTTTTGTACGTTTCTTCATTCGGATCTATTTGCGATCCATTCCATTCTAAACAAACAACGCAGTTTATATACTTCGTCCTTGTTTCATTATTCATTAAGATAATAATTAATAAATGCACGCATAATTATCAGTGAACTTGATAAACGTTGCAGATATGTTTTGCTATGCATGCACAAACAAATGCCTTTCAACTTAGGCTATGTGTGCAAAATTCAGAATAAAATGAATGTGCCGCAATTTGTACAAATAGAGTCTAGGTCTACTATACGTGTTGTAGCCATTAGATAAGCTCATTTAGTTTAATATTTGTTAAAATATTATAATGTTATTTTTTAATTTATGTGGATTATGAAAAGTGAACCGCACGAGTAGGATAGTATGCGCAATATCGAGAGACATGTAGCGGGTCAGACATGATCTTGACCACACTGTTAACCCTTGCTGTAAAAAAAGGCCTAATTCAGACAGTATCATACCATTTTCCATTAAAACAGTAATATACCGTAGAAAACAAAAATAGCCTACAGGAATATACTGTGAATTAACATTGCTCAAAATCGACACTCAGAGGCTGTTTTCACAATCACACCCTATACCCTCATCCACTATTCCCTACATTAGTTCACTAATATAGTCCACTTGACAGAGTGAATGTAAAGAAGTGAGTGAATTGAGACACTGATGAACACATGATAAGCAGAATCACTGAAGGACAGAGAAACAAGAACAGAAAAAAGAGAAACACAAGAACTACAACTGACTTCCAGCAACACTGAGTGTGAAACCAGTTTACAAACCAGTTTAACATTATTTCTTTTGTACAAAAGTTATTCTTGAGAATTAACAGATATTTAATTGTTGATGTTTTATTGAAAATAATAAAGTTATTATCACCATGATGGAGATCAGTGTTTGTTTTAGTTGGGCTCTTGAACCATTGACTTTATTATACCAGTTTTTCTCTGACTGCTTTAACTATGGCAAGAAAAAGTCAAGAGAAAGGTGATAAGGTGTTTATTACTGTTGTGATGATTACATAGTCATTCTGGACATGTCTGATTCTCTGATCTTAACCAGTGTAAAAGCTTTGGATTTGTGGGATTTTCATATTAATCATATATCTGTTAATCTATAATGAAATACAGCAATGTTTCTGTAATTAGTTATTCTGAAGAATATTGAAATAATATAGTGTTTTAAATCTTTTTGAACTCCTGCCTAACTCAGACACAAACAGACATCAACAATCAGCACATGAATCTCAACAATGGTGACAATAAAAACTTTCATGAAGCAATGCATGCTGGGTTCCAGGATTGTATAAAACTCCCAGCATGCACTCCTGCATGAATAAATTAATACAAATAAATTATTGCCACCATTGATGAGAGACATATGCAGATTTTTGATATTTCTGTGTTTCTACAAGATATTGTAGCTCTGTTTCTTTTTTAGGCTGTGCATTATGTGTTAAAAAAATGATGATTGTAATTTATTACTATGGTTTCACAGTGGTGGTAATATGACACTTTTGATACAGAATTAAAAACTGAAAGAGATTTAATGTATGAACAGGCTATTCAATGATTTTTTCATCATAATCAGTATAACTGCAATCATTCACAAACTGTGTGTGTGTGCACAAGTGCAAAGACACAGGTCATTCGGCCAGTGAAATGCTAATGTTATAAAAGGTCAGCATCCCAACTAAGGTGTGTACGCAGATATTTCTTGAGACAACACCGTGTTTACGGATTTTTTTTTTTTGAACGAGGAAAAAAAAACATCGGATAGGGAAAGCTCTAGCTTCGTGTGGATGTGACCTAAAGCAAGCACTGGTCTCTATAATGGTAACTTCAAACCAAACATTTTCAATTAAACATCTCGATAACAACTTCTGTAGATGTATGACAGAAATAAAGTCATACTGTTAATAATAAGTGTAATAATGTGTAATGGCTGGAAGTCAGTTGTAGTTCTTGTGTTTCTCTATTTTCTGTTCTTGTGTTTCTCTTTCCTTCAGTGATTCTGCTTGTTAACAGCAGGTGTTCATCACTAATGCTCAACAATCAATTACATATTCACTTAATTATTTCACTGCAACACTGCGTCAATGTTACTTTTTACTCGTTGTAGTGTTGATTTTCCCGTGGGGTTGAAATGGTTAACAGTGTAAGATAAAAAGACACACCCACAAAATGTATTTTAACAGTAATAAACTGTAAGTTATAAAACAGGTATATACTGGCAACACTGTTGCCAGTAGTTTACTGTAAAATTAATTTTTTGGGTCACCATTGTGCAGAAGAGTAGAGCCTGTGCTTCAGTCCAGGAGAAGACCTAGAAACATTGATATCAAGAAAAGACCGCATTCCACATTGGAATTCAACCAAGCCATGTAATAATGTTTAATAACTTTCAAACGGTAGAGCCTTTTCCTTTATAACATAGCCAAAGGTCGGTGTATTTTTGCTTTATACATTTTAGGCTTATTCTCAAATTCAGATTGTGTTAGGGGGGTGGGATTATTAGGCAATTTTAATCGGACAATTTGACCGGAGAGATTCAATTTTGTCGGACATTTAATTTTTTTTCCAGCCAATGTCCGGCAATTACCGGACAACGGAAACCCTGGTTTAGATCCATGTTTGACCATTTCCTTACTAAAGAAAAAACACTGAAATAAAAATACTTCTACAGAAGACTGTATTCTCGTAACTTTTACAAGCTACTAATTACATCTTCAACTGTGTAATAAGATTACTGTACTATTTTTAAAGAGTAATTCCTTATTTTACTTTTAGAATAAAAAGTAATTAAATTACAGTAATTAATTAATTAGTTAGTACTGCATTACACCCAACACTGATTACGCAATTTACCACTGCAGTTAGTCCGTTTTCATTCATTTTTATATGTTTTTGTTCTTGTAATTTTAAGTTTAAAATGGTCAAACGGTGTGCATGGGGTACATGCAACTCCGACACTAGGTATTCTGAGAGGCGACGGTGTGTATTTTTTACCCTTTCCCAAGCCACATCTCAACCGAGATAAGTGTCTGCTCTGGATTAAGTTATGTACATCGCAGCCTGTTCATTATGCTGCGTTCACGCCAAACGCGAATATAGCGTCAAATTGGCTTGTATCGCGTCTAGTTCGACGCCTGAACATTTTGAATCCATTCGCAAATCAAAAAGCAAATAGGACGCGCATATAAAGCGATCGTTTGAAGCGTTTTACACATTTTACACGTGACCTGTAAATCTTTGTCTAGAGCTAAAGCTTTTCATCGACCTTCTCAAAAAAAATTATTAATATAACCCTTCAATGCATAGTTAAGGCCCCTTTGGTGACTTCGAGATGATATATAATCTTTCTGTCTCCAAAAATCATCAATTGCCTCCTGTGAAATGTATCCTACTGTGACAGCTGCCATAGCATAGCTGCCATAGCGCCTGTTACCGAATGTTGACTGTTTGTCCGAGTGAGTGGAGGGGGCGTGGCTTAGCCATAGGTCAATTATGCTGATAGATCACATCCTGTATTGTATTTGAATAAATATTTAATATTACCTCTAAACTTTGACTAGGCTTGGCATGTTACATATTAATTGTTCTAGGAACCTCAGATAGGCTATATTTTAATTGTTGTGTGTGCTGTGCTACTCTATAATGATGTTCTAGTTAAAGCTGCAGTAGGGAGTTTTTAGAAAACGTTGACTTAGCCTAAAAATTTGAACAAGCACAGCTTACAGGTCACTCCCCCTCGCTCTTGCTGCGCTACAGCTCCTCCCTCCACAGCTCCTCCCCCACAGCGGAGCCTGCCGTGAACGCGCAGGCTAGTAAACATGCAGGGACACCGATGACGGCGGATAAACAGTTATCGCACATTCACTGGTAGGGACGAAACATCAACAATATGCTTTACATTGACTATGGCCTGCCCATACTTTGACTACAAACTTGGTCCTCAAATCATTACGTATTTTGCAATACATGTAATGTAACTTCATAACGTTGCACTCTTTCTATAAGTTATAAATAGCTAGTAAGATAATATAACGGTAACTGACGTTACAGTATGCAAGTAATTTTTCTAACGATATGAAATGCTAAATAAGGTTTGCTAGTACATTATTTCAGCAACATGACAAGCCAGTGAATTAGCAGGTTTCAATTGCTAAGCAAGCACAGTGCGTGACATTTTATCTGTATGTTATACGGCTAGAGTTTTGACACTGAGTCAATGGGCTCCGACGAGGAATTCACACCCACAGCGACTTCGACGAGTCAACGGGCGGGGAGAAGAGGAAGCCGTGGTGTGCGCGGAGCATCAGGCAGGGTACGTGGGAGACGGGGCATGTGTTCGCCGAGTGGGTCCAACTCCCGAGCACCTCAGCAGAGAGGACATGGCGCGTGTGGAGAATCTAAGATTAGAGAGGACTGCTTATGAACGTGTAAGTTACCCCAGTTATAAATGTTTTCCCTTTGCACATCAGGTATAATATTGTTCAATTCAATTTTGTTTATATAATATAGGCCTATGTAGTGTAATGTTAGCTGTTTATCTGTGGATAATGATATTTTTTTTCTGTTATCACTAGGAGCAAATTCAACAATTGAATTTACAACAGACACAACAAGTGTTGAAGCAATGTTTGGCACGGGATCCAAGCCTAATCTTTGATGTCCTCAGCCATTTGGGACCTGCTGCTCCTCCAACATTACCTCCTGTCCCCGGGCAACTATCATGGTGCATCTGCCAGAGATGCAGAGAAATGCCCACTGTGGTGGAGAGGAAGTGCTGCCTCCAACAGCCACCTCTTTGCATCTCAACTCTACCACACATGGAGGCATACATTCTGCAGGCGGGAGTATTGCGTCTGGTCCGGAGGATCTGGAATGACCCGCGTGCTGGAGTTGACCTTCCAGATGAAGGTGGAGACAACAGGCAATTTAGACATGCTGCATATAGACAGTTTGTGGCTTGGCAGTGTGGGACTCTGGGTCCTGGTCACAGAGTGGTCATCCCAAGCTGCTGTGTCTGGGAAATCCGGGACCGCTCTCCAGATCCTCATGGACAATACAGGGGATTTATTCTGAGTTCTGAAGAGGGTATAGCTGCTGTGCGGTGTGCTTTTAAAAATGTGAATGCTTTCTTGTTGTGTTTAATAATTTTGCTTCTTTAAAATAATATTTCTATTAAAAGTTTTGTAAATATTTTTCAATAAAGGGTTTAAAATCGAATTATGTAATTGCTCATTTGTGATAACAAAAGCACCACTTTACCACAGTACATTACTGAATTATCTTTTGGATCAATTTAAAACACTAACTTTCAATAGGAATGATGAGAATCACTGGGTCAATACTAGTCATGCAATGTCGAGGAAGCTCACTAAGCCAAGGAATTACAACATCTTAGAAATATTATCTTTTATTTTGCATATTGGTAAAATAAATTGGCTCTTTTTGCAAAGTACTCCTGCACAAGAAAATATGTGAACATTTTGATTTGTGCTGAAAGATGATTTCTTCACGTGCCTCTATTTCTGGGGCAATGTCTGACCTGTTGAAAGAGCATAACGAATTTGATGTGTCAGACATTTTAATTTACAAATTATTACATCCTGAGGGGGAAGAAAACACGTGCATGTTTTAAAATAATCATAATCAAAAAAAGAAGGGTACTTCTTACCCTGGCCCCTGCTGACTTGGGTCTCCAATAGCTCCTGTGTGGTGGGAGCCGGCACACCGGACAGCACACCATGTCCTGATGACACCCGTTTCCTTACAATTGCCCTCTGAATTTCTGGGATGTAATGGTAGTCCTTTTCCTCTTTTATGGCATACAAACTCCACTTTCTGGACTTCTTATTTATAGAGTTTGCGATATCTGAAAGTAGATATTTGACAGACAATGAAAACAAATGAAAATATTTACATTCTATGCCTTTTTATATATGTTAAAGTAATGATAAGCACAATAAATATTAACTTGACACACTTTGCTGTAGTGGTGTGAGTCTCTTAGTATTCCAAAATACAGATGCTAATCAATAGAAGTAGGCTATAATTCTGTTTAGGCTAGTAATTCCAGATTATGTTTTGACATTACATGGTGATTACAATGCAGACGTCTGCAATACAATGCACTTTTCAATATGCAAATAATAATCACATTTACTACCTAACACTCTGGATAAGACATTATGCATATTACATACTCTATGGAGCCATCAGGCCTTCTCTTGGGTGGTCTGTGAACATGGTTGTTGTAATCCAGGCCAGCCAGTAAGATTCGGGCTTCATATACAGTAGGGCTGAAACTGAAGCGCTTGCTGGCATACATCAAGATGTGATTATGAAAAGACTCCAGCTCAGCAGTTGACCTACAAATTCAGTGAGAACTGTAAGATTATATACATTTTTTCACAACAGTAATATAGGTAATACCAATGAATAGTGTTTTACAGGCGACATGACAGGAAAATTAATAAGCATAATCATACCTAAAGTGCAGGTACTTGTGTGCCTCCTTCAGCCAGCGTTCATTGATAACGATTTCTGATAAAGCCTGATGGGCCACGGACCCCTTCTCTATCCACCCCTTGTCTCTGTGCTCCTCCATGCTGACAGGCATACAGTGACCCCTCGTGCTCTCCCGTGACATGGTGAAGAAGGCCAATCCACATGTCCTAAGAGTTTAAAATTACTTTTAGAATAATTAAACATACAATTTATATAGTAGTTGCATTTTTTCCAAAATGTTTCACTGTTGGCGGATGTGTATTAATTTGATAACTGTAATACAGTTCCCATGCAGTAATGAACAATATCAAGTTCTACACAAACCTGTTGTTTTTACCCCACATGTCAACAACACCTGAGTGCTGAAGTATTATCAAAGAAAATTTAATCCAGTATGTTTGGGTGAGTGATAGTATTACTCACGAAAAAGTCATCATAGTTTTCAGCCATCTTGCAGCAGAACCAGAAATGATTGCAGACATCCTTGTTCCACTGCAGAAGAATGGAACAACCCCTTTGCTGCCCTGCCTAAATATACACACACACACAAAAAAATAAAAAATAAAAATAAAAAAAATAATATATATATATATACATATATATATATATATATATATTGGATAAAAATATACAAGTTTGACAATAGTGAAGTAAATTTTTAATCAAAAAACTTACAGCATGTATCATCTTGCCCAAGTTTTTGGAGCCATGCCACATGTCTAGAGTGTGCAGCACTCCGGTATCCTTGTATTTTCCTTTGACTGGGTCTTTCGAATAAGAGGACAACAGAAATATAATTAGATATACTGTTTCATTGTCAGATTCAATGGTATATTAAATTGTACACATGAGGTACTTTTTATCCTTGTGTGCACCAAACCCATCTAGCGTGTTTGCTGGCAAAAAGCTCTTTTTTAGTTTCATCTGACCACAGAACCCTGTGCCGTTTGAAGATCCAGTCATGTCTGACAACTGAATATGCTGGAGTTTGTTCTTGGATGAGCGAGGAGTTTATCAGTTAATGAACGCAAGAATTCAAAAAAAACAACATTTTAAACAGAAATATGTTGAGGGAGATACTTTTTGTTTATCAAATTTAAACAGTATAGATAGTGTTTAGGATATTTAGTTTACTTTATGTATATTGTATTATATTATTAGCATGGTATATGCTCTTCTTTAAATTACTTTTTTAATTATATGCCCATGATCAACCACACCTGAGAAAGTTCTTTTGTGACTTGAATTTCTGTTCAATTCTTTATTGAACACAGCTCTGGCATTCAACAATTCAACAATTATCTATGGAGATGTGTTAAAAGAATAACGAGTCTCAATCACAATTCATATAAATAAGCCTACCTATCTTTGTTGGATTTGTCATTTTGGCTGTCAATATGGATAAGCAAATGTTTCAAACCTTGTACGAAAAATCTGGAAAGGTTCCCCATGGCATTTCTAAAAATGAAAAATATGTCCTTCTTAGAAGGGCACAGAACTTCACAATCAAGGGTGAGTGAAGTCACACTTAGTGATTTCTCTGACAGTCTCTTCATTACCAAAACGTTCAACTACTTTCAGATGAGGTTTTATACTATATACGGAAAAGAGGAGAGGGTGTATTGGCCAAAGTTTTGGACTCAACAGAGGAGGCCAAACGGGTATTTGATGAGTTCCACAGCAGTCCAATTGGTGCACACTGTGGTGTTCAGAAGACAACTGATGCCATTAGTAAAAGGTTTTATTGGCCTGCCATGACCATTGATATTAAAACCTGGGTGAGTGCAATTAACTGACATTCATGTCTTAATACTTTCCTAGCTCTATCAAAATGAAATTAAACAAAAATGTTTTAGGTTATGCACTGTTGTAATATGGATCCACTGGAGGCAAGTTTAAAGGAGAACCCAAGTGCAGTTTATTTTAACAAAAATAAAACATGAAACAAAAACATGACGTGGCATGAAAACAAAAGCATGAACATGAACTTTGCACAACAGCAGACTACAGGAAACAATACTTGACAAAGACACATGGCAAACATTGTAATAGTCACCTATTTCTGCCTTTATGTACAGCTTTTTGAGGTGATGATAAACATACTTTGTTGTATTGTTTCTTCTCTTCACATGAAAAAAAAGCAAACTGTTGTATCAGATGCCTGTGGTGTAATCACGGACTAATATGTGGACTTTTATTTGTTTTTGTTTTGTCCTCTCGTCATTGTTATGTCACGCAATATGGTTTTAAGAGGAATGGGAAGTGACGTGGGAAAAAAACTCCGGAGTTCAAACGGGAAAGCGGTCTGAGTTTAGCGGGCTCTGTGTAGCCTAATAGTTGCATGAAGAATTCATCAAAGGGTCTAATACCCTCTTGTTTTGTGGATTACATGACAATTGTTTTCTGGACTACCACAACTTCCCATCGGCTAAACAGACTGTGGCGAGATTGCGTAAGTCCACGGGGAATATATTGACTGCGGCTTCTCGCCACGCTTCGCCTTATATTTTTGTTTTGTGTTTTTTTCTTCTCGCGGAGGACATTGTAGTTCCGTACGGACAATTGATGTCTCTTGAATGAACATTCGGTCTGCTGGCCAGGACATTGGGGCATTGGGACATTGGGGTTTTGAGGGTTAAATGTGTGTGGTCAATTTGAGAATGTTTGTTTGCTGTGTCGGAGTGCGGCCGCGCCTCCAGCTGTGAAATAAGCGCATGTTGCTGCCCGTCTGGGTATTATAATGTGATATATTTCTCAATACACTTGGTTGAACTTGGGTTTTATTGTTTTATTGTTTTTTCGTTAATATATAATTATACATACATGAAGATCTTATTCTATATATTTTTTCTTTAGTGGTTATTTAACGAAAGTAAGCTGTTACTGTCTTTATTTATATCAGTAGGTATCAGATCCGCCCGTTACCTTATGTTTTGCGTGCAGTACTTTTCTCTTGCTTTGATAGTGTAAGGGAATTTGTTACAACATGAGGGCTTAAATACATAGACTAATAACAAAACAAGGGACACCT
This sequence comes from Abramis brama, assembly GCF_963993115.1. NCBI lineage: Eukaryota > Metazoa > Chordata > Actinopteri > Cypriniformes > Leuciscidae > Abramis > Abramis brama. The sequence goes on along the minus strand of NC_139963.1, from coordinate 65,250,987 downwards.
GGAACAATAATCAGACAATTAACAAATGACAAGACATGGCAGGATCACATGACAAACAGAGAATCACATGACAGACATGGAAGCAAGACATGACACAGAAACATGACAATAACAAACCCAAAACGTGACAACTGTGCAGCATGCCAGAAAAGCAAGCTGAAATTAAGGACAAAGCTGAATATACCCCCATTGAGGTAAGTTGTGTGTTTGTTTAATGAAGAATATTCTCACTTTAAGAAAGTAATGTCTTTTTTTTTTTGTCAGGTGGCTGAGCCATGGGACATTGTTGGCATGGATTTAGTGGGAAAGCTCACACCAACTAAAGAGGGCTACCAGTACATTTGTGTAATGGTAGACTATTTCACAAAGTGGTGTGAGGCTTTCCCACTAAAGACTAAGTGTGCTGAGGAGGTAACAGCCTGCATTGTCAATATTAATAATTAAAGTCTTGTGTTGGTTTGTATAGATCAATATGGGTGTCTGCCAAGTACTTGGCATTAAAAGAAGTTTATGTGCCCCATACCACCCGCAGACCAATGGACTGGTTGAAAGATTAAATGGCACAATTCAGAGGTATGAAAGTCACCATTCAACTGATAAAACAATACATGAATGGCAGATGAAGAAAGTATCTGCTCTTGTCTGTTCATTGTATATTTACTCATTTGTCAGGTATATTTACTCATTTATCAGGTACATTTAATTGAAACACATAAGTCTCACACTCACTATAAGTGATTAACTGTAAGACTTGTTTTTCAGGTCTTTGACACAGACACAGACACATGGGCATATTATTTGGAGGCTGCAATGTTCGGTCTCCTAACTAAAAAACAAATAACCACCAAATTCTCGCCCTACTTTTTAATGTTTGGCCATGAGGCAAGGTATCCTTGTGAGGTGCCAGACAATTATGAGGTAAGCACAATACATCTAAATTATCTTTTAAAAAACAATTGCAAACCTGCAATTGCCAATCAAATCCAATTTCTTTATATAGATCAACGAAAGTGTGGAGGACATTGTGGCAGAGGAATGTATTACAGAATGCATTAGAAGGCAGGACAGAATTTTTTAAACTGTGCAGGACAACATTACAAATGTGCAAGGCAAAGTAAAAAAAGGAAATTGGAGAAAAGAATGGCCATTGACATTCAGGTTGGAGACAAGGTCCTGCGGCAGAACATCAGAAGCAAGCAGAAAAAGGGGGGCAAGCTGGACCCAGATTATTTGGGTCCATACACCGTTATAAACGTGGAGGGCAAATCCATTGATGTGGTGGATGATGAAGGGAAACAAATTCCCAAAATCAATATTGACCATTTAATTCATTTTTTGGAGGATCCTCCTCCAAAAGTTCAGAGGTTTTGCCCTCCTGCTACTGTGTCTTCAGTCCCTCACGTTCGTCCCCTGTCCCCTGTTCTACAAGCACCTCTCAAATTCATGCCTTTCCTCCACCCTGTTACCCTGCCCTATACACACCTTTCCCTGCAGCATGTACCACTACCTCTAAATGTGCTTTTTCCCATGCCCCTCCCTCATGTCGTGATGCATCCTGGAACACAGTGTTCTGTTCTTTTTAATCCAACACCTGCTGACCCACCATCTTCAAAATCCGTTTCTGCTGCCTGCCTTGACCCCCAGCCTACCTCCAGTCCTGCCACCCAGTCTCCACCTTTACCTGGCCTTGCACCTCATCCTACCTTCAGTCCTGCCAACCAGTCTCCACCTTTACCTGGCCTTGCACCTCATCCTACCCTCAGTCCTGCCACCCAGTCTCCACCTTTACCTGGCCTTGACCCCCAGCCTACCTCCAGTCCTGCCACCCAGTCTCCACCTTTACCTGGCCTTGCACCTCATACTACCTCCAGTCCTGCCACCCAGTCTCCACCTTTACCTGGCCTTGCACCTCATCCTACCTTCAGTCCTGCCAACCAGTCTCCACCTTTACCTGGCCTTGCACCTCATCCTACCTTCAGTCCTGCCACCCAGTCTCCACCTTTACCTGGCCTTGACCCCCAGCCTACCTCCAGTCCTGCCACCCAGTCTCCACCTTTACCTGGCCTTGACCCCCAGCCTACCTCCAGTCCTGCCACCCAGTCTCCACCTTTACCTGGCCTTGACCCCCAGCCTACCTCCAGTCCTGCCAACCAGTCTCCACCTTTACCTGGCCTTGCACCTCATCCTACCTTCAGTCCTGCCACCCAGTCGGTCGTACAGCATTCCCCCCAAATACCTTGTTCTTCAGGTATGTGTTGTACGTGTTTTCCTTCATAATTTATATCTCCTACATGTAAATAACATTTGTTCAAGATTTTCTTCTGTCTCTCTGTAGTGTTGCAAGACATATGGGCAAGGAAAATGGGTGGGAAACTTTGCAGCAAAGTTGGACCGTACAAGGTCTTTACCTGGGATTTGGAAAGCCTCAAACCTGGGGCGAAACTTGAAAGTGAGGTTTGTGCTGCAGTTAACATGATTGATACAATTTCCTGTAGTTCACTGTCATTTTGCTTTTAGAATAGACCATATTCTGTAGTCACACAGTTATACCTTGCAAGTCTGTCATCCTTCTTTTTGACCACAGGTCATTAATGCGTACCTGACCTGCCTTGTGAGGAATTATTCAGGCAGGGCATTTGTCCTGGATTCCTGGAAGCCACAAATATTTGGAAGAGGAAGGCCAGTTTGATGAAAAGGGTAAAAAACAAAAAATCCTGATCCCATACAAGTAACTTTCATGTTCTCAGATAATTTGGTAATCTGTTATTGGAATGCCACATTTATACCTGTATGCTGTAGATGGATCTAGAGGCATATGATGTGCTGGTGGGGTCAGTTAACGAGAATGACCACTGAACACTCCTGGTTTTTTTTTTTTTTTTTAAATCATTCACTATGAACTTGAACATTTTAGAATGATTTCTGAAGGATCATAAGACACCAAAGACTGGAGTACTTGCTGATGAAAATTCAGCTTTGCATCACAAAAATAAATTACATTTTAAAGTATATTAAAAAAGAGAACCATTATTTTAAATTGTAATAATATTTCATAATATTACTGTTTTGTTTTTTTTTTTGTTTTTTTTTTTTACTGCAGGCTTGATGAGCATAAGAGACTTCTTTCAAAAACATTAAAAATAGTAATGTTTCCAAACTTTTGACTGGTACTGTATATATAAAAATTAGTGGTGGACCGTTATCGGTGTTAACGTGCTGCGTTAACATGAGACTCTTATCGGGCGATAAAAAAAATATTGCCGTTAATCTATTCTCAAAGTTGGGTTGGGAGCCGGGTCTATACTACGCAAGCTATGATCTTTCACCTTGATATTTTAGCGCGGATGTATACCTTGCCGAATTCGGTTCGGTGTTCGGTACGCATTTTCAAACCGAACGGTTCGTTGGATCATTTTTCCTGCCGACCAAAATTCCGTTATTTCAAATGTAGGCGGGATGGTAGAGACGCTGGCGCGACCACAACATTGTACGACATCAAATGGCAAACGTAATGCAAGCAGAACGAAACTAAGCTACTCCTTATTGTGTGGTCGACGGACCGTTGTTTATCAGTTTGGACCAAAGCAGCGCGAGCCGATCGTGATCATGCGACACTGTTACTTCACAGCGCTAAGAGAAAAACATTTAACCACAAGTTCCTATATATGTGAAAATGCTTATAGCTCAGTTTCAATTTAGAGCTAAACGCGATCTGAGGCCCTCGCTAATAATTTCTTTTCCACTCGCCTGTAGCTACTCGCCTGTTGGTCGCCCCGCCCACGATTTGATCTCATGAATATCCAAGTGTCCGTTTTTATTTCGGCTCCCTTGTTAACAGGTTAGAGTTTGCACACTGCCTGCGTGAGACGCGCGTGCGTGCGGAAAATGAGTGCATGCTAGAAATAGAACCGACGGCTATTTTTCACGCATCACGCAAGCGTCTTGGAAGCGTTTCCATGCAAAATTGAATAGGAAAATCTGTTTATATGTCATTTTGACACGAATACATATTAATAAATGTCATTTTGATGTTTAAAAGTGTCTAGGTTTTGACATAAATGCAAATATAAATGTAATTTTACTAAATATTATCGATTTTCAAATACTGCACCTGTCAATACAGAACAAAATATTATGTAGGCTATTTTGCCGTCCACACTGCCAACGTTGTCTTTGCTGCTATATATTTATGTTTAAAATGAAGTATAGGCCTTCCACAACTCTCTCCCCATATGTCGAATATATCACCAATGATGCTTATCATATGTCACCTAGCAGCAGCAGCAGTTACATTGACAGTAACAATGAGATGCTTCTGGTGTGCAAAGACATGGAAAACGCCACGCAGCTGACACGCAACAGAAATGCCACGCAGCCAGTGTGTCACCGGCCTAACACCGGTACACACTGTGCAAGAGAGGGGTGCGCATACACGAGCTTGATTGACACTGCTAAGATATTCCTCCTGGCTCTGATTGGTTGTTTCTTACCGGGAGCGGTGTATTTCTGCAAATGGCAATAGGACCACTGGGAGGAGCCAGAGGAGCTTGATTTTTTCACAGATTATCTGTCTCATATTCTACTGTCAGGACATAATGACAGTTTTAACAAATGTGTAAAAAAATACATTTTTACCAAAGTTACCTAATGCAGCTTTAAGGTCATTTGGAGCATATGTAGGGCCCGAACATAAACTCAAGCCCAGGGGCCCCAGACCTGATCTTTGTTCTATTTACTCATTGATTAAAAAATAATCTAATGTTAAAACTAGGAGTTTCACTTGGCCCACCCTACATCTCAGAGCTGGAGCCGGGGCTGGTGTTGCTTAAAGTTCATAGTGATTGTTCTGACTTCATGAAGCCTCATTGTGTGAATGAACTTCAAACTGACTAGAACAAACTCTTTGAAATGTATATATGATACTGGATATGAAACTGTTAATAATGTAGACAGAAAGCAATCTTATTCAATGTCAGTCATGTGTGTGTGTGTGGTGAAATATAATTTATTAGGCATTTAAAAGCTCTATTGAGAAAATGAAAACTCAAAAAGCAATCATATCAGGCTACTTCATGGCTTTCAGAACTGAAATTATTCCTGATTCAAGCAGAATCAGCAGAAAATAAAAAGGACAGTAACAATGAGATGTTGATAAAATGACTAAAGAGTTTAATCAATAATTACATGAAGCAAATACAAACATTAGAATTGAAAGCGAATGAGACAGATATCACTCTTTACTGACTTATAAGAGCCAAAGAGAAGAGAAGTAGAGAGAGAAGTGTCCAGTTTCAAAGATACATGAAAGTATATCTTGTATTTGCATGGAAGAGTAGAAGTGGAAGATAAACTAGATGTTCTGATGAAAAACATTAAAAATTAAAATCACATTCATGTCTCTCTTAAAAGTAATATGGCCTCTTCTTCAGCTCCTGAACTTTGCCTTCAAAATTATTATTATTTTTTTTTCCAGTGTGTATTTTCTGGCACTCTTTCAGTTCATCTTCTTCTGTAGTAAAGGACTTCAGCACTGAAACGCACACCGCCGTGTCTTTTCTGCTGTAATAATACGAGTGAATCTTCTCCTTTGTGTGAATGTTTCTTCAGGAGTGGCGCCCAATGAAACCGTTTACCGCACTGATCAGTTAAATGGTCTTTCTCCAGAATGAGAAGCAGAAGTGATGTGAAGTGTTTTTTTACACTGAGGGCAGGAGACAGATTTTTTGGCTTCTGTTTTTCTTTTCTTGTTCACGTCCATCAGGTCTAAAAGAAACATTAAATCAAGTGAGTTTTAATTAGGGATGTCCTGATCCGATCACGTGATCGGAAATCGGGCCCGATCGCGTGTTTTCAGACTCGATCGGAATCGGACGTTACCTCCCGATCAGGACTCGGATATATATGTATTTATATTCTCATTATTTTTTAACACCTCTATTATGCGGTGACACAGAGTTACGGCGGTTTCACACTGCACGCGTTATTAGAGTGTAAGCAGCGCAGGAGCAGTGCGTATGTTGAGCAGGAGCAGGACACGCGCGTTTTGCTTTCATACTGGCAGCGTTTGTCAGACAGAGTCTATAATGGATGAGTTGGCATTGCTTTTTTTTCGTTTTCAAATACATTTAAGAGAAAAGACTTGTCAAGAAGCTTATTTTATTAATAATTTCATTTATATAACTTTTGGTTCATCTTTGTTTTTATTGTTATGGCAACAAGTTTGTTTTTGGACATTTGTTTTCTTTTTAAATTGCTGTTGGTCATTTGATTGACTGTTTAAAACACAATAGATATCATCAATGCACTTTTTGGATAAAACTGCGGTGTATTTTGGCCATGATCAATGTATTGTCACTTTAATTCAGCAAAAGCGGCGCAGCAAAAATAGACTCGGCGCCGAAACGATCACGGCACTCCTGCTCTGCTCTGCTACGCACTGCCGCGCCACCTCTGCGTGCGGTGTGAATGCTCTAAAGCCTGGTTTAATCTGTTAACATGGGCGGCGAAAAAAATACACGCTGCACGCTCTGCTAACAGTGCAGTGTGAAACCGGCATAAGAGTTAGGAGTGCAGTTCCTAAAAGCACATTACTGGCTTTGCAAACACTGTGGCACTTTTATTTTTTATTTGTTTACATGCCTGCTGGGTATTTTAAGTTGAGGTGCTATTTGTTTATATATTAGACTTTTTTTAATATTTACTGTTGCACTAAAGTCCAAAAGTGAAGAATTTATTTATTACTTGATTGTTCAAGCTACCTCACAGAAGTGCTCTATTTGTTAACAGAGTTGTTGAATGTTAAAATAAGGTGAATTAAATAAAAAATAAGGAACATCCTGGATCTGTTTTTTTCGCTCTTCTTTATTCTTTTTTTTTTTTTTTTTTGCATTATAGAAGTATCGGATCGGGACTCGGTATCGGCAGATACTTAAAATCAAATGACTCGGACTCGGACTCGAGGGCAAAAAAACCTGATCGGGACATCCCTAGTTTTAATGGACTATTTTATGCAAACAACTTGCTAATCATGTCTTTCTCATGTAGTTATAGTAGTGATTTGGCGATTTCGAAGCACTGCTTCATGAAGCTCAGACACCTTTATGAATCTTTTGATTCAAATCAGTGGTTCAGAGCGTGAATCAAACTGTGAAATTCACGTGATTTCAGTAAATGAGGCTTCGTTGCCTCATAACCGTTTCAAAACGTCAATGATCTCTGTGAACCCATCATGCGGTGAACCATTGAACAAGTGTCTATGGGTTTTACCAGATTTATCAGTTTTAAAGGGGGGGTGAAATGCTATTTCATGCATACCGAGTTTTTTACACTGGTAAAGAGTTGGATTCCCATGTTAAACATGGACAAAGTTTCAAAAACTAAGTTGTACGTTTGAAGGAGTATTTTTGTTCCAAAAATACTCCTTCCGGTTTGTCACAAGTTTCGGAAAGTTTTTTTCGAGTATGGCTCTGTCTTACGTAAGTTAGAGCGGAATTTCCTTATATGGGTCCTAAGGGCACTTCTCCGGTAAGATCGCGGGCGCGCGCGCACTCGTAGACCAGAGAGAGAAGAGAGCGAAAGCAGTACCTCATCAAAGCGCCCTGCCCGGCTTTTGGGAAGTCAGTGTCACCAAAGAAGTGTGTTTTTGGTTGCCAGGGCAAGACAACCCTGCACAGATTCCCAAAGAACCCAGCGTTAAGGAACCCGTGGATGGAGTTTGTTTTCCTGAGCATAAACGGAGTTGTGTAAGACTGTTGTTCCCTGCATTTCGACGATGATTGTTTTATAAACAAAGCCCAGATCGACGGATTTGCAGATCGTCTAATGCTTAAGGATCGAGCAGTCACAATGATAAAGGTTCGCGGTCGTGCGTTGGAACCGGACGGTGAGTAAAACTGTTGAACAAATGTCTCTGTGTGTTGTCACTAGCTCGGCGCATTAGCACAGCTTTAGCTCCGCCCGCACGGCCCGCCCCCAGCCGCTCGTTTTTTTCCGGAAAGACTCGGTACAGCCTATCTTTCTTTAAAAAATATAATAAAACAAAAGACTTTTTGGAGATATGAAGGATGCAATACTACTCTATAGGTACTCAAGATTAACAGGAGATTGAGTGAAAATGAGCATTTCACCCCCCCTTTAAACATTTGTAGACATTTTAAACTTTCTTTCCACTCAGGATCTTCATCAGATCCAGTTGGCCCAGGACCATCATCTTCACAACCTAAGCCATCAGCAGAACATGGCAAAAAGAGAAGGCGAAGTCTGGGACACCCGAGTGGATTGAGCAGTACGTCACTGAGCAGAGGAGGAAGATGTCAGATCTCATGGTCCTCCAAAAGCAAGCAGTGGAAGTGGCAAGCAAACGTAACGTAATCTTAAAATAATCTGTTTCTACTTTGACTTGTGTTTTCACCTTTTGCCACATTCTGCTGATGGTTAGGTTCTATTTTGTTTGTTTAATGGCATGAAGTACAGTATATATGCTAAAGGAAATATACATGCGATTTTGGTCACCTCACCTTTGTAGCTTAAATACATATTAATTAGTTGATTATAAACTTTATTTTCATGAAATAATTAAAGGTCCCATTGCATGGATTATTTTATTATTTTGGAATGTTTCCTGGGGTGCCCTTATAATGTTAGTATGTTTTTTTAGATCAAAACTTGTTATAAATTGATAAGCCTAATTTTAGCCTCTGATTTGAACGCTGTTTGAAGGGGCATGTCTGTGTAAGACTTCAGTGTAAACACCCACTACTGTGATTGGCTGCTGTGAGACTTCAGTGTAAACGCCCACTGCTGTGATTGGCTGACATGCTTGCATATGAAATATCTAGCATTACATGTGGAACTCTCTCGAATACTTTTACTATTACAGCTATTATACGTTTTTACTATTACAGCTATCGGGATTAAAGAATCGTAAGAAGTTTTAAAGGTCCCATGACATGAAATTTTCACTTTCTGAGGTTTTTTAACATTAATATGAGTTCCCCTAGCCAGTATATGGTCCCCAAGTTTCTAGAAATTTCAATCGGTGTAAATCGAGCTTTTGCTATCTTTCTCTGCCTTTGAGAAAATGGAGGCTCATACGCACTGATCTTGAATCTCCTCTTTATGACGTCATAAGGAGAAAATGTTACCTCCTCTGTCTCTGCTTTGCCCGCCCAGAGAATATTTTCCGCCCATGAGAAAATGCGATAGGAAGTAGGAACGCGCGCGATTTTAGTTTGTCCACGAGAGATATTATGGGGTTTGAGCGAGCGAAGCATTACAATTGCTCAATAATTGGATGTACAAATGAACACTGAAGGGTCAATACAGAGCTGGGCTTGCTGAACGTCTGAAACTAAAGTCTGGATCACTCTCTTTGGCTCAGCTACACACCTCGGACAAGTAAGTCAACAAATTATATATAAGTGTGTTGCTTTACTGTTTATGGTTACCTAGCCTAGCTTGTTACACGTAGAATGTGGCTGTCACATTAGCTATGCAGTTACTTGCGCTAATGTAAAGGTAGACAGCATCAAGTTACACACACTGTAACGCGAGTGTTGTACATTTCTTTGTTATTTGGATAACCGTTTTCCTGTTGGTTATATGGCGGTTAAAGTACCGTATCCAGACATAATATTTTAAACTAACCATTCGGAAACGTCCTGCTGGAGCCGCTGAGTTGCAACTTCTTCATCCGTTGCTTCTCCATCCGGATCCGATTCTGGGTCAAACTGAAATGCTTGAAAGACTGCGTGTCTTCGTGCCATTGCAATATATCCAACGTAAACATGCACGCCACGGTACCGTTGCGCAAGATGGTCAAGGCCACACCCACCCTCCACCTTGCGCCGCCTTTCTCCTCCTTATTAGTATTTAAAGCTACAGACACCGAAACGGCCTGTCTGAAGGAAGCTCATTCTGGGACTGGCTTGTAGTGGCTATAATTCTGCACCGAGGCTGAATTTTTGGAAAGAGATTTCAGATACAGTACTAGGGACCACTAAGGCCTATATTAAAGCCTACAAAAAGTAGCATGTCATGGGACCTTTAAGTATTTAGATCTATTCCCATCACTGAACAAGTCCAGATGCAGGGAATTCTTGAGATTCTTGATGCTTTTTGTCAGGAGTGCGCTGAAGCGTTTGTTTGGGTTCTTGGGGTGGTCTGTGTTGAATCCAAAGTTAACTTGATGAAGTTGCCGGAAGAAGACAGGAGAATGTGGTCTCAAAGAGATTGAGCCCAGATCTGAACTAATCGGATACTCTTAAAGGTCCTATCAGTTCACACCCCTTTTGTTGAGGTGACCAATCAAAGATGACTGGGAGAAAGTCTTTGTTCCATCTTATTACCATTTGCATGTTCATGCTGGCATGGATAATTTTTGCAGTCTTTACACAAAAGTATGGTACAAATATTTATGATGCAATTTATCAAAACATGTTGTACACCATTGATTATAAAATCAAAAGGGGATTATTTTGATACTAATAAAGAGGGGATTTGAAGACATTAAAGCAGTGATACATCATCTTTGGATATCAACATTGGAAGTGACTCTAACATAACTAAAGAATCATAAGTAGGCTAATAAAACATAGGGACATGCATAAAACACAGGAGAAATACTATACTAAACATTATACACATTCAACCATCACGGTTCGGCACGGTTAGCCAAGTGTGCTGAGAGTTCAGGGCCGAGAACGGTTTGTAATTGTGCCGTGCCGTACCAGGCTCAAGTGGAAACACAACTGGAACCTTTTCTGAAGGTGGAAAAGCAGCTTTTGTTTCTCAGCACATAAAGATGAACTACTTACCATGATCTCAGACTGCAGTGATGTGGTTTCTCCACTGCATGGATCTTCATGTGTCGCTTCAGGTTAGTTTTAACAGAGAAACTCTTTCCACACTGATCACACGTGTGCGGCTTCTTTCCAGTGTGGATCCTCTCATGTGTTTTCAGAGATGATGAGTCACTGAATCTCATGTCACAGTGTGAACACTTGTAAGGTTTTTCTCCAGTGTGGATCCTCTCATGTGTTTTCAGATGTGTTGATCGACTGAATCTCTTTTCGCAGTGTGAACACTTGTAAGGTTTTTCTCCAGTGTGGATCCTCTCATGTTTTTTCAGAGATGATGACAGACTGAATTTTGCTTTACAGTGTGAACACTTGTAAGGTTTTTCTCCAGTGTGAATTCTCTGGTGCCGTTTTAAATCTCTCCCTGTAGTAAAAGTCTTCTCACACTCAAAGCACATGTACTCTCTTACATCAGCATGAATTTTCTGATGTGCATGTAAAGATTGCAGCAGTGAAAAACTCTTTCCACACACAGAACATGAATGTGGCTTTTCCTTCGTATGAACTGTCAGGTGTCTCTTCAGGGCTGATGCCTTAAGAAAGGTTTTGCCGCATTGATCACATGAGAACGGCTTCTCTCCGGTGTGGATCCTCATGTGAACAATAAGGTGTGATGATTGACGGAAACTATTCCCACATTGATGGCATACATGTGGCTTCTCTCCTGTATGAACTCTCATATGAATCTTAAGAGATTTGTTGCTTGATAAACTGTTTCCACACTGAGTGCAGGTGAAAGATGTAATTACTTTTCTTCTCTTTAAAAATGTCTTTTTAGTCTTTGAGCGACTCAAAGGTTTTCCTCCAGGTTTGACATGAGGTTCCTCCTTCACTTCACCCAGTTCTTCTCTCTCCTCCTTCACTTCACTCAGTTCTTCTCTCTCCTCCTTCACTTCACTCAGTTCTTCTCTCTCCTCCTCCACTTCACTCAGTTCTTCACTCTCCTCCTTCACGTCCATCAGTTCTTCACTCTCCTCCTTCACTTCACTCAGTTCTTCACTCTCCTCCTTCACTTCACTCAGTTCTTCTCTCTCCTCCTTCACTTCACTCAGTTCTTCACTCTCCTCCTTCACTTCACTCAGTTCTTCTCTCTCCTCCTTCACTTCACTCAGTTCTTCACTCTCCTCCTTCACTTCACTCAGTTCTTCTCTCTCCTCCTTCACTTCACTCAGTTCTTCACTCTCCTCCTTCACTTCACTCAGTTCTTCTCTCTCCTCCTTCACTTCACTCAGTTCTTCTCTCTCCTCCTCCACTTCACTCAGTTCTTCAGTCTCCTCCTTCACTTCCATCAGGTCTGAAATCAAAGAAAAACTCTCATTTTCAAATTTTCTAAAGTTTACTGGTGGGATTCTCTCTGAAATTTGTCTGAGATCCTCCGGCCGTGATTAAAGCTTCTTCTTGGGGGAGATTCTCTGAGAACTGGTCAACTGGTCAACAAATTGTAAACCATATATAAAATAAATGTAAAATAGAACTGTTAAACTATTTAAATTTAGTTTGACCTGATGTTGACAATCAATATGAAACCTCCTTTTACTGACCATTTGTTAAAAAAAAAGTTTTGCAGCCATTTAACAGTTTAACTATTTATCACTAAAAGTGATGAAGTGCTTGAATGTTTCCAACATGAATGTTCTTCAGCATCATGAATGAATGAAGAATAAACACCAACCTCTTTGTTCTTCAGGATCTTCAGTGTGTTTCATTCTGCAGGGTTCTGGATCACTCATGTTCTCACTGTCCTCTTTAATAAACTCAGTCTTTGCAGATTTCAGCTCTTCCTGATGCTCTGATGCTCGTCTTTACTTGTAGCTGATGGGAATTTACAGCATTTATTGGAGAATTGCTGTGGAAGGAGCTGATCTGATGATGTGACTGATGTGGGAGGAGCTTAATTGATGATGTGACTGATGTGGGAGGAGCTTCACTGGTGATGTGACTGATGTGGGAGGAGCTTCACTGATGATGAATTGTAGTGGGGGAGTTGATCTGCCAAAATCAAAAATATATAAAAGTTACCGAGTTTGTTTTATGTTCGTGGCCTACAGAATTTAATAATGTCAATTTTCCCTAATGTAAATAATGGTAAAAAAAACAGTTGAAAGCATAAACAGTGTGGTGGCAAACAATTTTCTATCACTGAATAAGAGACAAACATGTATCAAATGAACGCGAGAGGAGGGCATCCTTCCTTCATTATTGTCCTGACTCCCCCAAGGTTATTTCTCTAGGCTAAATGAAGATATGTCTCAGTTATAACTTATAACTAACACTTGGTACATAATTTATCATACATGCATAAGGGTTAATAACAGTTCACTGTTATATTCATGTAGCAGAGAATCATGGGACTTCACATGCAATCCCTGTGCATTTTAATACCATCATGTTTTCTAAGTTTCTATGAATATAAGAAAATGCAAACACATAGAACATCAGTCTGTTGACACCAATGAAATGAGCTTTAAGTGTCAATTTACAGGAGATCTGAAGACATCAGCATAATAAATGAGGTGAAAACAGGAACTATTGTCATGAAATAAAGAGCGTTTTCAGCAGATCTGTTCATATTGATGAGCCTTAGACTATCAACACTCATTCAACAAGCCATTCAGGATCATCAGCAGATCATCTCACTTTATTCTGAGTGTTTGCTGTTAGAAACATTATTTGAGTCAGGATATATAATGTAGATTTGTATGTACAGAAACTGACAATGATCATAATACTCTTAAAAATAAAAGAAAATGTAACGTTTCCAGTGTCAAACTTTATTAATATTTATCTATATTCCCATGGATGTATAGATTTGAGATTTCCCTCGTTCGTTACTCATACAGTAATCTGCCAAAGATAAATGTCGACAAAGAAATAAAGGTAAACAAATGGCAACAGCAACACTTGGGATCGATTCCCATCAATTCCCCTCACAGATCTCAAACTTTAACTCTTGACTTGACATTCAGTAACAGTTCTCACACAAACATCGAGACAATCACACAAACGAACACAACATCGCTCAGGTCTGAATGAACTCAACATATTCTCCTCATGCTCGCTGCTGCTGCACTAAATGTTTATTTCAGAAGGAAGACGCCAGAAAAGACGCACAAGTATCGCTGTGATCGATGAAAACAATACAGAAATTAGTCTGTCGTTTAATCAAACTCTATAAAGTGTGTGTGATGGTTGTATATGAGAAATACCGTGAGCTGCTTTCCTCTCCTCAGAAGACTCGGCGCTGAAACTCTCAATTACCCCTTTTCCACCAAAAAAGAACTGGTTCGGAACTGGTGCTGGTTCAAAGTTGGTTCAACTTGCGAACCTTCTCAGAACCTGTTTGTTTTTCCACTGACTAGAGAGCCCAGCGAACAACGTCGTTACGTCACTGTGTACGTTGCCATAGGCTACGTCTTAGCTTTCCTAGAAACGCTTGCGCCAACTTCAAGCATAACAATTACAATGGCGGACTACATCGCCTTTCTGCAAATGTTTCTCCTGGCATTGCGATCCTATATTGGGGTCAGAAGAAGACGTTTAGAACACATTTGTGCTGCTCGTCTGGATTACTATAGACGGAGGTTACGTTCAAGAAGAAGTTTGACAATAACCCCACCCCCAGCCCCCGACGTAAGCATGACGTGGTAAAAGAACGGTTCTAGTCCAGCAAAGAGTTGGTGCCGCTTTGGAACCAGTTTTCCTGGCCGAGAACCGGTTCTTTGGCTGTCGAAACACAAAGAACTGGTTCGCGAGTAGGCACCGGCTCCGAACCGGCACCAGCACTGCCTTGGTGGAAAAGGGGTAAATGAGGGAAGAGAGACGGCGCGAGCGGTGACGTCATCGGCCGCCAACGCACGCGCGTACGGGACACCCTCGCAGCCAATCAGGGCCACGCAGATTCAGCTTTACTAGTAGCCTTCCATTATTATTTTTTTACAACTGAAGTGACTCCAATTGGGTGAAGGGAACTTTTTCAAGTGAAGCACAAAATAGTCAGAATAAGCAGAGGAGGATCACCTCCATCCAGTCGGAAAAGGGTTTTGGCCAGTAAAGTCCGGCTCAGTTTATTTTGTAGCGTCCTAAGACAAATAGTAAAGGCATGTTGGTAGATTAGCACCTGTAGAATTTCCTTTTGTTGAAACCCCAGATAAAAGTAGAAGTTACTATTATTTTTAGATCCATGAGGCAGTTCGACATTTCCTTACTAAAGAAAAACAAAACAAATAAAAACACTTCTACAGAAGACTAGGTATTCTCGTAACTTTTACTTTATTCTACTAAAAGCTACTAATTACATCTTCAACAGTGTAATAAGATTACTGTACTATTTTAAAAGAGTAATTCCTTATTTTACTTTTAGAATAAAAAGTTATTAAATTACAGTAATTCATTAATTAGTTAGTACTGCATTGTACCCAACAGCCAACACTGTAAAAAGTGATTCTGAGTTTTAGTCAGGTGGACAAGTAAAATCATGTCCTGTCAACTTGCAGTGTCTCACTACACAATAGTTATAACAACCTCAACCTTAAGGGAAATGGAAAACTTAAAATAACCTGTTAATATAACAACAAAACATAAGTTCTTTCAATTTTCTGCCTCATGCGCATGTGCCAGAAACTCTACGTCATGATGACGTACTATTTTAACAAATTTGAGCCAGACGCGCCATCTCCATTTTCTGCACGAGAAGACGAGATCACGACACGAGTTGCTGATGCGAGAAAAAAGAAGACGGATGAGCTCTTATTTGAACGACTACAGATGGATTTTTATAGTAAGTACACCCTGATTTGTTCTTTCTTTCATGTAAAAATTAGGCTTGTTTCGTTTGCGCTCACCGACCGCATATTGATTTCAGGCTATCACATTTGACAAACTGAGACAACTTGATTAGTAATCAGGAGCCACACGCACTGGCACACACATTTTTGCTAGCTAGATATAGTGTGTTAGACACCGAGCTGCTGTCGAGACATGAGCAGAAAGAGAAGTCGTCTTTGACTAGTAAAGGTTAATGTTGGTAAATAGATAAAAAAGTGTACATATAAGTTACTTTTTAGTGTGTTCTTGATCGGATCTCATTATCGTTAGAAACACAGAATGACCAGTAACGTTAATATCTGAAGCACCGCCGCCAGTCCATATTTGTGTTTACCATTACGAATAAAAATGCTTGATTTACTTATGTTAAACGCCCAGTTGTTATTTTTTTCAAATGACATACCATAATGTTTTTTGAACACGTGTAAACGGTGTGTCTTCTGTAGGCCTATATAGGTAACTTGGCATGATTTTGTATTAGTATAATGTCAACTTTTTGTAGTTCATAGTCACATGATTAAACTTTTATGTCAATGGTGTTACCTGTGAAGCCCTAAAGAATCATGAGTTTCAGGATTACGTTATTTATATAAAACATTTTCACATAATAAAAGCTATATTTACAGCACTGCTCAATTTTATATTGACAGCAACATCATTACACTGTAAAAAATTTCTAACCCTCCCAAATCAAAAATTTCAAGTGACCGATAACATCTAAATTTTTCAACTGGCCCAAGTGAAATTCTTGTCTGTTAACATTGGCTCAATGAGAAATAATATGTCAGACTAATTGAAAAATGTAGATGTTATCGGTCACTTGAAATTTCCGACTTGGGGATGTAATTTTTTTTTACAGTGTAGTGTAACATTATGCATCACCAGAAATAGAAATAAAAAGTTTTAATATTTTTTTTTCCTCATAATTGTATTTGGGAAGTAAGATGTTTTAGGGCTGCACGATTATGACAAAAATCATAATTGTCGATTATTCCCTTAATGGGTGATTATTAATTACAAATTATTGAATGATGTTTTGAATAGCCTAGCTTTATCGCAGTGGTTCTCAACTCGTTTGCCCATGGAACCCACATTTTCCCATGGTAATTTTTTATGCCTATTATAAAAAATTGTAGACTCAAACAAGTACTGTCCCCCTTTACTTAACATAAACATAAATTGTAAGAATATGACTAATACTGATAAATAAACGCTTAACAAGGTTAAGCTATTTAATAGCAGTCCCAAACTAGTTTTATTAATACAATGCTGGATTTACCACAGTCTTTTAAATTGGGCCACTGATGACGGCGGATAAACAGTAATGGCACATTCACTGGTAGGGACGAAACATCAACAATATGCTTTACATTGACTATGGCCTGTCCATACGCCCATCACCTATAAAAATGAACAGATGCACAAGAAACCGTCCCATATTTACAGGTAAAAGGATGCATCCCGTATCAAATCAATACAGGATGCGATTTGTCCAGTATTTTACATAGGCTCACACACAGTTGAATAAACACATAAGGAAATCAGTTTCACAAATTAGAAGTAGAGAAGCTCACTTGCACGTGATTGCATTTTAGCGGCTATTTTTCCATAGCAACGAAGTCTCGAGAACATGCGTTGTAAACCTGCACGTTTTTTTTCTAAAAACATGTTGAGCTCACATCCGCCCTTTGAACACAAGAGGCTCTCTGGATATAGGGCTCAATAGTAAAAAAAATTATCAATGGATCCAGTAACAAATAATGAACCTAAGGTGAACTTACATACAACTTACTGGGTATAACAGGTAGGTTATAACAGATGCTTCTGGGTTCTTTGTTGAAGGAACCTCCTGCTATTTCTTTTAAATCGGATCAACACGTTTGTCTGCATGTTTATGATATTTATTCCAACAGGTTTTTTTCCCAACTAAAAATAACTAGTTTAGGCAACGTAGCCTTAAAATCAGTTCAAATAGACCTCGTTTACACTGTCAGTGAAATGTGACCCAATTCCGATTTTTTGCTCATTTGTGACAGAGATCGGATGTGTTCTATGACAGTGTAAACAGGAAAAAAACGAATGCATTCGGATATTTCGAGATCGGTTTCAGGCCTCATTCATATGTGGAAATAAATCAGATATGTGCCAATGCGACTGTCATGTAAACGGATTTTCTGAGGCATTAGGCAACGTCTCCACGGTTTAATGACGAGAGAAACCCTGAATTTATTTATTTGATTTATTTCCACATTTGAATGAGGCCTGAAACCGATAGATGTGCATCAACGTTAGATGAAAAAAATTGGCCAAATACTGTTCACAACGACAAAACATCTATAAACATCAACATAATCACACACAAAAAACCAACAAGGATTACACACCGCTTCTCTTTATTCCAGCTGCTTTTTTTCTGTTGGTTGAGTAAAACTGTGCTGAGATAGAGACAGAAATCATTTGTTTATTTTTGTAAAAACTGTTTGTTGTTTAAAGTTCATAGTAATTGTTCTGACTTCATGAAGCCTCGTGGTGTGAATGAAACATCAAACTGACTAGAAACTCTTTAAAATGTATATATGATACTGAATATTAAGGGTGAAACAATTTATAATGTAGACAGCAATCGGTCATGTGTGCAGTGAAATATAATGTAGTGTAGTGGTTTATGTAGTGTAGTGGTTTATGGTCTTAAATATTAATATTGAGAGTTTTTGGTCACGTATCACCTAAGGCGAGTGTGAGAGTGTCAGATGATTCTTTCCTATATTATGGGGCACCAGCCAACTGAATTTCACCTTGACAATAAAAAACAATCATGGAAGATTGTTGAAATAATTACAATTATATAAATTATAGGAAGTTCATCTGAAGGATTTAGCGAGATTCTGGCGAGCTTGTAGAGCCTCTGATTATCAACACAAGAATGACACAGTTTGCAACAAAGATGAATTTATTGACAAAGAGATATGCAAGAGTAAAATATCACACTAACTAAATACTACTAAGAAAAATGATTGAACTACTTAGAAAATTAAATCAATAATCAAACAGAAAGTGAGGTGAGATTACATTGGCTGTTATTCCCAGTGCGGTTTCCACTGTGTGTGAACGGTTCCCTGGGTGAATAAGGAGATATGTAGGACATGTTCCTTCAAGTTTTCTGTCCATTTTTGTGGTTCTAAGCCAAAGTGTATAAAGAAAAAGTTGGTGTTTGGAGGCATTGTATATTATACATTGCAATTTATATTCCTCAATGTATTACTTAATTTCTTTTTCTTCTTCTTAGGGTTCTTTGTTTCTACTGTGTTCTAGCCAGAACTGGTTTGGTGGCCTTGGGCAGTCCATGGTCGTTCACAGCTTGGTCTCATGAATGGAGGGTTGAGGTGAACAATGGGCAACAGTTGATTAGATTAGCCTGTGATCAACGGGTCGTTGATGTCGTCACCTCTGGCCGTCCTGATTACCATAGTAAATGCTGATAAAATGAGTAATGAGTTTAATCGATTATTACTTGAAGCAAATACAAAAAAAATAAGTAAAAGTGAAAGCGAATGAGACCGATCTCTCTCTTTACTGACTTATAAGAGCCAAATCATCTCAAGAGAAGAAAAGAAGAAAAGCGTCCAGTTTCAAAGCTACATGAAAGTTTATGTTGTATTTGCATGGAAGAGCAGAAGTTGAAGATAAACTAGATGTTCTGATGAAAAACAACGAAGAACGAGTTAAAAATGAATATCAGATTCATGTCTCTCTTAAAAGTGTAATGGCTTCTTCTTCAGCTCCTGAACTTCAAAGTTTTTTTGCAGTGTATTTTCTGGTGCTCTTTCAGTTCATCATCTGTAGTAAAGGACTTCCAGCCCTGAAACACACACCGCTGTGTCTTTTCTGCTGTAATATTACTAATGAATCTTCTCCTTTGTGTGAATATTCAAGTGTTTCTTCAGGACTGACGCCCAATGAAACAGTTTACCGCACTGATCACAGTTAAATGGTCTTTCTTCAGCATGAGAAGATGTGATTTCAGAGCGAAAGCCTGAGCCGCTTCTTCCCAGTGTGAACTCTCATGTGAATCTTCAGACTTGATTTACACGTGAAGTGTTTTTTACACTGAAGGCAGGAGACAGATTTTTTGGCCTCTGTTTTTCCTTTCTTGTTCACGTCCATCACGTCTAAAAGAAACATTTAATCAAGTGAGATTTCCAATGAGAGACAAACGTGAAATGAAAAGTGAAGCTCAAAGTCAAGATCACTGATGAGTTCAATAGTCATTTTAATCCCATCAAATCTGGTCAACAACTGCTGTGCACGATTATGATCTATTTTAATGTCATGAAGATGATTTGTGTTATAAGTCACTAGTTTGGTCATGAAACTCTAGATGACGCAGGCTTGACATGTGATCCGTAAGCAATCACATCGTTTGCTACACGACACAAGCTGATTGGCCTCTAAGCTATGCAAATATGTAAGAATCTGTTGACAGACCATCTTTTCACACTGAAACAGTTTGAACATTTTGACACAGAGCGCTTGCTGAGGCACAGAAGCTGGCGTGGTTCCAACCGGATGTGCTTTTAACCTTTCCTGGTCATGACGTCACCCGCCTGTGACGTTCACTCTCGCCACTGGACTAATTGACACATGTGCTTCAGACACAATCACGCAGGGGCTTCCCAAAGCAGCATCGATGCATCGCAAGTTCCCTCGAAAGGAAACTGAGACCTGATGTGAGATTTAAACATAGCCTCTGCTCACATCCATATTGATAAATGCCAATTTTTTGCATGGAAACAACTGTGCGTCCAATTTTCAGTTGTATGCTCGTTTTGTAAATGAGGGCCACTGTGTGAAAACATATGCCAATCGTGCCAATTTCTATGGACTAAATGCATAAGAAAATAAAGGTCATATGGTGAGCTACAGCAGGAAAAGCACACAAGCCAAACTAACTTAAAGATTTTAAAAAAAAATGTTTCTAAGCACATATAGATGAACTACTCACCGTGATCTCAGACTGTGGTGATGTGGTTTCTCCACTGCATGGATCTTCATGTGTAGCTTCAGGCGAGTTTTAACAGAGAAACTCTTTCCACACTGATCACACGTGTGCGGCTTCTTTCCAGTGTGGATCATCTCATGTATTTTCAGATCTGCTGACAGATTGAATCTCTTGTCACAGTGTGAACACTTGTAAGGTTTTTCTCCAGTGTGGATCCTCTCATGTGATTTCAGATGTTCTGACCGACTGAATCTGTTGTCACAGTGTGAACACTTGAAAGGTTTTTCTCCAGTGTGGATCCTCTCATGTCTTTTCAGATGTGATGAGTGAATTAATCTCTTGTCACAGTGTGAACACTTGTAAGGTTTTTCTCCAGTGTGAATTCTCTCGTGCAGTTTTAAACTGCTCGCTGTAGTAAAAGTCTTCTCACACTCAAAGCACATGTACTCTCTCACACCAGTGTGGATTTTCTGATGTTCATGTAAACTATATTGCAGTGAAAAACTCTTTCCACACACACAACATGAATGTGGCTTCTCCTTCGTATGAACTGTCAGGTGTTTCTTCAGCTTTGATGCACAGATAAATGTTTTTCCGCATTGATCACATGAGAACGGCTTCTCTCCGGTGTGGATCCTCATGTGAACATTAAGAGTATGTTTTTGTGTGAAACTCGTTCCGCATTGATCACAAGTGAACGGCTTCTCTCCGGTGTGGATTTTCATGTGTTCTTTAAGGTGTCCTGATTGTGTGAAACTCTTCCCACACTGATCGCATGTGAACAGCTCTCCAGTGTGGATCCTCATGTGACACTCAAGACTTTGTTTGGCTGTGTAACTCTTTCCACACTGAGTGCAGGTGAAAGATGTATTGGCTCTTCTTTTCTTTAAAATGATTTTTTTTGTCTTTGAGCGACTCAAATGTTTTTCTCCAGGTTTGACATGATGTTCCTCCTTCACTTCACTCAGTTCTTCACTCTCCTTGCTCTCTTCCATCAGGTCTGAAATGAAAGAGAAAAAGACATTTCATTTTCAGTGCATCAAAACAATTCCAAGAAAGATATGAAGTGAAAGGACATAAATGTCAACCATGATGTAACAAAGTAGACAACTGCTATAAATATTACAATAATTTTTTTTTTATAAGGGCTGGGGTTAGGGTTAGGGTCACACCTGTCTTATTTGGTTCGATTGAATTGAACTCAAGTTCGTTTCGCCCATTGGTGCGGATCTTTTGGGCAGGTGTGAATACAGCAATCGCACTCGGGTGCGGACCGAACAACCGTACCGAGACCCGGCTGAAGAGGTAGTCTTTCAGTCTGAAAGTTTATAATTCGGGTGTGTTTTTTCTTGCCAATTTACACATTCAAACAATTTTAAATGCAGACGAACAGGTGAAAATCGGGACTCGCATGTTATCTTCACCCGAAGCTCACGCAGAGAAAGAGAGACGGAGAGAGATATGTTTCAGACAGCACTTGTACACCGAATTGACTCCTCTTTTGCGTTTCCTTGCCCTTGAACGGACACATGCACACACAATGATGTTAAAAAACTAAATGAGGTTTAATTAACAAAGTTCGGGTGGAGAGCACTCAGCAATCAATGGTAAGAGGTATATATACACTCAGCAGTCTCACCTCAATCCATTGACAGTTTTGCAGCATCCCTCCACCACCCCTTCTCCACACTTCTAGTCCTAAGCACTTACATACGGGGGGAGTACTTCGGGCCGAACTCCGAGCTCGGAGCCCTCCCTCCGGACAGCACGCCAAATACGCATTAAACTTTACCCCCTCAAATTGTATGTAAGTGTGAACTTGTAAAATGCTCGTCTCAGCAAATATTATCTTGTTTATGTCATAAGTGGACAGGTGAGAAAGAAACCGGATTTTTGTCTTTTTCCGGTTCGTGCATTCGGTCTTAAAGTGACAGCAGACACCTAATATTCCTACTATTGTCTGTGTTATTAATATTAATTAAACAACAAAATACAGCTTTAACAAAGATAAAACTATACTTAATTTCTGTACCTGAATACTACTGTTAGACTTTGTATCTTTGTTTAGTATCTTTGCTTGTAATTTGTGTATTTGTTCTTATTTTATTACGGACTGTTCACTTGTTTTTAATTGTTATGAAGCATAGGAGTCATTCAGATCCACGTGCAGATTGTCTTCATTAAACAGAGTAGTCACCAGGCAAGGGTCATACACCAGCAAAAACAGCAGAGAAGATCAGGCAAAATTGTGGTCAATAAACAGGCAGGATATCAGGGCAGGCAGCAAACAAACAGGATACAGGAACCAGGCAGAAGATCAGGAACAGACAAGGTCGCAGGTAAACACATGGAAAAATGCTAGGAAATGTTTGCAGCAGCAAAACAAGACTTAGCCCTGAGTGTTGTGTTAATGTTTTTGTTATTCTGAGGAAACATGCTTAATTTAATGAATTTATGATGCTCTGTGGCCTAACAGCAAATTATAAACCATTATAATGACAAAATGATTGATAAACAATTAT
The DNA here is from genome assembly GCF_963993115.1 of Abramis brama. NCBI lineage: Eukaryota > Metazoa > Chordata > Actinopteri > Cypriniformes > Leuciscidae > Abramis > Abramis brama. The sequence continues at coordinate 65,227,786 of NC_139963.1, read as the reverse complement.
ATGACAAAATTAAGGTTGCAATACTAAGGTTGTCCACTAGACGGAGGCATAGCATAAAAAGCCTAATATTTTCCTTCAGTTTCTAATCAGTTAGAATGACATAAATGCAACAAAAGAACAATTATACTTACTTTGAAATGGTGCAGTAGATCTTCACTCTTTGAATGTCCCATGAACTGTGACCCCAGATAAAGGGGCTGGACACAACCAGCCTCCCAAAATCGAACATGGACATCTAGTTGTCTATTTTTTGTTGAGTGGTTTAAACTCTCATCAAACATCAACACAAATGGTCCTGCATTGTTAACTGCAGTAATCAGTTGATTGTTGAAGTATTGGGCAAGTCCAAATTTTAAAATGTAGCTGGTTTTGCCACAAGAGAAAGATTTGACGATTTCAGAATCAGGAAACATTGACTGGAACAACTCAGAAATACCTTCATTGGACGCGTAAGAGTGGTGATGGACAGCTGTGTTCAGATACCAGAGCACCTCCACCTGCAAAGTCGCATTCGAGCCAAACGTTGATCGAATGTCGCTCGATTTTGCTGCGGTAACGTTAGCAGCTCCACAAACGTTGGTGACAGCATCAGTTGTCGTCGAAACGTTGTAGATTTGTCGGTCACGCCAAAGTAACTAGACATAGTTGTTTGCTGTCTTACTCTTACTGCCGATTTGTGGCCATCACACTGCATATGGGATTTTACGGTGCTAAAGCCCATTGTCCCCAACTTAAAGGGGGGGTGAAATGCTCATTTTCACTCAATCTCCTGTTAATCTTGAGTACCTATAGAGTAGCATTGCATCCTTCATATCTCCAAAAAGTCTTTAGTTTTATTATATTTATAAAAGAAAGATAGGCTGTAACGAGTCTTTCCGGAAAAAAACGAGCGTCTGGAGGCGGGCCGTGTGGGCGGTGTGCTGAGCTGTGCTAACCGAGCTAACAACACAGAGACATTTGAAGCAGTTTTACTCACCGCCCGGTTCCAACGCACGACCGTGAACCTTTATCATAGTGACTGCTCGATCCTTAAGCATTAGACGATCTGCAAATCTGTCGATCTGGACTTTGTTTATAAAACAATCATCGTCGAAATGCAGGGAACAAACAGTCTAACACAACTCCATTGATGCTCAGGAAAAACAAACTCCATCCACTGGTCCCTTAACGCCGGGTTCTTTGGGAATCTGTGCAGGGTTGTCTTGCCCTGGCAACCAAAAACCCACTTCTTTGGTGACATTGACTTCCAAAAGCCGAGCAGAGCGCTTAGATGAGGTACTGCTTTCACTCTCTTGCTCTGGTCTACGAGTGCGTGCGCGCCCGCGCTCTTCCGGGAGAAGTGCCCTTAGGACCCATATAAGGAAATTCCGCCCCAACTGACATCACACAGACCCATACTCGAAAAAAACTTTCCGAAACTTGTGACAAACCGGAAGGACAATTTTTGGCACAGAAATACTCCTTCAAACGTACAATTTAATTTTTGAAACTTTGTCCATGTTTAGCATGGGAATCCAACTCTTTAACAGTGTAAAAAACTCAGTATGCATGAAATAGCATTTCACCCCCCCCTTTAAATGCTTTTCTGCAAACACTGCAAAATCCTTCATCATTTTTACCACTTTTTTGCACTTTCCCATTTTTCCTCTGACCTGTCGTCCACCGCTATACAAAATGCCCACCTCCGTAATTAGGGATGCAACGGTACACGGTAAAATCCCGGACCGTTCGGTCAGCCCTGCACGGGACAATCTACCCTCGTGTCCCGCGGGACTTCGGTTTTGCCACTGAGATCGCGCTGATCCTTTTAGTTTTTGCTTTAGGCGCCGTTCACATATCGCGCCTAAAAACGCGTAGAAAACGCTAGGCGCGCCGCTTTCTCCTTTTTCCAAAGCACTAGGGCGGTTGCGCCCGGAGGCGTCTGTCGTTGCTAAAGCAACCATCAGCTGCGCTCTGGTTGGTTCTTGTCACGTGACCTACGGTGCGCTTGCGGCATTCTGAAAAGTTGAGAATTTTCTCCACTGCTGGGGACATCATTAGTGCCAACCGGTCTCGCCTTGCACCAGACAGTGTTGATAGACTCATCTTTTTGCACAAGAATCTCTCAATAGTGGATGAGTAAATAACATTGCACTTTGTATCCTGAATGCAGTATTTTTTTATTATATTATTTTGCTCTGCTTTTTTTTATTCAAAGCACAAGCTAATTTATGTTTGTTAAAGGTAAAAGTGCACTTTTTCTTTCACATTGATCACTTCATATACCAGTTATCAAGGTTTGGAATTGGGATCCACTTGAATATTTTGAAGTGTGTTTGTTTACATTTTGTATTTCATTTAAGTGATAGTTGAAGAGGTTGTATTACTTAGTGTTGTTCAGTACAGACTAGAGTGTTAATTTATTCCATACATTGATGTTCTTCCTACTGTGACATTCTGTTTATGCTCATAAGAAAAATAAAACATATTTTTGGGATGAAATAGCAGTCTCTTTCTGCACAAAACATGTACCGAAACCGAACCGAGACCGTGGCCCAAAAACCGAGGTACGGACCGTACCGTGGGCTATCTGTACCGTTGCACCCCTATCCGTAATAGTCCGTATCACTGCAATTTTGGTCCGGCCGAAACCAATTACAAACTGATTCTGTGTGTTTATCACACTAACATACATTTTGCGACAGCAAATAAAATAATTAATTATGAAGGCTATATTCAAAGAAATTGATATAAAATTCTCTTCAAAACTATAAAAAAATTGAATGCCTGTAGGAATCAAATTTAATGCTTTTTGCCTTTTAAGGTCTTAATTTTCGCAAAATCCATTTAAGGACTTTTAATGCTTTTTAATGCCTTTTAATGCCCCGCGGAAACCCTGATATATAAAATAAATGGGTAGTTGATGTGACGTGGCTTTTTCACCGTCACAGAAGATAAAAAATAATTTATTTCACATTTTCATCACTTAGAATACTATAAATGGTTAAACATTTTCTTGTTTTACATGAATTTGTTGTTTAAATACCCGAGTTATTTTTTATTTTTTTACAACTTTGAGCCAAATCTCAAAATCGTCCTATGGTGTGACGGTAGACAACATTATTTCATAAATATTAACTTTTATAAAAAAAATATTATACTTTTATTATAAATATTAACTTTTATAAATAAAGAAAAGAATGTTTAAATATCTTAATGAACACTCCTGGCATAATTGTGCAAGTGTCTATTTCACTAAGTGGCCATCACTTTTCCTATACATACATTTCTAAAAGTGTAGGAATTTAATAAAGTTTGTCACAGAAAAAAATGTCCTTTGGTGTTATGCAATAACCTGATATTAAGTTGGGCAATATCATGGACAACTAAATTTAGTTGGAAGACCCCATTCAAGGTCATGTGACTGAAGACCCCTCTGAAGCCCATGAGCAGTGCACATGGCAAGTATTTCTCTCAGAATTGTTCAAATATTTAACTATGTTTTCAGACCACTAAAGTTGTTAAGTTTTTTCGTCCTTTAGTGTGACACTCCTAAATTAAATTTTTTAATTAAAATTTGTATTTTTAACGGCAGGACTATGAAATATTATGCAAATGTATCATGCCAATTGCTAATAACAGTTCAGCTAGTATTAGCATGGTTATTAACTGCCACAAAAGTTCAAATGTCCTTTGGTGTGACAGAAAATGTCATAGGAAATGTCCATAGGACAAGACCTCCTTAAGAAGCTTTTAAAACGAATATATAAAGTTTCAACAAAAAAACAAATGTCCTCCTTTATTATTGTTACAATAAACACTATATATTCTGACTCTTTTTATGCAATGACTATCTTTGTCCTTTGGTGTGACGTTTTGTCCTATGGTGAGACAAACAGAAAACAACAGAAAAATATACTTATTTTAAAATATCTTTAAAAAAAAAAGAGTCAAGTTTGGCATTAGGGGAGTTACAATAATATCTCCTCTTAAATAGGTACAATTTTCAAACAGTTTTGTAAGGTTGGCGAAAAAGTTTTATTGACATTCATAGGGAAAAGTTTATCAGGTTCATCTATCCATGGTGAAAATGATTCTAATTAGTACTTTCATGTAAAATAAATATCACTTTAAGAAAATAATGATTTAATAATGTGAACAATTCTGTCTCAAGTATTTTTTTATGTTATTTAATATAATTTCTTGGTTATTTTTAAATGTCACACCATAGGACACATTTACAGTACTGTTGAATGAAAACGTGAAAAAAAATCTGTGAAGTCATTGACAAAATGAGTGACCACTACTATTTTCTGAAAAAGCAGTTTTCATACTTCATAAATATATGTATTTTTTCTTAAAAAGTTATATTATTATGTTTTCCAAAAAAAGTACTTTTTCTTGGCCATTTGTCAACTACCCAAATGTAAAATAAAACTGTTAAAATATTTAAACTTAGTTTGACCTGATGTTGACAATCAAAATTAAACCTTATTTTACTGATGTTTGGGGTGTTGAGGGAGGCTCACCTGAGAGTGGCACTTCCTTCGCTTCATTTGCACCTCCAACTCGACATCAACGCAGAAAGGGTCATAATAAGAAATCTGTAACTAAGGATGCAGCCAACGAACTATCTTGGTTAATAAAGAATATAACCATCTAAAAGTGTTCTGCTGAATAAAGAGGTTGTTGTTCATCTCTGCATCTCTCAAATCACATGAGAGAGCCGTGACAAGAGTCATTATCCACAAATACAAAGGATCTGTTGTATCTTCAGTTGCTTGCTAGAGAACAAGCCGCTAGCTAAACATAGTTATGCTTCAACAGAAATAGCAGGACTACACTTGCTAGAAACAGCAGTCATGCGCTTGATATTAACTGTGATGAAGACGGCTGAATTCAGACTATAAAAGAAGAGACCTGGACAGGACTCTTTGCTCTTCCTTGCAATCTCCAGTCTGATACAGCCAGCAGTTATCAGATGCAAGAAGCTTTAAGCCTAGCTAGTATCTCTCTGTTAGTTAGTATTAGGGATGTTAACCGATGACAGTTTGACCGATGGTTGACCGTATCAACGTTAACCGGTCAAATTTGTCGGTAGTCGGTAAAAAAAAGAAAAAAAAAAGAAGTGATCTCTAAATTAGGCTATTATAGACAGTGGACTTTACTCTACTACAGTTAGCCATCTCATTCCAAGATCTTTTTGTGTGAAGTGAACAAATCCCTCACACTCAATTTTTCATAACTCACCTGTTTGTACTTAATAAACCAATAAAAACATTTGGCGCGAGGTCACAGCCTTTGGGTTCGCGCGTTCACAAGATTTGTGAAAAGTAAAGGCTACAGGTTAAAACACTCGAGGTTAGAGCCAGGGCAGACGACAGGATGAAGCGTGCAAAGAAGTGTGTGGGACCATTTCACCAAAAAGAATGACACAGATGTAAGTTGCAACTTGTGTGATACAGTGCTTAAATACAGTAGTAACACATCATCTATGATGTAGGCTATCACCTTAAAACGTGACAACCGCAAGCCTCTTCGGGTAAGAAAGGTAGCCAAAGCAGGAGGCAGAGCAGCAGAGAGATGCGACAAAGTTGCGAAATTGCAGGCACGATATTGTACAATATTGGGAAAATATTAGATATTGGGAAAAAATTAGCCTACATTTCGATATTTTTTTCCCAACGATATAGCCTATATTGCGAGCCATGATCAATCCAGGCTAAAGTCAATAATTACCATTCCATGATATTAATAACTAATAAGCAAGCTTCGTTACAAGTGACAAAAAGGTCACTTAATATTTTATTCCAAAATTAGAACATATTTCTGTCAGAATTCGGTGAACGTTCTACGCAATCCAACGTGGCACGGCACTCTTAACAGATGTTTGTTTGTTCATTCCTCAAAATAAGTAAAAAAAAAAATCTTATTCTCTCTCTCTCTCTCTCTCTCTCTCTCTGTTTTCGGTGCTGATGCAGTGACACGTTCATGTAAACGGCACCTAAAAGCTGTCACAAAGAACCAGCAAAAGTAATGATTATGAATATGTAAAATATTGCAATGAGACATTTTAATTATCTATTAATAAACAAGTGTTTTCTGTGACGGCTGCAAAGATGAAATCTGACTCGCGATCTTCGCAGTAGTGAACGCGCCGGAGAGAAATACACATTTCACGGATTAAATCGTTTTATTTTGTTTTGAATGGTTCTGTTTAAAAGTAGAGATTTCTGTAGATAATAGATATATTTCTATTTTTTTAGGTGTGTGAGACGAGTAAGCTACCTTATACGTTGAGTTTCGGTTCATGGATGATAGCTTAACGTTAGCTCCAATTCAGGCGCTGGCGCCTCCGTGTCGTGATATCTATCTGCTATATTTACTTTTTTTTATTAAATCGAGAAAATTGGATAATGAAATGCTGATTAAAATTAAGATACAATTAATACAAAACGAAATTCGTTTTAAAAAAAGGCTTTGTGCTTTCTGTTTGAGGTCTTTGTGAAAGTTTTAAAGCAGTCTTTTAGAGCCGCTTTGAGCGGTCGTGTCCGTAATGGAGAACTGTCACGTAAATTGTTTTTTCCTCATAAATGCGAACACGAAAAATAAAAGACAAAAGACTTTTTTAAAAAGACAACCATCCACAACTTTACAACACTTCAATTCAACATCCTCCTTTTTGTAGACGAAATAGTCCCAAATAGCCGATTTTGACTTTCTATTTAGTACGAAATATCATTCTCTTAATACACCATGGGTGCTACTACCCTTCACATCGCATGTTCCGGCGACGTGACTATTGCTCGTGCGCACAGCCCTATATTTTAGACTAATCGGTTAACCGGTTTCAACCGGCTAATGAGGCTTGGTGGTCGGTCAAGAAATTTTTTAGTTTTCGCCATCCCTAGTTAGTACTCATTTTATAATCTGTAACAAGTATTTTTTTCACTTGATTCTTTTAATAAATATTGTTAAACATTTATTATAATCATCTGACTGGACCTTGGATTCTTGGGTAAGTGTCACATTCTTCTATCTGGATCAGGAAGATCCTAACTGGAGGAAACGACAAGAGGGTGAGGATTAACTGCCACGAACGTGTGCATTCTAGAAATAGAACCGACGCCTAGTTTTCACGCGACACGCAAGCGTGTTGGAAGCGTTTCCAGGCAAAGTAGAATAGGAAAAGATGTTTCTATGTCATTTTGACACAAATACATATTAATACATGTCATTTTGATGTTTGAAAGTCTAGGTTTTGACATAAATACAATATAAATGTAATTAAAAAAAAAAGATTATCGATTTTCAAATTGCACCTCTCAATACAGAACGAAATATTCTGTAGACTATTTTGCCGTCAACACTGCCGACGTTGTCTTTGCTGCTATATATTTATGTTTATCATGAAGTATAGGCCTTCCACAACTGTGTCCCTATATGTCAAATATATCACCAATGAGGCTTATCATATGTTACCAATATTAAACATTGTTTAATATAATCGCTGTTCATATTTTTATTCAAAGTTAAGAATCAAGATAAAGTTATTACTGGTAACTCTTATGTTTCTTATGATAAATGAGATAATACTGCTTTTTTTTTTTTTTACCTTGAATGTCATTGCTCTAATTTATTTTTTATATTTTGATATTTCATATTTTGTTCAAATGTTTAATATATTTGCTGTTCATATGTTCATTTATTAGTGTGTAGGGATGCTCATTTTGATTAATTTTCCAGACCGACAACCGCCGCTGGTTAATCGATTATTAACCGTTAACTGATAAAATTATAATATTGAATTGTCATTAAATACAAATAAAATTGACGCGTATCTGTGACCCTTTAAAAAAAATACAAACAATTTTTTTTTTATCAAAGGGTTTATTTTAACGTGCAAAGTGCAAACAGCAGCATACAGAACATATCAACAACAGAACCTGGATTCAGTTTAAATTTTCACGCACCTGCAGCATTTCTGACAGTGAGAGAAAAACAGAATAAAATAATACAAATAAAAACTTTTTTTTTTAAACTTAAATAATTAACAAATTAAGATGACAAAAAGAAAACACTGAATCCGTTTGAACAAAGCTTTTAAAAACCGGCAATTTTTTTCCGTTAGACTAAGATTTTTCGTTAAATAAAAATAGCAGCCCTACCTCAACACTTTAACACCTTGTCTAATTTTTATTTTAAAAAAGCAACATATAAACGTGATGTGGGTTCAGTCTGGAGCGCAGCCTGTTGACAGTCAAACGCGAAGTGTATTCGCATTGCGTTTTACTTGCTCTAGATCAGGGGTTCCCCAACTTTTTAGCCCGCGACCCCCATGATAAATGCGCTGCTGCCCCGCGACCCCGCACCTCCCCCACCCCAGGGTCCGAAATTAAATTTTTGGCTCACCTGCCACGGGGACTGGTAGATGAAAAAATCCACCAGCCAAGCATATTTTTTACCGGCCAAAATAATAAACAGCCTTTTTTTGTCACATATAGGGGAGAGCGGGGCACAACCTAACGCTTTTTGACTTTCTCAGTTTGTGTAAATCTACTTATGGTTCAGAGTATTTATTTTTTCCCACATTAATTTCCCACATGTCTAGTACAATTATGTGTTTTTGTTTTATTAATACAGTATATACTTTTTTCTTGATATACCCCGAAAGAATGGAAGTGAAATGTGACAACATGCCCCATAGGTGGGCTACATTGTAACATGTGTGGGGCACATTGTAACATGACATATGGCAGCTTAAAATGTTATCTGATCTAATAAAAAAAATATACAAAACAAACTAAAATATTTTCTAAATAAAATACAAGTAAAAAACTTTTTCATATAAAATAATGGCAATTTTTAATAATTAAATAGAAACTCATTTTTGAGTTTTGACTACGAACACATGAAAACACAGCTATACAACATAGTTCAAAACAAATAAATAATTAGTAATTTCTGAACATTGACTCTCAGTCTTTATTCACCTTTTTCTCACGTTTTCTCAATAAAATTAATAAAAGCATAGAATATAATAGCATATTTCTAATAGGGGCACATTGTAACGCAGTGTTACAACATGCCCTCGCCTGCACAACTGAGATTTAAACCCTGCTAGTGTCTTCTGCTAGTTAGCGAAGCATTAAAGAACTATCTCAACTGTTAAATAACATCTTGGAGATTAAAATAATATCAGATTTGTCTTATTTTAAATAAACACAAAAAATAGAGATGAAAAATTAACTTAAGTAAGAAATTTACTTTTGCTATGGATTAATAAATGTCTATGGATATCTTCCAAAAAAATAATAATTTTGGCGGATTTTTTTTTTCTATATAGTGTTGATATGGCAACTAGTAAATAAACAAAGTTCCGTCATCCAAGCATGTGCGGAAGTATTTAAAACAAGCGTGTTACAACTAACCCCGCGTTAGGTTGTGCCCCGCGCTCCCCTACATTAATTTCAGTACTTTTAATTGAGATAATAAGGTAGGCCTATTATGTTGAATACAAACATAAAAAATTGTCCAGAGCAAAATTTGAAATGTTTAATAAAAAAAAATCTATATATTGATCAAAATGTGAGAAATATATGAAATATTACTATCATTGTGGTGAAATAGGCTACTTTTTTTTGTCAGTTTTGTTACCTGACTCATGTGGAAGGGAAGGCAGAACGTTCCCTGAGAGATACAAGAGGTCCTCGCAACGAGTATAGGCCTATATTGCGTTGCAAACGCTATGGAAAAACTCCTTTTCTCGAGAAAAGAACGGCCATGGTGTGTAAAGCAGAAGCAGCCTGGCCAGCGGCGGAGTATGCACGATCCGCGAGTGCTGAAGACGTTCTGCATGGCTTTGATGGGGTGCGCAGGAGGACACAAATGGGCGGCGACCGCTTCTTCCAGTGGCGGGAGCTTTTTCCTCAGCGCCGTCAACAGATAGAGCGTTAACTACCGTGTGTACGTACACACCGCCGCCGACTTGAGCTGCAAAGAAGCTCTGGCCGTCCTGTCAAGGACGCTTGTCAAAAAGTACGGGGAAGCTTGACGCCTGGCCGCTCTGAATAGTGAGTGCTCTCTCTCTCTCTCTCTCTCTCTCTCTCTCTGCTCATTCTTTTAGAGTCAGAAGAGCATACGCGCGAAGAGCGCGTGCGCGCTGCAAATTTCATATTTTGGTATGAACATTAGGCTTGTTGCGATAGTCGGTGTTACCGGTGATACACGGTGTTTAACCCACCTACCGGTCATAGCACTTGACCACCGGCACCGTCACCATCGTGTTGAAGTTTTAGCCTATAGTAATAAAGCACTTAATTCAGTTAGTGACTACGTGCCTTCGTAATTTAGCGTAAGCGGAACGTTCACATATCGCGCCTAAAAACGCATAGAAAACGCTAGGCGCGCCGCGTTCTCCTTTTTCCAAAGCGCTCGGGTGGTTGCGCTCCGGAGCAATCTGTCGTTGCTAAGCTTGGTTCTTGTCACGCGACCTGCGGTGCGCTTGCGGCATTCTGAAAAGTTGAGATGTTTTTATCTCGATGCGGCGCGGACGCGCTTGGAAAAAACGAGCTTCCATTATGAGCGCGCCTACATTTGAAATAACGAACTTGCGCGCGCAAAAGACGCGATATGTGATCAGGCCTTTAAGCAGCAGGTGTCCGATTTCATTTATCATTTGAGGAGAGTGAGGCGAGCTAACTGGCAAAGGATGGCGGAAGATCTGGTTTCAAAGAGAAATGCAAACGTGAGTTTAATTTTTATATTAGTTTTTTTTTTTTTTTTTTTGCACTTAAGTGTCCAGTGATTATTCGGGTAGGCTACCTTATTTAACGTTTTTGATGTTTTTGTTCGTTTCATATTCGATGGTTGTGCGGTGTTTTTTTTTTTTTTTTTTGCTGAAAAAGGCAGGCACTTTATTTAACGAATAGTGATTTTTTTTAAATATAATTTCTTGTTTGATACTTGCACGATGTGTGCAGTGGTTCGTTTTAATAAATGCACTTTAAAGGTGTTTCATAAGTGCTTTTGTTTAGTTTTTACATGGTGTGTTAAGTTATTATTCATTTTGCAATAAAGATGTGTGTAATACAAGCGAGTGTCTTATTGTTTTGTGTATTTTTATTAAGAATAAAATAAATTAACCCATGATTAATTCAAACAAATGCTACTGAATTGCCGCTAATTAAAGTGAAAGTAAAATTGAGACGTGTGCACGTCCGCATTTTCGGCCACCCGAAATCCCTGACACGCAACCCCGGTGACACCGGGATTACCGGTTTTTTTACACGTCGATTAACCGGTGGAAAAAATCCGTCACCGCAACATCCCTAATGAACATTCACCCGCCAGTGTGGCGGATAGCCTTTTGAGATTTACTCGCCAAACAGAAAATCTACCCGGTGTGATACAGTGTGCGAAAGGGTTAAATTAATTGCAACAAAAATATATAGGGCCTATATATTTTTTCCACTTTTTTTTATAGAAATCATCTCGCGACCCCCACTTTGGGAACCACTGCTCTAGATTACTCGCGGGATGTTTTTCTTGTTTTTCGCGTCACTCGCGAATAAAAACATCCCGCGAAAAGTAGTGTATCATCATGATCAACAACAACACAATTTCTTTCTGCCATAATTTTTCCGTCATGTCTGAAATAAATGATATTGCTGCTCTGTACTTGTTGTGGAAGTCCCAAATACGGAGGAAAGCCAAACGCCGACGTGTCTGGTTTCACAGCACCATCCAGAGGCGCACTCAACTCGGTGAATTTCACCATCTTCACGCGAATTTTCCGCTCGAGTTGAAATTTTGAAAATAAGCTATATAGTATTTTTATTTTTAAACCATGCAGCAAACAAAAAAAAAAGAAGCTTAAAACGTTTTAAACCGTTTAACTGATAGTATTAATCGGTCAAAATTTTTACTTTCGGTTAACGGTTAAACGGTCAGTATGAGCATCCCTATTAGTGTGTTATATGATTAGAATGTTGTCCCGGTTTTAAAATAAAGCACAGCAATGATATTTGAGAGTGTTTCTCCCTTTTCAGAAAAAGTATCGAAATCGCAATACTTGACTTGGTATTGGTATCGAAACAATAATTTTGGAATCGTGACAACACTACTTAGGCGATCAGTCTATACAAATTCGTATTCTATTATAAAGATAATAGATTTCCCCTTTGTATTCTAACTCTTGAGGACACGACTAAAGGATAGGCTCTTTAGTTACCACGGGATTATCTATATGTCCTGGATAGGATGTAGGATAATTTGGAACGGTATTAATCGTGATAATCCATCGCATTGACCATTTGTTAAAAAAACAGAAACTTTTGCAGCTATTTCACAGTTTAACCGTTTATCTAATGTGCTGAAGTGCTTGAATGTTTCTAACATGAATGTTCTTCAGCATCATGAATGAATGAAGAATAAACACCAACCTCTTTGTTCTTCAGGATCTTCAGTGTGTTTCATTCTGCAGGGTTCTGGATCACTCATGTTCTCACTGTCCTCTTTAATAAACTCAGTCTGTGCAGATTTCAGCTCTTCCTGATGCTCTGATGCTCGTCTTCACTTGTAGCTTCTTCTTTTTCTTTTTCTTGTTTAATGGCGATTAACTTCACTTGTAGCTGTATTTACAGCATTTATTGGATAATTGCTGTGGGAGGAGCTTAACTAATGATGTGACCGCTGTGGGAGGAGCATCACTGATGATGAATTGTAGTGGGAGGAGTTGATCTGCCAAAATCAAAAATATATAAGTTACCGAGTTTGTTTTTATGCTTATGGACTACAGCATATAATAATGTCAATTTTCCCAAATGTAAATAATGGTAAGAAAAACAGTTGAAAGCATAAACAGTGTGGTGGCAAACAATTTTCTATAACTAAATAACAATCATGTATCAAATGACAACGAGAGGAGGGCATCCTTCCTTCATTATTGTCCTGACTGCCCCAAGGTTATTTCTCTAGGATAAATGAAGATATGTCTAAGTTATAACTTACGCATTGTTAGGCTACATAATGTATCATACATGCATAGCCTAAGGGTTAATAACAGTTCACTGTTATATTCATGTAGCAGAGAATCATGGGACTTCACATGCAATCCTGTGAATTTTATTACCATCATGTTTTGTAAGTTTTTATGAAAGAAAATGCAAATACATAGAACATCAGTCTGTTGACACCAATGAAATGAGTTTATATAAAAATAAAAAATAACTAGGGAATCACCGAATACGTGAGGATTATTCTGTTTTATTTAATTTATTGTAAGTGGTGATTGATAGCCTATAGCTGATAATAATATAATTCTACTTAATGTACTGACGGTAACAAAGTTGCGCTGTTGAGGCTCGCGCAATTATTTATAACATATTATAGTTAAGAAACAATATATAGCCTAAGCTACACACGACCAGAGAGCTGTTTTCCTGAATGCCAATCAAGATTGAAACCGAGACTGATTTCATAACAGTTCAATAAACAAATAGTTAAAATTAAGTCACTTACATTTTAGATGCAATGACTGTTTTTGTTCTGTTTCAGCAGCGAAAATAGTTCCAAACAAAGATCACAGCAGAACCATCGCGCATCTCACAGCAACACTCAGCCATGTTTCATTACTGAATGATTCAGCGTTTCGAACGAATCGGTTGAGTCAAAGATTCAATTACCCATTCATAAACTGCCTCATTCTGAATAAATCAACCGTTTGAACGAATCGTTTGAATGAATGACTCAATGACTCGCTCATTAAGACGGTCGCCTGCCGCCATCTACTGGCGGTTTACTTTCAAAGTATCATTCTTTTCAACATTCCTTATTGTATATTCAAAAATATTTAAAATAATCTCATTTAATACAGTTATAATTTTTCAATGTAAATTATTTAATTTGATTGGTAACAGCCTAGTGTCTTATTATTTTAATTGAATATTGATCAAATTTAAGAATTGGAAATGAAAGATGGAGCATACATTTAATAAAATTATGGGAAAAATGCCCTTTATAAAGGTATAAAAAATTATTCTGAGTGTTTTCAAACAGTGATGTAATGAAACATTGACAATTTAAGTTTGAAGGGAGTAAAGCCTCTGTTTAGGCTATTAAGGAAATGTAATTTTGCCAAAAGAAGAACTTTTATTTTAAATAGCCTAAATGTAAATTTTTAATCAGCCAACTTCAGTGTGATATGTTACCATATTATCATGCTTAACACTGAGAATTTGAATAATTGTAATGTGATGATCAGATGCAGATATCTAAATCAAAGAATATGGGTGATTTGCGGGTGGATTATTTATTTTTAACAGTGGATTCAGGTGACTCAAAGTGCACCAGATTAATGAGTTTATCTTTAAAATGTACAAAATTTTCTTCCGGGGGGGGGCATGCCCCCGGACCCCCCTAGAGGTACCAGGCTCAACCCACTAAAATAATGTGGGAAACACATTAGGCTATATGATGATCTACGAAAAATACAAATTTAATTAGCTTATTATTAGAATACATTATTAGGATTTTACCACCTCCGCCTCATTTTGAGCCAGGAAAAACCCTGCATCAGCATAATAAATGAGGTGAAAACAGGAACTATTGTCATGAAATAAAGAGTGTTTTCAGCAGATCTGTTAATATTGATGAGCCTCAGACTATCAACACTCATTCAACAAGCCATTCAGGATCATCAGCAGATCATCTCACTTTATTCTGAGTGTTTGCTGTTAGAAACACATTATTCGAGTCAGGATACATGAATAATGTAACAGATTTGTGTACAGACTGACAATGATCATAATACTCTTAAAAATAGAAGAAAATTTAACGTTTCTGGTGTCAAACTTATTCATATTTATCTATATTCCCATGGATGTATAGATTTGAGATTTCCCTCGTTCGTTACTCATACAGTAATCTGCCAAAGATAAATGTCGACAAAGAAATAAAGTTAAACATGAAAATGGCAACAGCAACACTTGGAATCGATTCAATTCCCCTCACAGATCTCAAACCTTAACTCTTGACTTGACATTCAGCAACAGTTCTCACTCCAAACGAACACAAAATCGCTCAGGTCTGAATGAACTCAACATATTCTCCTCATGCTCGCTGCTGCTGCAGCACTAACGTTAAATGTTTAGTTCAGTAGAAAGACGCCAGAAAAGACGCACACGTATCGCTGTGATCGATGAAAACAATACAGAAAATCAAACTCTTAATCAAACGCTCTTAATCGCTTAATCAAACTCTATAAAATGTGTGTAATGGTTGTTTGTGAGAAATACCGTGAGCTGCTCTCCTCTCCTCAGAAGACTCGACACTGAAACTCTCAATGAGGGAAGAGAGACGGCGCGAGCGAGCGGTGACGTCATCGGCCCCCAACGCACGCGCGTACGGGACACCCCCGCAGCCAATCAGGGCCACGCAGATTCATCTTTTCTAGTAGCCTTCCATTATTATTATTTTAGAACTGAAGTGACTCCAGTTACTAAAGGTGAAAGGAACTTTTTCAAGTGAAGCACAAAATAGTCAGAATAAGCAGAGGAGGATCACCTCCATCCAGTCTGAAAAGTGTTTTGCCCTGTAAAGTCCGGCTCAGTATATTCTGTAGCGTCCTAAGACAAATAGTAAAGGCATGTTGGTAGATTAGCACCTGTAGAATTTCCTTTTGTTGAAACCCCAGATAAAAGTAGAAAGCTTCTATTATTTTTAGATCCATGAGGCAGTTCGACATTTCCTTACTAAAGAAAAACACTGAAATAAAAACACTTCTACAGAAGACTGTATTCTCATAACTTTTAATTTATTCTACTAAAAGCTACTAATTACATCTTCAACAGTGTAATAAGATTACTGTACCATTTTTAAAGAGTAATTCCTTATTTTACTTTTAGAATAACAGTAATTCAATTACAGTAATTAATTAATTATTTAGTACTGCATTGCACCCAACACTGATTACGCAATTATGCTGATAGATCACATCCTGTATTGTATTTTAATGACTATTTAATATTACCTCTAAACTTTGACTAGGCTTGGCATGTTGCATATTAATTGTTCCAGGAACCTCAGATAGGCTATATTTTAATTGTTGTGTATGTTGTGCTACTCTATAATGATGTTCTAGTTAAGGTCATTTGCAGCACATGTAGGGCCCGAACATAAACCCAAGCCCAGAGGCCCCAGTTCTTTTTACTCATTTATTAAAAAATAATGTAATGTTAAAACTAGGATTTTCACTTGGCCCACCCTACTTCTCAAAGCTGGAGCCGGGGCTGGTGTTGTTTAAAGTTCATAGTGATTGTTTTGACTTCATGAAGCCTCATGGTGTGAATGAACTTCAAACTGACTAAAACAAAGTCTTTGAAATGTACAGTATATATGATACTGAATATGAAGCTGTTAATAATGTAGACAGAAAGCAATCTCATTCAATGTCAGTCATGTGTGCAGTGAAATATAATTTATTAGGCATTTAAAAACTCTATTGAGAAAATGAAAACTCAAAAAGCAATCATATCAGGCTACTTCATGACTTTCAGAACTAAAATTATTCCTGATTCAAGCAGAATCAGCAGAAAATAAGAAAATGGACAATAACATTGAGATGTTGATAGAACGACTAAAGAGTTTAATCAATAATTACATGAAGCAAATACAAACATTAGAATTGAAAGTGAATGAGACAGATCTCTCTCTTTACTGACTTATAAGAGCCAAAGCATCTCAAGAGAAGTAGAGAAGAAAAGTGTCCAGTTTCAAAGACACATGAAAGTATTCTTGAGTTTGCATTGAAGAGTAGAAGTGGAAGAGAAACTAGATGTTCGGATGAAAAACAATGAAGAATGGGTTAAAACTTGTTTAGGGTGTTGAGGGAGGCCCATCTGAGAGTGGCACTTCCTTCGCTTCATCTTCACCTCCAACTCGACGTCAACGCAGAAAGGGTCACAATAAGAAGTCTGTAACTAAAGATGCAGCCAACGAACTATCTTGGTTAATAAAGAATCTAACCATCTAAAAGTGTTCTGCTGAATAAAGAGGTTGTTGTTCATCTCTGCATCTCTCAAATCACATGAGAGAGCGGTGACAAGAGTCATTATCCACAAATACAAAGGAACTATTGTATCTTCGGAGAACAAGCCGCTGGCTAGACATTAGGGGTGTAAATCGGACAGTTCATCACGATACGATATCGATTCTCTCAGCCAGCGATACGATATTTGCCGATACTTCAAAAAAATTCTACGATAAAGAAGGTACTCAGAAAAATTCTCTCAGAAAAAAAGGTACAATTTTGTACCAAAGAAGGTACAAACCCTTGTCACTGGCTCGGTACCTTTTACTGGTACAAAATTGTACCTTAATATAGAGGAACAAATTTGTTCCATTCCAGTTTGTACCTTAAAGGACATGATTTGTACCATGGGCAACCAAAATGTACCTTTTGTTTTTAAAACTTGTTGGTACAATATTGTACCTTTATCAAAGGTACAAATTTGATCCTTTAAGGTACCACCCCAGTGGCAAGCCCCTTTGTACCTTAACTGTGTCAAATTTGTTTCTACGAGAACTATTAAAGGCTATTTTTCTATTGAATAACAAGCACATTCAACAACTGAATCCAAAAGGCATCAATTTAATCATTTCTGTACATACATATCAAATACATATGAACGTTTGAATACTTTCGTTCCAACTTACAGTAAAGTATTTCTTTGTGTAAATACATCAAAGACTTCACAATACAATAAAGACTTAGCAAAATTAACAGAATAGCACTTCTTTAAAAAGATTTGAAAGAATTAAAAATGCAATTACACTTAAATGAAACAGTACATACAATATATTTTCTCATCTACAACAAAGCTAGACTCGTTTTTTTGTTGTTGTTTTTTTCACTTTTCACACAATACCCTTGCATTTATTTAACTTAAAAAAAAAAAATGGATCCCTCCATTTTTACACTGCTGAAGATTCTCCTCTCACTGAAGACACGTCCAGTCAAGAAGTTCCCAAGATCTGCACAATGGGTTGAGATGTAGCCGGTTCTTCCTGAACATAATGAACATAATATACAACGCGGACTGTTGAGCAGACGTGTCTCAAGCCTAGTGATCCAACGCTGGATACTCTTACAGGTTACGTCCGTGGATCACGGCTGAACCTGTAAGAGTTTACCTGAACCTTCTCCGCACTCATTTATAAACAAACATTCTTTTTCGCCTATCGTGCGTCTACTCCACACCCGTACCACTAAAAAGACGGATTATATCCAAGACTTAAGCCATAAATTAGTATTAATATTGATAGCATCACTGGTAGCGTCGTTGCTAACTTAACTTACTGTCCATCTGTTAAAATGGCGAATATATCAGATGTAAGTAATCTACCTTTTGGTGCAGGTGAGGACACATTTGAGCTACACGCGGTACAGTCTGAGCTGGAAGCTGTTGAGAAACAGATCCACGACCTTTTAGTAAGACAGGCCGAGCTGATAGACCGGCGTTTGGCTCTTGAAACATCACGCGCCGATGCACACAAATCAGTGATTAACGTTACTAACCCGCTGACTCCGACCTCGTCTACTCCGTGCGTTACTCAGCATCGGTCACGAGCGTCGAGGTCGCGATCAGCTATGGTCTCGTTTACGCCGGCTCCAACATGCCACCACGAAGCCTGGATATTTCCGCAGCGGAAGACGCGAGTCAGGTCTACACCAAGAAAACTCTCTCTGACCCTCCCGGTTTTCGAGATATCCACACAAAACCGCTTCTCCCCTCTTCGCGAAACAGAACGCGATGCTGTGATCATTGGTGATTCCATCGTTCGACACGTACACGCTACGTTAAATAAAAGTAAGGTGCATAGTCACTGCTTTCCTGGTGCTCGTGTTTCTGAAATCGCTGCTCACGTTCCCGAGATTCTGAACGAGCGCGTCGGAACTGTGGTCCTGCACGCGGGAGGGGCCGACATCAGGCTGCGACAGACAGAGGTTCTGAAGAAAGACTTCAGGAATCTGATCGATACGGTACGCAGCACATCGCCTGATATAACGATCATTGTGTCAGGACCGCTTCCCACGTACCGACTAGGTCATGAAAAGTTTAGTAGATTATTCGCGCTAAATGAATGGTTAATATCATGGTGCAATGAGCAGAAACTGCTCTTTGTAAATAATTGGAATCTGTTTTGGGAGCGTCCTAGGCTTTACCGTGCTGATGGCTTACACCCAAGCAGATTCGGATCGGACCTTCTGTCAGATAACATCTCCAAAATGTTAAATACCTTTTGACTAGTAACCAAAAGTCCAAATCATAGTCTCTGCTGCACCAAATTAACTGATATAAATAGTGTAGAACATTGCATAGAAACTGTGTCTATTCCTCGTTTAGTGAGATCAAATAATAAATCTACTGCAGGATCTAGAAAAAATCTAATTGTTATTAAACCAGAAAATGTTGCTATTAGTAATCAAAAACAATTTCTAAAGCTAGGTCTTCTAAACATTAGATCACTCACACCTAAGGCAGTTATTGTAAATGAAATAGTCACAGATAATAGCTTCGATGTACTTTGCCTTACTGAAACTTGGCTTTAACCTAATGATTATTTCGGTCTAAATGAGTCTACTCCATCAGGATACTCCTATAAGCACGAACCCCGTCTGATTGGTCGTGGCGGCGGTGTTGCAGCGGTCTATAGAGATATTCTCAATGTTACTCAGAAAACGGGTTATAAGTTTATTTCGTTTGAAATACTTGTACTAAATGTTACGCTCTTAGATGTTAGAAAAAAATCCATATTATCTCTAGCCTTGGCTACCGTATATAGACCGCCTGGGCCTTACGCTGATTTCCTAAAAGAGTTTGCAGATTTTCTCTCAGATCTATTGGTCAATGTAGATAAAGCATTAATTGTTGGAGATTTTAACATACACGTAGATAATTCAAATGATGCGTTAGGGGCTGCGTTTATAGATTTATTAAATTCATTTGGGGTCAAGCAAAACGTCACCGGACCAACTCATCGTCTTAATCACACACTCGATTTAATTATATCATATGGAACCGATCCAACCGATATAGATATCATTCCACAAAGTGATGATGTCACTGACCATTACTTGGTAACTTGCATATTACGTACTGCTGTAATATGTCATGCGGCGCCGCGTTATCGACCAGGCAGAACAATCCTTCCATCCACCATAGATAATTTCTCGAGTTGCTTGTCTGATCTGTCTCAGCTGCTGCCTGAACCCAAACAAACAGATGAACTAGAAGAACTAACCAGCACTATGAGCACCATTCTCTCTAGAACATTGGATGTTGTTGCACCCATTAGATTAAAAAAGGTCAGAGAGAAAATTAAAGCACCATGGTACAATAATACTACGCATGTTCTAAAGAGAGAAACCCGTAATTTAGAGCGTAAATGGAAACAAACTAATTTAGAGGTCTTTAGAATCGCGTGGAAAGACAGTATGTCACGTTATAAAAAGGCCCTAAAAGCGGCCAGGGCTGAGCACCTCCGCAAACTAATAGAAAACAACCAAAACAATCCTAGGTTTTTATTTAACACCGTGGCTAGACTAACAAATAAACAGACGTCACCCGAACAAAATATCCCGTTACAGTTTAGTAGTAATGATTTCATGAACTTCTTCACTGAGAAAATAGAAAACATCAGAACCACAATTGTAAACGTTCAATCCTCAATCGCACCTTATAATTCAGCCTCAATTATCCCCCCGCAAGAACAATTACAGTGCTTTACAACTATAGAACAAAAAGAGTTAAATAAACTTATCACTTCATCTAAAACAACAACATGTTTATTAGATCCTATACCAACTAAACTACTGAAGGAAGTGTTACCTGTAGTGGAAGAGCCTCTCCTCAATATTATTAACTCGTCTTTATCTTTAGGTCATGTTCCAAGAACATTTAAACTGGCAGTTATAAAACCTCTCATTAAGAAACCACAATTAGATCATAATAATCTAGCAAATTATAGACCCATTTCAAATCTACCTTTTATGTCTAAAATACTAGAAAAAGTTGTGTCCACTCAACTGGGCTCTTTCTTGCAAGAAAATGATATCTATGAAAAGTTTCAGTCAGGATTCAGACCGCATCACAGCACTGAAACTGCGCTCGTTAAAATCACAAATGATTTACTCTTAGCTTCTGACCAAGGCTGCATCTCAATACTAGTTTTACTTGATCTAAGTGCTGCGTTCGATACTATAGATCATACAGTACTCTTAGATCGACTACAAAATTATACTGGTGTTCAAGGACAAGCATTAAGCTGGTTTAGATCATACTTATCAGACCGCTACCATTTTGTCTATTTAAATGGAAAAAATCGATCATAACTCCAGTAAACTATGGAGTGCCGCAGGGATCTGTGTTGGGCCCTCTGTTATTCTCAATATATATGATACCACTTGGAAATATTATAAGGAAACATGGAATTAGTTTCCATTGTTATGCTGATGACACTCAAATATATATTTCATCACGGCCGGATGAAAACGCTAAATTATCCAAATTGACAGAGTGTGTTAAAGATATAAAAGATTGGATGACGCGCAATTTTCTTTTATTAAATCCAGACAAGACAGAGGTAATACTTATCGGTTCAAAAAACCGCCCACAGAACCTCTCACAATACAACTTTGACATAGTAGGATGTCCTGTTACTTTATCCTCTACAGTAAAAGACCTGGGTGTTATACTCGATTGTTATTCTTTTGAAAATCATATTTCGTATGTTACAAAAACAGCCTTTTTCCACCTTAGAAACATTGCTAAGCTACATAATATGCTATCAGTTTCTGATGCAGAAAAGTTAATTCATGCATTCATGACCTCGAGACTAGATTACTGTAATGCTTTATTAGCCGGTTGTCCTGCATCCTCAATAAACAAGCTACAGTTAGTCCAAAATGCCGCTGCTAGAGTTCTTACTAGATCAAGAAAATATGATCATATAACACCGATTTTATCATCACTACATTGGCTACCTATAAAGTTCCGTATTAATTATAAGGTATTGCTACTGACTTATAAAGCCCTAAACGGCTTAGCTCCAGTCTATTTAACGGATCTTCTATCACCCTATAATCCATCGCGCTCTTTAAGATCAATAAATTCAAGGCTTTTGGTCATACCTAGGATATCCAGATCAACCAAAGGAGGGAGAGGTTTTTCTCCATTAGGTCACCTTGCCCTCTGAATTTCTGGGATGTAATGGTAGTCCTTTTCCTCTTTTATGGCATACAAACTCCACTTTCTGGACTTCTTATTAAAGAGTTTGCGATATCTGAAATCAGATATTTGACAGACAATGAAAACAAATTAAAATATTTACATTCTATGCCTTTTTTTATACGTTAAAGTAATAATTAGCACAATAAATATTAACTTGACACCCCCCACACACACTTTGCTGTAGTGGTGTGAGTCTATTAGTATTCCAAAATACAGATGCTAATCAATAGAAGTAGGCTATAATTCTGTTTAGGCTAGTAATTCCAGATTATGTTTTGACATTACATGGTGATTACAATGCAGACGTCTGTAATACAATGCACTTTTCAATGTGCAAATAATCACATTTACTACCTAACACTCTTGATAAGACATTATGCATATTACATACTCTATGGAGCCATCAGGCCTTCTCTTGGGTGGTCTGTGAACATGGTTGTTGTAATCCAGGCCAGCCAGTAAGATTCGGGCTTCATATACAGTAGGGCTGAAACTGAAGCGCTTGCTGGCATACATCAAGATATGATTATGAAAAGACTCCAGCTCAGCGGTTGACCTACAAATTCAGTGAGAACTGTAAGATTATATACATTTTTTCACAACAGTAATATAGGTAATACCAATGAATAGTGTTTTACAGGCGACATGACAAGAAAATGAATAAGCATAATCATACCTAAAGTGCAAGTACTTGTGTACGTCCTTCAGCCAGCGTTCATTGAGAATGATTTCTGATAAAGCCTGATGGGCCACGGACCCCTTCTCTATCCACCCCTTGTCTCTGTGCTCCTCCATGCTGACAGGCATACAGTGACCACTCGTGCTCTCCCGTGACATGGTGAAGAAGGCCAATCCACATGTCCTAAGAGTTTAAAATTACTTTTAGAATAATTAAACATACAATTTGTATAGTAGTTGCATTTTTTCCACAATGTTTCACTGTTGGCGGATGTGTATTCATTTGATAACTGTAATACAGTTCCCATGCAGTAATGAACAATATCAAGTTCTACACAAACCTGTTGTTTTTACCACACGTCAACAACACCTGAGTGCTGAAGTATTATCAAAGAAAATTTAATCTAGTATGTTTGGGTGAGTGATAGTATTACTCACGAAAAAGTCATCATAGTTTTCAGCCATCTTGCAGCAGAACCAGAAATGATTGCAGACATCCTTGTTCCACTGCAGAAGAATGGAACAACCCCTTTGCTGCCCTGCCTAAATATACCAAAAAAAAAAAAAAAAAAAAAAAAATATATATATATATATATATATATATATATACAGGGCTTGACATTAACTTTTTTGCTCACTAGCCAATGTGGCTAGTGGTTTTCCAAAGTTACTAGCCACACAGCATTTTTACTAGCCACATTTTTGTTGTTGTGAAATTACCTGATAAAAGTTGACTATGGCGTGCTAAAATTTACTTGAACTAGATTTACAACCCTTTTAAATGTAAAACCACTGTACACACCCAAATCAAGACTACATAAATATATAACAATACAGGTCATTATCATTAGCTCTGATAAGGTTGTGTGCAGTGTAAAGCTCCTTTTTTTAAAATAAAACCATGTATTATGTATTATATGTCGCCACATAGCCGCAAGCGCATGGCAACACTGTGTGCATGTAATACTCATTAGGGCTGTCAAAATTGCTCAAAAATGACGTTCGAATATTCCCTCTAAAAAAAACCCCACATATAGCCTATTTTCGAACTATTCGAACATCTGGTTGCGCATTTTGTCAATGACGTGCATTACGTCAATAACAGGACAAATTAATACAAAGAGACATAACTACTTGTATAGGTAGTTTATTTAAGTTTAAACATATTTGACAACGTATTACCTAATACACAAAGCACAAAAACAAGTAAATCAACTAATGGCCAAGACCGCAGACCTCACTCTCGCTCGCTCGCTCGCTCACTCGCACTCGCAGGCACTCTTTCTCTCTCTCGCCCTGCTGCGTTCACACCAATCACGAATAGAGCGTCTGGCGCGAGTGATTTCAATGTTAAGTCCATGTAAAGACGCGTTTACGCGCGTCTGGAGGTCTTGCGGCGCGAATGAGGCGTCACGCTCTCTGCGCATAACGGTTTAAATTAACAACAACAATAAGCACATGTTGAGTGCTGAGCTAGAGTTTTGTGCAAGCAATTTAAGGTCGTGACTCTTATATAGCAGGCTTCATTCAGTGATTGAAACAGATATTATTAACATTAATTGAAGTTTTACAGTAGGCTATATAGAACCGACATTGAACGCTCCGAGCGAGCTGTGCTGTGGTAAACGGAACCTTTCCTTGACATAAAACGTTAAATAATCAAACCAGTGGAAGCCTGCAGTGCACAAAACTGCTGTATCTAACCTACCTTATTCGTGCAATATCTATTCAGTCAGTACAGTAGCCTACACTAGTAATGTTTCTGTTTAACGTTAACGCTTCTTCCTGTTACCTGTCCCTGACCCCTCAGACAGCGCGTCCACTCGCAAAGCAGACAGCCGCGCCTCTGCTACCGCGGGCGTTTTTCCACATTCGAATATTCATTTTCACCTTCGAAATTCTGTTTTTTTAAACTATTCGAATATATTTGAATTTAGAATATTCATTGACAGCCCTAATACTCATGGGAGTTATAGGCCCTGTCCCATTTCTCCCCCCTTAACACTTCCACTTGGTTTTGAGTGCCCTCAAAAGTAAAGTCCCCTCAACAAGGGGAAGTGGAGTTGAAGATCTTTCCCTATGAAATGGGACACCACTATATGCAAATTATATACATGCACATAACTATCCCAGTTATGATCAGGATATAAGTATCCATAATAATATGCTAGAAATCTAATAAAGTAATCAAATGTAAAATAACACAGCATAGTTTATTATAGATAGATTAATGCTCGTTAAAGCTAAAGTTATTCATTCAAGAGCTGGGAGAAATTTTCTCTTTGCCTTTAGTTGTTTTATTCACATTAAAGGTGTTATCATTCGCAGGTTTATTAGACGCTGCCACTTTAAGACCGAATGCAGATCTAATAATACACATTTTCTCCCAACTATTCCACAACCAACTCCCATTTAAGACATAAACTGTGTTAAAGTGAATCTCCAAACCGGTCATTTAGCCATATTTTTGTCTGTATTTGATCGTTTAGACGCGCACATGAAACCCAGAGTATAGTTTGCTTGTCTAGGTGCAGTCCGTTTCCGAACGCGCGCCGCCATGGGAACAGGGTCAACGTCTCTTGCGCGGATCATTGTGCTTATAATTGTAATAGCTCTTTTTACAATCAAACACCTCCCGCAATTTATAATCAGCAGACACTGCATTTTACAACCATCACTGATTGTGCTCAGTGCTGTTTGGGTTTAACGTTAGGGAGAAGTGACAGCGCGCTGTGAAGAAAAAGATGAAGCACTAGACGAACGCGGCTATTTTTTAATAGTTTTACCTCACGTCTTCTTTTTATAATAATTGGAAGCCAACATCGAAAATAAAATTAGATTAACTACCCAGATAAGATGTATATTTGATGGGCAGACTCTCTTGAAGCACTCGGCAGATATCAACATCGTATAGATAGCTTTGTGAAATATTTTCTAACATTAGTGTTCAAAACTTTACAGTCCATTGGATGTGCATCACACTAACATATTCCAACATATTTAGAAATTTTAACATGCTTATTTGCGAAAATATAATTACAATTCAACTGTTCCTTTCCAGCGGTGTCCGCCATCTTGTTTAAAAAAATTTACCGCTTGCTGAGCCCGCAAGGTATCCTGGGTAATTTCATCTTCCACTTCGTTTTAAGCCTGCATCGGACCGCACTATGTTTTGAGGGTTGATTTTAAGGGGAGAATAGCACTCCCCCTTGCTCTTTAGAGTATTGGGACACCCTACCCCTACACGAGAACGCGCAAAAACAAGGGTTAGGGCAGAAATCTAGGGTAAGGGGAGGTATTGGGACAGGGCCATAGTGTTGTAGTGTCACACTTATTTCAGATGTCTTTTGAAAAGACTACAATTATTCAACCCGCCAAAGTGGCTAGTTGGAGTGACTATGTTACCCGCCACGAGCAAAATCCACCCGCATTTGGCGGGTTGGCGGGTGTTAATGTCAAGCCCTGTATATATATATATATATATATATACAGTACAGTATATATATATATATATATATATATATATATATATATATATATATATATATATATATTGGATAAAAAATATACAAGTTTGACAATAGTGAAGTAAATTTTTAATCAAAAAACTTACAGCATGTATCTTCTTGCCCAAGTTTTTGGAACCATGCCACATGTCTAGCGTGTGCAGCACTCCGGTATCCTTTGACTGTATTTTCCTTTGACTGGGTCTTTCGAATAAGAGGACAACAGAAATATAATTAGATATACTGTTTCATTGTCAGATTCAATGGTATATTAAATTGTACACATGGGATACTTTTTATCCTTGTGTGCACCAAACCCATCTAGCGTGTTTGCTGGCAAAAAGCTCTTTTTTTAGTTTCATCTGACCACAGAACCCTGTGCCGTTTGAAGATCCAGTCATGTCTGACAACTGAATATGCTGGAGTTTGTTCTTGGATGAGCGAGGAGTTTATCAGTTAATGAACACAAGAATAAAAAAATAAAAAAAACATTTTACACAGAAATATGTTGAGGGAGATACTTTTTGTTTATCAAATTTTAACATTATAGATAGTGTTCAGGATATTTAGTTTACTTTATGTATATTGTA
This sequence comes from Abramis brama, assembly GCF_963993115.1. Taxonomy (NCBI): domain Eukaryota; kingdom Metazoa; phylum Chordata; class Actinopteri; order Cypriniformes; family Leuciscidae; genus Abramis; species Abramis brama. The sequence goes on along the minus strand of NC_139963.1, from coordinate 65,200,741 downwards.
TTAGCATGGTATATGCTCTTCTTTAAATTACTTTTTTAATTATATGCCCATGATCAACCACACCTGAGAAAGTTCTTTTGTGACTTGAATTTCTGTTCAATTCTTTATTGAACACAGCTCTGGCCAATAAAAAAATTACATTCATTACATATAGTTAGTGAAGCATTCAACAATTATCTATGGAGATGTGTTAAAAGAATAACGAGTCTCAATCACAATTCATATAAATAAGCCTATCTTTGTTGGATTTGTCATTTTGGCTGTCAGTATGGATAAGCAAAATGTTTCAAACCTTGTACGAGTTTAAAAAATCTGGAAAGGTTCCCAATGGCATTTCTAAAAATGAAAAATATGTCCTTTGTGAATGAATTTTAATTAATCAACTTTAATTAATCAACTAACATTTGTTTTTCTTGCAGGAATAACATTCATATGCTTTTAATGTGTCCAAACTCTTTGGGGAAAAACTTGTGACTGACTGTATGTGTATAAATACAGAAAGGGGAACTGAAACTAGACATGACTAGTTCGCAAAAACCTTGTGATAAGTAATCAGAGTTTGCTTATGCCAGTGACAGAGGGAAAAGGTTGGGGCTTTTGAACCAATTGAACCAATCATATTGAAGGTGACATGTTAGTCTTATTTGTTTTCTTGATTCTATAAAAACTGTTGTATCTGTGTTTTACGGTGGGATTCTCAATGGAATTTGTCTGAGATCCTCCGGCCTTGCTTCTTGGGAGAGATTCCCTGAGAACTGCTCGGGAAGATCTCCCGGCCGTGATTAAAGCATCTAAAGGACATTTGCAGGTCTGTTTGTCAATTTATTCCTGCGCAGGAAGCTAGTTTAAGGAAGCAAGTTAGTTAGAAACTCGGCCAGTTGTCGACTGAAGATGCAAGAGCTAGAGTTTAAGGTATTGGTGATGAGAGCAGACGCCAGAGAGTTTAAGGTATTGGTGTCGAGAGCAGAAGCCAGAGAGTTTAAGGTATTGGTGTCGAGAGCAGACGCCAGAGATATTAAGATCAGGCGGGTGTCGAGTGCAGACGCCCCAGATAGTTAGGTTTAGGGAAAAATTCCATCACAATTTGGCGAGCCAGAGATCCAGGAGTCCTCGGAATTCTCCCTCTGTCGGACGGATGGGAGCGAGGAACCACGTTGTCTTCACTCTGCCAGACTGCAGAACCCTGTTCGACAGAGGTACCATTCCAGTCGGGCTAAAATGACCTAAAGTATTAAGGTAGGACGACAGACTTGACATTTTTCCTTTAAAATGCTTCTAAATTAATTAAAACGTTTAATTAAAAATTGTCTATTCTGTTAAGTAAAATTTTGAAGAAAACTGGTAATCAGATTTAAAAGATTTAAGTGATTTAAACATTTTTTTTTACCTTTGCTAAAAATGTTTGACCTTGTCTATTAAGGGCAATGAATGATTATGGTTAAATTCAACCAAATTACCATATGTTGAGTATTTTATTTGTTGTTGTTTTTGAGAATGTGCACAGAAAGCTGTTGATGAAACTTTGTTCTGCAAATAACAACTTGTCATGCTGGAAACCGGATTTGTGGGGAAAATACCCTGAGATGCTGTAGTAATGAAACTTGCTTTTTGTTTGAAATTTTGTTTGAAAAAGACTTTGATTTTGATTGAATTGAAGAAAGATAAAGATAAAGAAAGATTTCATGTGGAAATGATAAATAGATCAATATTGTTATCCTGAGATTTATGAATTTTTACATTTTGAAATCAATTAAAAAAATGAAGAAATTGTTAAAATTATAAGTCATAATAATAGGAATATGCATTCTGTGATAATTAGGAAATTTTGAGTCATGAAGAAACTTTTATGAGTTAGACTTTGATTTATTTAAAGTAGATAAGATATATAAAACCGAGCATAGGGGCTCTTAAAGTGATGAATAAATAGTAAGATATTAAATGCACGTGTCTAAATATTATACTTTCTATATAAAGGTGTGTAGAATTTGTATCCCGTTATCCCTTGTGGGAGACAGTGTGAAAAAACTGATCCATTGCGGAGAACCTGAGAGTCAATGGTTTATGTTTAACTAAGATAATTTTTGTGCATTGTGCATAGTATGAGAATGAGATTGGGTGACCAACTTTAAATATAAATTGTGATTTGAACAAGCACATAACAGACATCTTACAGCCATTTTATTTTGGTTTCTTGTAAAAAAGAAAAGACAACGAATTCTTTTAATTTACATTATACACTGTATTATAGAGGAGTTTTCCTGCTTTTTCCTGCATCTTTGCAAAGAAGAAGTGCTTGCTTTTTACTGCAATGAAGGACTAAGCTTTTTAATAAATTGAGGAATTGCTGTGTTGTAAACCAGAATAGACTTTTGGAATTTAAGCTGTTTAATTTGATTTTTGCGGTTCTCTGAGTGTTCAAGATTTCAGACAGCTACCTTGAAAAGTGTGATGACTGCAGAAAAATAAAAGAGGAAGTGGGGCCTGCAGCCGCCCTCCTGAAAGAGGAAGTTGAGACTTCTGAGAGGGGTCAGCATGGGGAGACTGATTCAGCCTGCAAAGGTGACAGTTCACTTGAGACTTTTCCTAAAGACAATTTTGCCATGCATTATGACATGTTGTGGCAGGATGGATCAAAAGCCAGACCGATGAGAGTGCCATCACAGCCTGACGATCCAATGTATCAGCCTGAAGTTCAACTGAATGACAATCCACACAGAAAGACAATCAGCCTTGTGGACTAGGTGTTGCATTTTCAATGATCACTACAGAGACCGTTTCAAATTTAGTTATTATTAACTTGATTGTTTTTGATTATCCACTGGTTTCAGCAATTCTTCATAATTCTTCATATTCTTCTCTGTTTAAACTAACTCTTTGAATCTGCTTTCAATAGATACCAGTCAGGAACAGCCCTTCTGCAGGACGTTAAATAGCGGAAGTTAACATTCAGTTAAAACTGAGAGTTATGTAAAAGCATTAATAGGTTATAGACATTGCAGAATTCTATGGAAAAGAAAAATACAATATAGGCCACAAGGCGTCTAAAGAGAAATTATGACTAGAAAAGCAAAAATATTGGTCACTCCATTTCATTTAAAGGTAATTTTCTAGATTCAATAGAAACAATGTTTTCTAATTCTAAACTTTTGAAATCACATGCTGTCATCACCAGGGATACGAGATGGAAATGTTATTTTCTTTTTATCCATGGATCAAAGATTGTGTGAAGATTTCTAAATCTTCTTTTAAATAGCTTATGAGCAACAAAAAAAAGTTGGAAAATTGAAATTGTGTTCTGTAGAGTATAGGGACTCTAACTAGGTACATTATTGTAAAAATAATAAATAATCTAGGGACTATTTTTGAAGAAACTTAATTTTAATTACTGTTTGGGGTCATTCTGACCCCAATGGACTTTTCCTTCATTTTTTAAAAGTGTTACCTTCATCTCAGGGGCATGAAACTCTGTGACTTTTCCTAAATAATCTATCTAAACATGCACAAAAAAACTGGGCTTGATTTGGTTGTTCTAAAGGTGTGTAATTTTTTTTTTTTACCTTTTAAGGTGTTTGGGGTCAAAATGACCCCACATTGAAAATGAATGGGAAAATTAAAAAAATGACTTTTTTAAATTTTGTTTGTCAAAAAAATAAAAGTAAATCCATTATAAATCTGAAAATTTCTACAAATAAACCAAAGTCTGGTCCTAGAGCATAAATAAAAAGTAGAACGAACTTTGTATCTCACACACACACACACAAACATACACAAACACACAAATGTATGTGACTGCAACAGAGAGCATTTCTACAGAAATTGGCAAATAAAAAAAACAAAACTGGCATAAATCTAAAAAATTTTACATTTAAATCAAGGTCTGGTCCTAGAGCATAAACCCAAAGTGGAACAAACTTTCTATCTCACACACACACACACACACACACACACACACACACACACACACATGTATGTCACTGCAACAGAGAGCATTTTTTATAGAAATTGGCAAATAAAATCAACTAAACTAGCATAAATCTAAAAAATGTCACATATGCAACATGGAACAAGCTTGTTCCCACACACACACAGAGAGAGAGAGAGAGAGAGAGAGAGAGAGAGAGAGAGAGAGAGAGTGTGCAGGTAAAAGAAAGATGAAATGCAGCTGAACTTTTGCACTCGGAGAAAGTTTACAGTTAGATGAAAGAGCTGCAGCAGTATTTTGAAAACATCCCAGTTAGAGTATAAAAGTGGCAGTCTGGTTCCCGCACACAGCTCATTCTGTGACAGCACCATGGACAAAAGGTACAGTCTTGAGCAGACCCTGGATTTCTTACTGGATGAAAGTGATAATGAAGAACACCTGGAGAACGCTGACCCAGATAATCCTGAGGAATTTACCACTGACACAGAAGATGAAACAGAGTTTCAAGAAGATTACCAGGAATCTAAAGAGGAGGATTATGAGGAGGAAGGCCATGCAGACGAAATGTATTTGTCAAAAAATGGAAACATTGTCTGGAATTCTACTCCACCTCTACAGAGGCCAGGAAGAGCTTCAGCATCAAGAATCATCAAACTAACACCAGGACCGACAAGGTATGCATACTCTCGCGTCGATGACATGAAGTCTGCCTTTTTATTATTTTTTCCAACGTCTATCCAGAACATCTTGATTGAAATGACTAATTTGGAAGGCAAGAGAGTGTATGGTGACAGCTGGAAGGATGTAGATTGGACAGAGTTGGAAGCTTTTTTTGGTTTGATCCTTCTTGCCGGTGTTTATCGCTCACACAATGAGGCCTTGACAAGCTTGTGGGATGCTGAAACCGGTCGTTCAATTTTTCGTGCCGTCATGTCCCTGGAAAAATTCAGAGTATTGACAAGAATTATCCGTTTTGACAACAAGGACACAAGACCAGGTCGACGTGAGACGGACAAGCTGGCTGCAATACGTGACATCTGGGATCTGTGGGTTGAGCGTCTCCCTCTGATGTATAACCCAGGACCAGATGTAACTGTAGATGAGTGCTTGATTCCGTTCAGAGGAAGATGTGCTTTCAAACAGTACATTCCCATCAAACCTGCGAGGTATGGAATAAAGATCTGGGCTGCATGCGATTCCACAACCAGTTATGCCTGGAATATGCAGGTATACACAGGGAAGCCTCTGGATGGAAAGCCTGAAAAAAAACCAGGGTATGCGCGTCGTCCTCGACATGACCGCTGGTCTACAGGGACACACAATAACGTGTGACAATTTTTTTACATCACATGCCCTTGGCCAGGAGCTGCTAAAAAAACAGCTAACAATGGTTGGGACAATAAGAAAAAACAAGCCTGAGCTTCCACCTGCTCTTCTCACAACAAAAGGCAGAGATCGCTTTTCTTCTCTCTTTGCCTTCAGTGACACACATTGCCTTGTATCTTATTGTCCCAAAAAAGGCAAAAATGTGTTGCTAATGAGCACCTGCCACAAGGAGGCGATAATAAGCGACAGGGAGGACAAGAAGCCTCAAGTAATCTTGGATTGCAATCATTGTAAAGGAGGAGTTGACACCATTGACAAGGTATTTCCATATTTGATATTCATATGCATAATTTGCTAAATTTATAATGCATTTCTTTTGTCAGCGAATGTACTAATCTATGTGTCTTTGTAATATTGCAGATGATTGTGTGACAGGATTAGTTAAGTGATTGACAGTTGTGGTGTCCTATCAGGGGGGAGTATGGTATATTTAATGCGGGTTGGCTGTATCCTGAGATGAGTCACGTCTTTGCTCCGCCCCCCTCGTGCATCATCCACTAGCGCCTCAGGTATGTGCTGGTAGCGAGTGTTTTAAATCGTGTGTTTAGAACGCTACTGATGTGTTATCTCTTCAAATTGTAGCATCTCATTTAAGCACTTTTCCGACGGTGCATTTCATCAGCTCAGAATAGGTGTCTGTGCACCCTTCAGGTATGTAAACTGTCCCTGTATTGAGTGGTGGTTATGATGGCGTGCAGTATAGGCTACTGAGTCGCTATATCACTGTTAATGCGTTGCTTCCTGTACCCCAGTTAATCGGTGGTTATGATGATCGCGGTAAACAGTAGCCTGTGGGGATTATATGTGGGGTGATGTCGTCTTTTGGTAAGTGTCATGTAAGATGTCTGGAAGATTGTAGTGGAAAGAGAGGCACTAACATCTCGCTGCTTCTCTTTAAGGCGTTCGTGAGGCGCGGGTCCTCCCTTTCGTCCTCGGGACCATTTTGCTGGTTCCCTGCACAATCTTCTACTCGTTCTTCCATGTTTCTATGAACTTGAGCTCACCCCGATAACCACGGTGCTTGCGCTGCCCTCCTTGTCGCGCTGATCGCGCCGGCGGGAATTCATAAGGGCACAGGATTTGTATCGTCTACTTCCTTTCCCTCTTTTTTAGTGTGATAGAAAAGTTGTGATCAATAGTAATTGACTGTTATTTGTACGAGAACCAGTGTGTGTGCATGCGCGAGTGCGTGTATGTGTGTATGTGTGTGTGCTGCACCAGCTCTATCTGCTGTTATTCTTTTCCGTTTCCTTAGTTTAGCTGTGTGTATTTTGTTTAGATTTTGTTTCTGTTATTTACTTGTGTGTCGTTGCTGACCTTGATTGTTATATTTTCTTTTGGCTATCTATTTTTGGGGTTTTACTAAACTCAATTACTTATTTGTCTATTCATTTTGTTTATTTTGTTTCTTCCAGGAACTGAGGTGGCCAGGCGGAAGGACCTTCTCTTGCAGTGTTGTAGTGGTGGTGTTGCAGTGGGTGACACTTTTGAAGTGCCTGCACGTGTGATCCAAGTGCACGGTGACGTGTGTGTGTGTGAGTAGGATTGCGCTTTTGGAAAAGCCATTAAGTGGTCCTTCCGCCAGTCGACTCAGCCTGGTTGTTTGATATATATATTTTTTTGTTTGAATCTTTTCTTGAGACTCCTCCTACCCTCGTGGGTAGAGGACTATGTTGGTGTGTGCCATTCATATTGCCCCCTGTGAGCACCTGTTTTTGTGCTTTGATATTTGTGCATTGAGCGCTGAGCGCCCTTGTTTTAAGAAAATATACTGTTTTTAATTATTTTTGTATGTCAATAAAATACCTTTTTGTAATTTTAGTTGTACTCTTGTCTCTAACCTCCCTGACACACACACGAACCTGTGGGACCTAATGCTAATTGCTAGGTTATTTAGATATTCCCTGATGTACTCAGGGTGGCGTAGTCGACAATTATCACCGTAAGCTAGATTTTTATTGAGAGCTCCTACCGCTGCATGCCACATTTGCAACCTACAGCTGCAAGAGGAGAACAGCTCGTTGGCCAATGGCTCTTTTCTCAGCCATGATTGACGTGTCCGCCGTCAATGCTTTTGTGGTGTGGAAAGCAATAAATCCTGCATGGGAGAGAGGAAAGTGTTTCAAGAGGAGGCTGTTTCTTGAACAACTTGGAAAAGCTCTCGTGAGTCCACACATGAAGAGCCGAAAATGCCTGCCTCGCACACCAGCCTCAGTCAACATACTGAAGAAAATTCAAGATCCTTCATCTGACAATGAAGAGGAAGCTCCAGGACCTTCCACCAAATCTCAATCCTCAAAAAGGAAGCGCTGTGAGGTGTGTCCACGGAACAAAGACACGAAGTCTGGAAGGCAATGCACAAAGTGCAAGAAGAGCATCTGCCCTGCTCATACTGTCAACATCTGCAAGATGTGCATGGACTTTAGTTCATCCATCCACAAAAAGAAAGCGCTGTGAGGTGTGTCCACGCAGCAGAGACGTGAAGTTCAGATGGGACTGCACAAACTGGAAGAACATCTGCACTGCTCATACTGACAACATCTGCCAGATGTGCATCGACTTTAGTTCATGATATGAAGTACCATTATCAGTGTTTTGCACTCTGCTTGTTCTTTCACATGTTTATTAGCCATGTGATTTATAAAAAAAATTGTTCTGTGTTCTTCACTCCTGTTCATTACAGTTTATTGGTGATGTTGTTTTGTATTATATTGGTTTATTTACTTTTAAAATTCATCTTGTTCTAAAATCTCTTGTTCTAAAAAAAATAAATAATTGTTGATAAATAATTTTCTGAAATAAATAGTGTGTGATTACAATCATGTCATAGTGGTAACTTGTAATGTTTCTTCAAATGTATGTATAATCATTTGCAAAAGCAGAAATTCAAAATATATCAGAAAAAAACTAATTCTAACTAACTAAATTCTGACAAAACTACATATTTTTTTATGCATTTCAAAATGTTTAAATAAATATTCACATCACAAAATATACACTGCTCAAAAAAATAAAGGGAACACTTTTTAATCAGAGAATAGCATCAAGTCAGTTAAACTCCTGGGATATTGATCTGGTCAGTTAAGTAACAGAGGGGGTTGGTAATCAGTTTCAGCTGCTTTAGTGTTAATGAAATTAACAGCAGGTGCACTAGATGGGCAACAGTGAGACAACCCCCAAAACAGGAATGGTTTTACAGGTGGAGGCCAATGACATTTTTTCCCTACTCATCTTTTCGGACTGTTTTTCACCAGTTTTGCATTTGGCTAGGGTCAGTGTCACTACTGGTAGCATGAGGCGATACCTGGACCCTACAGAGGTTGTGCAGGCAGTCCAGCTCCCTCAGGATGGCTCATCAATACGTGCCATTGCCAGAAGGTTTGCTGTGTCTCCCAGCACAGTCTCAAGAGCATGGAGGAGATTCCAGGAAGACAGACAGCTACTCTAGGAGAGCTGGACAGGGCCGTAGAAGGTCCTTAACCCATCAGCAGGACCGGTATCTGCTCCTTTGTGCGAGGAGGAACATGATGAGCACTGCCAGAGCCCTACAAAATGACCTCCAGCAGGCCACTGGTGTGAATGTCTCTGACCAAACAATCAGAAACAGACTTCATGAGGGTGGTCTGAGGGCCCAGCACCAGGGAGCTCGATTGGCATTTCCCATTGAACACCAGAATTGGCAGGTCCGCCACTGGTGCCCTGTGGTTTTCACAAATGAGAGCAGGTTCACCCTGAGCATGTGACAGACAGGAAAGGGTCTGGAGAAGCCGTGGAGAATGTTATGCTGCCTGTAACATCGTTCAGCATGACCGGTTTGGTGGTGGGTCAGTGATGGTCTGGGGAGGCATATCCATGGAGGGACGCACAGACCTCTGCAGGCTAGACAATGGCACCCTGACTGCCATTAGGTATTGGGATGAAATCCTTGGATCCATTGTCAGACCCTGTGCTGGTACAGTGGGTCCTGGGTTCCTCCTGGTGCACAACAATGCCCGGCCTCATGTAGCGAGAGCATGCAGGCAGTTCCTGGAGGATGAAGGAATGATACCATTGAAGGGCCACCACGCTCACCTGACCTACATCCAATAGAACACCTCTGGGACATTGTGTTTCGGTCCATCTGACATCACCTGGTTGCACCTCAGACTGTCCAGGAGCTCAGTGATGCGCTGGTCCAGATCTGGGAGGAAATACCGCAGGACACCATCCGTCGTCTCATTAGGAGCATGCCCCAACGTTGTTAGGCATGCATACAAGCACGTGGGGGCCATACAAACTACTGAGTACCATTTTGAGTTGCTGCAATGAAATTTCAGCAAAACTGACAAGCCTGTTGCATCATTTTTTCACTTAGATTTCCGGGGTGTCTTTGAATTCAATCCTCTGTAGGTTGATCATTTTCATTTCCATCAAACGATGTGGCATCCTTTCATTCATAACACATTACCCAGTCCATATTAGTATAGATATCCAGCATGATATTTTTCCCCATTGAGATCTGATGTGTTTTCAAAGTGTTCCTTTAATTTTTTTGAGCAGTGTATATCAAAGTTGTGAGCTTCAAGAAAAACCATCAAGAAAAATTAAGTGGAAATGAATGAGTTTCTATGGCCCTCTATTGGATACATGTGGCCATTGCACTTTAATTCCTTACCTATAAGAAATAAAGTTTTTTGACTAACCTTTAGATGGCAGTATTCTATCCCTAACACATAGAGCAATGTCCAGAAACTAGATTTAATTATGATCATCATTTAAGTGATTTTTTTCTTTAAAAAAATCTTTTTTCATGAGCCAATTTATGGCCTAGTTATGTAATTGTGCAGTAAATAGGTAAAAAGCTTCAAAATTTCCACAAAAACACAGCATAAATGTATAGTTGAGAAGTAAATAAAAAAAATGATATATAGTTTTCCATATACAAAATGTATATTTCCTTATGCAATTGCTCTTTAAAAGTTTGGGGTCAAAATGACCCCAAAACACCTTAAGTGTTGTCCTTTTTTTAACAGTGATTAAAGGTTAAGGGTTTTAGAACCCTAATTCAGATATAGATGCTAAAAATGAATTAATAGTTGTAATAGTTGTTTTCTAATAAGAGAGGATAAGTTACTTTGCCGGACTAGGCCCGAATAGATAATTGGGTAAACTTCTATAGCGATTTTTTAGGTGTTTCCATTTGTTAAAATAGCAAAAGAAAAACTTTCAAAAGGAGATTGATTTTGGGAAACATATTTAATTTCTGGATTATTATTAGTTAAAGAAGTTACCAGTGTGATTATTGAAATGTTCCTTTCATGTATTGTCTAATGTCTGTATTTGATATCTGAGAGGTGACTGCGGGTCTAGTCTATCTAGGAATACAGTAACAGTGTTTGCTTATTTAGCCCGGCTTCCAGAAATGAAATATGGATTCGTTTTGTTGAGGAAGGTCTTCAACGTGTTAAAATATATATATATGTAGGGGGCACAAAGTTAAAACCAAGACCAAGAACAATGTAACTCAAACATGTCAAATTTAAACTAAAATGAATCTAAACAGTTAAGACATTTCAGTGAAATAGAATATTTGCTCATAAAGCAAAATTCTAAAAAGCTTTCTTAATTCAGAATGAAGTTACAGATTTAATGATCTGGATCAATGGATCCATTATGAACTATTCCGCATTGCCAACAAATAGATGCAGGACATGTTATGTCCATCAGTTAATTCTGGAAAAAAATAGGATTTTAGGATAGGTAATTAATGATTAAATAGCATGTCAGCAGCTAAAGCTATTCTCATGGCAAGAGCTGGGTTAATCAGGCTTAATTTTAAAATAATGACATTGTTTGAAACAAAATAATACAATTATTGATATTTGTGTTAAGGATAAAAATGAAAAGATTTTAGAACTTTTTTGGTTAGATTTTATTACAAAGATCCTTAAATAGATCTTACTAAGTAAAACAATTGCCTGCTTGAATTAAAAGCTAACAAATGTAACGACACTGACAGTCTGTCCGGTCAGATGTTCTGAAGTAGCGAATCATGATTGTTCTTCTCATGCTGACTAAATATGAACACTACACGTTCATATTCAGAAAGCCCTAACTGACTGGCTTTTGGCCACAATGACTACAAGTCTCTACAAGCAGGCCGCTGGTTAATGTTTTACGACGACTTGATGAAATCAACGAACAGGCCCTTGTTGTTCTCAATCTAACCAAGAACAACCCCTTTGTTGGTCGAACGTTTGTTCTTTGTGAACCGAAGGCAAATTACAAAGATTGGCTCCATTCAACTAACTGCTTCCCTCATCAAGTTTTAGAACCCCTTAGGCTAAGTGGATTTTAATACAGAACTACTTTTGTCTCTGAGAGTGCCATCTTCAGATTAAAACCCCCAACCCCTCACGTGGTATGCACCACAAGATGCAACAGATGCCGACCTCACAGATATACACACACACTTTGCCATATTTGGACTTCCACTAGTAAAATTTAATTTTACCAACTATTACAACTGTATAAAGAGTGTTCCGGGTGATTTGCATGTTCACCAGTGTGATATTAGAATAGTTGTGTTTTTGGATTACAGTAAGGTAATCTTAAAGTGCCTTTGTTCAACAAAATAATGTATCTCTATGTTGCTATCTTTGTCAATATTCGTCCTTAGTATTGTTTTAATCCCCTTTGCACGACGAAGGAGATTTTTGATAAGAGACTGTGATAAACGTTATGGTTCCATGCGTTTTAATTCCCCGAGCATAATATCATATTTTGCCCCCTCGTGATTCCACACGAGGGTCGGGCTGCATTAACACACAAAGAGAATCTTCCCGCTCAGAATGCTCAAAGATGATTCGTCCTTCACGAAAAAGGAGGCGTACACGGGACACTGATAAAAAGTCCAAACCTTCAATTCTCTCTCTCTTCTCCCTCCTCCAAAACTTTGGAAACCCAAGTCCGGACCGGCTTCGGCCTGCTTCTCTTTTCTTCTCTTTTATTTCTTTTTATGTTTTTCTGTAGTCTAGTTTCGTTTTCCAATTCGCCTCTGTTCATTCACGAGCTGAATGAACTTAGCCTGAATCATTCCCGGCAACTTCACCTCAAAGAAAGAGACTCTTTGAACCTCCCGCGCTCGCGCTCGCATGGAAGACACAGCACGCGCACGCCTCCCCTCAGACGACTCACGCTGCTCTTAAAGACACGCAGGACCCTGCCTTCCTTCCTCATACAAAGAGAACCATATGCAATGCAAGTATCGATTATTGAATTGAACTTTTAATGTAATTTTCTTTGTGGTCTCTCAAGGGTTACTGTCTGTGATTTTTGCCATAGCCTACTGCGATCTCTGATCGCAGATTTTTGCTTTCACTTCCGATCTCATCTCCCATCCTTCTCTCTCTCTCTCTCATCCGCTCTCTCATCCTTTTCTGTCATTCTATTTTTCTTTAATTTTGATCATTTTATTCTCTCTCTCACTGTTATTCGTTATCTTGTATTGTTTAACTGTATTTTATGTACATAGACATATAGGGCCCTATCTTGCACCCAGCGCAATTGACTTTGTACACCGACGCATGTATCATTCCTATTTTGCAACCGTGCAAAGCGCGCTTTTCCCTCCACAAAAGCACGTCGCTAAACTAGGGAATGAACTTGCGCTCCCTGGGCGGTTCAGCGCAAAAAAGGAGGCGTGTTCCGGCGCAAACGTTCCTTCATGCTATTTTGCAGGTTTAGAAAACAATTGCGCCACTAACCAGGAAAAAATAGTTTAAAGTCAGTGGCGGGTTGCGCATGTTATTCATATGCTATTTTAAGGGCGCATGCTTGGCCATAATCAATGTAGCGTGTGCACAACGCGCATACACTTTGATTCTCTCATCTACACAGAAGCAGCAGTTTTCATTTTTGCAAATCATATATTATTACGATAGATAGATAGATAGATAGATAGATAGAAATATAGATAGACAATTTGTTATAAAAGCATACATCTAGCTTACACATTTACCCAAATTATCATACGCCTTTTTAACCGAAGTTAATTTGGGTGGGTTTCTCCATCCCCAACGTCCCTGACGAGAGCGTTGCTCTCCTCGGCTGTGAACCGCTCCTGGCGCGCGCCTGGCAAATCCGCCGTTATAATAGGAATCCGCTTTAGAACAAAGCGCGCCTGCTCTTAAAGGGAATGTGAGATGTCGCTCTGATTGGTTTATTTCACGATACGCCCAAACCACACCTATGAATAATGAAGCTACTTCAGACCAACCCATTTTAGATTTGCGCCTGGCGCAAGAGTCATTTATCCCGCTGGGAAAATAGCAACAGCGCCAAGACCCGCCCACAAAGTTACTTGCGCTTTGCGCTTTGACACTTGCGTTTCAGATCGTTAAAATAGGGCCCATAATCCGTGTGTATTGTGTAGTTTGATATATTCCTTAGTTCGATGTATTAGTCCAATTATTAAATTCCATATGTCCTTGATTGACTCTGTTTTAATTGCCCATGTTACTAAGTCCCTGAAATGTTCGATCTTAGCTATATGCTTTATCTTGGTACGATTTAAGTAACCTAATTTTACAAACACAGAGAGTTGTTTTTTCAAGGCCTGGAAAAGATACTCTTTCTTGTGTTTGTAAGAAGGATAATTTTCCTTGAGAGTTAAGTTAATCTTACGTTTAATGTTTGCTGGACAAACAGATTGTTTGATAGCTAAATTAATTCCATTAAAGTTATCCCATAACTTCGAGCTGAAATAAGACTATTGATGTATTAATGACGAACCATAACCCGTTATGGTAATCATTCATATATCAGTCTAGTTCAGCTGCGATAAATTAATGTAACTGTGATAGGCAAAATATTAATCATATTCATGATTAATTATTAAAATTCCCTATAGATCATTTGAGCTAATATTAATATTAATGTACAACCCATTGTTGCTACACAAATAAGGTTAAGAAAAATGGTTTATCAGCAGTATCAGCCTGTTAAAGGCCTAATAGATCAATGTGATTCGAAATTTAGCAAAGGATAATGAAACTTGACTCAAGGTCTACTAAAGTTATAAAGGCAATGTACTATGGTATGTTTAGTGTTTTACTAAAGATAGAATTAGATTGCTTGAAGATAGAATGTTGGGAAGAAGATGAAGAAGATAACGGAGAAGATGAGAAGATGGTATGTGTATGTGGTAACATTGGAGACAGGTGGTATTTTAATTACAACTTAGGATGCTGATTGAAGGAATATTTGACAGGTATTATAAAGTAAAAGATGGAACATGGTATGATTAGAGATATCAGGTGGTATTAAAGTCACTGACTTATAATAGGATGATTTGGGAAAGGTAAATTAGTTTGCAGGTAAATCATGCAGGTATGGAATAAATCATTAGAGTAATTAAAATCCAGATACATATTTTATTTGGTCGTATAAATGATTACGACCAGAGAGGGGAATGTGAATGAATTTTAATTAATCAACTTTAATTAATCAACTAACATTTGTTTTTCTTGCAGGAATAACATTCATATGCTTTTAATGTGTCCAAACTCTTTGGGGAAAAACTTGTGACTGACTGTATGTGTATAAATACAGAAAGGGGAACTGAAACTAGACATGACTAGTTCGCAAAAACCTTGTGATAAGTAATCAGAGTTTGCTTATGCCAGTGACAGAGGGAAAAGGTTGGGGCTTTTGAACCAATTGAACCAATCATATTGAAGGTGACATGTTAGTCTTATTTGTTTTCTTGATTCTATAAAAACTGTTGTATCTGTGTTTTACGGTGGGATTCTCAATGGAATTTGTCTGAGATCCTCCGGCCTTGCTTCTTGGGAGAGATTCCCTGAGAACTGCTCGGGAAGATCTCCCGGCCGTGATTAAAGCATCTAAATGACATTTGCAGGTCTGTTTGTCAATTTATTCCTGCGCAGGAAGCTAGTTTAAGGAAGCAAGTTAGTTAGAAACTCGGCCAGTTGTCGACTGAAGATGCAAGAGCTAGAGTTTAAGGTATTGGTGATGAGAGCAGACGCCAGAGAGTTTAAGGTATTGGTGTCGAGAGCAGATGCCAGAGATATTAAGATCAGGTGGGTGTCGAGTGCAGACGCCCCAGATAGTTAGGTTTAGGGAAAAATTCCATCACACCTTCTTAGAAGGGCACAGAACTTCACAATCAAGGGTGAGTGAAGTCACACTTAGTGATTTCTCTGACAGTCTCTTCATTACCAAAACTTTCAACTACTTTCAGATGAGGTTTTATACTATATACGGAAAAGAGGAGAGGGTGTACTGGCCAAAGTTTTGGACTCAACAGAGGAGGCCAAACGGGTATTTGATGAGTTCCAGAGCAGTCCAATTGGTGCACACTGTGGTGTTCAGAAGACAACTGATGCCATTAGCATGGGCGCCATATAGGGGGGAAAAGTTAGGACAATTCCAAGGGCCCCTGACTGACAGGGGCCCCAACAAATAAGTAAAAACTAATTTAAATTTTATTATATAATACACTTTATAAAACGGTTAGTTCCAATCCTTGATTCTGATTGGTCAATAGCTGTGCTTTATTCACGATAAAACACGGCTATGACCGCTTCACCCAATGGTTCTATGTATCACTACAAAACCCCTAGCAACCACTCTTAGCAACTTAAACACATGTGTGATCTCATTGATATTGTTCATTGAAGCTATAGTGGAGTATTGTGAGAGATCGAGAAAGCGATCTGTATTAACCTGTTGTCCATAGTGAAATAAGCTAACGTTAACTAACTTAGCTGCAGGCTAGTGTTAGCCTACATTTCATCAACATTTAATCAGTGCAGGGAAACGTTTAGCAAGATATTCATATTAAATCATTGTCCATGCTCATTTTAGCAGACTAACCAACAGATGAGCCAGCAGCACCCCAGTCTCCCATAAATACCCCTCCCAGTCCCAGTAAAGAAGGTGAGCAACACTGTGTTAATGACTTCATTCCAGGGAGTCTGTGGGGTTCTTTGACTGTTTCTCTTGCTCTTTTTACCATAACAAAAAAGAAAATGAAATATTTATTAATGACAGAAATCAAACACAAATTATTTTCTCACATAATGACCATCATGACAAAAAACAAACAAACAGCAACCTCCAGTCTGTACTGGATGCAGTTAGAAACAATGAGTAGCTTACCTCAACCTGCATGTAAGTTACAGACAATAATAAAATAATCCAGTTTGATGTGTTCATTTAGACTGAATTTTGTCCATTAAATGACATCTATACAGGCGTTATTATTCCCATCATTCCAAACCTCAAAACCTATTGATTTAGTGATCACTGGATCTGTTTTGTAGCACTATAATAACCCTGATGTGGAAATTCCCTTTTACACGTCAACTTTATTTTGTTGTTGGCATATATGTGCAGTTATGTTAAAAAATCTGCTGTTTTCATTGTTTTGAGATGATAATGTTAATTTATTTTAATTAAAAAGTTAATATATATTTAGTTTTTTTTTTTTTTTTTTCAATCTGTCATTAATTTTACAATAAAAATACATTGCGACTGTAAAGGATTGTCTTAAGGACATTTTTATGGTGGCTTTTAATCTTGCATCAAATAGTGAACTGCAGACTTGCATTTACAAATCACAGCATTAAATATTGTGCTAGTACTAGTATTTGTCACGGATACATCAGCGTCAGCGCCAGCTCTCTACACTCCACCCACCCGATCAGCATCCCCGGAATACTAATCACCTGCACCTGTCTTCACCACCTGTCATCAATCTCCTGCCACTTCCCGCACCCCTTATATTCACCACCAGTTCCCTCAGTTCCTCGTCAGGTCTCGTTGATTCCTACTCAACATACTGACTCTTCAAATGCCAATGCAAAGATCCTACTTACCTTCTTCATCTACTTACCCGCCATCAGCCTGTTCTCTGGATCCTCCGTCTTCTTCTGCCATCCTGCTACCGTCGTCAAACCTCATCCAGTCATCTACAAACCTGAAACAGATAAGAGACTTTGTCAGATCCATATCATCCATAAACTCTGCAACTTTAATTCATATCTCATCTAACTCACCTGCCGTGACTGTTCCCCGTGTAAATAAACATCCTTGCAACTTACCTGTTTGTTCTGTGCTGATTTGTGACAGAAGACCTGACCAACATGCACGAACCAACAGATCACGGCGAAGAAGAAATCCCCACTCAGAACGCCGGTGTTTCACATGTCATTCCACCACCACCCGTCATCCATTCTTCTTCATCTGCCTCTGTCAGTCCCATGGCCCGGCCAGCGCCCTTCTCAGGCGAGGAGGGGGAGTGCAGCGGTTTTTTACTTCAATTTGAGCTGTACATGGAAATGAATGCTTCACTATTTCCCACCGAGAGAGCGAAGGTCGCTTTTCTCATATCTCTCCTCACTGGACGCGCTTTGCTTTGGGCACGGGTGCTTTGGGATGCAAAAGGTATTGTAACTCAAACACTCGATAATTTCATCAGCCATTTCCGGGAAGTATTTTCTCCAGTCTTCTGTGCTCTTACCATTCATGACCAGTTGTTCCGTTTACGACAAGGCAAATCCTCTGTTTCTTCGTATGCACTTCAATTTCGCACACTGGCAGCTTCCAGTGGATGGAATGAGCCGGCTCTCATTACCGCTTACCGTCAAGGATTAGAGCCCGAGATTCGTTTGCAACTGACCATTCATGATGACATCATTGGGTTAGAAAATCTCATTCAACGTTCCATTCGGGTGGATCAACGTCGCACCGCATGTCAGCTCGATCTACCTGCTCTCCCTCTTCCTCGTCCTGCATCATCTGCCAGCCCTTCAGCACCAGAAGCCTTGGATATCAGTTCTGCACATCTATCATCTGTTGAACGTAAGCGTCGCATGGACAATAATCTATGTCTTTACTGTGGATCCGCGGGTCATCTGCTCATCACCTGTCCAGTTCGCCCCCCACGACCGGCGGTGAGTACAGTACGTCTGCATTCTCCCATTTCTCAAATGAAATATACTACTGTCCAGATCTCTTACCTCAAACGATCTCTTTCAGCGCAAGCTTTAATTGACTCTGGGTCCGCTGGAAATTTTATCTCTCACTCCACTCTTCAAAAACTTCAAACCCGTCAGCGATCCATTCCACAGACTCTTCAGGTCCAATCCATCCTCGGGAAACCGCTCGGTCGTGGGAAGATCTGCCACAGCAGTCCAACCATCATTATGAAGATAGGGTGTCTTCATCAAGAGGAGTTGTCATTTCTGGTGCTGGAGGGCTCTACGGCAGAAATAATCCTGGGACGCCCGTGGCTGGAACTGCATTCCCCGAACATCTGCTGGGCTACGGGTGAGGTTTGTCAATGGGGAAGCAGCTGCTTTTCCAACTGTCTGACCCAAGTCAAGAAACTTCGTCACTCATCTTCTTCTTCAGTTCGGGAAATTCCTATATGTACTACCTCCATCGAAAGTCCAGCCACTGATCAACACCATGAAATCCCTGCCATCTACCGGGCGTTCCAGGATGTCTTCAACAAGCAACTTGCCACCAAGCTTCCACCACACCGGCCATGGGACTGCGCGATCGACCTGCTGCCTGGGGTGGTGCTGCCGCGTGGTAAGATCTATCCACTGTCCATCCCGGAACAGAAGGCCATGGAGGAGTATATTGAGGAGGCCCTACGTCAAGATTACATCCGGCCATCCACGTCCCCTGCCGCTTCCAGTTTATTTTTCGTAGGCAAGAAGGACGGAGGCTTGCGCCCCTGTATTGACTACCGGACCCTCAATAACTCCACAGTTAAGTATCGGTATCCCCTTCCTCTGGTTCCAGCTGCTCTGGAACAACTCCGTGGTGCTCAGATCTTCACGAAACTGGACCTTCGCAGTGCCTACAATTTGATAAGGATCAGAAAGGGAGACGAGTGGAAGACTGGGTTCATCACCCCAGCAGGCCACTATGAATACAGGGTCATGCCCTTCGGGTTGTCCAGCGCTCCCGCAGTATTCCAGGGGTTCATGAACGAGATCTTCAGAGACTTCCTGCATCAATTCCAGCAGCCATGTCACCCTGTAGCCCAAGACTGGTTGCCCACTGAAGCTAAGCAGGGCTGAGCCTGGTTAGTACCTGGATGGGAGACCTCCTGAGAAAAACCAGGTTGCTGCTGGAAGAGGTGTTAGTGAGGCCAGCAGGGGGTGCTCACCCTGTGGTCTGTGTGGGTCCTAATGCCCCAGTATAGTGACGGGGACATTATACTGTCAAAGAGCACCGTCCTTCGGATGAGACGTTAAACCGAGGTCCCGACTCTCTGTGGTCATTAAAAATCCCAGGATGTCTTTCGAAAGAGTAGGGGTGTAACCCCGGCATCCTGGCCAAATTTGCCCAGTGGCCTCTGTCCATCATGGCCTCCTAATCATCCCCATACACTGATTGGCTTCATCACTGTCTCCTCTCCACCAGTAAGCTGGTGTGTGGTGGGCGTTCTGGCGCAATATGGCTGCCGTCGCATCATCCAAGTGGATGCTGCACATTGGTGGTGGTTGAGGAGATTCCCCCTTCTATGTAAAGCGCTTTGAGTGCCAAGAAAAGCGCTATATAAATGTAATGAATTATTATTATTATTAATTCGTCATCATCTATATAGACGATATATACTCATCTACTCTGCCAACCTATCTGAGCACCACCGCCATGTCCAGTCTGTCCTTCATCGTCTGCGCAAACACCACTTGTATCTGAAATTGGAGAAATGTGAGTTTCATCAAAGTACTATCCATTTCCTGGGGTATGTGATTACTCCTCACGGAATCACCATGGACCAGAGGAAGGTGGATGCCGTCACCAACTGGCCACAACCCTCCACCTTGAAAGAACTTCAGCGTTTCCTGGGGTTTGCGAACTTCTACCGCAGATTCATAAAAGGTTACAGTCAAATCAGCGCGCCCATCACCTCTCTTCTGAAAAAAGGGGCCAAGTCTCTGTCCTGGACCACCGAAGCCCTACTAGCCTTTGAGAAGTTGAAACACTCCTTTAGTTCCGCTCCTACTCTCGTCCATCCTAATCCAGATCTGCCATTTCTCGTCGAGGTGGATGCTTCACAATCCGGGGTAGGAGCGGTTCTGTCGCAGCGGCAGGGAGAGCCTCCTCGACTCCATCCATGTGCCTTCTTCTCCAAGAAGATGTCCCCGGCGGAGCAGAATTATGACATCGGCAACCGGGAACTGCTGGCGATCAAGCTAGCACTTGAAGAGTGGAGACACTGGCTGGAGGGAGCACAACACCCCTTCGAAGTCATCACGGATCACCGCAACCTGGAATACCTCCGTGAGGCCAAAAGACTCAACACTCGACAAGCCCGCTGGTCATTGTTCTTCACCCGTTTCAACTTCAAAGTAACCTATCGTCCTGGGGACAAGAATGTCAAAGCCGATTCTCTTTCTCGTCTGCACCAACCTGATATCGTCAGTTCTACTCCGGAATCCATACTCCCTCCAGCCATGATTGTCAGTCCCATCCAGTGGAGCTTAGACGATCACATTACTGATGCTACCCGTACTGAACCTGCTCCGCCGGGAGGTCCTGAGGGACGGACTTTCGTACCCACTCGCCTGCGTCTGTCCCTCATGGACTCCATCCATACATCTCCGGGCTCTGGGCACCCAGGCAGCCAACAGACCCTCTCACTTGTACAACAACGGTACTGGTGGCCCAATATGACCCAGGATGTCTCCCGATTCGTCAAGAGCTGCTCAGGCTGTGCCATGGCCAAGGTTCCTCGACGTCTTCCAGAAGGTAAACTGGTGCCCCTTCCAGTACCCACCAGACCTTGGTCTCATCTAGGGGTAGATTTCACCACGGACCTTCCTCCCTCTGACTCTCACACCTGTGTCCTAGTCGTCGTCGACCGATTTTCTAAAGCCTGCAAACTGATTCCTCTGCCCGGTCTGCCTACTGCCTTTGAAACGGCTGAAGCGCTTTTCACTCAGATATTTCGACATTTCGGAATACCAGAAGATATTGTATCAGACCGGGGTCAACAATTCATCTTCAGAGTATGAAAAGCCTTCTTTAACCTTCTGGGAGTCTCAGTCAGCCTAACGTCTGGATATCACCCCCAGTCCAACGGCCAGACTGAGCGTAAGATACAAGAAATCGGGAGATACCTGCGGTCTTATTGCCATGATCATCAAGACTGCTGGAGCAGGTATCTACCCTGGGCCGAGTATGCACAAAACTCCCTTCAACAGTCAACCACGGGTCTTACGCCTTTCCAGTGCATACTCGGCTTTCAGCCGCCTCTGTTTCCCTGATCAGGTGAGCCTTCCGATGTTCCAGCAGTCCATCATTGGTTCCAGGAAAGCGAGAGGGTCTGGGACTCAGCACACGTCCATCTGCAAAGGGCTGTTCGGAGACACAAGAGCCAGGCCGATGCAAGAAGATCAGCTACCCCATTATACCAACCTGGGCAAAAGGTCTGGCTCTCAACCAGGGATATCCGTCTCCGACAGCCCTGTCGCAAGCTGAGTCCCAAGTACATTGGTCCATTTGCGATACAGAGGCAGATCAACAATGTCACCTACCGGTTATCACTACCTCCTCACTTCCGCATCTCACCTTCATTCCATGTTTCCCTGTTAAAGCCATACACTGATCCTCTTCTTCCTCCTTCCACAGAGTCTGGCGCTGATGTAGTACCTCCTCCTCCAGTGGATCCCGAAGTCGACAACATCTACCGGGTTCAGGACATTCTCGACTCCCGACGACGAGGCGGCCAACTGGAGTATCTCGTAGACTGGGAAGGTTTTGGTCCTGAGGAGAGATGCTGGGTTCACCGTGATGACATCCTCGATCCCACACTCTTACAGGACTTCCACTCAGCTAATCCCAGTCGTCCGGCGCCGAGAGGTCGTGGTCGTCCCCGTCGTCGGTCTTCTCTGCCCTCAGGAGCTGGCCGTGGAGGAGGGGGTACTGTCACGGATACATCAGCGTCAGCGCCAGCTCTCTACACTCCACCCACCCGATCAGCATCCCCGGAATACTAATCACCTGCACCTGTCTTCACCACCTGTCATCAATCTCCTGCCACTTCCCGCACCCCTTATATTCACCACCAGTTCCCTCAGTTCATCGTCAGGTCTCGTTGATTCCTACTCAACATACTGACTCTTCAAATGCCAATGCAAAGATCCTACTTACCTTCTTCATCTACTTACCCGCCATCAGCCTGTTCTCTGGATCCTCCGTCTTCTTCTGCCATCCTGCTACCGTCGTCAAACCTCATCCAGTCATCTACAAACCTGAAACAGATAAGAGACTTTGTCAGATCCATATCATCCATAAACTCTGCAACTTTAATTCATATCTCATCTAACTCACCTGCCGTGACTGTTCCCCGTGTAAATAAACATCCTTGCAACTTACCTGTTTGTTCTGTGCTGATTTGTGACAGTATTGAACTACAAGAAGCAAGACAGTTGCAAGCCTTTGATTAGAGTTATGTAAAACTTTTGATGGGACAGTTAGGTCCTAGAGATGTGGTGACAACAGCTGCGCAGAGGGGGCCCAATTAGATTTTTTTTGTCATGGGGCCCAAAATTCCTGGCGGCGCCCTTGGCCATTAGTAAAAGGTTTTATTGGCCTGCCATGACCATTGATATTAAAACCTGGGTGAGTGCAATTAACTGACATTCATGTCTTAATACTTTCCTAGCTCTATCAAAATGAAATTAAACATAAATGTTTTAGGTTATGCACTGTGCAGCATGCCAGAAAAAGCAAGCTGAAATTAAGGACAAAGCTGAATATACCCCCATTGAGGTAAGTTGTGTGTTTGTTTAATGAAGAATATTCTTCACTTTAAAAAAGTAATTTTTTTTTTTTTTTTTTTTTTTTTTTTTTTTTGGCAGGTGGCTGAGCCATGGGACATTGTTGGCATGGATTTAGTGGGAAAGCTCACACCAACTAAAGAGGGCAACCAGTACATTTGTGTAATGTTAGACTATTTCACAAAGTGGTGTGAGGCTTTCCCACTGCTGAGGAGGTAACAGCCTGCATTGTCAAGCTATTTTACAGATTTGGTGCCCCAAAAAAGCTTTTGACTGATCAAGGCAAAGAATTTGTGAACAAGGTTAGAGAATTACGCCTTTAAATTTTGAATAATTGGAAAAATATTAATAATTAAAGTCTTGTGTTGGTTTGTATAGATCAATATGGGTGTCTGACAAGTACTTGGCATTAAAAGAAGTTTATGTGCCCCATACCACCCGCAGATCAATGGACTGGTTGAAAGAGTAAATGGCACAATTCAGAGGTATGAAAGTGACCATTCAACTGATAAATTTGTCCTGGATTCCTTTCAAGCCACAAATATTTGGAAGAGGAAGGCAAGTTTGATGAAAAGGGTAAAAAACAAAAAATCCTGATCCCATACAAGTAACTTTCATGTTCTCAGATTATTTGGTAATCTGTTATTGGAATGCCACATTTATACCTGTATGCTGTAGATGGATCTAGAGGCATATATGATGTGCTGGTGGGGTCAGTTAACGAGAATGACCACTGGACACTCCTGGTTTGTTTTGTTTTTTTCTCCATCCTTCTCTGTAAACTACAAAGGCTTAAATGTGAGTCATTAATTCATGACCCCATCTTGACAGATGATATATCCCAAAGAAAGGAGAATTTTGTATGTAAACTCCTTTGGTGAAAGCCGAGGCAAACTGCTTCACTGCAGAAAGGTTGTAAGGTAAGGACAAATGTATGAAGATACTCAAAATGTTGGTCTGTTATTTTTTATTAATCTTCTTTTTTTCTACCAAAGTGAATTTATGGCCAGCAAAGGCACTCCAACCACAAAGTGGCAATGTCAAACATTACCACACAGCATCCAAAGGGATGGGAATTCATGTAGTGTATTTGTCTGCAAAATAAGAGTCTCACGTTAACGCAGCACGTTAACACCGATAATGGCCCACCACTAATTTTTATATTTATATATATATATATATATATATATATATATTTATAAAGTTTGGAAACATTACTATTTTTAATGTTTTTGAAAGAAGTCTCTTATACTCATCAAGCCTGCAGTTAAAAAAAAACAAAAACAAAAAAAAAACAACAGTAATATTATGAAATATTATTACAATTTAAAATAATGGTTCTCTTTTTTAATATATTTTAAAATGTAATTTATTTTTGTGATGCAAAGCTGAATTTTCATCAGCAAGTACTCCAGTCTTTGGTGTCTTATGATCCTTCAGAAATCATTCTAATATGATGATTTGATACTCAGTTATTATCAATGATGGAAACAGTTGTGCTGTTTAATATATTTTTTTGGAATACTTTGTTCAGGATTCATTGATGAGTAAAACGTTAACAGCATTTATTCATAAAAACAGCATTTATTCAAAATAAAAACATTTCTAACAATATAAATCGTTACCATCACCTTTTATCAATTTAACGCATCCTTGTTGAATTAAAGTACTAATTTCTTAAAAAAAAAAAAGTTATTGTTCCCAAACTTTTGAACGGTAGTGTATATTGTTACAAAAGATTTCTATTCTAAATAAATACAGTTCTTTTTAACTTTTTATTCATCAAATAATCCTGAAAAAAGTATCTCAGGTTATAAAAAAAATATTAAGCAGCACAACTGTTTCCAACATTGATCATAAATCAGCATATTAGAATGATTTCTGAAGGATCATAAGACACCAAAGACTGGAGTACTTGCTGATGAAAATTCAGCTTTGCATCACAAAAATAAATTACATTTTAAAGTATATTAAAAAAGAGAACCATTATTTTAAATTGTAATAATATTTCATAATATTACTGTTTTTTTTGTTTTGTTTTTTACTGCAGGCTTGATGAGCATAAGAGACTTCTTTCAAAAACATTAAAAATAGTAATGTTTCCAAACTTTTGACTGGTACTGTATATATAAAAATTAGTGGTGGGCCGTTATCGGTGTTAACGTGCTGCGTTAACGTGAGACTCTTATCGGGCGATAAAAAAAATATTGCCGTTAATCTATTCTCAAAGTTGGGTTGGGAGCCGGGTCTATACTACGCAAGCTATGATCTTTCACCTTGATATTTTAGCGCGGATGTATACCTAGCCTAATTCGGTGTTCGGTACGCATTTTCAAACCGAACGGTTCGTTGGATCATTTTTCCTGCCGACCAAAATTCCGTTATTTCAAATGTAGGCGGGATGGTAGAGACGCTGGCGCGACCACAACATTGTACGACATCAAATGGCAAACGTAATGCAAGCGGAACGAAACTGAGCTACTCCTTATTGTGTGGTCGACGGACCGTTGTTTATCAGTTTGGACCAAAGCAGCGCGAGCCGATCGTGATCATGCGACACTGTTACTTCACAGCGCTAAGAGAAAAACATTTAACCACAAGTTCCTATATATGTGAAAATGCTTATAGCTCAGTTTCAATTTAGAGCTAAAC
This sequence comes from Abramis brama, assembly GCF_963993115.1. NCBI lineage: Eukaryota > Metazoa > Chordata > Actinopteri > Cypriniformes > Leuciscidae > Abramis > Abramis brama. The sequence continues at coordinate 65,174,971 of NC_139963.1, read as the reverse complement.
GCGATCTGAGGCGCTCGCTAATAATTTCTTTTCCACTCGCCTGTAGCTACTCGCCTGTTGGTCGCCCCACCCACGATTTGATCTCATGAATATCCAAGTGTCCGTTTTTATTTCGGCTCCCATGTTAACAGGTTAGAGTTTGCACACTGCCTGCGTGAGACGCGCGTGCGTCTCAGGCGCGGCTCGAGCCGCACGGAAAATGAGTGCATGCTAGAAATAGAACCGACGGCTATTTTTCACGCATCACGCAAGCGTCTTGGAAGCGTTTCCATGCAAAATTGAATAGGAAAATCTGTTTATATGTCATTTTGACACGAATACATATTAATAAATGTCATTTTGATGTTTAAAAGTGTCTAGGTTTTGACATAAATGCAAATATAAATGTAATTTTACTTAATATTATCGATTTTCAAATACTGCACCTGTCAATACAGAACAAAATATTATGTAGGCTATTTTGCCATCCACACTGCCAACGTTGTCTTTGCTGCTATATATTTATGTTTAAAATGAAGTATAGGCCTTCCACAACTCTCTCCCCAAATGTCGAATATATCACCAATGATGCTTATCATATGTCACCTAGCAGCAGCAGCGCCGCGTCAGACACGCTTCTGGTGTGCAAAGACATGGAAAACGCCACGCAGCTGACACGCAACAGAAACGCCACGCAGCCAGTGTGTCACCGGCCTAACACCGGTACACACTGTGCAAGAGAGGGGTGCGCATACATGAGCTTGATTGACACTGCTAAGATATTCCTCCTGGCTCTGATTGATTGTTTCTTACCGGGAGCGGTGTATTTCTGCAAATGGCAATAGGACCACTGGGAGGAGCCAGAGGAGCTTGATTTTTTCACAGATTATCTGTCTCATATTCTACTGTCAGGACATAATGACAGTTTTAACAAATGTGTAAAAAAATACATTTTTACCAAAGTTACCTAATGCAGCTTTAAGGTCATTTGGAGCATATGTAGGGCCCGAACATAAACTCAAGCCCAGGGGCCCCAGACCTGATCTTTGTTCTATTTACTCATTGATTAAAAAATAATCTAATGTTAACAATGCAACACAATATTTAAAGAGCATCAAGCTATTAAAATCTATATTATGTATACGCACAGATAATATAACAGTAGGCTATATTAGGCAATATTTTTTTATTAGGTTAAGCAGTCATTGGATAACGTATTTTTATTTATTTTTTTATTTAACGTTTGTAATTTCAAGGCCCACCCACAATTGGTCTGGCTTATCCAAAACTGGAATCCTGGCGCCGTGCCTGGTTGGTCGTGCCAGTTTTGTGGTTATCAAATGTGTAAATAGCATTGCAAGAAGTAGCCTACACATGACAAAGCCAGCACTTTGGTCATCATCTTTCATTATTTCGGCAAATGTCTCCCACACTTTGCTCTTTCTATTTGTGTATTTGCGGAGCTTCCACTCCCCAGTCTTCACCTTTTCTCTTGCCGCCTCCATCTCTACCTGCAGACTGAGCTCGTGCATCATCTTCGCGCCAGTTATTCAGCCAATAAAGTGTAAAGTGTAAAGTGTTTTTCTTGACTTTAAAAAAGAAAACTTAATAAACAGTTGTTAACAAAAAAAATAAAAATAATAATAGTAAAAAAAACTAAGAGACGCCAAAGACTGTTCATAACGACAAAACATCTATAATAAACATCAACATAATCACACAAAAATAAAAAATAACTTATCTTTATTCCAGCTGCATTCTTTCTGCTGGTTGTGTAAAGCTGTGGTGAGATGGAGACAGTAATCATTTTGTAAAAACTGTGTTGTTTAAAGTTCATAGTAATTCACTTCATGAAGCCTCATGGTGTGAATGAAACATCAAACTGACTAGAACAAACTCTTCGAAATGTATATATGATACTGGATATCAAGGGTGAATCTGTTAATAATGTAGACAGACAGCAATCTCAATTAATGTCAGTCATGTGTGCAGTGAAATATAATTTATTAGGCATTTAAAAGCTCTATTGAGAAAATTAAAACATGGAAAGCAAACAATGCTTCACGACTTTCAGAAATACAATTATTCTTGATTCAAACAGAATCAGCAGAAAATAAAAAAGGACAATAGAATTTTGATAAAATGAGTAAAGATTTTATTCAATAATTACATGAAGCAAATACAAACATTAGAAATGAAAGTGAATGAGACAGATCTCTCTCTTTACTGACTTGTAAGAGCCAAAGCATCTCAAGAGAAGTAGAGAAGAAAAGTGTCCAGTTTCAAAGATAAATGCAAGTTTATCTTGTATTTGCTTTGAAGAGTAGAAGTGGAAGAGAAACTAGATGTTCTGATGAAAAACAATGAAGAACGAGTTAAACATTATCAGATTCATGTCTCTCTTAGGGGCTGTTTACACCTGGCCACTTCATGCGTTTTCTCAGATCGGATAGCTATCTGATTTATCAAAACAATTCCATTTACACATGGTCACATAAATGTGTTTTTACGAAACGGATTTAAATCCGATCTTCAATTCCTGCACTATATGCAGATTTAATGGAGTGCATGTCACGAAAGCAACAGATATGATCTGCATTTTATTGATCATCAGCTAAAATTTCAAAATCAAAGACCGCAATAAGAGAGAGCAGTAACAGCCCTGGAAGATCATTTCGTTTCTTTAGTTAGTTTGCACGTTAGCTTGATGAATAGATGCTCAGCTGCGGTGATGCGTGTTGCAGTAGCATCATCATATGTGGCCAGAACATGACATAAAGCCTATCACATGCTCTCACACGTTTATTTTTTTTAGCATTTTTGGGAGGAGTACAATTTACATATGTGGTTTCAACAACCAGATGCATTTACACTTGTCCAGTTTCATCTGGAATGCGTTTCGGAGGGCATTTACACCTGGTCTTTTCACGGATAGCTATCCGATCTGAGAAAACGCATGAAGTGGCCAGGTGTAAACAGCCCTTAAAAGTGTTATGGCCTTCTTCTCCAGTGTGAATTTTCTGGCACTCTTTCAGTTCATCTTCTGTAGTAAAGGACTTCAGCACTGAAACACACACCGCCGTGTCTTTTCTGGTGTAATATTACTAATGAATCTTCTTCTTTGTGTGAATCTTCAGGACTGATGCCCAATGAAACTGTTTAACGCACTGATCACAGTTAAATGGTCTTTCTCCCAGTGTGAACTCTCATGTGAAGCTTAAGAGATGATTTGTGTCTGAAACTAGTTCTGCAGTGAACACACGTGTGTTTTTTCTCCAGTGTGGATCCTCTCATGTGTTTTCAGATTTGCTGACTGACTGAATCTCTTGTCACAGTGTGAACACTTGTAAGGTTTTTCTCCAGTGTGGATCCGCTCATGTGTTTTCAGATCTCCTGATTGACTGAATCTCTTGTCACAGTGTGAACACTTGTAAGGTTTTTCTCCAGTGTGGATCCTCTCATGTGTTCTCAGATGTGATGAGTGACTGAATCTCTTGTCACAGTGTGAACACTTGTAAGGTTTTTCTCCAGTGTGGATCACCTCATGTGTTTTCAGATGTGATGAGTGACTGAATCTCTTGTCACAGTGTGAACACATGTAAGGTTTTTCTCCAGTGTGAATTCTCTGGTGCTGTTTTAAACTGTCCGCTCTAGTAAAAGTCTTCTCACACTCAAAGCACATGTACTCTCTCACACCAGTGTGGGTTTTCTCATGTGCATGTAAATTTTGACGCCGTGAAAAACTTTTTCCACACACAGAGCATGAATGCGGCTTCTCCTTCGTATGAACTGTCAGGTGTTTCTTCAGGTCTGATGAACTAGAAAATGTTTTGCCGCATTGATCACATGTGAACGGCTTCTCTCCAGTGTGGATCCTCATGTGAATCTTAAGAGAATGTTTGGTTGTGAAACTGTTTCCACACTGAACACACATATGTGACTTTTCTCCAGTGTGGATCCTCTTGTGTTCGGTCAGATGGTGATTTTGTGTGAAACTCGTCCCGCATTGATCACATGTGAACGGCTTCTCTCCAGTGTGAACTCTCATGTGAATCTCAAGACGCTGTTTGGTTGTGTAACTCTTTCCACACTGATGACATCTGAGCAGCTCTCCGGTGTGGATTCTCATGTGATGCTCAAGACTTTGTTTGCATGAGAAACTCTTTCCACACTGAGTGCAGGTGACATATTTATTGGCTCTTCTTTTGTTTAAAAGGGTCTTTTTAGTCTTTGAGCGACTCAAAGGTTTTCCTCCAGGTTTGACATGATGTTCCTCCTTCACTTCACTCAGTTCTTCACTCTCCTCCTTCACTTCCATCGGGTCTGACATGAAAGAAAAAGGTTTAATTTAATTTTCAGCACATCAATAATTCAAAGAGAGAAATATGAAAGTGAGCCCTGATGTAATAGCAGAAAGTACTAGTAGACAATTGCTATACAATTTTATGATAATTCTGGTGTTTTCTTTTATTAATTGCATGAATGAGGTACATTGATATTTCAATTATTATTTTCAAGACATTTTAGGCACAAATCACATTTCTGAAGTGAGAAATATTAAATGTATTTGATTAATGACACAATTACTTAATGTAATATTAACATTTATACTACAGGGCCGTTGAATGCTTGAATCTGATTGGTTGACGAACGTTCTAAGGTGTGCATTATTTTCAGGGAAACCCACGGCTAAAGTAGTTCCAGGCAGGTCTTGACCGCATTACAGTTCCATATCACTTCGCGTAGTTAACGGTAATAACGGAAAATAGGATACAATTCATAACAAGAAAAAAACATTTAGCCGCATGAGCTTGATCTGGAATTTTCAATGTCTAGCTTCACAATCAATGGAAACATGCAGTTTAATTTGAATAAATAAAGTATATTCCTATCTATAATCAATAGAAAATTAAACTGAATATAGGCTAAATAAATGGATAATCCTGCAGCACGGATTATTATTGCAGATAATATAACAAATAAATAATTATTGATAGGCCTACTTGTTAAAAGGGCTTTGTGTTTCATTTATTTGGCTAGTCTGTCATCTGTCAATAATAGAAAAAAAGAATAAATTCGAATTAATTAAAAGGAATTGAATTAATAAATAAATAATAATATTGACGCACATGCTTTTCTGTCTCATTATTGCAACATCTCTCTCTCTAATAACTGCATTAATAACTGGGGACACACTTTAAGGCCGGTTATGAATGTAATTTGATACGTATGACTGATCATGCCCAAACGCGCGTGTTCAGCGCGTTCAGTCTGTGTTCAAAGTCGGTGTTCAAAGTCGGTGTTTAAAATCTGCTGCAGTCGATAATAACAGTCAGAGAATGTGTCAGCTAGTCGTGTGTCCCAGCATTAGTCTGCTATCAGTGGCTCAAACCTCCGTTACTAACTCTAAAATTACGTTTTGGAATTAGCAACAGAGGCATTGGTTTAGATGCGTAAGAAATTAGTCCTACATACAAGAGCGTTTTAATGACAAAAACTTTACAAACGTCCTGAAATACATAATCTGAACAATGTTTCGAGGTGTGGTAACTGTAGTATAAGCGGAATAATTGACTTCAGGCCGTTGAATTATTAGAAAAATAATGCACACCCGAGGTGAACGGCCACTCCGCTTCGCGTCGTGACCGCATTACCACCTCGGGTGTGCATTATTTTTCTAATAATTCAACGGCCTGTCGTCAATTATTCCTTACTTATACAATAGTGCCTATGGTGTGCAAATAAAATTATTGCTCAGTATTTGTTATGATTTTTAACAAGGTAAAACAATTGTCCCAACGTCTGAATCCAATGGTGTAAACACAATGTTGTAAACTATATTAGAAGATGTCCGACATTTTGCTAAAATAAGTGAACCAGATATAAAATGTGTAAACAAGGGAGATAATTTGACCTGACGTTGACAATCAATATGAACGTTTCTCCAACCTCCCTCTACTGACCATTTGTTGAAAATCTGTACCATTTCATAGTTTAACTAAATAAAAGTGATGAAGTGCTTGAATGTTTCTAACATGAATGTTCTTCAGCATCATGAATGAATGAAGAATAAACACCAACCTCTTTGTTCTTCAGGATCTTCAGTGTGTTTCATTCTGCAGGGTTCTGGATCACTCATGTTCTCACTGTCCTCTTTAATAAACTCAGTCTTTGCAGATTTCAGCTCTTCCTGATGCTCTGATGATCGTCTTCACTTGTAGCTGATTGGAAATTACAACATTTATTGGAAAATTGATGTGGGAGGAGCTTCACTGATGATGTAATTGTTGTGGGAGGAGCTTCACTGATGACAGGATTGCTGTAGGAGGAGCTGATCTGCCAAAATCAAAAATATATCAGTTAGTGAGTGTTTTTAATCTAAATGAAAATCTGTAAAAAATCTGTACATCATGCCTTTCTGTCTATCATAAAGTAACTGATGCTCATTTAATTCATAACCCTAAAATGATTATCCTTCTTCATTCAAATACTGTATAGGAATATTGTTGTGAAGTCTGTCACTTCATTCACTGGTCAAGGTCAACAAATTGTAAACCATATATAAAATAAATGTAAAATAGAATTGTTAAACTATTTAAATTTAGTTTGACCTGATGTTGACAATCAATATGAAACCTCCTTTTACTGTCCATTTGTTAAAAAAAAACTTTTGCAGCCATTTAACGGTTTAACTATTTATCACTAAAAGTGAAGAAGTTCTTGAATGTTTCTAACATGAATGTTCTTCAGCATCATGAATGAATGAAGAATAAACACCAACCTCTTTGTTCTTCAGGATCTTCAGTGTGTTTCATTCTGCAGGGTTCTGGATCACTCATGTTCTCACTGTCCTCTTTAATAAACTCAGTCTTTGCAGATTTCAGCTCTTCCTGATGCTCTGATGCTCGTCTTCACTTGTAGCTGATGGGAATTTACAGCATTTATTGGAGAATTACAGTGGGAGGAGCTTAACTGATGATGTGACTGATGTTTTCCCAAATATAAAGAATGGTAAGAAAAACAGTTGAAAGCATAAACAGTGTGGTGGCAAACAATTTTCTATTACTGAATAAGAGACAAACATGTATCAAATGACCGTGAGAAGAGGGCATCCTTCCTTCATTATTGTCCTGACTCCCCCAAGGTTATTTCTCTAGGCTAAATGAAGATATGTCTCAGTTATAACTAACACATTGTTACATAATTTATCATACATGCATAAGGGTTAATAACAGTTCACTGTTATATCCATGTAGCAGAGAATCATGGGACTTCACACGCAATCCTGTGCATTTTATTACCATCATGTTTTCTAAGTTTTTATGAATATAAGAAAATGCAAACACATAGAACATCAGTCTGTTGACACCAATGAAATGAGCTTTAAGTGTCAATTTACAGGAGATCTGAAGACATCAGCATAATAAATGAGGTGAAAACAGGAACTATTGTCATGAAGAGTGTTTTCAGCAGATCTGTTAATATTGATGAGCCTCAGACTATCAACACTCATTCAACAAGCCATTCAGGATCATCAGCAGATCATCTCACTTTATTCTGAGTGTTTGCTGTTAGAAACACATTATTTGAGTCAGGATACATGATAAAAGCCTGTTAAACTGCTCTATTAAAAGACATTACTGTTATTCCTCACAATATAGGCTACAGTAGCCTAACATGGATAAATCATCAATTATTGAACAAAATCATTAAATAAATAACCTATCGTTGTGAACCTCTACAGGCAAATAACTACAACACTATAATATGTGAATTTAAAACTAGTTTGACTTTATAATAACTATTAATTGCAATAAAGTAATTCAATCATTAACATGTAACAGATTTGTATGTACAGAAACTGACAATGATCACAATACTCTTAAAAATAAAAGAAAATGTAAAGTTTCCGGTGTTAAACTTCATTAAAATGTATCTATATTCCCATGGATGTATAGATTTGAAATTTCCCTCGTTCGTTACTCAGTTACCCAGTTCGTTCAGATCTCAAACTTTGACTTGACATTCAGTAACAGTTCTCACACAAACATCGAGACAATCACACAAACGAACACAAACTCGCTCAGGTCTGAATGAACTCAACATATTCTCCTCATGCTCGCTGCTGCTGCACTAAATGTTTATTTCAGAAGGAAGACGCCAGAAAAGACGCACAAGTATCGCTGTGATCGATGAAAACATTACAGAAATGAGTCTGTCGCTTAATCAAACTCTATAAAGTGTGTGTCGTATAACCATCTAAAAGTGTTCTGCTGAATAAAGAGGTTGTTGTTCATCTCTGCATCTCTCAAATCACATGAGAGAGCCGTGACAAGAGTCATTATCCACAAATACAAAGGAACTGTTGTATCTTCAGTTGCTTGCTAGAGAACAAGCCGCTAGCTAAACATAGTCATGCTTGCACAGAAATAGCAGGACTACACTCGCTAGAAACTGCAGTCATGCGCTTGATATTAACTGTGATGAAGACGGCTGAATTCAGACTATAAAAGAAGAGACCTGGACAGGACTCTTTGCTCTTCCTTGCAATCTCCAGTCTGATACAGCCAGCAGTTATCAGATGCAAGAAGCTTTAAGCCTAGCTAGTATCTCTCTGTTAGTTAGAATTAGGGATGTTAACCGATGACAGTTTGACCGATGGTTGACCGTATCAACGTTAACCGGTCAAATTTGTCGGTAGTCGGTAAAAAAAAAGAAAAAAAAAGTGATCTCTAAATTAGGCTATTATAGACAGTGGACTTTACTCTACTACAGTTAGCCATCTCATTCCAAGATCTTTTTGTGTGAAGTGAACAAATCCCTCACACTCAATTTTTCATAACTCACCTGTTTTTACTTAATAAACCAATAAAAACATTTGGCGCGAGGTCACAGCCTTTGGGTTCGCGCGCTCACAAGATTTGTGAAAAGTAAAGGCTACAGGTTAAAACACTCGAGGTTAGAGCCAGGGCAGACGACAGGATGAAGCGTGCAAAGAAGTGTGTGGGACCATTTCACCAAAAAGAATGACACAGATGTAAGTTGCAACTTGTGTGATACAGTGCTTAAATACAGTAGTAACACATCATCTATGATGTAGGCTATCACCTTAACTCTTCCGAGTCGCCGATCACGCCGGCGTGATCAAATCACATGACCAGTTTAAGACGTCGAAGCATAAAAACAAAGTCACGTTGAGCGCTGCTGTCCACTTCTGTCGAAAGTGCTGGCTTGAAACTCTATTTTACTTTTTGTTTTGTGTTGATAGACCAAGTAAAAACGGAGATATGATAATTTAAACTTTATATAAAATTTTTTTGAAAATATTGACGCGTTCGTAAAGGAACGCAATATGGGATGCGACAGGCGTTGCATTTATTCTCATAACTTCGTCGGTTTTTGTCATAAAGCAAAACGGAGAAAAATGTGTGAATCTGCTGACTCTGCTCTTCAGGCTGCACATTTTAGGGAGTGGAGGAGGAGCCAACTGAGCAAAGAAGTGAAATTGAAAGGCGCCCGCGGGAGTCGGGAGATTGACGGAGTAGACAGAGAGACATATATATAGAAAGAGAGAGAGAGAGATATTATTGCTAGTTTTTGGAAAAGTTTGAATAGATTTTGAGAGTAGTTTAGGAGTAGTGTAGATAGTTTAGGTAGTTTAGGTAGTTTTTTGTGGAAGGAAAATGAAGCGAATGTCTTTGGTCTCATTGTTGATAGAAACTGTTTTGAGGAGTAGCACAGATTAAAAAAAAAAAACTCACCTGATATTCGTTGAAAATAGTTGTATATATAGTTTGATTTTGTGTTTATTTTACCTTTTGTATAGTATATTTGCATTTTTTAGGAACCCCTCTTACTCAAGGAAGGAAAGCCCTGTAATGTAGCTGTCTGTGTAATTGTACATGAAGTGTTTTGTAGAGTTTCTAAGCAAAAAAGAAAAGAAAAAAACGCCTATTGCCACAATTGCTTTTTGCTGTATATAGTTAGATTTTATCTCAATTTTACCTTTTTTATGTTGTATTTGCACTAATTGGAAACCCTCATACTCTGGGAATGCAAGGCCTTAAATATAGCTCTCTGTATAATTGTGTGCATAAACTTTTAAAAAGTGGCAAAGCTAAAAAGAGAAAAAAAAGCCTATGGCTACACTCGCTTTTTTTTTGTAAATCATATTTTTTTGTATATAGCTTGATTATATCTGAATTTTACCTGTATATGTTGACATTTACAACTTTTTTTAACAACATTTAAAACCTTTTAAAATGCTTCATTGAGCATGTTTGTGTTTTTTGTAGTAAAAAAACTATAATTTTTCTATTCGGATTTTGTGTTTTTTGTGTGATTTTGGGTCCAGTATGTTGATACAGTACATAAAAGTAAAAAAATAATTGTCTGTTCATATAGGTGATGTTGTGCTGAAAAAAACAATACCAAACATTGGTATGGTAATTATTTGTTTATGTCGCAAAATAAAAAAAATAAAAAGTACTCAAAAACGGCCAAAATAGCCCAAGACTCCGAAGAGTTAAAACGTGACAACCGCAAGCCTCTTCGGGTAAGAAAGGTAGCCAAAGCAGGAGGCAGAGCAGCAGAGAGATGCGACAGAGTTGCGAAATTGCAGGCACGATATTGTACAATATTGGGAAAATATTAGATATTGGGAAAAAATTAGCCTACATTTCGATATTTTTTTCCCAACAATATAGCCTATATTGCGAGCCATGATCAATCCAGGCTAAAGTCAATAATTACCATTCCATGATATTAATAACTAATAAGCAAGCTTCATTACAAGTGACAAAAAGGTCACTTAATATTTTATTCCAAAATTAGAACATATTTCTGTCAGAATTCGGTGAACGTTCTACGCAATCCAACGTGGCGGCACTCTTAACAGATGTTTGTTTGTTCATTCCTCAAAATAAGTAAAAAAAAAAATCTTATTCTCTCTCTCTCTCTGTTTTCGGTGCTGGTGCAGTGACGCGTTCATGTAAACAGCACCTAAAAGCTGTCACAAAGAACCAGCAAAAGTAATGATTATGAATATGTAAAATATTGCAATGAGACATTTTAATTATCTATTAATAAACAAGTGTTTTCTGTGACGGCTGCAAAGATGAAATCTGACTCGCGATCTTCGCAGTAGTGAACGCGCCGGAGAGAAATACACATTTCACGGATTAAATCGTTTTATTTTGTTTTGAATGGTTCTGTTTAAAAGTAGAGATTTCTGTAGATAATAGATATATTTCTATTTTTTTAGGTGTGTGAGACGAGTAAGCTACCTTATACGTTGAGTTTCGGTTCATGGATGATAGCTTAACGTTAGCTCCAATTCAGGCGCTGGCGCCTCCGTGTCGTGATATCTATCTGCTATATTTACTTTTTTTTATTAAATCGAGAAAATTGGATAATGAAATGCTGATTAAAATTAAGATACAATTAATACAAAACGAAATTCGTTTAAAAAAAAGGCTTTGTGCTTTCTGTTTGAGGTCTTTGTGAAAGTTTTAAAGCAGTCTTTTAGAGCCGCTTTGAGCGGTCGTGTCCGTAATGGAGAACTGTCACGTAAATTGTTTTTTCCTCATAAATGCGAACACGAAAAATAAAAGACAAAAGACTTTTTAAAAAAGACAACCATCCACAACTTTACAACATTTCAATTCAACATCCTCCTTTTTGTAGACGAAATAGTCCCAAATAGCCGATTTTGACTTTCTATTTAGTACGAAATATCATTCTCTTAATACACCATGGGTGCTACTACCCTTCACATCGCATGTTCCGGCGACGTGACAATTGCTCGTGCGCACAGCCCTATATTTTAGACTAATCGGTTAACCGGTTTCAACCGGCTAATGAGGCTTGGTGGTCGGTCAAGAAATTTTTTAGTTTTCGCCATCCCCAGTTAGTACTCATTTTATAATCTGTAACAAGTATTCTTTTCATTTGATTCTTTTAATAAATATTGTTAAACATTTATTATAATCATCTGACTGGACCTTGGATTCTTGGGTAAGTGTCACATTCTTCTATCTGGATCAGGAAGATCCTAACTGGAGGAAACGGCAAGATGGTGAGGATTAACTGCCACGAACGTGTGCATTCTAGAAATAGAACCGACGCCTAGTTTTCACGCGACACGCAAGCGTGTTGGAAGCGTTTCCAGGCAAAGTAGAATAGGAAAAGATGTTTCTATGTCATTTTGACACAAATACATATTAATACATGTCATTTTGATGTTTGAAAGTCTAGGTTTTGACATAAATACAATATAAATGTAATTAAAAAAAAAAGATTATCGATTTTCAAATTGCACCTCTCAATACAGAACGAAATATTCTGTAGCCTATTTTGCCGTCAACACTGCCGACGTTGTCTTTGCTGCTATATATTTATGTTTAACATGAAGTATAGGCCTTCCACAACTCTATCCCTATATGTCAAATATATCACCAATGAGGCTTATCATATGTTACCAATATTAAACATTGTTTAATATAATCGCTGTTCATATTTTTATTCAAAGTTCAAGAATCAAGATAAAGTTATTACTGGTAACTCTTATGTTTCTTATGATAAATGAGATAATACTGCTACTTTTTTTTTTATTTTTTACCTTGAATGTCATTGCTCTAATTTATTTTTTATATTTTGATATTTCATATTTTGTTCAAATGTTTAATATATCTGCTGTTCATATGTTCATGTATTAGTGTGTTATATGATTAGAATGTTGTCCCGGTTTTAAAATAAAGCACAGCAATGATATTTGAGAGTATTTCTCCCTTTTCAGAAAAAGTATCGAAATCGCAATACTTGACTTGGTATTGGTATCGAAACAATAATTTTGGAATTGTGACAACACTACTTAGAATACAAAGGGGAAATCTATTATCTTTATAATAGAATACGAATTTGTATAGACTGATCGCCTAACTCTTGAGGACACGACTAAAGGATAGGCTCTTTAGTTACCACGGGATTATCTATATGTCCTGGATAGGATGTAGGATAATTTGGAACGGTATTAATCGTGATAATCCATCGCATTGACCATTTGTTAAAAAAACAGAAACTTTTGCAGCTATTTCACAGTTTAACCGTTTATCTAAATGTGCTGAAGTGCTTGAATGTTTCTAACATGAATGTTCTTCAGCATCATGAATGAATGAAGAATAAACACCAACCTCTTTGTTCTTCAGGATCTTAAGTGTGTTTCATTCTGCAGGGTTCTGGATCACTCGTGTTCTCACTGTCCTCTTTAATAAACTCAGGCTTTGCAGATTTCAGCTCTTCCTGATGCTCTGATGCTCGTCTTCACTTGTAGCTTCTTCTTTTTCTTTTTCTTGTTTAATGGCGATTAACTTCACTTGTAGCTGTATTTACAGCATTTATTGGATAATTGCTGTGGGAGGAGCTTAACTAATGATGTGACCGCTGTGGGAGGAGCATCACTGATGATGTGACTGCTGTGGGAGGAGCTTCACTGATGATGAATTGTAGTGGGAGGGAGAGAATTATGAGGCGGCCGCCTCCGTCAAAACTCGGACAGACAGTCACATGGTCAGATACACTTTTTCCACCGTGACGACGGTTCTGTTGCGGTTTGTGTCCATTCTCAAACCGTATAGTGCTGCGCGGATCGCGGATAATCCGCGGGTCGGGCGGGCCAAGTAATAAAAACATTCCATTCCAATTAATCGAGGGTGGATGACAGATAAATCATTATACTGAGTTGAGTTTAATAAAGAAACGGAACACTCTTAACGGTAAAACACAATGAACGTGCGTCACTCTTTTACTTTCGTTTTCAACAACGTAATTCTCTTCAGGGAAAACCAATCAAGGAAAACATATCAGGACTCGACAATAACGCTTGTCCGGGACACATGTGTTTTTTTGTTTTGTTTTTTTTTAAGGGAAAAGTGAGAGAGAATTGTAACCCATCCGGACAAATGCCCTGATTAAAATAATTTTTAATATAAAAATAAAAAATAACTAGGGAATCACCGAATACGTGAGGATTATTCTGTTTTATTTAATTTATTGTAAGTGGTGATTGATAGCCTATAGCTGATAATAATATAATTCTACTTAATGTACTGACGGTAACAAAGTTGCGCTGTTGAGGCTCGCGCAATTATTTATAACATATTATAGTTAAGAAACAATATATAGCCTAAGCTACACACGACCAGAGAGCTGTTTTCCTGAATGCCAATCAAGATTGAAACCGAGACTGATTTCATAACAGTTCAATAAACAAATAGTTAAAATTAAGTCACTTACATTTTAGATGCAATGACTGTTTTTGTTCTGTTTCAGCAGCGAAAATAGTTCCAAACAAAGATCACAGCAGAACCATCGCGCATCTCACAGCAACACTCAGCCATGTTTCATTACTGAATGATTCAGCGTTTCGAACGAATCGGTTGAGTCAAAGATTCAATTACCCATTCATAAACTGCCTCATTCTGAATAAATCAACCGTTTGAACGAATCGTTTGAATGAATGACTCAATGACTCGCTCATTAAGACGGTCGCCTGCCGCCATCTGCTGGCGGTTTACTTTCAAAGTATCATTCTTTTCAACATTCCTTATTGTATATTCAAAAATATTTAAAATAATCTCATTTAATACAGTTATAATTTTTCAATGTAAATTATTTAATTTGATTGGTAACAGCCTAGTGTCTTATTATTTTAATTGAATATTGATCAAATTTAAGAATTGGAAATGAAAGATGGAGCATACATTTAATAAAATTATGGGAAAAATGCCCTTTATAAAGGTATAAAAAATTATTCTGAGTGTTTTCAAACAGTGATGTAATGAAACATTGACAATTTAAGTTTGAAGGGAGTAAAGCCTCTGTTTAGGCTATTAAGGAAATGTAATTTTGCCAAAAGAAGAACTTTTATTTTAAATAGCCTAAATGTAAATTTTTAATCAGCCAACTTCAGTGTGATATGTTACCATATTATCATGCTTAACACTGAGAATTTGAATAATTGTAATGTGATGATCAGATGCAGATATCTAAATCAAAGAATATGGGTGATTTGCGGGTGGATTATTTATTTTTAACAGTGGATTCAGGTGACTCAAAGTGCACCAGATTAATGAGTTTATCTTTAAAATGTACAAAATTTTCTTCCGGGGGGGGGCATGCCCCCGGACCCCCCTAGAGGTACCAGGCTCAACCCACTAAAATAATGTGGGAAACACATTAGGCTATATGATGATCTACGAAAAATACAAATTTAATTAGCTTATTATTAGAATACATTATTAGGATTTTACCACCTCCGCCTCATTTTGAGCCAGGAAAAACCCTGCATCAGCATAATAAATGAGGTGAAAACAGGAACTATTGTCATGAAATAAAGAGTGTTTTCAGCAGATCTGTTAATATTGATGAGCCTCAGACTATCAACACTCATTCAACAAGCCATTCAGGATCATCAGCAGATCATCTCACTTTATTCTGAGTGTTTGCTGTTAGAAACACATTATTCGAGTCAGGATACATGAATAATGTAACAGATTTGTGTACAGACTGACAATGATCATAATACTCTTAAAAATAGAAGAAAATTTAACGTTTCTGGTGTCAAACTTTATTAATATTTATCTATATTCCCATGGATGTATAGATTTGAGATTTCCCTCGTTCGTTACTCATACAGTAATCTGCCAAAGATAAATGTCGACAAAGAAATAAAGTTAAACATGAAAATGGCAACAGCAACACTTGGAATTGATTCAATTCCCATCACAGATCTCAAACTTTAACTCTTGACTTGACATTCAGCAACAGACAGTTCTCACTCCAAACTAACACACAAAATCGCTCAGGTCTGAATGAATTCAACATATTTCTCCTCATGCTCGCTGCTGCTGCAGCACTAACGTTAAATGTTTAGTTCAGTAGAAAGACGCCAGAAAAGACGCACACGTATCGCTGTGATCGATAAAAACAATACAGAAAATCAAACTCTTAATCAAACGCTCTTAATCGCTTAATCAAACTCTATAAAATGTGTGTAATGGTTGTTTGTGAGAAATACCGTGAGCTGCTCTCCTCTCCTCAGAAGACTCGACGCTGAAACTCTCAATGAGGGAAGAGAGAGGGCGCGAGCGAGCGGTGACGTCATCGGCCGCCGACGCACGCGCGTACGGGACACCCCCGCAGCCAATCAGGGCCACGCAGATTCAGCTTTACTAGTAGCCTTCCATTATTATTATTATTATTATTATAGAACTGAAGTGACTCCAGTTACTAAAGGTGAAAGGAACTTTTTCAAGTGAAACACAAAATAGTCAGAATAAGCAGAGGAGGATCACCTCCATCCAGTCTGAAAAGTGTCCCACACAGCAAAGGAGTCCGTGGCGGACCCGCCCTCAAGCCGCCAGATCCGCCTGACTGTCAGATTCGTTTTCGCTGCGCTAACAGGATCAGCCCCGCCTCCAGGATCGGCCCCGCCTGCGGTTTTAATCGGCGGACCCAGAACGGATCACATACGGATCCGCACTTCGGACGCGCCTTAACATGAGCCCCGCCTCCTGACGCACTGTCACCTCGCGGACTCGCTACAGACGCTGGGCGGACCCGCTGACCAAACGCGCCTAATTTCAACTGTCGCCATCGTCACAGAATCATTCTCCGCACTGTGGAAAAGCTAACCGGCAGGTCGACAAGCACGGAACAAGGTAAGAATGGTTAAAATATGCTTTATTTGTACAGTTACTTAGCCTGTAACATTACCGTTCATACCGTTCAACATACCGATGATATTATTTCTGAAATGATTGTGGCAAACCAAGTTAGCAAATTGTCATTAGCGTAGATTTGAGTAAAAATGTATTTGATAATTAATAACTTTGAGTAAAAAGCTATTTGGATGGTATATTCTTTCTCTCTGGGAGGTTAGGTGATTTAATTAACGTTAGCTGTCCGGATTTTTATCACACCCTGAGCGCGTATTGTCTCCCCTCCAGTAACGTTAAAATGTCAGGCCAGATATTATCATGTTAGGCCTAACGTTACCTAACTTACTTTTTTCACTGAATTTCTGGTATAACATGTCCATTTTTGTTTACATTTTGACAGTTCCACCTCCCTAATTAAAATCCTTTTAATTACATTCTTCTCATATTGTTCTGTTGTCTATAGTTCTGTTCTTTTTTACTCTATTAATTTGAAGGTTTACTGAAGTTTAACATGTAGGCTATTTATTTTTTAGATGACTACTTTGTGGCACAACAACTCTTGAAGAAAGCTCTAAATTGCAACACATCAGATCTACAGTCTGAAGAGGAAGAGGAGGAGATTCGGCCAAAAAGAAGGCCAAAGCCAATGTTAGTATACGTATATTATCCTTTATATTTTACATTAACTTTTTGGCCTCTATATTTTCTCAAAAACATAATTTAGTGTTAGGATATGATGAACCCGACAACCACCGCACGTAAAGCCAGCTGAAATAGAGTTAAATGGACAGTATGTTTTCTGGTTTCTCAGAGAAACCATTCTCAACCAATTACATTGATTTACAATTTAAGTTCTTAGGCCAGTGAAAATGTTTATGTAATTACATTTACATTTACGCATTTGGCAGACGTTTTTATCCAAAGCAACTTACATTGCATTTTAAGGTACCCATTTACATTCCTATCAGTTCTTGCTTCCCCTGGGAATTGAACCCATGACCTTACCATTGCAAGCGCCAACACTCTACTGTTTGAGCTACAGGAAGGCTTTACATTTATTATTATTATTAATAAGAGATGTTTACTGCTTGTTTTTTTCCACCCTAATTTATAGTCATTTCTTGGGAGACTCTGATGAGAGCGAAGAGGAAGATGCTCATAAAAAGAGAGGCAAACTTTTAACACAACCATCAGCTCCTGTTATTGCACCACCATCTTTTATCCTAAGTAGCGGCACAGCTGCTCCACCTCCACCCATTTCACCGCCTCACTGTTCACAGAGACCAGCAGAAGAGCAAACCCCTTCTGCAAGCAGGGTCTACAGACCTACCTGGCGGGGGGGAGATGTGGATCAGACAGTATTGCCTGCTCTGGTGAGCAATACCTCATTAGATACAAGACTCAAATAGAGTTTATTTTGTCAGCTTTTTTATTTTTATGCATGCTTAGTCCTGTGTCAAATTTACTATTTAACTTTTAGCATATTTAGTCAACCTTATCCTGTTTTTGTTTAGTTCTTTTTTTAGTCAACTAAACTTATGGGCATTCAAGTTTTATTCAAGGAAAACTTTTTTTTTTTTTTTTACGCTGTATAATGGTTAAAATTATAATCACTTAATCATTTTAGTTGAGCTTCTGTTTGTGTTTGTGCCAAATTCTTTAGGGAGTCTATTAAAGTCTGTAGTTTTCTTATGTCTCATTAGAACTACAGAAACGCAACCCGATCTGGCAGTCTTACATAGCGTGGTTATAGCAGATAAAGTACCGCAAAGCGGAGGCAGAAGTGCCTTTCACCCTGTTACGACTTGACATTATTTTAAGTTAAAAAAAGAATTCCTCTAAATATCCTCTAAAAAACAACAACCTGGTAGCTTCAATGTGATTTCATGACATGTAATGAAAATCTGCTTATGTATTACAGGTGCTGTGAGAAAGAGCCATGTCTCCTGTGCCGCCACCGATGACGACATTACAAAACATGTAATCCGGTGGTTCAACCTGGCATCAGATAGGGGAAGCTCAAGGAGCCAGAGCCCCTGTCAGCAAACCTTGACCCAACAGTAGTGAAAAAAAATACTTTATCATTTTAGTAATCATTTTGTAATGTTTTTCACTAAATAAAATGATGTTCTTGGTACAATTCATGGTTGATTTCATTTTTTTCTGTAATGTCTATTCAATGTATACATGAATAAAACTATTAAAAAAATTAGTAAATATATTTATAGTCTGTAATAACCTATTTTGTTATTGTTAGTTGGCTAAAAATTATTAATGTTTAATGATTTCATGTTTTATTCAAAGGCACATACATTAATAACTATTCAAGCTTTTATAGAGCAGTCCAGTCTATCTAATGTTCGTCCACCATTAGATTTTAAATATATGTGTAGCTATAGTTTTGGCCAGATAATCAAGTGTGGGGAAAAAAGTGGCATTGTAGACGGAATTTTATGAACGGGTCCAAAACGGACCCGGGCCGGGCATATGACCAGGTCCAAAACGGACCCGGAGCGGATATGCGGCTCATTCGCGGATCCAAAGCGAAGCCGGGGCGGATGTACCCATTTATGTACGGATACGCAAAGGGACCGCAGCGGTGTCGGACCGGATCCGCGAGCCGCCACCGCGGCGTATCCGGCGCGGTGTGCAAGTGGACGCAGTTTCGGATCCGCTTTCTGGATCCGTTCCGGAGTTCACTGTACCTCCGCGGCGGATACGTTTCGTAGTCAGTTTGCAGTCTGGGGTTACCCCTCTTTCACACCGCAAGCATCAGCGGCGCGTGAGCAGCGCGTATTTTTTTCGGCGTCCATGTTAATCAATGAGTGTATTCACACCGGGAGCAGGAGCAGCGCGTGAGCGTCAAGCAGGAGCGTAGCGTGAACAGCAGTGCAGCGGGGGTTTCGGCGGCCGGTCTATTTTTTGCTGTGCTGCTCACGCTCAATTAAAGTGAAAGCTCACTTTTGATGGACAAAATAAATGTGATTTAACACAAAACGTGCTCAAAATGCACAGAATAAGCATGTCAAGAGTTTTAGCAACAATGCCAATGTCTAGTGTTTTAACAATTATGCCAGAAAAGAAAATTAAGTATAACAAATATGTATTTACCCATTTAAACTTTTTAATTATTCGTTTTGGGTGAAAGTATGGTGTATTATTATAAAAATAAAATAAAGTCAAACTAGCCACAAAATACGATATAAACTTTATTTGAGTTTATTATGTAATACACAGACACTATGCTATATAGGCTCTAGTAAACATGTGCATCCGGCAAATGACGGTAAACACAACCTGTATCAATGGATGACACGAGGCTGATCGTGGAGGTCGAGAAGCACAAAGTGCTTTATGACCCAAAAAACAAATACTACAAGGATCTGTCTTCCAAGGAAAAAGCCTGGGATGAAATTGCTTCTGCTATTTCTGCAGATGGTAAGTCATCAATTTTATATTTAACTGCAATCTGTTTCATTTGAGGAAAGCTGACTAGACTAATTTTTTTTTGTGTGTGTTTCATCAAAACATATAATTTACAGCATTTTTATACCATTTAACAATGTATAGGGTATTTTATGATGCTCTGTCATTTGATCGTCAGCGTTTTTTGTGCAAAACATCATAAACGGTGGATGCACTTTCTCTCAACGCCCGTGGTAAACTTGGCAGATTTATAACTATTTTAGTTTACATCAACCAAAAAATCGTATGTTATTATATGTCTTATAATTGAATAAGTAGGCTATAAATATTTCCTAATGTTTTATTTGCATGTAACCAATTGCATGTCTGTTTATATATTATAAATGAAACATGAGCAAGTGATTTTAAGCAAAAATTTATTCACAGTACAATCACAATAAAAAAATGACAGAAAACATGTTGTGTAATATTACCCCAAATAGCATTATTTACAAACTTATACACTGTATTATGTTGCCATTGTAGGTCCTATGCTACTATTCCCTAAACCATTTGGTCCTGCCACGACACTCTGCCTTCCGGGGAACAGAAAAATGTGCAAAACCTTTCACGCACTTCGTAGGCTTCTCTGCTTCCCCTGTTTCCACCCATGTTTCTCACCGGTGGTAGCACGTTGCCCCTCTCTTCTGCCTCATCTAGCCATCTTTGGTTCTGAGATGGGTTCATGAGGTAATTATGCAAGATGCATGTTGCCATTACCACATAATCTGCATTTTCTGGCTTGACATTCAATCTTGTATGGAGTACTCTCCATCTTGATGAAAGAATGCCAAAGGCACACTCAACTACCATCCTGGCTCGAGACAGCCTGTAATTAAAAATGCGCCTCCATCTTGGAATGTTGTTCCCTGGAAATGGTCGCATAATGTAGGTCTTCAATGGGAATGCTGCATCTGCAACCATGGTATATGGCATGGGACCCTGAACACCAGATCCTGGTAAAGGGTTCTCTGCTGGCACAGACAAAGTTTTTGTTTCCATGCCTCTTCCGAGAGATGAGTTTTGATAAACCCCACCATCACTGGCTCGGCCAAAGTCTCCTACTTGGACGAATGTAAATTTGTAGTCTGCATCTACCAATGCAAGCAGAACAATAGAAAATGCCTTCTTGTAATTGAAAAACAAGCTCCCAGAATGTGCAGGTGCCACTATGTTGACATGTTTGCCATCAATGGCACCAATGCAGTTTGGAAAGTTACATTTAGACCAAAATTTGGAGGCGATGAATCTCCACATGTCTTCTGTTGGCTTTGGAAACTGTGTTGCCTTCATTTTCCTTTCAATTGCCCTACAAGTCAAATGCACGCTCCCAGCAACAGTGCTTGTCCCAAGACGATATTGGAGGGCAAGGCTGGTAAAGCTTTCCCCAGTTCCTAGGAATCTGTGAGAAAACAGACAAAAGTGTAGTCATTACCATGCATTTTCTTTTCCCCACAGTAAATTAGTGTAAAAGGAGGTGGAAGGTGCTAAGGGATGCCTTTGCACGAAACAGGAAGCAAAAAAAAATTCCTAGTGGCTCTGCTGTTGGAATCCGCAGAGAATGGAAATATGACCAAGTGATGTCCTTTCTACTTCCCCATATGCAGTCCAGAAGGTTAATGGGATATCAAATAATCAAAATGAAAAAGGCATTGTTAAACTAAATTTTACCAAGTGTTGTAAATAGTCTTTCAAAGTGTTTCTAAACTATGTAAATAAATGTTTTTATTATTATTTGTTGTAGCTCCAGACACACTCTGCAGTTGGAAGATGGACCTGTGGACATGACTGTTACAGAACATGATGTGGAGCCAGATTTAAAAGAACTATCAAGGCCAAGTTCTCCAGTGCCGCCTCAACGGAGATCTGCAACCCCAACACTTTCTACTATTTCACAATCGGACATCTCCACACCACCATTGGCCAGTCAGAGGTTAAATACTCCAACACCCCATTCCAGAGTGCAAGCTCTAATTAGTGAGGCTCAGCCAACAAGACAGAAGAGGAGGAGGTCAAATGATCCAACTGCAACAGAGCAACAGCTATTGGACATTTTAACACAACCAACCACAACACCGTCACCATATATTCCCAAACCTGGAGATGAAATGTACTACTTTGCTCTTAGTTTAGTACCTAGACTTTCAAGACTACTTCCCCGGAACCAGACAAAAGCACAGATTAATATACTGACTTACCTCTCAGATCTAGAAGCAGAAGAGCAAACCATGCAACAAAGCCACACTTCAACCCAACCATTCACGAGCAGTCAGCAACCAAACAGTTCAGGATTTCATCAATACCAGCCAACCCCCACTTACCATCAAAGCCACACTCAGCAAATCCAGACACATCACCTAGCCCAACCAACACCTTTTTCAACAAGGTCTGTCCAACAACAAGGTACAGAAGACCCATCTTCGCCAGTATATCACCATTTTTAATAAAATAATTTAATTCTGTTTAATAGCAGTTTTGCAGTTGAACTAGGTTGTAAATATTTATGACTTTAATTTAATAAATTGTATGTTTTAGTTATATAGTTATATAAGACAGTTATATAAAAGTTTTCATACTTCTGTTGTGATATTTAGGCTATACTGTTCCGTTTAGAGTTTATTTTGTTGCCTTTTAATTATAATTTAATTAAACACATTTTGGAAAATAAATCGACTACGTCATTGTTTTATTAATTTACATAAAAAAATACAGGTTTTAAATTGTATTATATTTTATTATTAAATTACAATATGGAGAAATGTACTTAAACTACAAACATATAATTTGATGGCAGACAAATCACACAGTGTGTCTGTTATTACCTCAATGTAATTGCAAGACGCTGTTTGGGTTCGATGGCTGCTCGATAATTCGTTGACTGCCTTGTGAGCTCGGGTCCAACAACAGAAAGAAGCTCGTCCATTTGCTCAGCACTCATACGAAAATATGTCAGATGACGGTCGTTATCCAGGCGCAGTTCCGCGACAAGATTGTGAAAAGCACCAAACAGTCTCCTGCGCAGGTTGATCGGATGAACCCACATTCTTCTATGCATCCTTCGACGCAACTTTCTGAACTAAAAGGTAAAGTGCGATGACTCTCCTTCTGTCTACAACACGTTCTAAAAGGAATTAAAACAAAATGTTTAAATACGTACGGCTGTAAAGTAGACTATGAACAACGATTTTAAATAAAAAAAACTCTTCCAAGTATTACAAATATTCTGCAAGTTGTATAAAAACAAAAATGTTGAAAGAACTTACCCATTGTTTGAAATAGTTATTGTCTGCCGAACACGCTTTGCAGCCGCTGCTGTGACGCTGTACTTATACGCTTCCAGTGTGAATACTCGCGAGAGTCTGCTGCTGCAATGAAGATGTAGTTGCGCTAACGCGCCACTCGCGCGCCGCTGACGCTTGCGGTGTGAAAGAGGGGTTATGCCCTGTAAAGTCCGGCTCAGTATATTCTGTAGCGTCCTAAGACAAATAGTAAAGGCATGTTGGTAGATTAGCACCTGTAGAATTTCCTTTTGTTGAAACCCCAGATAAAAGTAGAAAGCTTCTATTATTTTTAGATCCATGAGGCAGTTCGACATTTCCTTACTAAAGAAAAACACTGAAATAAAAACACTTCTACAGAAGACTGTATTCTCATAACCTTTCATTTATTCTACTAAAAGCTACTAATTACATCTTCAACAGTGTAATAAGATTACTGTACCATTTTTAAAGAGTAATTCCTTATTTTACTTTTAGAATAACAGTAATTCAATTACAGTAATTAATTAATTAGTTAGTACTGCATTGCACCCAACACTGATTACGCAATTATGCTGATAGATCACATCCTGTATTGTATTTTAATGACTATTTAATATTACCTCTAAACTTTGACTAGGCTTGGCATGTTGCATATTAATTGTTCTAGAAACCTCAAATAGGCTATATTTTAATTGTTGTGTAAGTTGTGCTACTCTATAATGATGTTCTAGTTAAGGTAATTTGCAGCACATGTAGGGCCCGAACATAAACCCAAGCCCAGAGGCACCAGTTCTTTATACTCATTGATTAAAAAATAATGTAATGTTAAAACTAGGATTTTCACTTGGCCCACCCTACTTCTCAAAGCTGGAGCCGGGACTGGTGTTGTTTAAAGTTCATAGTGATTGTTTTGACTTCATGAAGCCTCATGGTGTGAATGAACTTCAAACTGACTAAAACAAAGTCTTTGAAATGTACAGTATATATGATACTGAATATGAAGCTGTTAATAATGTAGACAGAAAGCAATCTCATTCAATGTCAGTCATGTGTGCAGTGAAATATAATTTATTAGGCATTTAAAAACTCTATTGAGAAAATGAAAACTCAAAAAGCAATCATATCAGGCTACTTCATGACTTTCAGAACTAAAATTATTCCTGATTCAAGCAGAATCAACAGAAAATAAGAAAATGGACAATAACATTGAGATGTTGATAGAACGACTAAAGAGTTTAATCAATAATTACATGAAGCAAATACAAACATTAGAATTGAAAGTGAATGAGACAGATCTCTCTCTTTACTGACTTATAAGAGCCAAAGCATCTCAAGAGAAGTAGAGAAGAAAAGTGTCCAGTTTCAAAGACACGAAAGTATTCTTGAGTTTGCATTGAAGAGTAGAAGTGGAAGAGAAACTAGATGTTCGGATGAAAAACAATGAAGAATGGGTTAAAACTTGTTTAGGGTGTTGAGGGAGGCCCATCTGAGAGTGGCACTTCCTTCGCTTCATCTTCACCTCCAACTCGACGTCAACGCAGAAAGGGTCACAATAAGAAATCTGTAACTAAAGATGCAGCCAACGAACTATCTTGGTTAATAAAGAATCTAACCATCTAAAAGTGTTCTGCTGAATAAAGAGGTTGTTGTTCATCTCTGCATCTCTCAAATCACATGAGAGAGCGGTGACAAGAGTCATTATCCACAAATACAAAGGAACTATTGTATGTTCGGAGAACAAGCCGCTGGCTAGACATTAGGGGTGTAAATCGGACAGTTCATCACGATACGATATCGATTCTCTCAGCCAGCGATACGATATTTGTCGATACTTCAAAAAAATTCTACGATAAAGAAGGTACTCAGAAAAATTCTCTCAGAAAAAAAGGTACAATTTTGTACCAAAGAAGGTACAAACCCTTGTCACTGGCTCGGTACCTTTTACTGGTACAAAATTGTACCTTAATATAGAGAAACAAATTTGTTCCATTCCAGTTTGTACCTTACAGGACATGATTTGTACCATGGGCAACCAAAATGTACCTTTTGTTTTTAAAACTTGTTGGTACAATATTGTATCTTTATCAAAGGTACAAATTTGATCCTTTAAGGTACCACCCCAGTGACAAGCCCCTTTGTACCTTAACTGTGTCAAATTTGTTCCTACGAGAACTATTAAAGGCTATTTTTCTATTGAATAACATGCACATTCAACAACTGAATCCAAAAGGCATCAATTTAATCATTTCTGTACATACAAATCAAATACATATGAACGTTTGAATACTTTCGTTCCAACTTACAGTAAAGTATTTCTTTGTGTAAATACATCAAAGACTTCACAATACAATAAAGACTTAGCAAAATTAACAGAATAGCACTTCTTTAAAAAGATTTGAAAGAATTAAAAATGCAATTACACTAAAATGAAACAGTACATACAATATATTTTCTCATCTACAACAAAGCTAGACTCGTTTTTTTGTTGTTGTTTTTTTCACTTTTCACACAATACCCTTGCATTTATTTAACTTAAAAAAAAAAAATGGATCCCTCCATTTTTACACTGCTGAAGATTCTCCTCTCACTGAAGACACGTCCAGTCAAGAAGTTCCCAAGATCTGCACAATGGGTTGAGATGTAGCCGGTTCTTCCTGAACATAATGAACATAATATACAACGCGGACTGTTGAGCAGACGTGTCTCAAGCCTAGTGATCCAACGCTGGATACTCTTACAGGTTACGTCCGTGGATCACGGCTGAACCTGTAAGAGTTTACCTGAACCTTCTCCGCACTCATTTATAAACAAACATTCTTTTTCGCCTATCGTGCGTCTACTCCACACCCGTACCACTAAAAAGACGGATTATATCCAAGACTTAAGCCATAAATTAGTATTAATATTGATAGCATCACTGGTAGCGTCGTTGCTAACTTAACTTACTGTCCATCTGTTAAAATGGCGAATATATCAGATGTAAGTAATCTACCTTTTGGTGCAGGTGAGGACACATTTGAGCTACACGCGGTAAAGTCTGAGCTGGAAGCTGTTGAGAAACAGATCCACGACCTTTTAGTAAGACAGGCCGAGCTGATAGACCGGCGTTTGGCTCTTGAAACATCACGCGCCGATGCACACAAATCAGTGATTAACGTTACTAACCCGCTGACTCCGACCTCGTCTACTCCGTGCGTTACTCAGCATCGGTCACGAGCGTCGAGGCCGCGATCAGCTATGGTCTCGTATACGCCGGCTCCAACATGCCACCACGAAGCCTGGATATTTCCGCAGCGGAAGACGCGAGTCAGGTCTAGACCAAGAAAACTCTCTCCGACCCTCCCGGTTTTCGAGATATCCACACAAAACCGCTTCTCCCCTCTTCGCGAAACAGAACGCGATGCTGTGATCATCGGTGATTCCATCGTTCGACACGTACACGCTACGTTAAATAAAAGTAAGGTGCATAGTCACTGCTTTCCTGGTGCTCGTGTTTCTGAAATCGCTGCTCACGTTCCCGAGATTCTGAACGAGCGCGTCGGAACTGTGGTCCTGCACGCGGGAGGGGCCGACATCAGGCTGCGACAGACAGAGGTTCTGAAGAAAGACTTCAGGAATCTGATCGATATGGTACGCAGCACATCGCCTGATATAACGATCATTGTGTCAGGACCGCTTCCCACGTACCGACTAGGTCATGAAAAGTTTAGTAGATTATTCGCGCTAAATGAATGGTTAATATCATGGTGCAATGAGCAGAAACTGCTCTTTGTAAATAATTGGAATCTGTTTTGGGAGCGTCCTAGGCTTTACCGTGCTGATGGCTTACACCCAAGCAGATTCGGAGCGGATCTTCTGTCGGATTACATCTCCAAAATGTTAAATACCTTTTGACTAGTAACCAAAAGTCCAAATCATAGTCTCTGCTGCACCAAATTAACTGATATAAATAGTGTAGAACATTGCATAGAAACTGTGTCTATTCCTCGTTTAGTGAGATCAAATAATAAATCTACTGCAGGATCTAGAAAAAATCTAATTGTTATTAAACCAGAAAATGTTGCTATTAGTAATCAAAAACAATTTCTAAAGCTAGGTCTTCTAAACATTAGATCACTCACACCTAAGGCAGTTATTGTAAATGAAATAGTCACAGATAATAGCTTCGATGTACTTTGCCTTACTGAAACTTGGCTTTAACCTAATGATTATTTCGGTCTAAATGAGTCTACTCCATCAGGATACTCCTATAAGCACGAACCCCGTCTGATTGGTCGTGGCGGCGGTGTTGCAGCGGTCTATAGAGATATTCTCAATGTTACTCAGAAAACGGGTTATAAGTTTATTTCGTTTGAAATACTTGTACTAAATGTTACGCTCTTAGATGTTAGAAAAAAATCCATATTATCTCTAGCCTTGGCTACCGTATATAGACCGCCTGGGCCTTACGCTGATTTCCTAAAAGAGTTTGCAGATTTTCTCTCAGATCTATTGGTCAATGTAGATAAAGCATTAATTGTTGGAGATTTTAACATACACGTAGATAATTCAAATGATGCGTTAGGGGCTGCGTTTATAGATTTATTAAATTCATTTGGGGTCAAGCAAAACGTCACCGGACCAACTCATCGTCTTAATCACACACTCGATTTAATTATATCATATGGAACCGATCCAACCGATATAGATATCATTCCACAAAGTGATGATGTCACTGACCATTACTTGGTAACTTGCATATTACGTACTGCTGTAATATGTCATGCGGCGCCGCGTTATCGACCAGGCAGAACAATCCTTCCATCCACCATAGATAATTTCTCAAATTGCTTATCTAATCTGTCTCAGCTGCTGCCTGAACCCAAACAAACAGATGAACTAGAAGAACTAACTAGCACTATGAGCACCATTCTCTCTAGAACATTGGATGTTGTTGCACCCATTAGATTAAAAAAGGTCAGAGAGAAAATTAAAGCACCATGGTACAATAATACTACGCATGTTCTAAAGAGAGAAACCCGTAATTTAGAGCGTAAATGGAAACAAACTAATTTAGAGGTCTTTAGAATCGTGTGGAAAGACAGTATGTCACGTTATAAAAAGGCCCTAAAAGCGGCCAGGGCTGAGCACCTCCGCAAACTAATAGAAAACAACCAAAACAATCCTAGGTTTTTATTTAACACCGTGGCTAGACTAACAAATAAACAGACGTCACCCGAACAAAATATCCCGTTACAGTTTAGTAGTAATGATTTCATGAACTTCTTCACTGAGAAAATAGAAAACATCAGAACCACAATTGTAAACGTTCAATCCTCAATCGCACCTTATAATTCAGCCTCAATTATCCCCCCGCAAGAACAATTACAGTGCTTTACAACTATAGAACAAAAAGAGTTAAATAAACTTATCACTTCATCTAAAACAACAACATGTTTATTAGATCCTATACCAACTAAACTACTGAAGGAAGTGTTACCTGTAGTGGAAGAGCCTCTCCTCAATATTATTAACTCGTCTTTATCTTTAGGTCATGTTCCAAGAACATTTAAACTGGCAGTTATAAAACCTCTCATTAAGAAACCACAATTAGATCATAATAATCTAGCAAATTATAGACCCATTTCAAATCTACCTTTTATGTCTAAAATACTAGAAAAAGTTGTGTCCACTCAACTGGGCTCTTTCTTGCAAGAAAATGATATCTATGAAAAGTTTCAGTCAGGATTCAGACCGCATCACAGCACTGAAACTGCGCTCGTTAAAATCACAAATGATTTACTCTTAGCTTCTGACCAAGGCTGCATCTCAATACTAGTTTTACTTGATCTAAGTGCTGCGTTCGATACTATAGATCATACAGTACTCTTAGATCGACTACAAAATTATACTGGTGTTCAAGGACAAGCATTAAGCTGGTTTAGATCATACTTATCAGACCGCTACCATTTTGTCTATTTAAATGGAAAAAATCGATCATAACTCCAGTAAACTATGGAGTGCCGCAGGGATCTGTGTTGGGCCCTCTGTTATTCTCAATATATATGATACCACTTGGAAATATTATAAGGAAACATGGAATTAGTTTCCATTGTTATGCTGATGACACTCAAATATATATTTCATCACGGCCGGATGAAAACGCTAAATTATCCAAATTGACAGAGTGTGTTAAAGATATAAAAGATTGGATGACGCGCAATTTTCTTTTATTAAATCCAGACAAGACAGAGGTAATACTTATCGGTTCAAAAAACCGCCCACAGAACCTCTCACAATACAACTTTGACATAGTAGGATGTCCTGTTACTTTATCCTCTACAGTAAAAGACCTGGGTGTTATACTCGATTGTTATTCTTTTGAAAATCATATTTCGTATGTTACAAAAACAGCCTTTTTCCACCTTAGAAACATTGCTAAGCTACGTAATATGCTATCAGTTTCTGATGCAGAAAAGTTAGTTCATGCATTCATGACCTCGAGACTAGATTACTGTAATGCTTTATTAGCCGGTTGTCCTGCATCCTCAATAAACAAGCTACAGTTAGTCCAAAATGCCGCTGCTAGAGTTCTTACTAGATCAAGAAAATATGATCATATAACACCGATTTTATCATCACTACATTGGCTACCTATAAAGTTCCGTATTAATTATAAGGTATTGCTACTGACTTATAAAGCCCTAAACGGCTTAGCTCCAGTCTATTTAACGGATCTTCTATCACCCTATAATCCATCGCGCTCTTTAAGATCAATAAATTCAAGGCTTTTGGTCATACCTAGGATATCCAGATCAACCAAAGGAGGGAGAGGTTTTTCTCCATTAGGTCACCTTGCCCTCTGAATTTCTGGGATGTAATGGTAGTCCTTTTCCTCTTTTATGGCATACAAACTCCACTTTCTGGACTTCTTATTAAAGAGTTTGCGATATCTGAAATCAGATATTTGACAGACAATGAAAACAAATGAAAATATTTACATTCTATGCCTTTTTTTATACGTTAAAGTAATGATTAGCACAATAAATATTAACTTGACACCCCCCACACACACTTTGCTGTAGTGGTGTGAGTCTATTAGTATTCCAAAATACAGATGTAGAAGTAGGCTATAATTCTGTTTAGGCTAGTAATTCCAGATTATGTTTTGACATTACATGGTGATTACAATGCAGACGTCTGTAATACAATGCACTTTTCAATGTGCAAATAATCACATTTACTACCTAACACTCTTGATAAGACATTATGCATATTACATACTCTATGGAGCCATCAGGCCTTCTCTTGGGTGGTCTGTGAACATGGTTGTTGTAATCCAGGCCAGCCAGTAAGATTCGGGCTTCATAGTAGGTAGGGCTGAAACTGAAGCGCTTGCTGGCATACATCAAGATATGATTATGAAAAGACTCCAGCTCAGCGGTTGACCTACAAATTCAGTGAGAACTGTAAGATTATATACATTTTTTCACAACAGTAATATAGGTAATACCAATGAATAGTGTTTTACAGGCGACATGACAAGAAAATGAATAAGCATAATCATACCTAAAGTGCAAGTACTTGTGTACGTCCTTCAGCCAGCGTTCATTGAGAATGATTTCTGATAAAGCCTGATGGGCCACGGACCCCTTCTCTATCCACCCCTTGTCTCTGTGCTCCTCCATGCTGACAGGCATACAGTGACCACTCGTGCTCTCCCGTGACATGGTGAAGAAGGCCAATCCACATGTCCTAAGAGTTTAAAATTACTTTTAGAATAATTAAACATACAATTTGTATAGTAGTTGCATTTTTTCCACAATGTTTCACTGTTGGCGGATGTGTATTCATTTGATAACTGTAATACATTTCCCATGCAGTAATGAACAATATCAAGTTCTACACAAACCTGTTGTTTTTACCACACGTCAACAACACCTGAGTGCTGAAGTATTATCAAAGAAAATTTAATCTAGTATGTTTGG
This sequence comes from Abramis brama, assembly GCF_963993115.1. Classification (NCBI taxonomy): domain Eukaryota; kingdom Metazoa; phylum Chordata; class Actinopteri; order Cypriniformes; family Leuciscidae; genus Abramis; species Abramis brama. Next base: position 65,143,582 of record NC_139963.1, on the reverse strand, counting down.
GTGAGTGATAGTATTACTCACGAAAAAGTCATCATAGTTTTCAGCCATCTTGCAGCAGAACCAGAAATGATTGCAGACATCCTTGTTCCACTGCAGAAGAATGGAACAACCCCTTTGCTGCCCTGCCTAAATATACCAAAAAAAAAAAAAAAAAAAAAAAAAAAAATATATATATATATATATATATATATATATATATACAGGGCTTGACATTAACTTTTTTGCTCACTAGCCAATGTGGCTAGTGGTTTTCCAAAGTTACTAGCCACACAGCATTTTTACTAGCCACATTTTTGTTGTTGTGAAATTACCTGATAAAAGTTGACTATGGCGTGCTAAAATTTACTTGAACTAGATTTACAACCCTTTTAAATGTAAAACCACTGTACACACCCAAATCAAGACTACATAAATATATAACAATACAGGTCATTATCATTAGCTCTGATAAGGTTGTGTGCAGTGTAAAGCTCCTTTTTTAAAAATAAAACCATGTATTATGTATTATATGTCGCCACATAGCCGCAAGCGCATGGCAACACTGTGTGCATGTAATACTCATTAGGGCTGTCAAAATTGCTCAAAAATGACGTTCGAATATTCCCTCTAAAAAAAAACCACATATAGCCTATTTTCGAACTATTCGAACATCTGGTTGCGCATTTTGTCAATGACGTGCATTACGTCAATAACAGGACAAATTAATACAAAGAGACATAACTACTTGTATAGGTAGTTTATTTAAGTTTAAACATATTTGACAACGTATTACCTAATACACAAAGCACAAAAACAAGTAAATCAACTAATGGCCAAGACCGCAGACCTCACTCTCGCTCGCTCGCTCGCTCACTCGCACTCGCAGGCACTCTTTCTCTCTCTCGCCCTGCTGCGTCCACACCAATCACGAATAGAGCGTCTGGCGCGAGTGATTTCAATGTTAAGTCCATGTAAAGACGCGTTTACGCGCGTCTGGAGGTCTTGCGGCGCGAATGAGGCGTCACGCTCTCTGCGCATAACGGTTTAAATTAACAACAACAATAAGCACATGAGTGCTGAGCTAGAGTTTTGTGCAAGCAATTTAAGGTCGTGACTCTTATATAGCAGGCTTCATTCAGTGATTGAAACAGATATTATTAACATTAATTGAAGTTTTACAGTAGGCTATATAGAACCGACATTGAACGCTCCGAGCGAGCTGTGCTGTGGTAAACGGAACCTTTCCTTGACATAAAACGTTAAATAATCAAACCAGTGGAAGCCTGCAGTGCACAAAACTGCTGTATCTAACCTACCTTATTCGTGCAATATCTATTCAGTCAGTACAGTAGCCTACACTAGTAATGTTTCTGTTTAACGTTAACGCTTCTTCCTGTTACCTGTCCCTGACCCCTCAGACAGCGCGTCCACTCGCAAAGCAGACAGCCGCGCCTCTGCTACCGCGGGCGTTTTTCCACATTCGAATATTCATTTTCACCTTCGAAATTCTGTTTTTTAAAACTATTCGAATATATTTGAATTTAGAATATTCATTGACAGCCCTAATACTCATGGGAGTTATAGTGTTGTAGTGTCACACTTATTTCAGATGTCTTTTGAAAAGACTACAATTATTCAACCCGCCAAAGTGGCTAGTTGGAGTGACTATGTTACCCGCCACGAGCAAAATCCACCCGCATTTGGCGGGTTGGCGGGTGTTAATGTCAAGCCCTGTATATATATATATATATATATACAGTACAGTATATATATATATATATACATATATATATATATATATATATATATATATATATATATATATATATATATTGGATAAAAAATATACAAGTTTGACAATAGTGAAGTAAATTTTTAATCAAAAAACTTACAGCATGTATCTTCTTGCCCAAGTTTTTGGAACCATGCCACATGTCTAGCGTGTGCAGCACTCCGGTATCCTTTGACTGTATTTTCCTTTGACTGGGTCTTTCGAATAAGAGGACAACAGAAATATAATTAGATATACTGTTTCATTGTCAGATTCAATGGTATATTAAATTGTACACATGGGATACTTTTTATCCTTGTGTGCACCAAACCCATCTAGCGTGTTTGCTGGCAAAAAGCTCTTTTTTTAGTTTCATCTGACCACAGAACCCTGTGCCGTTTGAAGATCCAGTCATGTCTGACAACTGAATATGCTGGAGTTTGTTCTTGGATGAGCGAGGAGTTTATCAGTTAATGAACACAAGAATAAAAAATAAAAAAAACATTTTACACAGAAATATGTTGAGGGAGATACTTTTTGTTTATCAAATTTTAACATTATAGATAGTGTTCAGGATATTTAGTTTACTTTATGTATATTGTATTATATTATTAGCATGGTATATGCTCTTCTTTAAATTACTTTTTTAATTATATGCCCATGATCAACCACACCTGAGAAAGTTATTTTGTGACTTGAATTTCTGTTCAATTCTTTATTGAACACAGCTCTGGCATTCAACAATTCAACAATTATCTATGGAGATGTGTTAAAAGAATAACGAGTCTCAATCACAATTCATATAAATAAGCCTATCTTTGTTGGATTTGTCATTTTGGCTGTCAGTATGGATAAGCAAAATGTTTCAAACCTTGTACGAGTTTAAAAAATCTGGAAAGGTTCCCAATGGCATTTCTAAAAATGAAAAATATGTCCTTTGTGAATGAATTTTAATTAATCAACTTTAATTAATCAACTAACATTTGTTTTTCTTGCAGGAATAACATTCATATGCTTTTAATGTGTCCAAACTCTTTGGGGAAAAACTTGTGACTGACTGTATGTGTATAAATACAGAAAGGGGAACTGAAACTAGACATGACTAGTTCGCAAAAACCTTGTGATAAGTAATCAGAAAATCAGAGTTTGCTTATGCCAGTGACAGAGGGAAAAGGTTGGGGCTTTTGAACCAATTGAACCAATCATATTGAAGGTGACATGTTAGTCTTATTTGTTTTCTTGATTCTATAAAAACTGTTGTATCTGTGTTTTACGGTGGGATTCTCAATGGAATTTGTCTGAGATCCTCCGGCCTTGCTTCTTGGGAGAGATTCCCTGAGAACTGCTCGGGAAGATCTCCCGGCCGTGATTAAAGCATCTAAAGGACGTTTGCAGGTCTGTTTGTCAATTTATTCCTGCGCAGGAAGCTAGTTTAGGGAAGCAAGTTAGTTAGAAACTCGGCCAGTTGTCGACTGAAGATGCAAGAGATAGAGTTTAAGGTATTGGTGACGAGAGCAGACGCCAGAGAGTTTAAGGTATTGGTGTCGAGAGCAGACGCCAGAGAGTTTAAGGTATTGGTGTCGAGAGCAGATGCCAGAGATATTAAGATCAGGTGGGTGTCGAGTGCAGACGCCCCAGATAGTTAGGTTTAGGGAAAAATTCCATCACACCTTCTTAGAAGGGCACAGAACTTCACAATCAAGGGTGAGTGAAGTCACACTTAGTGATTTCTCTGACAGTCTCTTCATTACCAAAACTTTCAACTACTTTCAGATGAGGTTTTATACTATATACGGAAAAGAGGAGAGGGTGTACTGGCCAAAGTTTTGGACTCAACAGAGGAGGCCAAACGGGTATTTGATGAGTTCCACAGCAGTCCAATTGGTGCACACTGTGGTGTTCAGAAGACAACTGATGCCATTAGCATGGGCGCCATATAGGGGGGAAAAGTTAGGACAATTCCAAGGGCCCCTGACTGACAGGGGCCCCAACAAATAAGTAAAAACTAATTTAAATTTTATTATATTATACACTTTATAGAACGGTTAGTTCCAATCCTTGATTCTGATTGGTTCACCCAATGGTTCTATGTATCACTACAACACCCCTAGCAACCACTCTTAGCAACTTAAACACATGTGTGATCTCATTGATATTGTTCATTGAAGCTATAGTGGAGTATTGTGAGAGATCGAGAAAGCGATCTGTATTAACCTGTTGTCCATAGTGAAATAAGCTAACGTTAACTAACTTAGCTGCAGGCTAGTGTTAGCCTACATTTCATCAACATTTAATCAGTGCAGGGAAACGTTTAGCAAGATATTCATATTAAATCATTGTCCATGCTCATTTTAGCAGACTAACCAACAGATGAGCCAGCAGCACCCCAGTCTCCCATAAATACCCCTCCCAGTCCCAGTGAAGAAGGTGAGCAACACTGTGTTAATGACTTAGCATCATTCCAGGGAGTCTGTGGGGTTCTTTGACTGTTTCTCTTGCTCTTTTTACCATAACAAAAAAGAAAAAGAAATATTTATTAATGACAGAAATCAAACACAAATTATTTTCTCACATAATGACGATCATGACAAAAAACAAACAAACAGCAACCTCCAGTCTGTACTGGATGCAGTTAGAAACAATGAGTAGCTTACCTCAACCTGCATGTAAGTTACAGACAATAATAAAATAATCCAGTTTGATGTGTTCATTTAGACTGAATTTTGTCCATTAAATGACATCTATACAGGCGTTATTATTCCCATCATTCCAAACCTCAAAACCTATTGATTTAGTGATCACTGGATCTGTTTTGTAGCACTATAATAACCCTGATGTGGAAATTCCCTTTTACACGTCAACTTTATTTTGTTGTTGGCATATATGTGCAGTTATGTTAAAAAATCTGCTGTTTTCATTGTTTTGAGATGATAATGTTAATTTATTTTAATTAAAAAGTTAATATATATTTAGTTTTTTTTTTTTTTTTTTTAATCTGTCATTAATTTTACAATAAAAATACATTGCGACTGTAAAGGATTGTCTTAAGGACATTTTTATGGTGGCTTTTAATCTTGCATCAAATAGTGAACTGCAGACTTGCATTTACAAATCACAGCATTAAATATTGTGCTAGTACTAGTATTTGTCACGGATACATCAGCGTCAGCGCCAGCTCTCTACACTCCACCCACCCGATCAGCATCCCCGGAATACTAATCACCTGCACCTGTCTTCACCACCTGTCATCAATCTCCTGCCACTTCCCGCACCCCTTATATTCACCACCAGTTCCCTCAGTTCCTCGTCAGGTCTCGTTGATTCCTACTCAACATACTGACTCTTCAAATGCCAATGCAAAGATCCTACTTACCTTCTTCATCTACTTACCCGCCATCAGCCTGTTCTCTGGATCCTCCGTCTTCTTCTGCCATCCTGCTACCGTCGTCAAACCTCATCCAGTCATCTACAAACCTGAAACAGATAAGAGACTTTGTCAGATCCATATCATCCATAAACTCTGCAACTTTAATTCATATCTCATCTAACTCACCTGCCGTGACTGTTCCCCGTGTAAATAAACATCCTTGCAACTTACCTGTTTGTTCTGTGCTGATTTGTGACAGTATTGAACTACAAGAAGCAAGACAGTTGCAAGCCTTTGATTAGAGTTATGTAAAACTTTTGATGGGACAGTAGGTCCTAGAGATGTGGTGACAACAGCTGCGCAGAGGGGGCCCAATTAGATTTTTTTTGTCATGGGGCCCAAAATTCCTGGCGGCGCCCTTGGCCATTAGTAAAAGGTTTTATTGGCCTGCCATGACCATTGATATTGAAACCTGGGTGAGTGCAATTAACTGACATTCATGTCTTAATACTTTCCTAGCTCTATCAAAATGAAATTAAACATAAATGTTTTAGGTTATGCACTGTGCAGCATGCCAGAAAAAGCAAGCTGAAATTAAGGACAAAGCTGAATATACCCCTATTGAGGTAAGTTGTGTGTTTGTTTAATGAAGAATATTCTTCACTTTAAAAAAGTAATTTTTTTTTTTTTTTTTTTTTTTTTTTTGTCAGGTGGCTGAGCCATGGGACATTGTTGGCATGGATTTAGTGGGAAAGCTCACACCAACTAAAGAGGGCAACCAGTACATTTGTGTAATGTTAGACTATTTCACAAAGTGGTGTGAGGCTTTCCCACTAAAGACTAAGAGTGCTGAGGAGGTAACAGCCTGCATTGTCAAGCTATTTTACAGATTTGGTGCCCCAAAAAAGCTTTTGACTGATCAAGGCAAAGAATTTGTGAACAAGGTTAGAGAATTACGCCTTTAAATTTTGAATAATTGGAAAAATATTAATAATTAAAGTCTTGTGTTGGTTTGTATAGATCAATATGGGTGTCTGCCAAGTACTTGGCATTAAAAGAAGTTTATGTGCCCCATACCACCCGCAGATCAATGGACTGGTTGAAAGAGTAAATGGCACAATTCAGAGGTATGAAAGTGACCATTCAACTGATAAATTTGTCCTGGATTCCTTTCAAGCCACAAATATTTGGAAGAGGAAGGCAAGTTTGATGAAAAGGGTAAAAAACAAAAAATCCTGATCCCATACAAGTAACTTTCATGTTCTCAGATTATTTGGTAATCTGTTATTGGAATGCCACATTTATACCTGTATGCTGTAGATGGATCTAGAGGCATATATGATGTGCTGGTGGGGTCAGTTAACGAGAATGACCACTGGACACTCCTGGTTTGTTTTGTTTTTTTCTCCATCCTTCTCTGTAAACTACAAAGGCTTAAATGTGAGTCATTAATTCATGACCCCATCTTGACAGATGATATATCCCAAAGAAAGGAGAATTTTGTATGTAAACTCCTTTGGTGAAAGCCGAGGCAAACTGCTTCACTGCAGAAAGGTTGTAAGGTAAGGACAAATGTATGAAGATACTCAAAATGTTGGTCTGTTATTTTTTATTAATCTTCTTTTCTTCTACCAAAGTGAATTTATGGCCAGCAAAGGCACTCCAACCACAAAGTGGCAATGTCAAACATTACCACACAGCATCCAAAGGGATGGGAATTCATGTAGTGTATTTGTCTGCAAAATAAGAGTCTCACGTTAACGCAGCACGTTAACACCGATAATGGCCCACCACTAATTTAAACTAATTTTGTACGATATTTATATTTATATTTATATATATAAATATAATTAATATAATTAAAGTTATTGTTCCCAAACTTTTGAACGGTAGTGTATATTGTTACAAAAGATTTCTATTCTAAATAAATACAGTTCTTTTTAACTTTTTATTCATCAAATAATCCTGAAAAAAGTATCTTAGGTTATAAAAAAAATATTAAGCAGCACAACTGTTTCCAACATTGATCATAAATCAGCATATTAGAATGATTTCTGAAGGATCATAAGACACCAAAGACTGGAGTACTTGCTGATGAAAATTCAGCTTTGCATCACAAAAATAAATTACATTTTAAAGTATATTAAAAAAGAGAACCATTATTTTAAATTGTAATAATATTTCATAATATTACTGTTTTTTTTTTGTTTTTTTTTACTGCAGGCTTGATGAGCATAAGAGACTTCTTTCAAAAACATTAAAAATAGTAATGTTTCCAAACTTTTGACTGGTACTGTATATATAAAAATTAGTGGTGGGCCGTTATCGGTGTTAACGTGCTGCGTTAACGTGAGACTCTTATCGGGCGATAAAAAAAATATTGCCGTTAATCTATTCTCAAAGTTGGGTTGGGAGCCGGGTCTATACTACGCAAGCTATGATCTTTCACCTTGATATTTTAGCGCGGATGTATACCTAGCCGAATTCGGTGTTCGGTACGCATTTTCAAACCGAACGGTTCGTTGGATCATTTTTCCTGCCGACCAAAATTCCGTTATTTCAAATGTAGGCGGGATGGTAGAGACGCTGGCGCGACCACAACATTGTACGACATCAAATGGCAAACGTAATGCAAGCGGAACGAAACTGAGCTACTCCTTATTGTGTGGTCGACGGACCGTTGTTTATCAGTTTGGACCAAAGCAGCGCGAGCCGATCGTGATCATGCGACACTGTTACTTCACAGTGCTAAGAGAAAAACATTTAACCACAAGTTCCTATATATGTGAAAATGCTTATAGCTTAGTTTCAATTTAGAGCTAAACGCGATCTAAGGCGCCCGCTAATAATTTCTTTTCCACTCGCCTGTAGCTACTCGCCTGTTGGTCGCCCCGCCCGCGATTTGATCTCATGAATATTCATGATAGCCCCACCCACTGTAACCAAATATTTCAGAAACTGAATATATTGTAAGGCTGGTGACACACTGGATGCGTGGCGTAAGCGTCCTAGCTGCGTGGCGTGTCCGTTTTTATTTCGGCTCCCATGTTAACAGGTTAGAGTTTGCACACTGCCTGCGTGAGACGCGCGTGCGTCTTAGGCGCGGCTTAAGCCGCGCGGAAAACACGTGCATGCTAGAAATAGAACCGACGCCTATTTTTCACGCGACACGCAAGCGTCTTGGAAGCGTTTCCATGCGAAATTGAATAGGAAAATCTGTTTATATGTCATTTTGACATGAATACATATGTGTCAACAGTGTCATTTTGATGTTTAAAAGTGTCTAGGTTTTGACATAAATGCAAATATAAATGTAATTTTACTAAATATTATCGATTTTCAAATACTGCACCTGTCAATACAGAACGAAATATTATGTAGCCTATTTTGCCGTCCACACTGCCGACGTTGTCTTTGCTGCTATATATTTATGTTTAAAATGAAGTATAGGCCTTCCACAACTCTCTCCCCATATGTCGAATATATCACCAATGATGCTTATCATATGTCACCTAGCAGCAGCAGCAGCGCCGTGTCTGTGTGAGACTTCAGTGTAAATGCCCACTGCTGTGATTGGCTGACATGCTTGCATATGAAATATCTAGCATTACATGTGGAACTCTCTCGAATACTTTTACTATTACAGCTATTATACGTTTTTACTATTACAGCTATCGGGATTAAAGAATCGTGAGAAGTTTTAAGTATTTAGATCTATTCCCATCACATGAAAGGTTGCAGTGATGAGCATTGAGCAGATGACAGCCTGTTGATCGCGTGAATGAATATCTTATCATTATAACACAGTTTCTGCTCTCTCACTAATGATTTCACCAATGCAAACAAGAGGTAAGTACAGTAAGAGCTTCGTTGTGCAGTATAAAAGCGTCATTGATTTTATAACCAGTTTTGGCAAGTGTCTAGATAAACTCGCGCTGTGTGATTGACAGCTTGGGAGATTGGAAAGGGATTGTTCTTTGGTCGCTTTCTGTATATTTATTAAATCACAGTTTAAGTAAGATGTGAAGTTGATCGTTTAGTCACTGGCTTGATTTACTGATGCATAAACAGTATTGAACCACTTTGAGAGAAAGATTATCTGTCTGAACTTGAACAATTACACATCAGAAATTCACATAACCCACTGGATCTTCAGAGGATCGGATGAAGGAGCTAAAAAAATACCTTTGTGTTCATTTGTACTATCAAACACTGAGCAACTGTCATGCTTCACTCGTTTGCAAGCCATGATGTCTCTCAAGGAAAAACCATATTGCGCTCGCGCAGCTCATTTTCTCAAGGGCAGGCCAAATTCTTTTTGCAGGCAAAGAAGAGAAAGGGGAGGTAACCTTTCCCCTTATGACGACATAAGGGGAAGATTTCTAGATTCGCCCGTCTGAGCTTTCATTTTCTTGAAAATACCCAGGGCTTGGTTTACACCCATCAAAATGTCTAGTGCTACGTGCTAACCCTCTTTTTTAATCTAGGGGTACTTGGCATAGCAGTAACAAAGTTTTGGAGAGAGAGAGCACAGGAACTTCTTGTCTCCAGTCTCAGTAGCACACATCCAAAACGAATAAGCTTAGGAAAAGTATTTATTGAAAAAGAAAAAAAAGACTAAAGGAAACAAACTTCAGGAGGGGGCAAAGGCCAACAAAACAAACAAAAAGGTTTCTAACTCAGTTTAAACCAGAACTTACCTAAACATAAAAAAATTAAAAATAAAGTAATATAGTTCCAAATAAAGTTCCCTTTCTCCCTGACGACACATAACCAGGAGAAAACCAAATTCAAACAAAAATGGCACCCACCTCCCTACAGGTTTCCTTACTTTCTTGATTTTGTATACAATTTTTGCTTAGTTTAGTTGTGTGTGTAGCCTACCCTAGGTTCATTTATTAAACCCTTATACTATAGCCAGCATATAAAGCCAGCACCATCTCACAACAAGGAGAGAGAGAGGGTTGCAGATGCTAACTTGCCACATGGAATTATTTTCCATTGATCCAGATAGCTTCACCCTGTTATGTTGAAACCCGCTAACCATTGGTGCAATTGTAGATGTAGTTGAATACTTAGTTTTGTTTAGAATTTAAGATTTTCTTTTAAGGAAAAGTGAAGAAGGAGAGAGAGAAGAAAAGAAAAGAGAATGGCAAGATTACAATCAGTTAACCACAACCTACGAGAAACATCAGAGAATCAGTGTCACCTTAAAGGGGCACAATAACTTATAACGCATCTAAAGGCTGTGGACGGGTACTTGCATTGACTTTGGTTGCTGAACAAGTCCAGATGCAGGAAATTCTTGAGATTCTTGATGCTTTTTGTCAGGAGTGCGCTGAAGCGTTTGTTTGGGTTCTTGGGGTGGTCTGTGTTGAATCCAAAGTTAACTTGATGAAGTTGCCGGAAGAAGACAGGAGAATGTGGTCTCAAAGAGATTGAGCCCAGATCTGAACTAATCGGATACTCTTAAAGGTCCTATCAGTTCACACCCCTTTTGTTGAGGTGACCAATCAAAGATGACTGGGAGAAAGTCTTTGTTCCATCTTATTACCATTTGCATGTTCATGCTGGCATGGAGAATTTGTGCAGTCTTTACACAAAAGTATGGTACAAATATTTATGATGCAATTTATCAAAACATGTTGTACACCATTGATTATAAAATCAAAAGGGGATTATTTTGATACTAATAAAGAGGGGATTTGAAGACATTAAAGCAGTGATACATCATCTTTGGATATCAACATTGGAAGTGACTCTAACATAACTAAAGAATCATAAGTAGGATAATAATAAAATGTATCAAACTGTGAAATTCACGTGATTTCAGTAAATGAGGCTTCGTTGCCTCATAACCATTTCAAAACGTCAATGATCTCTGTGAACCCATCATGCGGTGAACTATTGAACAAGTGTCTGGGTTTTACCAGATTTTTCAGTTTTAAACATTTGTAGACATTTTAAACTTTCTTTCCACTCAGGATCTTCATCAGATCCAGTTGGCCCAGGACCATCATCTTCACAACCTTCATCTTCACAACCTAAGCCATCAGCAGAACATGGCAAAAAGTTGAATTTGTGTAGTCTTTACACAAAAGTATGGTACAAATATTTATGATGCAATTTATCAAAACATGTTGTACACCATTGATTATAAAATCAAAAGGGGATTATTTTGATACTAATAAAGAGGGGATTTGAAGACATTAAAGCAGTGATACATCATCTTTGGATATCAACATTGGAAGTGACTCTAACATAACTAAAGAATCATAAGTAGGATAATAAAACATAGGGACATGCATAAAACACAGGAGAAATACTATACTAAACATTATACACATTCAACCATCACGGTTCGGCACGGTTAGCCAAGTGTGCTGAGAGTTCAGGGCCGAAAACGGTTTATAATTGTGCCGTGCCGTACCAGGCTCAAGTGGAAACACAACTGGAACCTTTTCTGAAGGTGGAAAAGCTGCTTTTGTTTCTCAGCACATAAAGATGAACTACTTACCGTGATCTCAGACTGCGGTGATGTGGTTTCTCCACTGCATGGATCTTTATGTGTCGCTTCAGGTTAGTTTTAACAGAGAAACTCTTTCCACACTGATCACACGTGTGCGGCTTCTCTCCAGTGTGGATCCTCTCATGTGTTTTCAGAGATGATGAGTCACTGAATCTCATGTCACAGTGTGAACACTTGTAAGGTTTTTCTCCAGTGTGGATCCTCTCATGTCTTTTCTGATGTGTTGATCGACTGAATCTGTTTTCGCAGTGTGAACACTTGTAAGGTTTTTCTCCAGTGTGGATCCTCTCATGTTTTTTCAGAGATGATGACAGACTGAATCTCTTGTCACAGTGTGAACACTTGTAAGGTTTTTCTCCAGTGTGAATTCTCTGGTGCAGTTTTAAATCTCTCCCTGTAGTAAAAGTCTTCTCACACTCAAAGCACATGTACTCTCTTACATCAGCATGACTTTTCTGATGTCTTTGTAAATATAGCAGCTGTGAAAAACTCTTTCCACACACAGAACATGAATGTGGCTTCTCCTTCGTATGAACTGTCAGGTGTCTCTTCAGGTCTGATGCCCTAAGAAAGGCTTTGCCGCATTGATCACATGAGAACGGCTTCACTCCGGTGTGGATCCTCATGTGAACAATAAGGTTTGCTGATTGACTGAAACTATTCCCACATTGATGGCATACATGTGGCTTCTCTCCTGTATGAACTCTCATATGAATCTTAAGAGATTGTTTGCTTGATAAACTGTTTCCACACTGAGTGCAGGTGAAATATTTCTTTACTTTTCTTCTCTTTAAAAATGTCTTTTTAGTCTTTGAGCGACTCAAAGGTTTTCCTCCAGGTTTGACATGAGGTTCCTCCTTCACTTCACCCAGTTCTTCTCTCTCCTCCTTCACTTCACTCAGTTCTTCACTCTCCTCCTTCACTTCACTCAGTTCTTCTCTCTCCTCCTCCACTTCACTCAGTTCTTCTCTCTCCTCCTTCACTTCACCCAGTTCTTCTCTCTCCTCCTCCACTTCACTCAGTTCTTCTCTCTCCTCCTTCACTTCACCCAGTTCTTCTCTCTCCTCCTCCACTTCACTCAGTTCTTCACTCTCCTCCTTCACTTCACCCAGTTCTTCACTCTCCTCCTCCACTTCACTCAGTTCTTCTCTCTCCTCCTTCACGTCCATCAGTTCTTCACTCTCCTCCTTCACTTCACTCAGTTCTTCTCTCTCCTCCTCCACTTCACTCAGTTCTTCAGTCTCCTCCTTCACTTCCATCAGGTCTGAAATGAAAGAAAAACTCTCATTTTAAAATTTTCTTGAGTTTCTTGAGAAAAGTTTACTGGTGGGATTCTCTCTGAAATTTGTCTGAGATCCTCCGGCCGTGATTAAAGCTTCTTCTTGTGGGAGATTCTCTGAGAACTGGTCAACTGGTCAACAAATTGTAAACCATATATAAAATAAATGTAAAATAGAACTGTTAAACTATTTAAATTTAGTTTGACCTGATGTTGACAATCAATATGAAACCTCCTTTTACTGACCATTTGTTAAAAAAAACACTTTTGCAGCCATTTAACAGTTTAACTATTTATCACTAAAAGTGATGAAGTGTTTGAATGTTTCTAACATGAATGTTCTTCAGCATCATGAATGAATGAATAATAAACACCAACCTCTTTGTTCTTCAGGATCTTCAGTGTGTTTCATTCTGCAGGGTTCTGGATCACTCATGTTCTCACTGTCCTCTTTAATAACTCAGTCTTTGCAGATTTCAGCTCTTCCTGATGCTCTGATGCTTGTCTTTACTTGTAGCTGATGGGAATTTACAGCATTTATTGGAGAATTGCTGTGGGAGGAGCTTAACTGATGATGTGACTGGTATGGGAGGGGCTTCATTGATGATGTGACTAATGTGGGAGGAGCTTCACTGATGATGAATTGTAGTGTGAGGAGTTGATCTGCCAAAATCAAAAATAAGTTACAGAGTTTGTTTTATGCTTATGGACTACAGAATATAATAATGTCAATTCTCCAAAATGTAAATAATGGTAAGAAAAACAGCTGAAAGCATAAACAGTGTGGTGGCAAACAATTTTCTATTACTGAATAAGAGACAAACATGTATCAAATAAACGCGAGAGGAGGGCATCCTTCCTTCATTATTGTCCTGACTCCCCAAGGTTATTTTTCTAGGCTAAATGAAGATATGTCTCAGTTATAACTTATAACTAACACATTGTTACATAATTTATCATACATGCATAAGGGTTAATAACAGTTCACTGTTATATTCATGTAGCAGAGAATCATTGGACTTCACATGCAATCCCGTGCATTTTAATACCATCATGTTTTTTAAGTTTCTATGAATATAAGAAAATGCAAACACACAGAACATATACAACTTCTACCACAACAGAAATACACATAGACTACATATAGTAACCATCAAATACCCCCAGTCTGTTGACACCAATGAAATGAGCTTTAAGTGTCAATTTACAGGAGATCTGGAGACATCAGCATAATAAATGAGGTGAAAACAGGAACTATTGTCATGAAATAAAGAGTGTTTTCAGCAGATCTGTTAATATTGATGAGCCTCAGACTATCAACACTCATTCAACAAGCCATTCAGGATCATCAGCAGATCATCTCACTTTATTTTGAGTGTTTGCTGTTAGAAACACATTATTTGAGTCAGGATACATGACAAAAGCCTGTAAAACTGCTCTATTGAAAGACATTACTGTTATCCCTCACAATATAGCCTAACATGGATAAATCATCAATAATAGAACAAAATAATTAAATAAATAACCTATCTTTGTGAACCTCTACAGGCAAATAACTACAACATTATAATATGTGAATTTAAAACTAGTTTGACTTTATAATAACTATTAATTGCAATAAAGTAATTCAATTATTAACATGTTACAGATTTGTATGTACAGAAACTGACAATGATCATAAAAATAAAATAAAATAAAATAAAATAAAATAAAATGTAATGTTTCCGGTGTCAAACTTCATTAATATGTATCTATATTCCCGTGGATCTATAGATTTGAAATTTCCCTCGTTCGTTACTCATACAGGGGCAATATAAAGTCAATTAATTAGTAAATGTAATCTGCCAAAGATAAATGTCGACAAAGAAATAAAGGTAAACATGAAAATGGCAACAGCAACACTTGAGATCAAGTCCTATCAATTCCCCACACAGATCTCAAACTTTGACTTGACATTCAGTAACAGTTCTCACACAAACATCGAGACAATCACACAAACAAACACAAAATCGCTCAGGTCTGAATGAACTCAACATATTCTCCTCATGCTCGCTGCTGCTGCACTAAATGTTTATTTCAGAAGGAAGACGCCAGAAAAGACGCACAAGTATCGCTGTGATCGATTAAAACAATACAGAAATGGGTCTGTCGCTTAATCAAACTATATAAAGTGTGTGTAATGGTTGTATATGAGAAATACCGTGAATTGCTCTCCTCACCTCAGAAGACTCGACGCTGAAACTCAATGAGGGAAGAAACGGCGCGCTCGTCCTCCAAAGCATCACGGCCTGTTGAAGATTTTATTATTTAGAAAATAAGTAAATTAGCAATATATTTGTACACTATTATTTACTTTCTGTGTGTGTGTCTTTGAGTTTCAAAGCCTGACCGGCCAGAATGTTGATGCAACAGAGAATTCTATTTCAGTAATTTCACATGGTACAAAATATTTCTCAAAATATCTATAGAATGTATTACCATTTTTGGAAGGGATGTAGGTATATATGTGAGAAGCTGCCACTGAGCTGGAGCGTCTTTCTGCAGGACCTGTTCGGCTTTGTTTGTGAAATAAAATCTAATATTTCTGGCATCAAAGATCTTGATGTGATTTCCCAAAAAGATTGAAACCACAACAGCACCCAAATGAAGAAGCCAGGTGACGTAGACACTCTAGTGTGTAATATTGAAGTTAATGACTATTTAACGTTTTTGGGGGTTATACTGCACTTTGCAGATGGTGCCTTTAGACTCTCTCAACCACCTGCTCATAGAGATCAATTTATATTATAAAGCTCATTTTTAGGAAATTTAGGTTGTAGCTCATTGTCTACATTACTGTGATTGTAAATAATTGTAATTTGTGTTTTATTAGTTATTGATCCGGGAAGTTCGAATATGTGAATTGCCAACTTCACTGAAGGATGACCAAGGAGGTGCCGGCTTAGCGCAACCACAACCATGAAACACAGAGGGTGGAATGGGAACTTGATTGGAGGCACTCTTGCACACAGGAACTAGCCTAACTGGTTTGGACTTCCAACTGGGCTTGACAGACTTGAGGGCAAAGGCAGAGCTGAATTTGCCTCCGGCTCCTGCACTACAGGGGCCGGTTTCACAAAGCTATTTTAGACCGGTCTATAGTGTTAGACAAGTCTAAAATTTGCTCATAGACTAGTCTAATGCAAGTTAGACTGTTTCACAAAAATAAAGACTGACTTAATTTAGACCAAAAAAAATTAGATACCTTACCCTCAGGCTAACTTAGGTCTAAGACTCTGTTACCTTGGCAACCAGCAGTAACAATCAGTTACATTACAAACAGTCAAAAGAAAAGGGAAAATGGCTCATAATTTAAACATTTCTTCTTGTTACTACATTCTCCGCTAAATTTCCCAAGTAAAATGTCCTTGTAACTGTTATACTGCTCCAACACTTCCCGTACTCAAGTAGAAGTACAGATACTTGTGTTAAAAAATACTCTGGTAAAAGTAGAAGTACTGATTTAACTTATTTACTCAAGTAAAAGTAACAAAGTACAGGCTTGGAAATTTACTTAAAGTTTAAAAGTAAAAGTAGCCTTGCAAATGATTGCTTTTTTTTAATGCAAAGCTACCTGGACCACAGAAATGTTACTAGAGTGCAAGCTGAGAAACCTAAGTGGATATGGAAAAAAGGTTCTTTATATGCCATTGCCTACATTTTAAATGGATGTCTGCCAATAGGCCTAAAACATCACATAGCCTATATGATTATTGTGACAGAGACTGGGACTCCAGGTTAATGAGATTCTGACTGAGTAGCAAGATATGAATTCAATTGAGAATTCAATTGTGATTCTGTGAGAATTCACAGACCCAGTTTCTCTTTTTTAATCTTCCCCTTAACAAATTTTAAAGGAATCTACATGTAGGCTGCTATGTAATGATTTTTCCGCGAATGAATGCAGTAGTGTAGTGATGGGTCAAGTGCAACGTATATTCCCATTCAATTGACCGTTCGCAAAGACCGGTTTGCGAACGGTCTCAAACCATTCCCTTCCATTCCCTTTAGTTACTGTTGTCTGACAGCGACGCCGCTCTCACGCCACACCATGTTCTCACACAGTGAAAAATACATCGCGGAGCAGGGTTGACAAGGTGCTGACAGACAGAACAGACCAGGCTATTTTTTATATGAAACAAATTCTCACCTTTCAAATTTGGTCATTTTTTAAAGAAATTTAAACAATAAATACCGTTTTGTGGCTCTTTAATGTGTCGTGACAGATCGCTGTAGAGCCTCAGTTAATCATCTCTTCCTTCTAGTTAAGTTATAACACCAAATAAACATGAATGAACATAAGAGGGAATGATGTTTTTACGCGAAAAGACTTCGGTACACTTCGTTTTTCAAGTTTAAATCCTCCAATATTAATCTACTAGCCTAACTCTCCTGACTGCTTTGTCTGACAAAATGGCGGATTATGATTGGTAAGATCGCTTGTCAATCAAACTCCCTGCGAAGGGTTGATGACGCAAAAATAATAACGACTCCACTGAAATTATTTGAAACTAAAGTAACGAGCCAATTTTTTAAAATGTAAGGAGTAGAAAGTACCGATATTCATGTTAAAATGTAAGGAGTAAAAGTAAAAAGTCGGCACAAAAATAAATAGTAAAGTAAAGTAAAAATATCTGAAAAATCTACTTGAGTACAGTAACGAAGTATTTGTACTTCGTTACTTCCCATCTCTGTACCATTATATGACCCCTTTAAAGCTAAAAATTACTCTTACTCTCCCAGTTATTTAAGACAGCTTGAGAGGTCTCTTAATTGGTTAGGAGTTGCTAGTTGGGGCTTATGATGGCACTGAGGAGACAGAGATGTGCGCAAATCTTTCAGGAGAGGAAGAATGTTTTTGAAATTATTGACGACGAGCAGTTAAAGGAGAACTCCGGTCAATTTTAACATTGAGCTCATTTTTTTGTCAATTTGGAGTGCTGTCAATACAGAGAACAATGACAAAAATCGGTGTTGCCTACACCGTGTTATCCTCTTTTTAAAATTTGCACCCTGTTGACTTCAATGGGGCAATATTTAAACCTGCTTTTAGCCTCTTAACATCCTTGATGTGTCATTACAAGTGCACAGGTCATGTGAGTGATTCCTTCAGAGTGAACACGAGTGAATCTGACTGCACTAGATGTGAAAGAAATGGATAAAAATTATGTTATTTCAGCCAGCGCACATACCTGTATTTACATCCTGTTTTCGGTTTAAGTCCAAAGTAGTCGATTGTCGAGTTCACGCGCATAGGTTTAGTTACCTATGATCACGCACGTGAAATCGGCAATCGACTACTTTGGACTTCAGCCGGTAGTCGGTTTCCACCTGTGCAATTTCCTCACTACTAAATATTCCATGGTCAACTGTTATGCCTAGTTCACACTACACAACTTTAAACGTCGGCAGATCGCTGTGCTGTTTAGACTATATGACTTGCTCTGGAGTCTTGAAGTCGTTGTGGTGTTCACACCATGTGACATTACGTAAATGTTCTGCAACGGGGTTACACACTACACGAGCTGACAACAACTCTGTCACCCAACGACTCAAAACATGCGCAAGAAGTGGAATGGGAAATTCCAATGGCACATTGTCTATTTGAAAATGGACGGCGGGACAAAATTGGCGGTAAAAAAAAAAATATATATATATATATATATATATATATATAAATATCTATCTATATATATATATATATATATATATATATATATATATATATATACAGTGCTATGCATAAGTTTAGACACCCATAATAAAGTTGACTAAAAAGAGGAATAAAAAATCAACTTTTGGAAACTGAACTTAATGCCTTAATTAAAAAAATTAGGAAAAATCCAACCTTTAAGGACACCAATTTTCTTTGTGAATGAATAATGTATCGTAAATAAATAAATGTTCTTCCTTAAAATACAGGGTGCATAAGTTTGGACACCCCTATGTTAAATCCCCATAGAGGCAGGCAGATTTTTATTTTTAAGTATTTTTTTTTTTTTAGGATACTATGCATCCTGATAAAGTTCCCTTGGCCTTTGGAATTAAAATAGCCCCACATCATCACATAGCCTTCACCATACCTAGAGATTGGCATGGTTTTATTTCAGTTAGCCTAAAAGCTAGTTTGATTTGCATTGAGAGATAATCTTATGGAAAGTACCCCATGCCAATCTCTAGGTATGGTGAAGGCTATGTGATGATGTGGGGCTATTTTAATTCCAAAGGCCAAGGGAACTTTATCAGGATGCATAGTATCCTAAAAAAATAAAATCAAAAAAAATACTTAAAAATAAAAATCTGCCTGCCAGTTCAGTGGATGGGGATTATTAGGAGGCCATGATTGGCAGGGGCGATTGGAGGGAATGTGGCCAGGGCACCGGGGTTTCACCCCTACTCTTTACGAGAAGTGCCATGGATTTTTAATTACCACAGAAAGTCAGGACCTCGGTTTTATGTCTCATACGTCTCTGACCTCAACCCGATAGAAAACCTTTGGGATTTTTATGTCACCATTATGGAAAACGGTTTTTGCCTCATTTGGGTTCTTGACCCTTACATTTTTAACTTTAGATTTTGTTTGGCTGTTGTAACTAAGTTATAACAGCCAGATGAACAAATAGAAAAGGTGATCTGATGGTGTTGGTTATGTTTTGACAATCATCATTTGACCTGAATCCCTGAACTCATAATAATAATATTAGCTGAAAGAATCACCTTTCCTGTAGCTCAAACACTAGAGCGTTGGTGCTTGCAACGCCAGGCCATGGATTCGATTTCCAGGGAAAGCAAGAACTGATAAGAATGTTAATGTCTGCCAAATGCATAAACATGAATGTTAAAATTGGTCAAATAATTGCATAATAAATGTAAATACATTTCTGGCTAAGCATTTCATTTCTTTTCAGTTTAGCAATGATTATGTTGGTCAATGACAAACTAAGATGTTGAGTTGGTTATTCTGCCCATTACATTCACTTTATTGCCCTTACTGACAGTAAGTTACTGTTAAAATTAAATGTAGCCCTGGGTATAACAGATGCTTCTGGGTTATTTGTTGAAGGAACCTCCTGCTATTGCTATTAAATCGGAGCAACAGCATGTTTGTCTGCACGTTTATGATATTTATTCCTACAGGTTTTTTTTTCCAACTAAAAATAACTAGTTTAGGCTTCGTAGCCTTAAAACACTACACATAGTCTATGATAGTATTAATAATAACATCAAAAGCATAAATACAATGATAATTAACTGCATTAAAAATCTGATATTTTTTACTGTTAAATCAATTATTGTATGTAAATGGAATAATCTGTATTAGTTTGCTGCAGCAGGTGCACAACATATTTACATACGACATGAAAATGCGGCTCATAGATGTGCGTCAATACTGTTCACAACGACAAAACATCTATAAACATCAACATAATCTCACAAAAAAAAATCTCTTTCTGCTGGTTGTGTAAAACTGTGCTGAGATACAGACAGAAACCATTTCAGTTTGTTTTGTAATCTCATTCAATGTCAGTCATGTGTGCAGTGAAATATAATGTATTAGTGTAGTGGTTTATGGTCTTAAATATTATCATTGAGAGTTTTTGGTCACGTATCACCTAAGGCGAGTGTGAGAGTGTCAGATGATTCCTTCCTATATTACGGGGCACCAGCCAAGGAATTTCACCTTGACAATAAAAAACAATCATGGAAGATTGTTGAAAGGAATAGAATTATATAAATTATAGTAAGTTCATCATCTGATCAATCTGAAGGATTTAGTGAGATTCTGGCGAGCTTGTAGAGCCTCTGATTATCAACACAAGAATGACACAGTTTGCAATAAAGATTAATTTATTGACAAAGAGATATACAAGAGTAAATTATCACACTTACTAAATACTACTAAGAAAAAGTGACTAAACTACTAAGAAAATTAAATCAATAATCAAACAGAAACTACAAACAACTACACAAATGGGCGTTAACAATGAATGCCAAGTAGATGAGCAACGGATTGGATGAAGCAATGAATGGGTAATTAGAAGTCTATGGAGGAGTCAATTGTGGTCTTTCTAGATGCTGGTATGAGAAGCATACTATGAATACAGATGTATGTCTAATGTATCAATCTGCATATGATGACCCTAGATACAGTCTCTACACAAATAGCAATCTCATATAGCAACAACCTAATGCCAAGGCCTTTGGGAAGAGGTTTGGTTAGCTTATATTTACGTTCCACGTGGTCGGCTGATCAGTCCCTGTGATGGGCTACGTCTTCCACTGGTATCTTTCTGTTCGCAGTGGGAGTAAACTGGATCGCTTTCCAACAGTTGCAGAACCGCACTGAGTGCTGGATGTTCACTACTGGTCCATGTGTAATCCAGAGAACTGTAGGTCAGGCGGTGGTCGATCCGCAGGATCCTTTGCAGGCTAGAGGTTACAAAGGCAAGAGTCATGCAGCTCAGGTGTTGAATGCTGAAGTCCTCAACAGAAGTGGTTGAGCTGCTTGAAGGTCCGTGTGGGTGAAGGTTTACTTGCAAGAGTAAAACCTTGGTTGTGCTGTTATTCCTTCCCTCGTCAGGTCAGAAACTGGGAGCAAGGGTGTCTTCACTTGGGAAAGCTTTTATTCCATTCAGTTAGGGAGGCGATTACTAGGGAGGCAATTACGATTCCTCCCATCACTTCCCATCTTTCCACCCTGTGGAGCTTGTTGCATTGTCCCAAAATACACAGCTAAATGAAAACAGTGTCTTTAGAACCTTGGAAATGCTTTATTTCCTTTCCAAACCTTTCTCAAAGTACTTGTGGCAGTGTTCTGAACTCGTAGAGTCCAAACTTGATGTAAATTGAAAGTAAGTAAAAGTAAAAGTGAAAGCGAATGAGACTGATCTCTCTCTTTACTGACTTATAAGAGCCAAATCATCTCAAGAGAAGAAGAGAAGAAAAGCGTCCAGTTTCAAAGATCCATGAAAGTTTATGTTGTATTTGCATGGAAGAGTAGAAGTGGAAGATAAACTAGATGTTCTGTGATTTCAGAGCGAAAGCCTGAGCCACTTCTTCCCAGTGTGAACTCTCATGTGAATCTTCAGACTTGATTTACACGTGAAGTGTTTTTTACACTAAAGACAGGAGACAGATTTTTTGGCTTCTGTTTTTCCTTTCTTGTTCACGTCCATCACGTCTAAAAGAAAGATTAAATCATGTGTATTTCTCATGTTTCAAATGAGAAACAAACATGAAATGAAAAGTGAAGCTCAAAGTCAAGATCACTGATGAGTTCAATAGTCATTTTAATCCCATCAAATCTGGTCAACAACTGCTGTGCACGATTATGATCTATTTTAATGTCATGAAGATGATTTGTGTTATAAGTCACTAGTTTGGTAATGAAACGCTAGATGACGCAGGCTTGATGTGATCCGTAAGCAATCACATCATTTCCTACACGACGCAAGCTGATTGGCCTCTAAGCTATGCAAAAATGTAAGAATCTGTTGACAGACCATCTTTTCACACCAAACCAGTTTGACACAGAGCGCTTGCTGAGGCACAGAAGCTAGCGCGGTTCCAACCGGATGTGCTTTTATCCTTTCCTGGTCATGATGTCACCCGCCTGTGACGTTCACTCTCACCACTGGACTAATTGACACATGTGCTTCAGACACAATCACGCAGGGACTTCCCAAAGGGGCATCAATGCATCACGATTTCCCTCGAAAGGGAACTGAGACCTGATGTGAGATTTAAACATAGCCACTGCTCACATCCATATTGATAAATGCCCATTTTTTGCATGGAAACAACCGTGCGCCCAATTTTCGATTGTACGCTCGTTTTGTAAATGAGGGCCACTGTGTGAAAACATATACCAATCGTGCCAATTTCTATGGACTAAATGCATAAGAAAAATAAAGTTCACAATGGTGAGCTACAGCAGGAAAAGCACACAAGACAAACTAACTTCAAGATTTCAAATTTTGTTTCTCAGCACATAAAGATGAACTACTCACCGTGATCTCAGACTGTGTTGATGTGGTTTTTCCACTGCATGGATCTTCATGTGTCGCTTCAGGTGAGTTTTAATAGGGAAACTCTTTCCACACTGATCACACATGTGCGGTTTCTCTCCAGTGTGGAGCCTCTCATGTGGTTTCAGATGTTCTGACCGATTGAATCTCGTCACAATGTGAACACTTGTAAGGTTTTTCTCCGCTGTGGATTCTCTCATGTGTTTTCAGAGAAGTTGACTGACTGAATCCCTTGTCACAGTGTGAACACTTGTAAGGTTTTTCTCCAGTGTGGTTCATCTCATGTATTTTCAGACTTCTTGACTGACTGAATCTCTTGTCACAGTGTGAACACTTGTAAGGTTTTTCTCAAGTGTGAATTCTCTGGTGCAGTTTTAAAGGTGCCATTGCATGTATTATTTTATTATTTTAGAATGTTTCCTGGGGTGCCCTTATAATGTTAGTATGTTTTTTAGATCAAAATTTGTTATAATTTAGAAATAAAAGGCATTTGTCCTAGCCTGATTTTAGCCTTTGATTTGAACACTCTGTTTGAAGGGGCGTGTCTGTGTGAGACTTCAGTGTAAACGCCCACTGCTGTGATTGGCTGCTGTGAGACTTCAGTGTAAGCCTGTTGATCACGTGAATGAAGATCTTATCATTGCAATGCAGTTTCTGCACTCTCACTAATGATTTCACCAATGCAAATATGATGTACGTACAGGAAGAGCTTCGTTGTGCAGCGTAAAAGCGTCATTGATTTCATAATGAGTTTTGGCAAGTGTCCAGATAAACTCGCGCTGTGTGATTGACAACTTGGGCGATTGGAAAGGGATTGTTCTTTGATCGCTATCTGCATATTAATCACAGTTTAGGTAAGATTATTTTCATCCTACTAAGAGAAACGACGTGAAGTTGATCGTTTAGTCACTGGCTTGATTTACTGATGCATAAACAGTATTGAATGACTTTGAGAGAAAGATTATCTGTCTGAACTTGAACAATTACACATCAGACATTCACATAACCCACTGGTTCTTCAGAGGCTCGGATGAAGGAACTAAAAAAATACATTTGTGTTCATTTGTACATCCAAATACTGAGCAACTGCCATGCTTCGCTTGTTTGCAAGCCACGATGTCTCTCGAAGAAAAATGATTCGGATGATGCGCAGTTCCACCTGGCCTTGAACATGGGCTGGCATATGCAAATTTTTGGAGCCGTACATATTAATGATCCCGACTGTTGCGTCACAGTCGGTGTTATGTGGAGATTCGCCTATTTTTCAGGGGTGTTTTTCAAAAACGAGATTAAAATAAGAAGGAGAAAACAATGGTGTTTGAGACTCACTGTATGTCATGTCCATGTACTGAACTCTTGTTATCTAACTATGCCAAGATAAATTCAATTTCAAATTCTAGGGCACCTTTTTAAACAGTTTGCTGTAGTAAAAGTCTTCTCACACTCAAAGCACAAGTACTCTCTCACACCAGTATGTCTTTTCTGATGTCTTTGTAAATATAGCAGGAGTGAAAAACTCTTTCCACACACAGAACATGAATGCGGCTTCTCCTTCGTATGAACTGTCTGGTGTGTCTTCAGGGCTGATGAAATAGAAAATGTTTTGCCGCATTGATCACATGAGAACGGCTTCACTCCGGTATGGATCCTCATGTGAACATTAAGAGTATGTTTATGTGTGAAACTCGTTCCGCATTGATCACATGTGAACGGCTTCTCTCCAGTGTGTATTTTCATGTTTTTTAAGGTGTCCTGATTGTGTGAAACTCTTCCCACATTGATCACATGTGAACGGCCTCTCTCCAGTATGAATTCTCATGTGACACTCAAGATTTTGTTTGGCTGTGTAACTCTTTCCACACTGAGTGCAGGTGAAAGATTTATTGTCTCTTCTTTTCTTTAAAATTTTATTTTTTTGTCTTTGAGCGACTCAAATGTTTTTCTCCAGGTTTGACATGATGTTCCGCCTTCACTTCACTCAGTTCTTCACTCTCCTCGCTCTCTTCCATCAGGTCTGACATGAAAGAGAAAAAGACATTTCATTTTCAGTGCATCAAAACAATTCCAAGAAAAATATGAAGTGAAAGGACATAAATGTCAACCATGATGTAACAAAGTAGACAACTGCTATAAATATTACAATAATTTGTATGCCTTTTTATAAGGGTGTATTCACACCTGTCTTGTTTGGTTCGATTGAATTGAACTCAAGTTTGTTTCACCCATTGGTGCGGATCTTTTGGGCAGGTGTGAATACAGCAATCTCACTCGGGTGCGGGCCAAACAACCGTCCCGGCCGAAGAGGTGGTCTCGGCCCGGATCCAAACAAACTCTGGTACGGTTGTTTAAGGTGTGAACATGACCCGACCCAATTGCAGAAAGCACTACACTTTTTTGGACAGGCTCAGATTTTTACTATGTAATTTGGGGTGATGAAATGCCTATACATTAGGGGTCGCAGTTGGTCCATGATCCGTACGGACCAGCTGGCCCACGGTTCAGCACGCATGTGATTCGCGGATTAACTGCTAAGTTTAACCATCATAGAGTGAAAGTTTATTATTTGGATGGGTTTTTTCTTGCCAATTTACACAAACAATTTTAAATGCAGACAAAGAGGCGATAATCGGGACTCGCGTGTTATCTTCACCCTGAAGCGCACGCAGAGAGAGAGAGATGGAGAGAGAGAGAGGTGTGTTTCAGACAGCACTTGTACACCGAATTGACTCCTCTTTTGCGTTTCCTTGCCCTTGAACGGACACATGCACACACAATGATGTTAAAAAACGTGTCTAAATGCCCGTCTCTGCAAATATTCTCTTGGTTATGTCATAAGAGAACAAGTGAGAAAGAAAACGGATGTTTGTCGGGTTTTTTTTTTCAGTCCGTGCATTCTGTCTTAAAGTGACAGCAGACACCTAATAATCCTACTGTTGTCTGTGTTATTAATAAAACAACAAATTACAGTTTTAACAAAGATGAAACTATACTTAATTTCTGTACCTGAATATTACTGTTAGACTTTGTAGCTTTGTTTAGTAACTTTGCTTGTAATTTGTGTATTTGTCCTTATTTTATTACGGACTGTTCACCTGTTTTTAATAATGTTTAAACTTTTTCAGTTAGGCTAGTAGTGTTTTCATGTGGTGTCGAAGAACTTCTAGTGAGCTTTAAATAACAAATGAAAAGCAAAGTTACTTTGGCCTACAAAGTTACATTCCCCCATGTGATCATATTGTGCTCAGAAGTTTCTTCATATGTAAAGTGATCCACTGGAGGCAAGTTGTAAAGAGAACCCAAGTGCAGCTTTATTTCAATAACAATCAAAACAAAACAAAAGCATGACGTGGCACGAACTCAAAAACGGCTTAAATACACAGACTAATGACAAGACAAGGGACACCTGTGAACAATGAACAGACGATTAATCAATGACAAGACACATGGCAGGATCACATGACAAACAGGGAATCGCATGACAAACATGGAAACATGACATGAACAAACCCAAAACGTGACAGATCGGCTACCGACACCCAAACAAAAGAAAAAATGTTCAAGGAGGGTGGTGGAGCGGTGGAGCGGTGGCGGTCTTGGGGGAGGGATGGTGGCCAGGCCAGTGAAGGGGGATAGGACATGGGTCGTGGCATGGCGTGGGCAGGCTTTGCAGGCGGCCAGGGCGGACCTGGGCCTTGGCATGACGTGGGTGGACCTGGGCCGTGGCAAGGCGGCCAGGGCGGAGCAGGCTGTGCAGGAGGCCAGGGCGGACCTGACAGTTCAGGTGGCCAGGGTGGACTAGACAGTTCAGGGGACCATAGCGGTGCGGCCTCCATGGTCCTATCAAGGGACCCACTGCCCCCCCCCATAAAAAGTTCTCTAGGGCAGCAGGGTTATGGTTGGGAACAGGCACAGACACCGGCTCAGGAACAGACACTGTGGCAGTGGCCATCTTGTCCGAAGACACTGGCTCGGCGGCGGACGTCTTGTCCAGAGACACTGGCTTGGCGGCGGCAGACATGACGCGAACAGTCTCTGGATTGGCAGACGAAACGTGAACAGTCTCTGGCTCGGCAGACGTGACATGAACAGTCTTTGGCTCGGCAGATGTAACGTGAACAGTCTCTGGCTCGGCAGACGTGACGTGAACAGTCTTTGGCTCGGCAGACGTGACGTGAACAGTCTCTGGCTCGGCAGATGTGACGTGAACAGTCCTTGGCTCAGCAGACGTGATGTGAACAGTCTCTGGCTCGGCAGGCGTGACTTGAAGTGGCTCAGGCATGGTGTGAAGAGACTCAGGCTTAGATGGTACTTCTGGGTTGCGGGGTTCCTCATCCGCAAAACCCCCGTAAACGATGAGCCACTTAACAACAAGGCCTGGTCAATGTATTGGGCCAGGGACCAGTGGATTTTTCCCCCAGGAAGCTGGGAGCGAATGGGCTCATTTAGACGCACCCTAAATATGTCCTTGAGGGCCACATCATTAAAATCCAACTGGCAACACAGTCCACAAAATTCCTCCACATATTTTTCCAAGGGAAGATTCCCCTGGCGTAGGTTTAGGAGGGCAACTGCTGGGTTAATTGGTGGTCAAGTATTCTGTAAAATGATCCACTGGAGGCAAGTTGTAAAGAGAACCCAAGTGCAGATTTATTTCAATAACAAAATCAAAACATAAAACAAAAGCATGACGTGATATGAACTCAAAAACATGAAAATGACTCACAAACAGTGGTTACAGGAAACAATACTTGACCAAGACAACATGGCAAACATGAGGGCTTAAATACACAGACTAATGACAAGACAAGACTAATGACAAGGGACACCTGTGAACAATGAACAGATTAACCAATGACAAGACACATGGCAGGATCACATGACAAACAGGGAATCACATGACAGACATGGAAACATGACATGAACAAAACCAAAACGTGACATCATATTGCGTTAGTAGCTAATGATAACACCATCAAAAAAATTGCACTAAATTGCAGAAAAATGGAGCGCAACTGGAGGAAACCATAAATAGAGGTATTTCGCATTTCATGGAAGGAGAGCTCGATTACTTACAGAGAGGCTTTAAAAGCTGCTAGATCTGCTTATTTTTCAACCCTATTAGAAGAAAATAAACATAATCTTAGGTATTTATTTGAAACGGTGGCTAAACTAACGAAAAAGAAAGCTTCAAGCCCAGATGTTTCCAAGCAGCACAGCAATAATGACTTTATGAACTTCTTCACTTATAAGATTGATAATATCAGGGACAAAATAATAAATATGCAACCGTCTACTACAGTGTCGCATCAGGTAGTGCATTGTAGTCTCCCTGAGGAAAAATTTGATTCATTTATTGCTATAGGAGAGGAAGAATTTTGCAAACTCGTTAATTCATCTAAATCGACAACATGTATGTTAGACCCTATACCGACTAAGCTACTGAAAGAGATGCTTCCAGAGGTCATAGATCCTCTTCTTAATATCATTAATTTGTCTTTGTCTCTAGGATACGTACCAAAAAACTTTAAGCTGGCTATGATTAAACCACTTGTTAAAAAAACGCAACTTGATCATTCAAAATTAGTCAATTACAGGCCGATCTCGAATCTACCTTTTCTGTCAAAGATATTAGAAAAAGCAGTATCCTCACAACTGTGTTCCTTTCTTGGAAGAAATGATATCTGCGAGGATTTTCAGTCAGGATTTAGACCGTACCATAGTAGTGAGACTGCTCTCGTTAGAGTCACAAATGATTTGCTCTTCTCATCCGATCGTGGTTGTATCTCTCTATTAGTGTTACTCGATCTTAGTGCTGCATTTGACACCATTGACCACAACATTCTTTTAAATAGACTAGAAAACTGTGTTGGCATTAGTGGAATTGTATCAGCATGATTTAAATCATACTTATCTGACTGTTATCAGTTTGTAGCAGTAAATGTATTGATGTCTTATCAATCACAAGTTCAGTATGGCGTACCACAAGGCTCAGTACTAGGACCGTTGCTGTTCACTCTGTACATGCTACCATTAGGAGATATCATTAGGAAACATGGAATTAGCTTCCACTGTTATGCCGACGATACTCAGCTCTATATTTCTTCAAAACCTAAAAAAACTTACCAATTCACAAAATTAACGGAATGCATAGCTGATATAAAAAATTGGATGACTCGAATTTCCTACTACTTAATTCTGAAAAAACAGAGATTCTAATTATTGGACAAAAAACTTCCTCACGTAATAACCTAGAATACTGTCTAACACTTGATGGCTGCTCTGTCAAGTCTTCGTCGTCAGTTAGGAACCTGGGTGTGCTCTTTGATACCAATCTTTCATTTGAAAGTCACGTGTCTAGTATCTGTAAAACCACATTTTTCCATCTTAAAAATATATCTAAATTACGCTATATGCTCTCATTGACAAATGCGGAACAATTAGTTCATGCGTTCATGACATCAAGGCTAGATTATTGTAATGCTCTACTGGGTGGTTGCCCTGCACGCTTAATAAACAAACTACAGCTAGTTCAAAACGCAGCATCTCGAGTCCTTACCAGAACCAGGAAGTATGACCATATTAGCCCGGTTCTGTCAACACTGCTAGATTAAAGACACATCTTTTTTTACCTAGCATTCACATAATACATTATAGACTTCTATAATTTAATGTTAGGCTGCATAGATTAGGTCAGCTGGAACCGGAAACACTTCCCATAAATCCTGATGTACTCGTTACATCATAAGAAGAATGGCATCTACGCTAATTTTAGTGTCTTTGTTTATCCCGAGGTTTTCCCGCAGCCTGCCGGATCCAGGCCGTATCCAGATCTGACGATGGACCTTCGCCTGGACCCGATGACACGCAGTGCTGAAGTGCTAACTAGTCTCTCCCTATGGAGGATCCCTTTCCCACTCTACAGATAAAGCGTTGTCGTAAAAAAATTCAATTTGAATACCTACCCCGAAGTGATAAAATAAAATAAAATTCTGTATCAAAATTTATAAGGAAAGACCAGTACTTTGTTTAGGCTTGGTTTGTAGGGAATTACAACCCTGCACACATATATTCAAACGCACATAACTATAGAACCAATTCTTAATGCTCATGTGAACGCCATCAGCATTTATCACAGGTTCGCGTTTAAAGTCTGTGTAGAGAGAATGGTGTCATCTTAGCGGCCCCTAATTTAATAACAAATGATCGTTGCGACGGAAGCGAATCAATGAACAATAACTTTAGCTTAAATCAGGGTTTCTCAAACTCGGTCCTGGAGGGCCACTGTCCTGCACAGTTTAGCTCCAACCCTGATCAAACACACCTAGCTGTGAGTTTCTAGTGATCCTGAAGACATTGATTAGCTTGCTCAGGTGTGTTTGATCAGGGTTGGAGCTAAACTTTGCAGGACAGTGGCCCTCCAGGACCGAGTTTGAGAAATCCTGCCTTAAATTATACGTTTATCTCTGTAAAGCTGCTTTGAAACAATCTACATTGTTAAAAGGGCTATGTAAATGAAGATGACTTGACTTGACACTACGAAAGATCTCCATGATAAGCCTGTTTTTGCAATTCCTGCTTTTCCCTGCTTGAGCATTTCTGTCCAATGAATGTGTGGCATGATAAGATAATCCCATTTGTCCGCATTATAGTAAATTATGTGACGTGACTAATCTGCGCTCGCATTAAAGCTTGAGCTTTTGTTTGTAGTAGGATTAATTGGTTGTTGCTTCTTCCTCTTTTTTGTCCTCTTTCGCCTTTTCTACTTTTGAATAATTTTTTTTTCTGTTTTGAACTGTTTTCTTTGGTAAATATGTTGATTTATTTTGTACATAGTCGATTCATTTGAATTTAATTGTGCATCTGTATTTAACACTGTGTGCTGTGACTGATCACTTCACTGGGGCCCTTGTGCTGTGAGCATTCATTGTGTGTGTGTGTGTGTGTGTGTGTGTGTGTGTGTGTGTGTGTGTGTGAGGGTAATGTAGGTATCTTTTGCGAGGGTGCCTCTTAATAGAGGCCACAGTTTCCTTTACTTTTTTCATTATATTTGAATGTTTGGGGCTTGTCTCCTTTTTGTGCCTTAGGTTTTTTATAAATTATGATAAACTTTTTTAATTTTGCATAAATACCTGTGTCTCCATTTCTTACTGTCTTTAGAGGGGAACCTGTGCGGGGACTACAATCTCTGGGTGAAATTCCCAGGGTGGCGTAGTCTAAGATTTGTAATTTAATTGTAATGTAATTTGTAATTGTAATGTGATGATCATAATCTAAATCAGAGAATATCATAGGTTAGAGCGCTTGGCGTGTGGATGATTTATTTTTAACAGCAGATTCAGGTGAAGTTAGAGCTGATCTGCACATCTAGCGCATGAGCTTTAGACCACCGTTAAAGTTCAGGTACAAGTCAATATACAGACTTTTGGACACCGAACATGGGTTGGAGCTCTTCATTTTGAACTCTCAAAAAGCACCAGATTGATAAAATTTACAAAATGGTCTTAGAGGAACCAATGTCCACCCACCACAGTCTCACAAAATCCTGTGGGAAACACTGTATACTGCAGCAAAATAAGTCTATATTAAAAAAAGGACGAATCTTGGCTATATTTCTCAGATGATAAAAACAAGTTTTTGTCACTTGATTAATACGAGACTTAAAATTCAGGTCACAGTCCAAAATGATGCCTAGGCTCTTTACTTCTTTCTTAGATTGTAGGGCTAAGGGACCCAATCCAGCTTCTAAGGGACCCAATATAAGAATACAGCTGTTCTGCGGAAGAACAGAGCATAACACGTGATGGTGCAGTTAACCCACAGGAACAGACACATTTCATGCTGAGCATGTTTACACACACACACACACACACACACACACACACACATTTAATTTTAATTTTGTGTTGAAAATAAAGTAATGTAAAAAGTAAAGTAAATAAAATAATGTTAAATTACTAAATAATGTCTGTGTGATTTTTATTTTTTATTTATTGGAACAGAACTGTGTTGTCTAATCCATGCAAAATACCAAAAATTAATACCATCTATATTAGAGCACGTGGCATTGCACAAGATTTTGGAAATCGTGCTTAATATTTTCTAAACCAGTATTTATTTTCAGTTGAATTTTCTGATTGCCGTTGATAAACTGTCAAATCAAATATTAGGTGTGGGAGAGCGGGGTATTCTCATCACTTGATAAACTTAAGGTTGAGCCACTGTAGTCTGTTGGACTATTTTAACGATGCATGCGGTGATGTGGTTTCTCCACTGCATGGATATTCATGTTTCGCTTCAGGTTAGCTTTAATAGAGAAACTCTTTCCACACTGATCACACGTGTGCGGCTTCTCTCCAGTGTGGATCCTCTCATGTGATTTCAGAGATGATGACAGACTGAATCTCTTGTCACAGTGTGAACACTTGTAAGGTTTTTCTCCAGTGTGGATCCTCTCATGTGTTTTCAGACCTGTTAAGTGTTTGAATCTCTTGTCACAGTGTGAACACTTGTAATGTTTTTCTCCAGTGTGAATTCTCTCATGTGTTTTCAGATTTGCTGACTGACTGAATCTCTTGTCACAATGTGAACACTTGTAATGTTTTTCTCCAGTGTGAATTCTCTGGTGGAGTTCTAAATTGTACGCTGTAGTAAAAGTCTTCTCACACTCAAAGCACATGTACTCTCTCACACCAGTGTGTATTTTCTCATGTCTATGTAAATTAGGCAGCTGTGAAAAACTCTTTCCACACACCGAACATGAATGCGGCTTCTCCTTCGTATGAACTGTCAGGTGTGTCTTCAGGTGTGATGTACAAAGAAATGTTTTGCCGCACTGATCACATGTGTACGGCTTCTCTCCGGTGTGGGTCCTCATGTGAAGATTAAGTTGTGATAATTGACTGAAACTCTTCCCGCACCGATCACATGTGAACGGCTTCTCTCCGGTGTGGATTCTCAGGTGTTGATTAAGACTATGTTTGGTTGTGAAGCTATTTCCACACTGAGTGCAGGTGAAAGATTTCTTGGCTCTTCTTTTCTTTGAAAATGTCTGTTTAGTCTTTGAGCGACTCAAAGGTTTATCTCCAGGTTTGACATGATGTTCCTCCACCACTTCACTCAGTTCTTCACTCTCCTCCTTCACTTCACTCAGTTCTTCACTCTCCTCCTTCACTTCACTCAGTTCTTCTCTCTCCTCCTTCACTTCACTCAGTTCTTCACTCTCCTCCTTCACTTCACTCAGTTCTTCTCTCTCCTCCTTCACTTCACTCAGTTCTTCACTCTCCTCCTTCACTTCACTCAGTTCTTCTCTCTCCTCCTTCACTTCACTCAGTTCTTCTCTCTCCTCCTTCACTTCACTCAGTTCTTCACTCTCCTCCTTCACTTCACTCAGTTCTTCACTCTCCTCCTTCACTTCACTCAGTTCTTCACACTCCTCCTTCACTTCACTCAGTTCTTCACTCTCCTCCTTCACTTCACTCAGTTCTTCACTCTCCTCCTTCACTTCTATCAGTTCTTCACTCTCCTCCTCCACTTCACTCAGTTCTTCACTCTCCTCCTTCACTTCACTCAGTTCTTCACTCTCCTCCTTCACTTCACTCAGTTCTTCACTCTCCTCCTTCACTTCACTCAGTTCTTCTCTCTCCTCCTTCACTTCACTCAGTTCTTCACTCTCCTCCTTCACTTCACTCAGTTCTTCACTCTCCTCCTTCACTTCCATCAGGTCTGAAAGAAAAAGAAAAAAAATATTACATTTAATTTTCAGTACATCAAAATAATTCAAAGAGAGAAATATAAAGTGAAAGGACATGAAAGTGAACCCTGCTGTAATAGTAGAAAGTAGACAACTGCTATAAAATATTATGATAATTTGATGCCTTTTTATAAATTATATGTCCTTGAAACTTTCCATGAATGCGGTAAATTTACCTCAATAAATTATTATTTTTAAAACATTATAGGCACAAATCCATTGTTTCTTTAGCAAGAACTATTACTTGATCAATGACACAATTATCTAACATGATATTAACATTAAAATATACAATACTGCCATTTTTGACACCATCTTTGAGAATGATATTTATTTGACTAAAACATTTTAATTATTAATGGCCGTTCACACTAGACTTTTCCTTGCACTGACTTCCATTCATGCGCATGTGAAAGTGGGACACCAGAAACACAAGCTCAAGTGAATAACCCTGTGAGAAATAACACAAGCGTTTACAGGGTTTCTGCAGGGTTTGGTCAGTCAAATTTAAGACTTTTTAAGACCTTTTTATGACCATTATGATTAAAATTTATGACCTACACGAATTACGAAAAATTCATTCAAATTCCTTACAAAAGTTTTTTTTTAATTGACTTTCATTGAAAGTAACAAGATGTATTATTTAAATGCCTAAAGACAGCCTTGAATATATTAATAGACAGCAATATTCTTGATACTGATTATTTGCAACGGGCTTGAGCCAACTACTAAACACACCAGACTTTAAAGGCAGACTGTTGCTTCTAAGTGAAAGTTGTAGAAACCAGAGCGTTAACTTTACTCTTTATTGTCAGAAAATATCATGACAAACACTTGCTAAAACAGGTGAACATTTCACAAATCTGAGGTAGAACATTCAAATATTTGTCATTTGTCCTTAACAAAATAAATCTCTTTATTGGGAAAATAATTACTTAGTTTCTGCATGTGCTAATAGGGGTCAAATCTTGAAACAGGTTTGTGTTGCCTAACTTTGATGGCACGTATCTTCAGGAAATGTATGAAAAACAGTAGCCTAAATACATTATTAAATGCTGTAAATATTCCATTAGTCCTTTAATACATTATCAGCACTAATAATATAATAAAATTCAATATGTATATCCCACATGGTGCAGTTAATATAACTAGGCTAATGTTACAGTAAATCCATGGTAAATGATGGGAGATTGTAGACGGAAAAGCCTTCTGACTGTATCGTTGTGCAGAGTTTCTCCTGTTGGTCAGCGCGGTTTCATCTAAATCTTTAAACTGGTTTAAATCACTGAGACAGTGTGTTCTTCGCTGAATTCAAGCGCTTCTCACTGGATCTTGTGACTGAGACCGGTCAGAGTAAACGCATCAGTTCTATTGAGCTCGCGCTGCGCTGCCGTTTGGACTTGGAGCCGAGCGGGTAAATGGTCCGTGTGGCGCGCGGTTCAAATGAGGCTTTTGGCGCATTTAACCTGTGCATTTAACATTATGCCGCCAGCGCATTTTCAGGGGGAAAAGGCAATGGTAGAACCAACGAATGAACGAGCATATCAATTTAAGACGTGGCTAAATGAAATTTATGACCTTATATGGAAAATCCGGACATTTTTATGACTTTTTATGGCCTAAAATTCTAATTATTAAATTTAAGACGTTTTATGACTTTTTATGACTCCGCGGAAACCTTGGTTTAGCATTCAAGTGGAGTGGATTGTTTATTTTTACATTTTGAATTATTATTATTTGTTATATGTTGAACTTGTGTTTGTAAAAAGCTGTCACAGAATGTGACGTCATTTCATGGCCGTTGCAGCTTCAAACATCACAAGCTCAAAGTGTAGAGTGGCCATAACTTTAACTGGCTTTATCTATTTTATTAGCATTATCTTTGTCCTACATGTTTCACTCAACCCTGTTACTCAAGAAAAAAATAGGCTTGATGAGCAAAATCTGCGCAGAACCGATCGCCGGTAATCAGCGCGAGATGCATTCTGGTTATAAATGTGTCCGAGTGCGGTCCGCCTTGCTCTGATGTCATGCTGACTTCACGTGGGTCTGAAACTCTCGCGAGCGCAAGTCGGCTGTGTTATCCTCTTTTTAAAATTTGCACCCTGTTGACTTAAATGGGGCAAGTTTTAAACCTGATTTTAGCCTCTTAACATCCTTGATGTGTCATTACAAGTGCACAGGTCATGTGAGTGATTCCTTCAGAGTGAACACGGTGAATCTGACTGCAGTAGATGTGAAAAATATGGATAAAAATGATGTTAATTCGGCCAGTGCACGTACCTGTATTTATTTCCTGTTTTCGGTCAAAGTCCACAGTAGTCGATTGTCGAGTTCTCCAATGTTGCTTAGTTACCTATGACTCGACAATCGACTACTGTGGACTTCGACCGAAAACAGGAAATAAATACAGGTACGTGCACTGGCTGAATTAACATCATTTTTATCCATATCTTGCACATCTACTGCAGTCAGATTCACCGTGTTCACTCTGAAGGAATCACTCACATGGCTGGACACTTGTAATGACACATCAAGGATGTTAAGAGGCTAAAAGCAGGTTTAAAACTTGCCCCATTAAAGTCAACAGGGTGCAAATTTTAAAAAGAGGATAACACAGTGTAGGCAACACCAATTTGTGTCGTTGTTCTCTGTACTGACAGCACTCCAAATTTACAAAAAAATGAGCTCAATGTTAAAATTAACCGGAGTTCTCCTTTAATGTCACAAAGTTTCTTCCTGGTTTCCACGTCAGCGCTGTTTGATGCGTTAATAACGGAGAAATGTGAATGTTTCTCACTAACGTTAGATCTCGCAGCGATGTTATTTCTTCTGTGGCGAATTCAAATGCTTTCTTTACTGGATCTCTTATTAGCGCTGTGTAGTAACGGTGTCGCATGATCACGATCGGCTCGCGCTGCACTGGTCCAAACTGATAAATGGTCCTTCAACCACACAATAACGAGCAGTTTTGTTCCGCTTGCATTACGTTTGCCATTTGATGTTGGACAATGTTGTGGTCGCGCCGGCGTCTCTAACGCCGGTTGCAGGCCGGTGACACACTGGCTGCGTGGCGTGAGCGTGGCGTTTCTGTTGCGTGTCAGCTGTGTGGCGTTTTCCATGTCTTTGCACACCAGAAGCTGTCTGACGCGGCGCTGCTGCTGCTAGGTGACATATAAGCCTCATTGGTGATATATTTGATATATGGGGAGAGAGTTGTGGAAGGCCTATACTTCATGTTGAACATAAATATATAGCAGCTAAGACAAGGTCGGCAGTGTTGATGGCAAAACAGATTATAGAATATTTCGTTCTGTATTGACAGGTGCAATATTTGAAAATCGATAATATTTTTTTAAATTACATTTATATTTGCATTTATGTCAAACCCTAGACACTTTTAAACATCAAAATAACATTTATTAATATGTATTCGTGTCAAAATGACATATAAACATCTTTTCCTATTCTATTTTGCCTAGAAACGCTTCCAACACGCTTGCGCGTGAAAAATAGGCGTCAGTTCTATTTCTAGAATGCACGTGTTTTCACACAGGCAGTGTGCAAGCTCTAACCTGTTAACATGGGAGCCGAAATAAAACCGGACACGCCACGCAGCTGAGACGCTCACGCCACGCATCCAGTGTGTCACCGGCCTCACCCCTCATTTACCCCTAATTTCCACCAACTGCGGAACGGCTGCGAATCCGCTCCGGAACGGCGGCGGAGTCAATAGGTTTCCATTAAAGTCAATGTGTGTATTTTCACTGACTGCGGAATGGCTGCGTTCCGACTCCGGCGATCCGCAGCACTCCGGAGCAGATACACAGAGCTTCTATTTTTGCCGGATGCCGGAGAGCTCCGCAGCAATTCAGCACTTATATCGCGCGATCATACATGAATTCGCGAGATCTCGTGGGTCCTCGTGCTTTCAGCTGTCAGTCATGGCCGCAGCCGTTCCGCAACAAATCCGGACCTGGTGGGTATTGAAGGACGACGTTCCGCAGTTGGTGGAAATGAGGGGTTACACTGCACACGTCTGCGGCGCATTACGGCTGCGACACGGCTACCGGAGCTGATCGCGCCCATTCTAGTCAATGCTTGTGTTTACACTGGCCGCAACGCGTTTCAGAAGCTTCCCAGAAGCGGCTCTGTGCCGATTCGCTAAATAGAGGCACCTAGTCTATTTTTGACGGACGCGTGTCCAAGAAATACGCACCGGAAATACAAAATAAGAGTAAAAAAAAAACCTGTCAATTTCAAAATAAACACCCTGTTCAGACTCCCAAACGTATTGCACGTATATTGGCCAACTTACCCATTGTACTACAAACCCCAAAATCAGAAAAACAAGTCGGACAGGCAAATCACGTGGTCTCACGCATCCAGTCGCTCCGCTTCTGATATGCTCTCGGTGTGAGTTGGCACCGCGTGGAGGACGGAATAAAACCTTGTTGCAGCCGTAATGCGCCGCAGACGTGTGCAGTGTAAATGAGGGGTCACACCGCAAGCATCAGCGGCACGTGAACAGCGCATATTTTTTCCGGCGTCCATATTAACCAATGAGTGCATTCACACCGGGAGCAGGAGCAGCGCGTGAGCGTCCAGCAGGAGCATCGCGTGAACAGCAGTGCACTGGGGGTTTCGGCACCGAGTCTATTTTTGCTGCGCCGCTTACGCTGAATTAAAGTGACAATGGATTGATCATGGCCAAAATACACCAGTTTTATCCAAAAAGCACATTGATGATATCTATTGTGTTTTAAACAGTCAATCAAATGACAAACAGCAATTTAAAAAGAAAACAAATGTCCAAAAACAAACTTGTTGCCAGAACAATAAAAACAAAGATGAACCAAGATATATAAATTAATTTTTTAATAAAATAAGCTTCTTGACAAGTCTTTTCTCTTAAATGTATTTGAAAACGAAATAAAGCAATGCCAACTTATCCATTATAGAGTACTCAGTCTGTACACACGCCGCGGTTCAGCACGCAGCGGTTTATACACTGCTCAAAAAAATAAAGGGAACACTTGTTAATCAGAGAATAGCATCAAGTCAGTTAAACTCCTGGGATATTGATCTGGTCAGTTAAGTAACAGAGGGGGTTGGTAATCAGATTCAGCTGCTTTAGTGTTAATGAAATTAACAGCAGGTGCACTAGATGGGCAACAGTAAGACAACCCCCAAAACAGGAATGGTTTTACAGGTGGAGGCCGTGCCGTGTTATAATGGTGAATGATGTTGCGCATCAAAAATGTGTGTCCTGATGGCGTGAGCATGTTCAGGAAATAATAATCACACGCCCACTGTTATTGGCGTGCTGTATAGGCCACCTAAGCCGTCAAAGTATTTTAACCATGAACTTTCAACTATTTTAACAACAATTAATGAAATGTCTCCTCACATCATTCTGATGGGGGATTTTAATATCCACTTCGACCACACTGAAAAATCATCTACAAAGGACTGTCTACAAATCTACAAACTCTGGACTGTTTTGGGATGACCCAATATGGGACATAATTCATTCAAAGGGACATACACTTGACTTAGTTTGTTGTGCAGGCATTACTCCATCTAATATTCACTCGTCAGAATTGCCGGTTTCTGATCACAAGGTTGTCTTGTTCAACGCTACCTTGTCACTCAGAAAATTAAAAGTGAATAGGATAATGTCATACCGTAACATCAGACATATAAAGAATGAAGATTTCATGGAATTAATTACCTCATACCCAAGCCCTCCTGCTATTTCTATGCCCTCAGACTTAGTAGGCCGCTTATCTACAGCACTTGATGCGCTAGCCCCTATAAAAACTGTTTATTTTGCCCATACTGCTCCATGGTACACACCTGAGCTACGTCAGCTCAAGGCTAAAGGGCGACGTCTTGAGAGGCTAAGCAACAAGACAGGACTTACAGTTCACAAACAAATGTACACTGAACATGTTCTCCACTATAAAAACATGCTGAATACAGCTAAGAATATCTACTACGCGAATAGCATCAATGCGGGTGAAGGGAATACAAGGAAACTTTTCTCCACAGTGAAAAGGCTACTGAAACCTCCAGATTCAAACACCAACAACATCTCTGATGATTACTGCTCTGCTTTTCTTAAGTTTTTTTATTCAAAAATCTCCAAAATCCACCAACAACTGGCTGTGGCGAACATCACACAGGCTGCACTGCCAGCAGCATTTGTGATAAATCTAGCTCCACCCGCTGTTTTCAGTAACTTCAGTCTTCCAACTGAGGAGTCTATCTTTGAGCTCATCACCAAATATAACTCTACATGCCACCTGGACCCCATCCCCACCTCCCTTGTTAAGACCTGTCTACCTGCCTTAACACCACTGATAACCTCCATTATCAAATCATCTTTGTCAACTGGCATAGTCCCTGCATCACTAAAAGCTGTGGTAGTCAGACCCACATTGAAAAAAACAGGACTGGACTGTAACAACCTTAATAATTATCGTCCCATATCAAACCTGCCCTTCATTTCCAAAATACTCGAGAGAGTGGTTGCAATCCAACTCCAGACTTACCTTCATGATAATAATCTTCTTGAACAATTTCAATCTGGATTCCGTTCACGCCACAGTACCGAGACAGCCCTTGTCAAGATCACGAATGATCTTCTCCGTGCAGCTGATGCTGGCCTAATATCTATTCTCATCCTCCTAGACCTCAGTGCCGCCTTCGAAACAATATCCCACCAACTGTTGCTTGAGCAGCTTGAAAGTATAGGAGTCTGTGGAACAGCCCTTAAGTGGTTTTCGCACTACCTGACAGCCCGGACATATTTTGTCAAAATTGAAGACCACCAGTCAGAGAGGTTTACTGGCATTTTTACTGGCAGGATTACTGGCAACCCCAGACATCAGACTCTCCACAATGGGAGCAAGGGCCTTCTCCCATGCTGCACCAAAACTCTGGAACTCTCTTCCCCCTCATATTCGTGCCATAGACTCCATTTCACAGTTCAAAACCACTCTCAAAACTTGTTTTTGTTTTTGTAAGGTGACCTTGGGTGGTCTGAAAGGACTAAAAATTAAATGTATTATTATTATTATTAATAATAATTGTTTTTGCGCATTGCAGCAAAGAGATGCTCTGCGGTTTGAGTATTTACCCATCCACAAAGTTCTGGGACTACCTTTGTGTTGAATTCATGGAATCTGTCATACAAAGCATAATGCTCTGGGGCCAGTTGTTCAAAAGTAATCTGATCGGATTTTGGTTATCGGATTGGATCAAATCTTGAAAATGGGTTGTTCAAAAGGGAAAGATCTGAATCTGAAATCAGATTAGAATCACGGAATCCAATCCTAGTTTTAATCTGGATCAAACCTTCAGTTGGTGTTGTTCAAAACTTGTCACTAGGATTTGGATAACTTTGATCCAAAAAAAATAAAAAAACAGGATTATCCTGATCCCAACAGGTGGTAGGATTTCAACGTGGATTCCAGGAAGAAGAAAATGTAGTAAAACTTCAAAATTGGTCAAAAATACAACATTTGCTTTTGATTAGCTTAACTGTTAAAGTAATACATTAGAAGTAGTGTAAACTTCACACACAAGGCTGAGAGGGTTAGCTCTGGAATTCAAAGTAAATCATTCACCAGGCCGAACTTCATTGGAGCAAAACTTAAAGTTCTTTATTTGTCATAAAGCAGGGTAAAGGGGAGAAAACTTGAACTTAGGTACTTCTTCTTTCTCAGGTTGCTCCTTTTTGCATCAATTTACTTCTGGAAAAGAGGCAGAAGAGGTGTACGATTAGTTAAGGCGATTCACTTTACTCACGCCGTCAATTAAGCCTCTATCTTCAAGAGGGTAGTTGGGCTGGCTGGGCTTGAATGCATCCAACACTGTGTCTGTCCTCTTCCCCTCCTTCCCCCTACTGTGGCTTCTTTGTTCACTTTTATGTGATTACTAATTGGGCCCAACAGCCTGCAGCTGAGGCTGCCTGTCAGAGGGGAATGCTGCACACCTGTGTTAGAGCTGTCCTTGGTCCTGAACACCACTGTTTCACCCAGACCTTGTGCCCTCTTGATGGTGCTCTCCATGGTGCTGCAGGTGACTGTGCTGCATTGTGATGGACTGTTTCCTTCTGGCCACCACAGTAGACATTAGGCTACATAATTAAGCCTTTCGGTAGCCTACTGTAAAGTAAAAAAGAGATTTTGGCGCCATTAAATAATCCCCAAACAACTGTAAAAATCAAACAAAAATATTATATTTAATTCAAAGTGTTTTATCACTGTTTTATCACAATCATAAGAGATGAACCAGTCAAAAGATCTTTGCAAGCGAACACAACGTTTTTTTGGTGAACGCTATACGAAACTTTTCTGAGAGAACGCAAAAGCATTGAAATATTTTTTTTTCCCTATCTCATATTTTTTTACATCACCATTTCCCTTTGGGGCTTCCGTAGATCACCAGTAATCCAGATTTGGTAATCGGAAAAAGTTTACATCCAGATCAGGGTGATCCAATCCAATTTTGCTTTGAAAAACCGGCACAAAAGTACGATGGATTACCTGATCCTGGATAGCAAAACATGGGATTTCCAAATCCAGATCATTCTGATCCAGATTAAACTTTTTGAACAACTGGCCCCTTATGATCCAGTCAAAGGATGGCAGTTGGTATCCTCCTCCTCTTCCTCCTTATTTTTCAACCATGGTAGATTAACTTTGAGCTTGCCTTCTTTTGCTAGCTGGATATTGGCTGTAGTTGGTTCAGCAAGTCTCCCTTCATGGGGACTGAAAGGTAGAGAATCTGCTTCACGAAGATTAACGTGTGCTGCAAGTCCTCTAGCAAAGTCGTATATTACAACATTAGGAAAGTGCTTCCAACTCAGCAGCGAGTCCGCAAAGTCTCTGGGAGACTCTGCTCTTATGTTGAATTTGATGGAATAGACTACTCCACAAGGACATGTAATGACTGCCCAGCCACCTAAGAGTAAAGTACAGTTTAGAAAATGACAAAATCATTACAATGGTTACTTAAACAAAAAACTACAAGTAACACTTCAACTATTAACTTAGTTTTTCATAATTTAGTTTAGTTTTTCACTAGGTTTTCATAATTTCTTCATACCATACTCGTAAGTTTTGAGTCAATCTACCTACTTTTACCAACAATTTGTCAGTGGGTTGACTCAGAGACTAGTTTAAACAGTATTAATTAACCCATGAATCAATTGCAAGTAGTTTCTTACAGCAAATGAAATTTTGCATCTTCCAATGAAAGCATTATTGCTGAAAATGAAATGTCCATCAACATAAATTTTAAACTCCTGGGACATTATTTATTATTAGTTTTTAATCAAAGCTACAAATGTATGTATTATTAAAATATATTATTATTATATACATAGATATTTAAGTGATAAGAGTCAGGCAATTTACCAGAAGCACCCCAAATCTGCTGGAAGATTTTGTCGTACGCTGAGCGGTTTTGCATCTCCGTCCGCAAACATAACACAAGATCCATCCTTGATCCCTTTGTGTCCAATCCACATTCTTTGCACAGCTTCCTCACTGCATCAACCTAAACATATGACAAACTTTGGTTAAAACCAAAATTGTTGCAAAACATAATTAGACGTTGTAAATTTGTTCTTACCTTAAGATTAAAGAGCTCATCACCTAACCTTTCCTCTGTGACGTCAAGATCTGGAACATCACAGGACATTGTTTTTTGTAGTTTTGCATGCTCAGAGTTTAGAACAATGTCTGAATTCTGGGTATTAGGTCCAATCCAAGGAGCCCAGCAATCATAACTGGGACAAACTACAAAAGGATTTTTCCTGCCACCTTAAGAGAAATACAGAGTGTACAAGTACATTAAAGAATTTCTCTAGTTACACAAACCTAAATAATATTACACATTAAATAACTTACTTGAAAGAAATCCCCGGCCAATCATCTCCATCGTTACGGATTCCCAAAGTCAAGTCAAGTCAAGTCATCTTCATTTATATAGCGCTTTTAACAATTTAGATTGTTTCAAAGCAGCTTTACAGAGATAAACGTATAATTTAAGGTAAGATTGTTTTGGCTTTATAGCGGTTCTTTAATAAAGTTATTTTCCAGCTAAAGTTAGTTTTGATTGATTCGCTTCCGTCGCAACGATCATTTGTTATTAAATTAGGGGCCGCCAAGACGACACCATTCTCTCTACACAGACTTTAAACGCGAACCTGTGATAAACGCTGATGGCGTTCACGTGCGCATTAAGAATTGGTTTTATAGTTATGTGCGTTTGAATATATGTGCGCAGGGTTGTAATTCCCTACTACAGTTGAATCAGATCGAATGCATTAATATTATGAACAGCAGCTATGCTAATTATTTCCCATCTGCTTTTCTGTTTTTATCTCGGGACGCTAGAGTTTGTCAGCTCCAGTTTTTATCCAGCCTTTAAAACAATTTCTGGTTTGAAACAATATGTATTGTGAAAAGCGCTATACAAATAAATTTGAATTGAATTGAACTAAAACAAACTCTTTGAAATGTATATATGATAATGAATATCAAGGGTGAAACGGTTAATAATGTAGACAGAAAGCAACCTCATTCAATGTCAGTCATGTGTGCAGTGAAATATAATTTATTAGGCATTTAAAAGCTCTATTGAGAAAATGAAAAGTTCAAAAAGAAGGCTTTCAGAACTAAAATTATTCCTGATTCAAGCAGAATCAGCAGAAAATAAAAAAGGACAATAACAATGATATGTTGATAAAACGACTAAAGAGTTTAATCAATAATTACATGAAGCAAATACAAACATTAGAATTGAAAGTGAATGAGACAGATCTCTCTCTTTACTGACTTATAAGAGCCAAAGCATCTCAAGAGAAGTAGAGAAGTGTCCAGTTTCAAAGATA
This sequence comes from Abramis brama, assembly GCF_963993115.1. Classification (NCBI taxonomy): domain Eukaryota; kingdom Metazoa; phylum Chordata; class Actinopteri; order Cypriniformes; family Leuciscidae; genus Abramis; species Abramis brama. The sequence continues at coordinate 65,098,931 of NC_139963.1, read as the reverse complement.
CATGAAAGTATATCTTGAGTTTGCATGGAAGAGTAGAAGTGGAAGAGAAACTAGATGTTCTGATGAAAAACAATGAAGAAATAGTTAAAAATTAAAATCAGATTCATGTCTCTCTTAAAAGTAATATGGCCTCTTCTTCAGCTCCTGAACTTTGCCTTCAAAATGTTTTTTTTTCCAGTGTGAATTTTCTGGTGCTCTTTAAGTTCATCTTCTGTAGTAAAGGACTTCAGCACTGAAACACACACCGCCGTGTCTTTTCTTCAATGAATCTTCTCCTTTGTGTGAATCTTCAGGTGTTTCTTCAGGACTGACGCCCAATGAAACTGTTTACCGCACTGATCAGTTAAATGGTCTTTCTTCAGAATGAGAAGCAGAAGTGATGTGAAGCGTTTTTTACACTGAGGGCAGGAGACAGATTTTTTGGCTTGTTTTTCTTTTCTTGTTCACGTCCATCACGTCTAAAAGAAACATTAAATCAAGTGAGTTTTAATGGACTATTTTATGCAAACAACTTGCTAATCATGTCTTACTCATGTAGTTAAAGTAGTGATGGGCGATTTCAAAGCACTGCTTCACGAATCTCAGACACCTTTATGAATCTTTTGATTCAAATCAGTGGTTCAGAGCGTGTATCAAACTGCGAAATTCACGTGATGTCAGTAAATGAGGCTTCGTTGCCTCATAACCGTTTCAAAATGTCAATGATCTCTGTGAACCCACCATGCGGTGAACCATCGAACAAGTGTCAGTGGGTTTTACCAGATTTATCAGTTTTAAACATTTGTAGACATTTTAATGAGACATTTGTATAATTGAAAATAATAATAATAGTTAATAATCTCTAAAAATAACATATTATACAGATACTTAATATTTATGGTATAAGATGATTTGTTGATTGCATTTGATTGATTTCCTTCAATAACAACTAATAAAAGGTGTTATGATGCATGTTTAGCCTGAGTTTCTGTTGCATTTACACTGTACTGACCAGCGTGTGGCGTTTTGAATGCTTTAAAATAGTGAATAATTATTTACGAAGCAATTGATTCAACTGATTTAAATTTTTGAAAAGCTTAGTTTTTCCCATCACTACACTCTAAAAAATCTTGGGTTATTTTTTTCCATCCAAATCCTGGGTTTTGCCGTTTAGGTCAATTTTTGGGGTTATTTTTTTTTCAGTGTATGGGTGGTTTTTATGTTACCCAGAACCTGGGTCAGACGTAACACTCCAGGAATTGTGTTATTTATCGCAGGCTTTTTGTAACCTCTTCAGGAGAGAGCAGTGCAGCTCCGTCAAATTGGTGCGTGTCTTCGGTAAAATGTGTATGTGTAATTTTTTTATAACTATAAATTAGTTATTGTTCTGTATTTCGTTTAATTTAATGCAAATAAAGGAACATACAGGGCCGTGATGTGAGTCACCTAAACGAGTCTCGCGTCTATCTTTTCACATGATGCCATGCATAAAATTCTATGAATTTATTTTTAAAAAAGAATACAGAAAATAAATGCTTTAGACAGTTTAATATGTTCTCAGAACTGTACACTGATTGTTTATGGATAGGTTATGGAGTCAGTCACTCCAAAGTTTGTGTTTACGTCGCTTAGCCAGCTACAGAGACACTGGTAACCAGGCAACAGACAAGTGACCAATCCTGAGTGGCGATGTCACTACACACATTCAAGCATCACAGTTCGGCACGGTCAGCCAAGTGTGCTGAGAGTTCAGGGCCAAGAGCGGTTATTAATTGTGCCATGCCGTACCAAGCTCAAGTGGAAACACAACTGGAACCTTTTCTGAAGGTGGAAAAGCAGCTTTTGTTTCTCAGCACATAAAGATGAACTACTCACCGTGATCTCAGACTGTGGTGATGTGGTTTCTCCACTGCATGGATCTTCATGTGTCGCCTCAGGTGACTTTTATCAGAGAAACTCTTTCCACACTGATCACACGTGTGCAGATTCTCTCCAGTGTGGATCCTCTCATGTCTTTTCAGATGTGATGACTGACTGAATCTCTTGTCACAGTTTGAACACTTGTAAGGTTTTTCTCCAGTGTGGGTCCTCTCATGTGTTTTCAGAGATGATAACACACTGAATCTCAGGTCACAATGTGAACACTTGTAAGGTTTTTCTCCAGTGTGAATTCTCTGGTGCCGTTTTAAACACTCCGCTCTAGTAAAAGTCTTCTCACACTCAAAGCACATGTACTCTCTCACACCAGTGTGTCTTTTCTGATGTCTTTGTAAAGTTTGCAGCTGTGAAAAACTCTTTCCACACACAGAACATGAATGCGGCTTCTCCTTCGTATGAACTCTCAGGTGTGTCTTTAGGTCTGATGCATTAGGAAATGTTTTGCCGCACTGATCACATGTGTACGGCTTCTCTCCGGTGTGGATCCTCATGTGTTGCTTAAGGGTTGATGATTGACCGAAACTCTTCCCACATTGATGGCATATATGTGGCTTCTCTCCTGTATGAATTCTCATGTGAATCTTAAGAGATGTTTTACATGTGAAACTCTTTCCACACTGAGTGCAGGAGAACGGCTTCTCTCCAGTATGAATTCTCATGTGAATCTGAAGACTAAAATTGCTTGTAAAACTCTTTCCACACTGAGTGCAGGTGAAAGATTTCTTGTCTTTTCTTTTCTTTAAAAATGTCTGTTTAGTCTCTGAGCGACTCAAAGGTTTTTCTCCAGGTTTGACATGATGTTCCTCCTTCACTTCACTCAGTTCTTCTCCCTCCTCCTTCACTTCACCCAGTTCTTCTCTCTCCTCCTTCACTTCACTCAGTTCTTCTCCCTCCTCCTTCACTTCACTCAGTTCTTCTCTCTCCTCCTTCACTTCACTCAGTTCTTCACTCTCCTCCTTCACTTCACTCAGTTCTTCACTCTCCTCCTTCACTTCACTCAGTTCTTCACTCTCCTTGCTCTCTTCCATCAGGTCTGAAATCAAAGAAAAACTCTAATTTTCAAATTTTCTAAAGTTTACTGGTGGGATTCTCTCTGAAATTTGTCTGAGATCCTCTGCCCGTGATTAAAGCTTCTTCTTGGGGGAGATTCTCTGAGAACTGGTCAAGTACTCTCCCGGCCCTGATTAAAGCATTTAAAAGACATTGTCTGAAGTGTGTCGGTTATTATTGCTGCGCAGAAAGTTAGTTAGGGGAACAAGTTAGAGATAGGGGACGTCGACTGTAGTCGCGACCCATAGAAACTAACGTCGACTGAAGACGTTTGGGGATGTTGATTGTAGACGAGACCCATGTAGACTTAGGTCAGGTGTGAAATAGGGAATAAATCTACCACAGTAATACATGTTTTGTAAAAAGGTCAAAATTCTAGTAACATTGTTTCAAATTGTAAACCATATATAAAATAAATGTAAAATAAAACTTAAAATATTTTGTCACTTTTTACTAAAACTTAGTGACTTTGTTCCAATATTTTGGAACAAAGTCACTAAGTTTCAGTCCAATGCGATAACATTAACTAGTATTTTTGGGAAAAAGAAAATCTTCTCCGGGTCAAAATGACCCGAAGACCACATGAGGGTTAAAAATGATGGCCAAATTTGAAAGGAGTGTCTTGCAACATGTTATCTACTAACATGTACAAATTCAAATAAAGTTGTGACAAAAAGTTTTTATAAAAAGATAAACCTCGCATATTTCCGCCTTTAAATCATTTTTATAAAAAGAATGATTCAAAAAAGACAAAATACTGACATTTACAATGCACATTAGCTTATCTTTTATTATTAATAGTAAAATTCGGTCCATGCGCTCTCCACAACGACAGAGAAGTTTTAATAGCTAATTTCCACTACCAATAAACGCTTGCTGTAGCTCTGCTAGAAGATTTATTTACGGAGAAGAAAAAAACACCCGTAGTTTGGGTGCACCCCCATCCTTCATATTGACTCGTTGCGCCTGGAAAAAATGAGCGCGTTGCTTCAATTATTTGAAATAACGAACTTGAGCGCACAAAAGACGCGATATGTGAACGGCCCTTGGCGAGCTACCTCCAATCAGGCCACGAGCTACTCTCGCAAACGACGTGTTGGAGACCACTTTAGACATTATGTCTGAAAATAAATATCCTAGGGAGAAAATGAATGGGATTTTCCTGTTCTGTTGGGGGCCCCCTTGGAGGGCGGGGCCCGTTTCAATTGAAACGGGTGAAACATAGGTAAGGCCGCCTCTGGCTGGAGCACTGAGTAGAATGGCGTCTAACGATTGTGGTGTTCTGTTCTTGGGTGTAATAACGAACACAGCAGTCATATTGATGTTCCTAAATCCGTACAGCTGAAGACGCAGTGGCTTAGTTTGTTTTCAAAGGGAATATTTCCCACGATCAACGTCAATGCTTTCATGTTTGTGCGAATCATTTCAGCAGACTGCTTTACAAACGAGGGTCAGTATAAAGCTGGATTTGCTAAGAAGCTGCTCCTGAAAAAAGGATCGTCACCAGCTATTCGTGTTCCTGCTGAACCTCCAGAAGAACAAGTGAGTGTAACGTTTTGTTGACCTTTATATTAATCTTTTTATTAATCTTTGCAAATAGCTTGCACGCTTCACGATGAATGTGGCTATTTTTACACTCAGGGTACATTACGGCATGTTTTCTATGTATGACGTTATCAATATAATTCATAATCCCACGTTTATAATGAACAATGCGTTATGGTTATTGTGTTAAAAACGGTGTACGCACAGAACAGAGGGGCGGGGTGAGCAAAGCTCATTATCATTTAAAGACGCATGCACTTTAACGGCGTGCTGAAAACAGAGCTGTTTTTGACCAGGTAAAATGAGTAGGGGTGGGGGAAAAAATCGATTCTTCGATGCATCGCGATGCGGACGTGGACGATTCTGAATCGATTCACAAATGTCAAAAAATCGATTTTCTAAAAAAAAAAAATATATATATATATATATATATATATATATATATATATATATATATATAAAACGTAATATTGACGGAACGCAAAAGGCGGAACTATAAGCGGACGTGGAGTGCGCGGACAGTCAGTGGCGCGCAAATAACAGAGACGCGCACATAACAGACGCATGATGGCTTAGCGCCAAATTCGAACGGCACCTTCTTTGTTAAAAGCTAACGTATGTAAAATTAAATTGGCAATTTCATTGTTACCTATTTAGTATTTTTGTATGAGAGCTGCTTTCTGTATTGTTTAGTTTTCACATCAGTACACTGTGTAAACTGATCTGTTATACGTACGTTATACTGCAATTATGTGCAATTTCAGTCACAAAAAGTTACATTTTGACTGTGCTCTCGGCAGATGGTCATTCACTTTTTTTGTATAAGCTGTTTTTGATTGTAGTATACAGCAAACATTTCAAGTCATAACTCTTTCTTATTTAGTTGTGTATAAGAGTGGCTTTGTATGTTACTAATTGAAGCTACAGTAAGTTGTTCAAAAATGTTCATTTTGTCTTCTTAATGATTAAATTGGACAATTTTCTTCTAGAAAAAACTTTTTCTTTACCTTGACATGTTTCGACTGCAACCTGCAGTCTTCCTCCACCTGAACACCTTGTCTTTCTAGAAGAAAATTGTCCAATTTCTACAGTATGTTGGTTCTGATCTACTTCCTAAAGGAAATAAGCCTTTCATTTATTTGTTATTGTTTAGTTCAACTTGATGAGTCACAACACAATGTGATGTATTCATTTCTGTGTTCTACAGAACATAAGCTACATACAAATAATTCTGAAGTTATAACTACACAACACAGAAAGTGCTTTGAGTTGTTGTTACTCAATAAAAGAGTTAAGTAATTCAACAGCTGACTTTTTTTAATACTGCAATCACTTTGTAGTGTATTTTCGTTTACTGTTGTGAAATGGAAAAAAAAAATCAATAATCGCTAATCGAGAATCGTTAATCGAAAATCGACTGTAATCGAATCGGGACTTCAATAATCGTAATCGAATCGAATCGGGAAATCAGACAGATTAACCACCCCTAAAAATTAGTGTTTTCTTACAATACTAATGAGAATTTTTAATTAAAGTATATTACAAACTTTTAATTTAGACCCTAAAGAATCATATTAGCTTGTACAAAAATGACATTATATGACCCCTTTAAGTTCAATAAATGTTCCTTTCTTAATTGAGACTTGTAACAGTTGTTATCATTATATATTATATATGGGTCATTTTTATGATGTTAACTGAGTGAGTAAAAGCAGTATCGGCTCCAAATATTGGCGCAAGAATATCGGCAGCCCGTATCGGTCATCGGCTAAGGCTGATGAAAAAAAATCGGTATCGGCATCAGCACTAAAAAATCCATATCGGTCGATCCCTAGTTGAACTGTTTATCTAAATGTGATGAAAGTGCTTGAATGTGTCTAACATGAATGTTCTTCAGCATCATGAATGAATAAAGAATAAACACCAACCTCTTTGTTCTTCAGGATCTTCAGTGTGTTTCATTCTGCAGGGTTCTGGATCACTCATGTTCTCACTGTCCTCTTTAATAAACTCAGTCTTTGCAGATTTCAGCTCTTCCTGATGCTCTGATGCTCGTCTTCACTTGTAGCCGATGGGAATTTACAGTATTTATTGGAGAATTACTGTGGGAGGAGCTAAACTGATGATGAATTACAGTGGGAGGAGCATTACTGATGATGTGACCGCTGTGGGAGGAGCTTCACTGATGATGAATTACAGTGGGAGGAGCATCACTGATGATGTGACCGTTTTGGGAGGAGCTTCCCCTGATGATGAATTATAGTGGGAGGAGCTTATCCTGATGATGAATTATAGTGGGAGGAGCTTCACTGATGATGTGACTGCTGTGGGAGGAGCTTCAGTGATGATGTGACTGCTGTGGGAGGAGCTTCACTGATGACGTGACCGCTGTGGGAGGAGCTTCACTGATGATGAATTGTAGTGTGAGGAGTTGATCTGCCAAAATCAAAAATATATAAGTTACAGAGTTTGTTTTATGCTTATGGACTACAGAATATAATAATGTCAATTTTCCCAAATGTAAATAATGGTAAGAAAAACAGTTGAAAGCATAAACAGTGTGGTGGCAAGCAATTTTTATTACTGAATAAGAGACAATCATGTATCAAATGACCTTAAAGGAGGGCATCCTTCCTTCATTACTGTCCTGACTCCCCCAAGGTTATTTCTCTAGGCTAAATGAAGATATGTCTCAGTTATAGCTAACGCATTGTTACATAATTTATCATACATGCATAAGGGTTAATAACAGTTCACTGTTATATTCATGTAGGCTAGCAGAGAATCATGGGACTTCACATGCAATCCCGTGCATTTTATTACCATCATGTTTTCTAAGTTTCTATGAATATAAGAAAATGCAAACACATAGAACATTTCTACCACAACAGAAATAAACATAGGCAACATATCGTAACCATCAAATACCCTCAGTCTGACACCAATGAAATGAGTTTTAAGTGTCAATTTACAGGAGATCTGAAGACATCAACATAATAAATGAGGTAAAAATGTAAAGTTTCCGGTGTCAAACTTTATTAATATTTATCTATATTCCCATGGATGTATAGGTTTGAGATTTCCCTCGTTCGTTACTCATACAGTAATAATCTGCCAAAGATAAATGTCGACAAAGAAATAAAGGTAAACATGAAAATGGCAACAGCAACACTTGGGATCGATTCCTATCAATTCCTCTCACAGATCTCAAACTTTGACTTGACATTCAGTAACAGTTCTCACACCAAACACGAGACAATCACACAAACGAACACAAAATCGCTCAGGTCTGAATGAACTCAACATATTCTCCTCATGCTCGCTGCTGCTGCACTAAATGTTTATTTCAGAAGGAAGACGCCAGAAAAGACGCACAAGTATCGCTGTGATCGATGACAACAATACAGAAATGAGTCTGTCGCTTAAACAAACTGCATAAAGTGTGTGTAATGGTTGTGTAAATATGAGAAACACCGTGAACTGCTCTCCTCTCCTCAGAAGACTCGACGCTTCTTCTTCTTCTTTATTGTTTATTGGCGGTTGGCAAACCAGCTTTTGGTGCATTTCCGCCACCTACTGGGATGGAGTGTGAATACCTAGGATGATGGAATGGAAAACTACTATCTAGTAAAAAAAAAAAAAAAAACCCTATTTGTTTAAACTTATATTCTATGTATCAACCGTGTGTCTCTCAAATATTTAAATAAAATAGGGTACACTTTTGATTGTATCTGTGCACTCTGAAATAAATCTTTTATTGCTAGCTGAACTTTCAGTTCCTTTAGATCTTCCACAAGTTGAGCTCGTTCATCATTATATGCTTGACATTGAACTATCACATGCTCTACTGTTTCTGCCACCCCACAATGGATGCACCCATCTGTCTCACTTTTACCTACCATGTGTAAATAATAATTTAATCTGGTGTGCCCAATGCGTATCCTCAAGATAATTGTATCATCTCTTCTGGATCCATATTTTCTCCTTTCACTCCCCACTGTATCCTGAATATTATACAGATGTCTTCCTTTTAACTCCTTATTCCAGTTGTCTTGCCAGATATTTATAACAGCTTTTCTTACAATGCACTTAGCTTCAGCTTTGCTTAATGGAATCTCTATGTCGACTTCATCCTTTTTTAATCCCGTCTTTGCCAGTTTGTCCACTATCTCATTTCCCTCAACTCCAACATGAGCTGGTACCCATAAAAATAATATATTTTTGTCTAGTGGATTTATTCTGTACAAAATCTGTAATATATCGTATAAGATATCTTGTCTAGCATCTGACATTCCACTTTTTAAGCTGCACAAAGCTGAGAATGAATCAGAGTATATGACTGTATCCTTAATATTAGATTCTTCTACCCATATCATTGCTATGAATATTGCCATGAGTTCTGTTGTAAATACTGATATATCATTAGACAGCCTTTTAACAGTACTTTGTTCAATATGAGGTATATATATTGCTGCTGCTGTATAACCAGATTGAGGATTTTTAGACCCATCAGTAAATATCTGAACACTATTGTTATAGTTTTGATTCAAATAATTTACCACTGCTATATTCATAGATAAACACCTTTCCTTTTCATTCTTTATGATGTTTAATTGTAGATCCACTAAAGGCATTTTGTACATCCAAGGGGGTACACTTGGTGTAATTACCGTATGATTCATGACTATACCATCTATTCCAATATCTTTGGCAACTTTATCAGCATTCCATCCAAAATTATTTAAGCTTGCATATTCATGCTCCCAACATTCTTTTACCACATCTTTTACTGGATGATCATCTGCATGTCCCTTTACGGAGCACCAATACGCCATTTTCAGCTTAATTCTCCTAATTTCTAAGACTCAACGCTGAAACTCTCAATGAGGGAATAGACGGCGCGAGCGTGCCGGTGACGTCATCGGCCCCCAACGCACGCGCGTACGGGACACCCCCGCAGCCAATCAGGGCCACGCAGATTCATCTTTTCTAGTAGCCTTCCATTATTATTATTTTAGAACTGAAGTGACTCCAGTTACTAAAGGTGAAAGGAACTTTTTCAAGTGAAGCACAAAATAGTCAGAATAAGCAGAGGAGGATCACCTCCATCCAGTCTGAAAAGTGTTTTGGCCTGTAAAGTCCGGCTCAGTATATTCTGTAGCGTCCTAAGACAAATAGTAAAGGCATGTTGGTAGATTAGCACCTGTAGAATTTCCTTTTGTTGAAACCCCAGATAAAAGTAGAAGCTACTATTATGTTTAGATCCATGAGGCAGTTCGACATTTCCTTACTAAAAAAACACTGAAATAAAAACACTTCTACAGAAGAATGTATTCTCGTAACTTTTACTTTATTCTACTAAAAGCTACTAATTACATCTTCAACAGTGTAATAAGATTACTGTACTACTGTAAAGAGTAATTCCTTATTTTACTTTTAGAATAAACAGTCATTCAATTACAGTAATTAATTAATTAGTTAGTAGGCTACTCCACTGATTATACAATTATCAATTAGAGCACATCCTGTATTGTATTTTAATGACTATTTAATATTACCTCTAAACTTTGACTAGGCTTGGCATGTTGCATATTAATTGTTCTAGGAACCTCAAATAGGCTATATTTTAATTGTTGTGTATGTTGTGCTACTCAATAATGATGTTCTAGTTAAGGTAATTTGCAGCACATGTAGGGCCCGAACATAAACTCAAGCCCAGAGGCCCCAGTTCTTTTTACTCATTTATTAAAAAATAATCAAATGTTAAAACTAGGAGTTTCACTTGGCCCACCCTACATCTCAGAGCTGGAGCCGGGGCTGGTGTTGTTTAAAGTTCATAGTGATTGTTCTGACTTCATGAAGCCTCATGGTGTGAATGAACTTCAAACTGACTAGAACAAAGTCTTTTAAATGTACAGTATATATGATACTGGATAGTGGATACTGGAAACTGTTAATAATGTTGACAGAAAGCAGTCTCATTCAACGTCAGTCATGTGTGCAGTGAAATATAATTATGACCGCCGCTAGCGTAGCTAGCGAAAGCGGTCATATAGGGATTGTCAAAGTTTTTTTTTTTTTTTTTTTTCGTCATCTACTGAATTTTTCCGTCAACGATACCAGGGACACCGAAACACCGGGGAACATGAAATTTGGTGGGCATGTAGCCCCACTAGACTTTTACGGAAAAATTTCGTTTGGTCCCCGGGGGCCACTCCCCCCCCGCGCTGGGCCCCCCGTGAATTTTTCGTCAACGATACCAGGGACACCGAAACACCGGGGAACATGAAATTTGGTGGGCATGTAGCCCCACTAGACTTTTACGGAAAAATTTTGTTTGTTCCCGGGGGCCCCTCCCCCCCCGCGCTGGGCCCCCCCAAACCCAAAAAATGCAGTTTTTCCTAAATAACTACCTGAACCGTGGCACCGAGGATGAAGAAATTGTTATGGTATGTTGCTCTTAAGGGCCCACATCAACCTAGCCCATAATCAGTCATTTGTGATTTGCGCCCCTCCCATAAAAAATTAAAATGCAATATTATTCTGCTTTAATCGCTAATTCTAATTCTAATCTTCAGTGGAGATGTTCAGAACTGCACCATATTTCATGTGTATGATTAACTTGACATCCTCTGGGGGTATGCTAAGTTTCGTAGAATTTCATCCATGGGGGGGTATAAAATAAATTCATTTATGTGCACATTTAGTGACTGTACACTCATCGGCCTGTAGATGGTGCTGTTGAGCGAAGGGTTGCTGGTTTAGGATGATACTGTCACACACACACATGCAGGAATACAAACAAACGCAAGCATGCACACACACTGACATCCACAGGCACAGACACACACCCATACACACACATACAAATCCACATGCACAGACACACACACACAAACACACACGCGCACACACATGTACGCACGCACACATACACGCACAGACACACACAGACACACACATACACAAACACACACACATACACACACACACACACACACACACACACAGACAGACATGCACATACTACTACTTTTTTTAGGTATCAGCCATATACCCGATTTACCCATACCCAATGTGTTATGCTTGGGCAGTATACTAATGACGTGGGTGGGACATGTTTCATGCCATGTTAGATCACATCCTGAGAGTCTACGCTTTCAGAAAATATATAGTTTATATAGTTGAATCAGTTTTCTCTTCATGGTACAGACCAAAATGTATTATGTATACACTTTCTTCACCTAAATCCATAAAATCCCATTAATTTCAATGGGACATTTACTTAAGTGTTCTACTAGGTACAGTGGGAATGAGTTTAATTTTGTTAACATTGTTTTTTTAAAACTCTGGGACCAGGGCTACAAGATAAAACCACTTTTTTGGGGAAAAAATGTTTTTTATTTCAGTAAAACACAACAAACCCATGCCAAAGTCAAATAACAGACTTTTACCATCAACAGGCACCTCAACCGTTTGGTAGAGGTTTGTATAAATTGAATGGGAGGGTCCTTTGAAAAAAAAAAACACAGATTTTTCATACTTAGTATGTATAAGTATAAGTATATATACTATTTTGATCCCGTGAGGGAAATTTGGTCTCTGCATTTATCCCAATCCGTGAATTAGTGAAACACACTCAGCACACAGTGAACACACAGTGAGGTGAAGCACACACTAATCTCGGCGCAGTGAGCTGCCTGCAACAACAGCGGCGCTCGGGGAGCAGTGAGGGGTTAGGTGCCTTGCTCAAGGGCACTTCAGTCGCTTTTTACTGTTAACCACTGTTATGGATGTGACGTTTTCACATTATGGATGTTAAGTGTCTAAACTAATGACTTTTGATATAAAACTTAAATAGTAATGGCAAATAATTACAAAACTCTAAATTATCCATGATCCACAGGAATACTCCAGACAGTCTTTTAAAATACACAACTTATATACATAAACACGCAATACAGCCAAATTGCTCCACGTCATTTATTTTTGTGGAAAGCCAGTGCAGGCCTGAGCGGCGGTCATATTTTGTACCGCCATGCGGTACATCTAGTTTATTAGGCATTTAAAAACTCTGAGAAAATGAAAACTCTAAAAGCAATCATATCAGGCTACTTCATGACTTTCAGAACTGAAATTATTCCTGATTCAAGCAGAATCAGCAGAAAATAAGAAAATGGACAATAACATTGAGATGTTGATAGAACGACTAAAGAGTTTAATCAATCATTATATGAAGCAAATACAAACATTAGAATTGAAAGTGAATGAGACAGATCTCTCTATTTACTGACTTATAAGAGCCAAAGCATCTCAAGAGAAGTAGAGAAGAGTTGTTCTGATGAAAAACAATGAAGAATGGGTTAAAACTTGTTTGGGGTGTTGAGGGAGGCCCATCTGAGAGTGGCACTTCCTTTGCTTCATCTGCACCAACTCAACGTCAACACAGAAAGGGTCATAATAAGAAATCTGTAACTAAGGATGCAGCCAACGAGCTGTCTTGGTTAATAAAGAATATAACCATTTAAAAGTCTTCTGCTGAATAAAGAGGTTGTTGTTCATGTCACCGGTGCGGCCCGGGGCGGACTCGGATGACCAGCCGCCCCTTGACCTAGACACACCACCGTGAGGAGCCGACACCACAGGTCCGCAATAGATGGACGATTACAGACACGAGGTAATTTCCAAAGAATGACAATCTTTATTTATCACACGATATCAAAGGGCACAGATCATAATAGAATTCGATGTCTTCTAGGTCTTCGTCGTTACGGGAAACTCTCGTCGGTGCACAGTAGTGGGACAATGACTCAGAAACTCTTTTCACCAGTAATGCTGCATACTTCAAGACTCGGTCAGTAAGTAGGAATGTAAGGATTATTCTCAGTACAAAGTACTTTCGTCGGTGCACAATAGTGAGAGTGGTTTAAAAGCTTACTTCACCAGCGATGCTGCATTCTTCGGGGATCAACGGTAAGTAGGAAGGTAAGGATTCTTCTCAGTACAGGATACTTTCGTCGGTGCACAGTAGTGAGACAGTGGTTTAAAAGCTTACTTCATCAGCGATGCTGCATACTTCCAGACTCAGACATTGAGTAGAAAGGTAAGGGTTCTTCTCAGTACAGGATACTTTCGTCGGTGCACAGTAGTGAGACAGTGGTTTAAAAGCTTACTTCACCAGCGATGCTGCATTCTTCGGGGATCAACGGTAAGTAGGAAGGTAAGGATTCTTCTCAGTACAGGATACTTTCGTCGGTGCACAGTAGTGAGACAGTGGTTTAAAAGCTTACTTCATCAGCGATGCTGCATACTTCCAGACTCAGACATTGAGTAGAAAGGTAAGGGTTCTTCTCAGTACAGGATACTTTCGTCAGTGCACAGCAGTGTTGGGAACGTTACTTTAAAAAAGTAATTAGTTATAGTTACTCACTACTTGTTCCAAAAAGTAACTGAGTTAGTAACTGAATTACTCTATAATAAAAGTAACTGGTTACCAGGGAAAGTAACTATTGCGTTACTGTAAAAAAAAAAAAAAGGTTGCTATATGTCAAAGAATTTTGATTTTTTTGAGCAGTTTTCACAAGTCAGTTGAAATGAGTAGAACAGACAGGTGTTTGTACATAACTTTAGATATTTATTGCACGTCGACAGACAGCAAGAGGTTTATCCTGCACTTCAAGCATTATCTTTGTAAGAAAAGTAAACAGTTACACCATATAAAGTGCATTTAACTCTGCAAATTAAATCAACCTCTCTCAACTTTTTATTTAAAAGTTTTATTAATAAAGTAAAGGCATTGAATCAGTTTATTTGTATTGCACTGACTGTGCACATTATATAAAATTAAATTTGTTTTCCTTAAAATTTTAATTAGCAGTAACTTAAACACTTTGCAGTTTGAATGTCCTGTATAAACAAAATTACGGATTATGTTTTTGTTTCCACTGTTCGATCGCGTCCGCGCCTCACACACACACACAAATGTAAACACTTTGCGACTTTTCGATCGCGCCCGCGCCTCTCTCTATCTCTCTCTCTCTCTCTCTCTCACACACACACAAATGTAAACACTTTTCAACTTTTCGATCGCGCCCGCGTGTCTCTCTCTCTCTCTCTCTCTCTCTCTCTCTCTCTCTCTCTCTCTCTCTCTCTCTCTCTCTCTCTCTCTCTCTCTCTCTCTCTCTCTCTCTCTCTCTCTCTCTCTCTCTCTCTCTCTCTCTCTCTCTCTCTCTCTCTCTCTCTCCGAATACATGTACCGTTCCACCCCTAGTTCTTGCCTTTGACCTCAGTTTATTCAATCAATGCATAGTAACGTGCCGCATTTAACGTCCAGTAATGTTAACGGCGTTGTAACGACGGGAAAAGTAATTAGTTAGATTACCCCGTTACTGAAAAAATAACGTTGTTACCTAACGCCGTTCTTTTAAACGGCGTTATTCCAAACACTGGTGCACAGTAGTGAGACAGTGGTTTAAAAGCTTACTTCATCAGCGATGCTGCATACTTCCAGACTCAGACATTGAGTAAAAAGGTAAGGGTTCTTCTCAGTACAGGATACTTTCGTCGGTGCACAGTAGTGAGACAGTGGTTTAAAAGCTTACTTCATCAGCGATGCTGCATACTTCCAGACTCAGACATTGAGTAGAAAGGTCAGGATTCTTCTCAGTACAGGATACTTTCGTCGGTGCACAGTAGTGAGACAGTGGTTTAAAAGCTTACTTTATCAGCGATGCTGCATACTTCCAGACTCAGACATTGAGTAGAAAGGTAAGGGTTCTACTCAGTACAGGATACTTTCGTCGGTGCACGGTAGTGAGACAGTAGTTTAAAAGCTTACTTCATCAGCTATGCTGCATACTTCCAGACTCAGACATTGACTAGAAAAGTAAGGGTACTTCTTGGTACAGGATACTTTCAAGACTCAGGCAGAGAAGAGGTTAATAGTACTTCAGTGTATCTGTACTCTCACAGGGCTCTGGCAGAGAAGGGGTTAATAGTACTTCACCAGTGTATCTGTACACTCACAGGGCTCTGGCAGAGAAGAGGTTAATAGTACTTCACCAGCGTGCAAGCAGGGGTTGGGGCCACTTCCCAGCAAAAACACACAGCACTTGTGTTCACTTCAAATCCACAGCAATGAAATCAATGTGTATCTATAAGGCAAAAGCACTGCAATTCACTCACACGATAGGGATGATCAGAGGCTTCAATCCATTCATTACACTCCTTTGGGGGATATTCAATCCTCAGTTCCTCTTCAACACACTCTGAAACACATGGCTTCTCCAACAGTCAGATCTACATTCACTGCATCCTCTTCAAGCTTTTCAAATGTTTGTAAGATGAAATCAATTCACTCATCTTTTCTCTCTCCCTTCACAGCGCAGATCCAATCGATATAATAGTCCAGCAGATTCCCACAGATGAACTCTGATCCAGCAGACTTCAATGGGCGGCTTTCACCCCAACGAGGCTTCCCCACAGCCGATTATAACTCCCAATGCGGACAATTTCGACAGGACACCTTTTCCCTGGAGACTTCAACAGGAGACCTTCCCACCCAGACAACTTCCCCGAGCCAACTTGTGCCCAAAACTGCTCAGAGAGAACCAGCTCCCGCACGCAGAAAGAACCCCAACGAACGACGTCCACCTTCTCTCAATGGCTCTTTTATGTTTGATTTGTAAAGCAGAAAGCCTATGTGGAGGCTGTATCTCTCTCTCTCGCACCTGCAGTGCATCAGCGCTAATCAGGCCGGGCAAAATTCCTGCCACACCCGGAACCGGAGTGGGACGTGTTGCATACAAATCGCTCCCTCGGGAAACTCGTGGCTCAGAAGAAGGGTTCCGCTCGCTAAGCGCTTTTGTCACCCGTGACAATTGCACCATGACATTAACCATTAATTTAGCGCAAATAATCTACTAAACTTTTCATGACCTAGTCGGTACGTAGGAAGTGGTCCTGACACTATGATCGTTGTTTCAGGCGATGTGCTGTGTACCGTATCGATCAGATTCCTGAAGTCTTTCTTCAGAACCTCTGTCTGGCGCAGCCTGATGTCGTTCACTCCCGCGTGCAGGACCACAGTTCCGACGCGCTCGTCATCGTTCAGAATCTCGGGAACGCGAGCAGCAATTTCAGAAACACGAGCACCAGGAAAGCAGTGACTGCACCTTACTTTTACCTAACGTAGCGTGTATGTGCTGAACGATGGAATCGCCGATGATCACAGCATCGCCTTCGGTTTCGCGAAGAGGGGAGAAGCGGTTTTGTGTGGATAACTCGAAGACCGGGAGGGGCGGAGAGAGTCTTGGTCTAGACCTGACTCACGTCTTCCGCTGCGGAACCATCCAGGCTTCGTGGTGGCGTGTTGGAGCCGGAGTGAACGAGACCATGGCTGATCGCGATCGTGACCTCGGCACTCGGGACCGATGCTGAGTAACGCATGGAGTAGACGAGGTCGGAGTCAGCGGGTTAGTAACGTTAATCATTGATTTGTGTGCATCGGCGCGTGATGTTTCAAGAGCTAACCGCCGGTCTATCAGCTCGGCCTGTCTCACTAAAAGGTTGTGGATCTGTTTCTCAACAGCTTCCAGCTCAGACTGCAACGCGTGCAGCTCAAATGTATCTTCACCTGCACCAAGAGGTAGACTACTTACATCTGATATATTCGCCATGTTTGTTTGTAAGTGAGTGTGGAGAAGACGCATTCAGCCGTGATCCACAGACGTAACCTATAAGAGTACGAGTATAAGAGTTGTAGCGTTTATGGTAACAATCGTAATTAGGTCATATATGAAATATTAGCTCGAGCAGTATGGAAATTTGGGGAAATATTAAAAATCATAACTCATAGTCATAATTCATAAATTTCACATATGCTATTACATTACCTGCTAACTATCAAAAATACTTCGTTCTATAACTGGTCTCTCATCAGTCATTCGACCAGCGAATGCTTTGATTATACCAGTTAAGAAGGAATATTTATATTATCAAACCTCAGACAAGTTCTCTCCTGGCCGTGGATACAAATTGCTGGGTTTATGAATTAAAATAAAGAGCTAGTAGCCAGATCTTATCGCAATTTCATTGACAATCACATTGGTGGGATTGTAACACAGAGTCAGTCAAAGTATAAAAGATTTATTTAATCAAAAATGACACACAAAGGATTATGCATATAGGAAGTAATATAGGCTAATCTACGTACGTAAAATTACACAAGACCCACGAACGTTTAGACAAACAAACATAAAACATGACTTGATCAAAATGAAACTAGGAAGAAAGTGAGGGAGAAAGTATGGTAATTTACAAACAGAACCTTTTAAGAGACAACTGTGAAAGCAGCTTCGAGAGAGATCATTTTATACGTTACTTGCGATTCTGTTCCTTTGTCTGTGTGAAGCTGGGCTTCGGGACCACGTGTGTACCTTGGCTGGACCGTGTCTCATCGATTTGTAGGCTTGCGTTTCGCGTGAAGTTCTTAAAAGCTTACTTGAAAGTAACATTACCGAGTAAAGAATTCTTTTCCCTGTACGGGAAAGGCGAGAAAACTTAGTTACAGGACGAAGCTGGATTTTTACATCCGCGGTTCGTTTGGATGAAGGCCCTGTGCCTTCTCCCGCTCCGCTGCTGGTGCAGGGAGGGGTTAGAGTTCAGAGTTCGGAGTCACGAGGGTGAGAGTGCATGAGAGCAGAGAGAGCTAAGAGAGCGACGTCTGCTTGTGTTGTGGTTTTAAAGCAGCGCGGGGTAACGCCCTGTCAGGATGACGGGACCCAATGGAATCTTTCGGTTCTGAGGCGGGAGCGTTTCATTGTTTGTGAAGGAACGCCTCTTCTGATCGTACACAGAAAAATGCATTAAAACTTTAATACCACATTATGTCTAGGATAAACATTCGCGCGGAATATAGTTTATATTTCCGTATAAAGAAGCTCATTACGATCCGTAGGATACCAAACCCGATATTAATATCAGTTAATGAAACAGATACATCTCAAATGTATCAACACACGTGTCCATTACATCTGCCGAAGGGCATAAATATCTCAATTTATCCCATCACATCCCATAGACAAGAAAACTACATAAAAACATTTTGATAATGATTCATGCGTGAGTGTAACTTGTGTTTTAGGAGTTTCAGAGTGGTTTGGTGTGTGTGTGATTCAGAGCAGGTTTTCTGTTTGAGATCGGAATGTCAGTAATGTCTTTGAAGCTCACTGTGGAGAGGGGGAAGGGAGTCATAAAAAGGGTTTCAGATACAGACTTTGCCAAGTCTGTGGGAATTAGAAAGTGTCTTCACTTTTAATTAGTATATAAATTAAGAGTCCATTTTTACCCAAGGTTTTTTACCCATCGAGCCATAGTCGCTACAGAGTATAAGATATACTATATAGTATAAGAGTATCCAGTGTTGGATCACTAATAGGCTTGAGACGCGTCTGCTCAACAGTCCGCTTTGTAGGCTAACTATGAGGTTTGAGCAGTAGTGCTTCTCAGTGAGAAAAAGTAAAAAATGTTTGTTGTAAGTGAGTTTAAAGGGAAAAATCAAGAATTATAAATCAAATCGATAGAGCTCCAAAGACAACAACGCGTTCAGACGTGACACATCATGCGACGCAAAGACACTAGAGACAAAATTGTACACCTCTACAAGGCTGGAAAGGGCTACGGGCAAATTGCCAAGCAGCTTGGTGAAAAAAGGTCCACTGTTGGAGCAATCATTAGAAAATGGAAGAAGCTAAAAATGACTGTCAATCTCCCTCGGACTGGGGCTCCATGCAAGATCTCACCTCGTGGGGTCTCAATGATCCTAAGAAAGGTGAGAAATCAGCCCAGAACTACACGGGAGGAGCTGGTCAATGACCTGAAAAGAGCTGGGACCACCGTTTCCAAGGTTACTGTTGGTAATACACTAAGACGTCATGGTTTGAAATTATGCATGGCACGGAAGGTTCCCCTGCTTAAACCAGCACGTCAAGGCCCGTCTTAAGTTTGCCAATGACCATTTGGATGATCCAGAGGAGTCATGGGAGAAAGTCATGTGGTCAGATGAGACCAAAATAGAACTTTTTGGTCATAATTCCTCTAAACGTGTTTGGAGGGAAAAGAATGATGAACACCATCCCTACTGTGAAGCATGGGGGTTGGTAGCATCATGCTTTGGGGGTGTTTTTCTGCACATGGGACAGGGCGACTGCACTGTATTAAGGAGAGGATGACCGGGGCCATGTATTGCGAGATTTTGGGGAACAAGTTAGAGCATTGAAGATGGGTCGAGGCTGGGTCTTCCAACATGACAATGACCCGAAGCACACAGCCAGGATAACCAAGGAGTGGCTCTGTAAGAAGCATATCAAGGTTCTGGCGTGGCCTAGCC
The DNA here is from genome assembly GCF_963993115.1 of Abramis brama. Taxonomy (NCBI): domain Eukaryota; kingdom Metazoa; phylum Chordata; class Actinopteri; order Cypriniformes; family Leuciscidae; genus Abramis; species Abramis brama. The sequence continues at coordinate 65,079,031 of NC_139963.1, read as the reverse complement.
AGTCTCCGGACCTAAACCCAATAGAGAATCTTTAGAGGGAACTCCGTGTTTCTCAGCGACAGCCCAGAAACCTGACTGATCTAGAGAAGATCTGTGTGGAGGAGTGGGCCAAAATCCCTTCTGCAGTGTGTGCAAACCTGGTGAAAAACTACAGGAAACGTTTGACCTCTGTAATTGCAAACAAAGGCTACTGTACCAAATATTAACACTGATTTTCTCAGGTGTTCAAATACTTATTTGCAGCTGTATCATACAAATAAATAGTTAAAAAATCATACATTGTGATTTCTGGATTTTTTTTTTTTTTGATTATGTCTCTCACAGTGGACATGCACCTACGATGACAATTTCAGACCCCTCCATGATTTCTAGGAGAGAGTGGGAGAACTTGCAAAATAGCAGGGTGTTCAAATACTTACTTTCCTCACTGTATATATGTATATATATAATAGTGTGTGTGTGTGTGTGTGTGTGTTTATATGATTAAGCTGTCATTAACAAAAAGGCAGGGTCTATCTACCATCTATCATTTCAATTGGATCGTTTAAATAAAATACTTGACATTAACCTGGTTTTAAAGTTTGAAACGCTCTAAACGGATCAATGCGTACTAGGATAAATGTGTTTGAGACTGTTATCGTGGTCGCTGATGTCCTCAGACTGTCATGAATGACTGTGACCCCTAATTTCCAACGGCTGCAGATCCGCTCCGGAACGGCGGCGGAGTCAATAGGTATAATAAGTCAATGTGTGTATTTTCACTGACTGCGGAACGGCTGCGTCCGGAGCAGATACGCAGAGCTTCTATTTTTGCCGGATGTAGGAGAGCTCCGCAGCAATTTAGCACTTATATTGCGCGGTTACTCGTGAATGCGCGAGATCTCGTGGGTCCTCGTGACTTCAGCTGTTAGTCATAGCCGCAGCCATTCCGCAACAAATCCGGACCTGGTGAGTATTGAAGGCCGCAGCCGTTCCGCAGTTGGTGGAAATCCGGGGTAAGATTTTGCGGGTCTTTCACAGCCTCCGCAAGGGGGCGCGAGTGAGTTTCGAGCTTGCACTGTTTCACTTTCGGTTCTGTCCGTGTCGAACACAAAATGGCGAAGTGTTAAGGTTTGATTTACAACAAAATATGTATATTAACATGTTAAACGCATCTATGATATATCAGACTCAAATCTCTTTCTACTTAAGCAATTATTTATTTGTGAATTATGCATTTCAAGGGGTGTTTATGAACGGAGAGTCCAACGGACTGATACACACGGAAGTGTCATTAAAGTTAAACTTGACTTATTTTTTGGCATAAATTGGAAGCAAACATAATGCATTGGCTCTGATTTTTTTTATTATTTTTTTTTATGTCGCTGCCACTTAAAAAAAAGTATTGAAATGAATCATTGTTTGCCTCAAAAAAGTTCACAGAAATATATCAGGCCTTGTATTAAAACAATGAAATCTTGAGTAGACCTAACATCTATATGTTCATTATGATTCTGACAATAAATAGGCTCTTCTTAAACATTTATTTAAAATAAGATCAAAATAATGCACTAAATAACATTAATAAATAAATGCAAACAGAAATAGGCACATATGAATAACAGAAGATCAAGAGTTCTGCAGCTGTAAACAAGTTTTGGGATATTTGTGTTATTTTCTGTCATTTTCTATTTCAATCCATCTGTGAAAAAGCTTTTTTAGACAAAAGTTTTCCAATGTGCATAATGTTCACCAGAGACTCTAACAGTGTGTGTGTGTAGGCTATTGTACCAAAGCCCTGAACCACAACGAAAAAAAAAAAAAGAAAGAAAGAAATCCATTAAAAAAAATAAAAAATCGAGCATTACGAGATTAAAGTCGAAACATTTCGAGAATAAAGTCTTCCGTAGAAGTTGCATGTGTGCTTGCCGTTGTTTTTTTGCCACACAGGCATTTTCCTGCTTTTTTGTCCTTTGCCAATCACACCTATGAATGCACATGGAGAGTCTTAAACTTTGGGGTTGTTTTCTGTAGTAATGTTCAGCAGATTCACTAACTGTGTGTGAATCTGTATTGTGTTGTTTTGCAGTGAGCAAAGATTCAGATGATGATCGACTCAAAAGTATGTATTTTTCTTATTTATTTCTACTTTTAATTATTTGCTGGCCACAGTGAAAATTCATTGTTTTAATGCCCTAACTGATGGTATGCAGGCTGAGTTCTAATATTTATCATAAATTACATTTTCTAATGCAAAAACATTTTAAGATTCAGCACAACAGAGAAAAACATGAAAACAAACATGATCAGTTAAAAGAGAAACCACTAAATTAGGGCTGTGCGATATGACCAAAATCTAATTTCCCGATAATGATATATATCACTATATAGTATCTTTTCTGTAAATGAAATCAATTATTAGTTTATATATAATTGTACTACATGGAAAATACTTTCTTTTAGTATATAGATACTAAAAGAATAGTTTATATATTTATATATATATATATATATATATATATATATATATATATATATATACAGAACGTCTGGGAAAATGTTTGATTGAGAATGTAGAAATATAAAATATGAATGAAATATAAAACAGTTTTCAAAAAGAAATGATTAAAGGCCCAATATAAAATATTAATATATATTGTGCCAAATGTAAACATTGTACTTTCAAGTTTAAAATGTAGCAGCAATCAGTGCTCCGAATATGTTCAATGAACGAAAACAAACAAATGAAATTTTGACAGGAACAGAAACAGAAACGGAAACAAAATCAAATTTAATCATTCCCCAGCTAACAGGGGAAATATTCATTGTTGGTTTAGGGAACGTAAAAATTTTCCGGTTTTCTTGACGTTAGAGAACGTTTTTTAGAAGGTATAATGTTCCTCAAACATTCTTTCAACTTAATTTTGATTTAAAATTCAACATTCTAGGAACGTTCCTAGAACATTAAAATGTCCAGTTTCCTGAATGTTAATATAATGTTATTTAAAGGTTAGTGTGATGTTCCTGAAACATTCTTTCAATCATTTAAACACCCGCTGTGAACAAGCACTGAAAGAAAGAGAAATAAGAACACAAACTACAACTTTATTCAGACACAGCCTTCGATGAAATCAACTGAAGATATAAGACATTAACTCTCCGAAGATCTGATGAAACAACTCCACAAACAGCATTACCAGCTTCACTTATTACAAACCAGACTTACTTTATTTCTGTCATATGTCTACAGAAGCTCTTATTGAGAATTAACAGAGGTTTAGATGTTGGTAAATGATTGTTTCATTTGATGTTACCATCATGGAGTTCAGTGTTTGCTTTAGTTGGGCTCTTGACCCTTGACTTTTGTTAAAGGGGGGGTGAATTACTATTTCATGCATACTGAGTTTTTTACACTGTTAAAGAGTTGGATTCCCATGCTAAACATGGACAAAGTTTCAAAAATTAAATTGTACGTTTGAAGGAGTATTTCTGTGCCAAAAATTGTCCTTCTGGTTTGTCACAAGTTTCGGAAAGTTTTTTTCGAGTATGGATCTGTGTCACGTAAGATGGGGCGGAATTTCCTTATATGGGTGCTAAGGGCACTTCTCCCGGAAAGACGCGCGCGCGCACTCGTAGACTTTTTGGAAGTCAATGTCACCAAAGAAGTGTGTTTTTGTATGCAAGGGCAAGACAACCCTGCACAGATTCCCAAAGAACCTAGCGTTAAGTGGACCAGTGGATGGAGTTTGTTTTTTCAGAGCATCAACGGAGCTGAGTAACTTAAGACTGTATGTTCTCTGCATTTCGAGATGATTGTTTTATAAACAAAGCCCAGATCGACGGATTTGCAGATCGTCTAATGCTTAAGGATCGAGTAGTCGCAATGATAAAGGTTCGCTGTCGCAGATGGTGAGTAAGAAACTGCTTCAAATGTCTCTGTGTGTTGTTGTTAGCTCGGTTAGCACAGCATTAGCTTCGCCCACACGGCACGCCTCCAGCCGCCCGTTTTTTTCCGGAAAAACTCGGTACAGCCTATCTTTCTTTTATAAATATAATAAAACTAAAGACTTTTTGGAGATATGAAGGATGCAATACTACTCTATAGGTACTCAAGATTAACAGGAGATTGAGTGAAAATGGGCAATTCACCCCCCCTTTAAGTTGATTCTTTTCAGTCTTGGCAGATTTTTTCAGAAAACATTTCTGCATTGATAAAGCAGATCAACATGTCTTTTTTAATGGATAAAAGACTGAATTAAAGTGGTTTAAACAATTGCTTTTTTCAACCAAACATCAACATCTAAACCTCTGTTAGGTTCTTATAACAAATGATCAGATTGAGCTTCACTCAAAACACTCATATGAAAACATAGACTAAAGCATTGCATTCAATATAACATGATTGTACGATATTGAAGCAAAGAACCACCAACAGCTGGCCATGAATTATCCTAATGCTGTACCATTACTATGGCTTAAATCACACTTTTAAAATGAGCTGACCTTGAACAACATATCAAGGTTTGTAAAAACAATTGCAGCCCTGGTTCTTTGATGGAAAAATAATTGTTGAGGGTTAAATTAAAATAATGCTAATTAACTTATTTTATATACTTGTTTTGTCTTATCTTTCAGACTGATCTCACTGTTCTGCTAATTCTACTACTAGACACTGTGAAAGACGTGTGACTGCAGTGGAGGAGGATAAAACCATCTCAGTGATCGACACTCCAGGACTTTATGATACGTCAATGAGTGAAGAAGAACTGAAGAAAAAGATTGAGAAGTGCATCTACATGTCTGCTCCTGGTCCTCATGTGTTTCTGCTGGTCATCAGACTGGATGTGAGATTTACAGAAGAAGAGAAGAAAACAGTGACATGGATCCAGAAAAACTTTGGAGAAAAAGCTTCTCATCACACCATCATTCTGTCCACTCACACTGATCATCTGAAGGGGCTTTCATTAGATGAATATATCAGTGGAATTAATGATCTCAAGGCTCTTGTTGATGAGTGCGGTGGCAGATTTCACTCATTCAACAATGAAGACATGAGTAATCGCTCTCAGGTCACAGAACTGCTGAAGAAGATTGATGAAATAGTGAGGATCAACAGAGGACAGCACTACACTAATGACATATTTAAAGAAGCCCAGAGAAAGATTGAACAAGAGGCTTTTAAACAAAAACTGTGGGGCGTTAGCAGTAGGAGCAGCAATAGCAGCATTAGCATTAGCATTAGGAAAATAAGGGCCATAGTGAATCTGATTGAACAACAAAGGCCAAATCTTCATATACTAATTTCTAATTCTGTTCTCTAAAAGATGAGAATGGTGGGAATTGGATTTTTGAGTTTTTTGACGATTGCCATGTTCAGTATATATTGTATGGTATGTATATTGATTATTTAATCTGTTGTATTGTGATTATAAAAACCTGGAAATATTTCCTTTTCTTCCTAAACATAAGTGCTATTTTATAGAAACCGTAATTTCTATATAAACACATTCAATACATTTACTTTTTTTTATACAACAGGGCTGCGTTCAGCCCTGACAAAAAGTTGCAAAACTTGGTGCGTTGAACACCCTGTTCTGATGACGCAAGAGTTGCAACTACGGCAGCTGAGAAGGCCATTCTCTGTGCTCTTTTTGAAGAATTTTCAAAGCCTGATTAAATCAGTATAAATACGTGTTTAATACTGCAAAATATGCTCGATGTTACAGTCACTGCCCTTGCCGTCCAGAATAAAAGAGAACATCCCAATCGAGTGAAGGGGTTTGTGGAAACTGTGGTTCCTAATTATTGTGATCCAACATTTGCCTCGCATTTCAGGATGAAAAGACAAACATTTCAGGTGAAGGACAATCCACTTCTCACCTCCGAGACTGTGTTATGATCTTTATGACCTTATTCATTTTATTGTGAGTATTATGCTCATCATTATTGCTGATCACTGTTGATATGATTTATTTTTACTATGAAGACCTTAAGACAAACATGTCTTCTAATATCTTCAATGGTTGTGTATACGGAGCCGCAGTGGACACATGTGTAAACGACTTTACTCTGACCCATTGTGTGAGCTGTCTCTTCAATACTGCGTGGTTTATATACATGTTGCCGCTGATTGGGCTGACATTTTTGACACACCCTCCAAACAAGAGAAAACAATCTCAAACCTCATTGTGCACCGGTTTGAGCTTGAACCTTCCTCAGATCTTTCTGGTTCTCAAATCTGATTTACTGAGAGCCTTTTCCAGCTGTGTGATATTCACCCAGTAACGGCACTCTATTTAATTTTCAACAATATTATTGATCTCCTGCATTGACACTATAATATGAGAACTGAACTGAGCTGAATGATGACGTCACGGTTTTATCCAGAGTGGCTATATATATATATATATATATATATATATATATATATATATATAAATTAACTTAACTTTCTACAAAAAAAATTAACCATCACTGAACTTACTTAAGCTGGACTGTGACTCTATTTTCTTCTAGAAACAAACTTTGTTGCATTATTCTCCTGTTATCTCTGTAAAGCTGCTTTGAAACCCTCTGTATTGTAAAAAGCGCTATATAAATAAAGGTGACTTGACCGTTTCACCGTTTGTATCACTCCGCTTGCTGTGACTGTGGTAGAAAAAGAGTTTGTTTGCATGACACGTGACCTTAATAAATCTTGACCTAAATAAGCAATAAGTTAAAGGAGCTGTATGTAAGAAATGTATTTCAATTAATCATAAAATGGCCCTGATATGTCACTAGACATTAAGAAATCATGTTCATTTCAAATACTTATATCACTGACAACAGTAGTCCGGCCAGGATATTGTCATTTATAAGTGATAGTTGCAGCCCTCAACTGATGTTGATGTTGTTATGTTGTGTTTTGGCCTGATGCCCCACCCTCCACCTATATACCAATCACAAAGTCAGTTGTGTTTCAGCATCCGGGTTGCCAGCTCTGCTCTAGTTACCACAGCTGCAGCTACAAACATGTCAGCCTACGTTCCAGCTGGATTCTGCAGCATATCTGGCAACCTCGAGTCAGGGGGGGGGGGGGGGGGGGATACACTGCTCTACAGTAATTTGAAAGTGATTGCAGTACCAGTTGTGGCCACAATCTTACATACAGTTCCTTTAAGCAAGCTAAATAAGTCTCAATTGTTCATCTTGCACAAAAGATGGTGTATTTTCTCTCAGTGAATAACTTTTTGACTCTAATTTTATGACTCTAACTTGAAGAGCTGATGAGTTGAATCAGGTATGTTTGAGTAGGGAGACACCTACTCTAAAACGTGCAGTTTTGGGGGGCTAAAGGACCAGGGTTGGGAACCACTGGTCTAGAATATGGTTTAATGATAATATTAAGCCACTATATAATTAACTTGCTATATAAATATTGACTAATCCTCAAAATGCCCCATTTCTTCAGCAGTACTACAATAGTGTTTTTATAGTCTTTATTTCTGCAGCCTATAAGCACACCAACACTACTGGATGCTGTCTTGACTTTTAGAAGCCTGTCGATGTGTAATGCACCAAGTGTGTGTTGTGTCTTAAAAATACTGTATTATCTAAATAAATGTTGTTTTTAAGAAGATAATTGAAAACAAACTGATAATAGCTAAATCAATCAAAATTAAACAAGTCAAACCTGAGTTTTGATGTCTTTGTGTGTGTGTCATCTGTCCAACTTCAAAGGTCCACAAATGCCTGAAAGTTCGCTGTAGACCCTTTTATATGCACAAACAACTGTTTCAGGAAGTCACATGACATTGGACAAAGTGTTTTCTGTGATGCCACATTTCCTTTTTGAACAGAACAGTTATGCTAGGCATTTTACATATCAAATATCTTGTGTCACACAGAGATGTGCAGATTATTTCACCAGTCTGCAAATCTCTGTGTGCTTAAATGAAGTATAATAATATAATAATAATACAATAATATGAAACATAGATTGAAACATAGATTTGTTGGTGTGAACCTTGCCTTCACTGAAAGGAAAGCAACTTTCACAGGTCCTTAGAACAGTTGTTCCCAATAGGTTTGTACATTTTCTATGGAGATAAAGTAATGCCAAAAGTTTTTTAAACAAAAAAGCTTGTTGAATTGCACAACTTGAAAAAAATATGCATTGCATTAACAATCCTTGCATTTTAATGCATTTTATTTTAAGGGCTTGCATTTTTATGGACTGAAATTCAACATGGTTTTAATGTTAATTGTTAATGTTGTTGATTATAAATCACAGTAAGTAGTTCATCTTTATGTGCTTTATGTGATTGAGAGTTTGGGCGGACGATGATGCTGTGGATCAATCTCATTACTGCATCATAACTGCACAGAATCGTGTTTCTTCAGAGAGAGAGATGTCAGCGGCCGTTTCAGGTATAGTTTGCATACAGTTTTCTACAGGAACTGGACATTCATCGTCCATCTTTGTTTTACAGTCTATGTTTCAGAACAATGAAAACAAAAAACAAACAAAAAAAACAATGGCAGACAGGCTGAATGAAAATGCAAATTCAGTCGCTGACAGTAGGTGGCGCTCATGGAAAAGCAGAAATGTTAGGAGAATAGCAAGAGGTAGGCTCATGCTGTAAAGTGTACTGCACGTGTTAAGTGTATTATTTACATTGCAATACCCATAAATGATCACATAACTTAATTTATTAATATTTCTTTCAATTTTTTATTTGTAATTTTATTAAAACAAAACACATTTTTTAACACTGGTACAAACACATGTAACACTGTGGTACAAACTCATTTAACACATTTATTTACAGTTCATTCCTTGAGCATCAATAACTGTATCTATCTTTTGTAAACATAAGTACAGTACGTTTTGTAAACATTAGTAAATGTGCTCACTTTTTTTTTTTTTTGAAGTGTTGTAATTGTATGTGGCAGATTTAGCTGCTCTCAGTGCCCTCTTGGACGGAGTGTATTTTGAAACCAAACCGGTGTGGTTTATTTTTCAGGATAGGAGAGAGCAAAGAGTGATGTTATTCATGCTCATGCGATTTTCTGTAACTATCTATTTCACCATGCTGAAACTTCTCTCTGAGGAGGCATTGCTATGGGGAATGCAGAGCAATGCTTTCATCAGTCTAGCCAGCTCACTGAACCTGGTCTCATTCCTCGCCGTTTCCTAACTCCCTATAAGGCCCCAGAATATGTCAACTCTCTGCTCCTGGGGCAACTTTTTGCTGTCTGTGACCTGGTAGTCTGTGAACTCCCCTCTCAATTTATCTGGATCCTCAAACTTCAGTTGGGGAAACATGCGACCTAGCCTTGCCACTATGTAGTATGAACAAGTTTCCAACAAATATTCAGTTTGGTCGCGTGAAAGTACTGAATGAGTATTCCTACAATACTTTTTACCTGTTTCAGGAGAGATATCCAGGCGAGATGCTGGGTCCAGTACCTCCAGGTCTTTAAGCAGCAGAGATTGTAAGGGAAAGGCCCAATGACTTCCACATAGAAAGATCTCACTGTCCTAAGAGCACAATTGCCACATAATCACATAATATATTAACCAGGAACTATGAAGGTAGACAAATGAAGCATCTAGGTATGATTATTAAACAAGCTACAACTTACTGATATATCCTTGACTTGTCACTGACATGGAGGAGAATTCTTCATTTTCGAGGAATGCTCTGGCCTCAGCTCCAATGAAGAGATCCTCATTTGTCAGCTGGTGCTCTTGTCTGTAGAATACCTCACTGACAGGAGTATCCACAATAAATCTAGCTGGAACAATGTAGCCCAAGTATCTCTTGACCAGTCTTGTCATCTCACTGTGTAGCATATGGATCATCACTCCCTCTGCCTAAAAAATGGGTAAAAATTAAATGTAAATAAAAAGACATTTAGACTTTTTGTAATGGCTCCACCTTTCATCCTACCTACCTGGAAGGCAGTGTTGAATGCAACCAATGGCTTAAGAGCGGCACTCAGAAAGAGAAAATAGAATTTTATCTCCGGATCATCAAGGTAGGCCGCCAGGTTCCTGATTTTAACACTCCTCTCATCCTCATGACTGTTGAAGTAAGCCTGCAGAGCAGCCCATTGATTCAGCACTCTTTCAATGCAGGTGTGGAGGCTGAGCCATCGTGTACTGCAGTATCTGAGCAGCTTCAGTGTGTCTGTGTCTGTAAACTCAACAAACTCTTTATACAGCTCACATCTTTTTGCACTGTACAAAGAAACACAAGCAATGACAATAAATAGGGATAACAGAATTAAGGGAAATGTAGAATTTGTTCAGGACATTGTAATAAAAGATAAACTTATCCATCATACTCTAACTAAAATGACCAAGACAGGACAGTCAAACCTTTCCTCTTTTATACTCACCTTTTGTCAAAGTGGCCATATACACCAACAAGTAAATCCTCGACTGGGGCCTTGATAGCCTTGATGCCACAGCCTGTGGCAAGTTGGGAAAGGTGGCATATGCAACCCACATCCTGGACATAAGGTTGACTAGCTTTTAGTTTTGTGACGACTGAATGGTGCTTTCCTTTCATTACACTGCAGTTGTCAGAGTTGAAGGCCAACAGGTTATCCCATGGGATTCCTCTATTACTGTGATAATCAGCCAAAATAATTTGTTGTAAACATACATACTGACACATTCAACTGAGCCTTAAGTCCTCAGTACTCATTATGTAAATACACTCACCTCAATGAGGTTGCCAGCTTCTCATAGAGACTATCTGCTGTGCCCACATTGCAGACTGGCATGTCAATAAATTTGGTGACAACTTCAAGATTATTCTCATCATAAACTCTTGCAAGTATGACAAGTTCTTTTACTTTTTCCATGTTGTTTGACTCATCACAGTTCAAATGGCTGAGACCGGCAGATGTTTGTGACCTCATCATCAAGCTTTGGAGCAATGGCACCTAAATAATAATAGTACATAAAAATAGATGTTAGTTTTTTTTAAGCATGTGATGAGGTCAAATGTCCAGTTTGGGACATAATAACTTGTAATAAGGGATAGAAATTATGTTGCCCAATCTCAATTACCACAGCCACACTGTAAATCTAGCATTCACCTACTAATCAGATAAACTTACCCTTGATGAGTTGAGTTGTTTTGGTCTTTCCAGAGGAATATTTCCTGGCGATGGCAGAATCAGGGAACATGCCTGCCACACTTGCAGTGAAGTATCACAAAAATCAAATGGAACATTTTTCTGCGCCACCAACATTGCCATCTTCAGTTCGGCTTGCATCACGTTTTCTGCCTCTGTCTGTCCTTTCGTGATGAAGAATGAGATCGCCTGTGTGCCCTTACTTGCCTCTTCTGCGCGATGGTGCCGCTGTGTTTTAATGTGCTGGCTAATATAATTTTTCCCGCCGTGGCCTACATTAAAATCAATGCAACACACCTTACAAAAAGTGTAGAGGTTGTCGATATGACTGGGTAAGATGCACGTAAATTGTTGCGTCCAACACTGTTGAAATTTGCAACTGTACTTCAGTTTATTTGCGGGGAACCGCCTTCACCTGCCATCATGTCTATATCGGCTCGCTTTCAGGTGAAGCTCGAGTGTGAAGGTGCGCGCGGCAAAAATGACGTCATTGCACCTCGTCCGTTTGGGGAGGCGTGCGCGCAGTCAGCAGAGACTCGCGCTGCGGAGCCAGGCGAAAGTATAAACAAGGCTTTAAACTTTCCGCGACTGCGCAACTGGGTTATAGGTTGCCAGGTTGAGGTGAAAAACAGGTTGAAATTGTATGATGTGTGGATTGTGTGAATATAATGCATTTAATACAATCTGACAACTGGTCAACATTAGACAAACATATTGGTCCGATTATTCATAGAGGAGTTTGGGCCATGCAAATTACGGGAGTTTCCCGGGAGAAATAACAAACCTGGAGGGGTCCGGGAGATAGGGCTAAAAAGCGTGAGAAACCCGGGAAAAACGTGAGTGTTGACAGGTATGCTTTAAGCATGCGCGATGTTTCAGATAGTATGGTCAAAAAAATCGGATATATGCAACACATAAGAATTGAGCATCAAGACCTGCAGTGTAAACGAGGCCATCTGGCATTATCTTGCACAGATGGATGAACACATAATATGATTGATGCTTTAACGAGAAGCAGCTCTGCAATATATGTGAAGTTCGCCAAACATCACCATGATTATGAGGCGGAGGAGGACGAAAAGTGCCATCATTGCAGCCTGTGCATATGTTTCAGTTATTGTGTGCGAGAGAGATCTCAGGACTGGTAGGAGCGTATTGTGGCGGGCTTTAACGAGAAGCAGTGGGTCCGAAATTTTAGGATGAGCAAGCCAACCTTTGATATGTGTCGGGCCATCCGTCCCTTTGCAGACGCGCTTCGGGGTTTCTCTCGTCATTAAACCGCAGAGATGTCGCCTAATGCCTCAGAAAATCCGATCTGCCTGTTTACATGACAGTTGCATTGGCACATATTTGATTTATATCTGATTTATTTCCACATATGAATTAGGCCTAAAACCGATAGATATGCATCAACGGTAGATGACAAAAAAAATGGCCAAACACTGTTCACAACGACAAAACATCTTTAAACATGAACATAATCACACACAAAAAAACAACAAGGATTACACACCGCTTCTCTTTATTCCAGCTGCTTTTTTTCTGCTGGATGTGTAAAACTGTGCTGAGATAGAGACATAAATCATTTCAGTTTGTTTTGTACAAACTATGTGTTGTTTAAAGTTGATAGTAATTGTTCTGACTTCATGAAGCCTCATGGTGTGAATGAAACATCAAACTGACTAGAAACTCTTTAAAATGCATATATGGTACTGGATATCAATGGTGAAACTGTTAATAATGTAGACAGACCGCAATCTCATTCAATGTCAGTCATGTGTGCAGTGAAATATAATGTATAAGTGTAGTGGTTTATGGTCTTAAATATTAATATTGAGAGTTTTTGGTCACGTATCACCTAAGGCGAGTGTAAGAGTGTCAGATGATTCCTTCCTATATTACGGGGCACCAGCCAAGGAATTTCACCTTGACAATAAAAAACTATCATGGAAGATTGTGGAAAGGAATATAATTATATAAATTATAGGAAGTTCATTATCTGATCAATCTGAAGGATTTAGTGAGATTCTGGCAAGCTTGTAGAGCCTCTGATTATCAATCAATATATCAAACAGAAACTACAAACAACTACACAAATGGACATTAACAATGAATGCCAAGTAGATGAGCAACGGATTGGACGAAGCAATGAATGGGTGATTAGAAGTCCATGGAGGAGTCAGTTGTGGTCTTTCTAGATGCTGGTATGAGAAGCATTTACTATGAATACAGATAATGTGTCTAATGTATCTATCTGCATATGATGACTCTAGATACACTCTCTACTCAAATAGCAATCTCATATAGCAACAACCTAATGCCCAGGCCTTTGGGAAGAGGTTGGGTTAGCTTATATTTATTTCCACGTGGTCGGCTGATCAGTCCCTGTGATGGGCTACGTCTTCCACTGGTATCTTTCTGTTCACAGTGGGAGTAAACTGGATCGCTTTCCAACAGTTGCAGAACCGCACTGAGTGCAAGATGTTCGCTACTGGTCCATGTGTAATCCGGAGAACTGTAGGTCAGGCGGTGGTCGATCCGCAGGATCCTCTGCAGGCTAGAGGTTACAAAGGCAAGAGTCGTGCAGCTCAGGTGTTGAATGCTGGAGTCCTCAGCAGAAGCAGTTGAGCTGCTTGAAGGTCCGTGTGGGTGAAGGTTTACTTGCAAGAGTAAAACCTTGGTTGCACTGTTATTCCTTCCCTCGTCAGGTCAGACACTGGGAGCAAGGGTGTGTTCACTTGGGAAAGCTTTTATTCCATCCAGTTAGGGAGGCGATTACTAGGGAGGCGATTATGATTCCTCCCATCACTTCCCACCTTTCCACCCTGTGGAGCTTGTTGCATTGTCCCAAAATACACAGTTAAATGAACCTTGGAAATGCTTTATTTCCTTTCCAAACCTTTCTCAAAGTACTTGTGGCAGTGTTCTGAACTCATAGAGTCTAAAACTTGATGTAAATTGGTTGAGGTATCACCCAGATGTCCATTTCTGTGTTAGTGGGTGAGATTACATTGGCTGTTATTCCCAGTGCGGTTTCCACTGTGTGTGAACGGTTCCCTGGGTGAATAAGGAGATATGTAGGACATGTTCCTTACAGTTTTCTGTCCATTTTTGTGGTTCTAAGCCAATGTGTATAAAGAAAAAGTTGGTGTTTGGAGGCATTGTATATTATACATTGCAATTAATATTCTTCAATATATTACTTTATTTCTTTATCTTAGGGTTCTTTGTTCCTACTGTGTTCTAGCCAGAACTGGTTTGGTGGCCTTGGGCAGTCCATGGTCGTTCACAGCTTGGTCTCATGAATGGAGGGTTGAGGTGAACAATGGGCAACCATTGATTAGATTAGCCTGTGATCAACGGGTCGTTGATGTCGTCACCTCTGGCCGTCCTGATTTCCATAGTACTTTAGTGTCTTTCACATCCTATCACATCCTCGTCTTAATCACAGTGAGACAAAGAGAAGAGGTCAGAACTAAACTTATTCCTGATTCAAGCAGAATGAGCATAAAATAAAAACGGATGATAACAATGAGTTGCTGATAAAATGAGTAATGAGTTTAATCGATTATTACTTGAAGCAAATACAAAAAAAATAAGTAAAAGTGAAATCTCTCTCTTTACAGACTTATAAGAGCCAAATCATCTCAAGAGAAGAAGAGAAGAAAAGCATCAAATTTCAAAGATACATGAAAGTTTATGTTGTATTTGCATGGAAGAGTAGAAGTGGAAGATAAACTAGATGTTCTGATGAAAAACAATGAAGAACGAGTTAAAAGTTAATGTCAGATTCATGTCTCTCTTAAAAGTGTAATGGCTTCTTCTTCAGCTCCTGAACTTCAAAGGTTTTTTTCCAGTGTGTATTTTCTGGTGCTCTTTCAGTTCATCTTCTGTAGTAAAGGACTTCCAGCCCTGAAACACACACCGGTGTGTCTTTTCTGCTGTAATATTACTAATGAATCTTTTCCTTTGAGTGAATATTCAAGTGTTTCTTCAGGACCGACGCCCAATGAAACTGTTTACCGCACTGATCACAGTTAAATGGTCTTTCTTCAGCATGAGAAGATGTGATTTCAGAGCGAAAGCCTGAGCCGCTTCTTCCCAGTGTGAACTCTCATGTGAATCTTTAGACTTGATTTACATGTGAAGCATTTTTTACACTGAGGGCAGGAGACAGATTTATTGCCTTCTGTTTTTCCTTTCTTGTTCACGTCCATCACGTCTAAAAGAAACATTAAATCATGTGAGATTTCAAATGAGAAACAAACATGAAATGATAAGTGAAGCTCAAATTCAAGATCACTGATGAGTTAAATAGTCATTTTTATCCCATAAAATCTGGTCAACAACTGCTGAGCACGATTATGATCTATTTTAACATCATGAAGATGACTGTAAGTCACTAGTTTGGTCATGAAACTCTAGATGACGCAGGCTTGACGTGATCCGTAAGCAATCACATCGTTTTCTTACACAACACAAGCTGATTGGCCTCTAAGCTATGCAAAAATGTATGAATCTGTTGACAGACCATCTTTTCACACAGAACCAGTTTGTGAAGACACGTCCGCTGCTGGAGGGTTGAGAGCCGCATGCCGCGTGCCGTCCCCCTCCGCCTCAGTCACCAGATGTCCGACCATTTCTTTTTTACTTCGGCCACGGTCCGAGGTTGTGAGGCTACAGCATTAACGGCATCTGCAACCTTTTGCCACTCAAGTGCCTTTTTGGCATTAGTAATGCCCACACTGTGCCCTCCAAACAACATTTTACTCCTCTTTTCCACCTCGCCAACGATAACTTCTACTTCACATTGAGTGAAGTTACGTATCTTGGTTTTCCTCTCTGTGTTTGCCATGATTTCGCAATCGATGAATATTAACTTGTGGGCGTTTCACAGACAATTTATGGGCAACTATGGGCGTGCCATGAAGCTGCAAAAGCTGCGCTACATTTAGAATTGATTGTGATTTATTAAGGGAAAACTGCGTAGGATGTGTGTGCGCACAGTTTTATAAATCCGAATATTTCTGTGCGTACGCACATCCTATGTTTCATCCGTAACGCCACTTCTGACGCAAATCCTATGCAAAGTTTTATAAATGAGGCCCCTGGTCATGACGTCACCCGCCCGTGATGTTCACTCCTCGCCACTGGACTAATTGACACATGGGCTTCAGACACAATCACGCAGGGGCTTCCCAAAGCGGCATCGATGCATCGCGAGTTCCCTCGAAAGGAAACTGAGACCTGATGTGAGATTTAAACATAGCCTCTGCTCACATCCATATTGATAAATGCCAATTTTTTGCATGGAAACAACTGTGCGTCCAATTTTCGGTTGTACGCTCGTTTACAACACAAGCCAAACTAACTTCAAGATTTCAAATTTTGTTTCTCAGCACATAAAGATGAACTACTCACCGTGATCTCAGACTGTGTTGATGTGGTTTCTCCACTGCATGGATCCTCATGTGTCGCTTCAGGTGAGTTTTAACCTTTTAGCGTTCGTGCAAATTCTGCCAAAAACGGCTAAAAAAGGCCTACCCAAATTAAATTGCATGCTGTTCTTGAACCATTTGGAGTATATGCATGGTATTGGTCTCTTTTGAAAGGGGACATTTTGAGGTTTGTTCCCAAACAGTCAGAATCACTGTAAGTCTCACTGGTATTGAGTAATAGAACTTTGAACACACTAAAAAAGAGGGAAAAATTTTCCGCCTAACTTTTTTTTGTAAAAAGATGCCCGCAGATAACTATAGCTGGGAGGTATTAGCTGGAAAACACAGTGGGATCACAGCATGAAGCCTTACCAAGCCCAATTTAAATGTTGATAACAATACCTAAGTTAATGAGTGTTTTACACAGGTTTATCTAAGTTTATGTCTAGGCGATCCCCAAAAAAGGCCACTTGGAGACTCCAAATGACACTTTGTAACCACAGACACATAACATGCTGCTATTCTTGAATGCTTTACTGTACAGGCATAATTTTGGGCTCTAATGAAAGGTTACACTTAGAGCTATTCTATTCCTTATTCAGATTCACTGTAAATAATTTTTGACACATAGTAACTGAAGCATAAACACATTATATTGTTTTTTTGCAATTCTTGAAACTGAAATTTGTGCAAATAACAATACAAAACAAGTGTTATGGTATTAAAATATTGTTTAATATTAGTATATTTACACTACATATATATCAAACGATTTACAAATTTATGATTAGGTTTTTCTTTGGTTATTGAACCTCTCTAGGAAGGTGAAGGACAGGGTTCCTCTCTTGATGTCCATCATATGGCTTTCTGCTGACTCCCAGTCTTCATCCAGTTCAATGTCAGATGATTTTCTGTGATATAAAAAAAGCAAAGAAAGAAATAATGTACATCTTTTATGTATTGTGTACTATTTTACACACACACACACACACACACACACACACACAAACCCGTGGATAAAGACACACAGGGACATAAACGATACACGTACACCTCATAACAATAACAAGAGCGCTAAAAGCACCAAACACACACAAACAAACACAGACAAACACAAACCCGTGGATAAAGACACACAGGGACATAAACAAACTGATAAATGTACACCACAACAGTAACATGAGCGCTCAATGCACACATACGCTTGAGGACGAGCTTTAGCCATCACCATCACCAACACGTCAAATATGTTATATAGTATAATAAAACACTTACTTGTCGAAAGAGACGATTTCCCATCAAAAAAGCCTTTCTCCAAAGTCATATGTCATTTGCTACAGCATTACGCAGTTTTGCGCAAGGGCGCACAGATCCACAACAAACATTTGCGCACCGTCATTGCTGACCGTGTTTGGATTCCTCCCACTAAACCTGCATATCCATATCTTCAGGAGATCATTGGCTATCAGATAAATCAGTCATTTGCTAACATTGCTCCAATTGGACCGTGTCCCTAATGCGCGGTGACTGGCTCAAGCTGGAGGAAAAAGCCCCCTTAAACTCCGTGATTCGCTGAAATCCGCTGTCACTCAAAAGTTCAGGGGTCAGCGGCCATTTTGAAGTCAAAATAGCTGTATTATTGACATGTAATTTGAAGATTTACCATAGTATGTTCGATAGTTGTGAGAGCTCTGTCGGCTAACTTGGAATGCTACTATTCACAGTAAGTGGATGTTTATTGATATATAAATGTGTTATGGACTAAATACTTCGCTGAATTGGATTGTATGGAGCCTTTACAGTGTAACTAAACCATTGTTGTTGCAATGTAATGGATCAGTGGACAAACAGAAGGCTTTTTAGGCAGGTTTCTTCCACTTCCTGTTTATTTGGCTGTTGGTGGTCTGACAAAGACACAGATTGTACACGCTGTGTTTATTGTATCCTAAAATGGCTTATATCGGTCGAATCACAAGAATCTCAGCTTTCCATAGATATGCGACTTGTTAAAAAAATTTTTTTTTTTTTTTTGTCTTTCATAAACTTTACCCTTCAAAACGCCCAATGTCCCGCGGACGACCCGTCGGACCAATAGAGAAACTCTTTCCGAACTGATCACACGTGTGCGGCTTCTCTCTCATGTGTTTTCAGAGATGAAGAGTGACTGAATCTCTTGTCACAGTGTGAACACTTGTAAGGTTTTTCTCCAGTGTGGATCCTCTCATGTGTTTTCAGATCTGCCGACTGACTGAATCTCTTGTCACAGTGTGAACACTTGTAAGGTTTTTCTCCAGTGTGGATCCTCTCATGTGTTTTCAGATCTGCCGACTGACTGAATCTCTTGTCACAGTGTGAACACTTGTAAGGTTTCTCTCCAGTGTGGATCCTCTCATGTCTTTTCAGATTTTCCGACTGACTGAATCTCTTGTCACAGTGTGAACACTTGTAAGGTTTTTCTCCAGTGTGAATTCTCTCATGTGATTTCAGATTTGCCGACTGACTGAATCTCTTGTCACAGTGTGAACACTTGTAAGGTTTTTCTCCAGTGTGAATTCTCACATGTGATTTCAGATTTGCCGACTGACTGAATCTCTTGTCACAGTGTGAACACTTGTAAGGTTTTTCTCCAGTGTGAATTATCTCATGTGATTTCAGATTTGCCGACTGACTGAATCTCTTGTCACAGTGTGAACACTTGTAAGGTTTTTCTTCAGTGTGAATTCTCTGGTGCAGTTTTAAACAGTTTGCTGTAGTAAAAGTCTTCTCACACTCAAAGCACATGTACTCTCTCACACCAGTGTGAGTTTTCTCATGTGCATGTAAATATAGCAGCAGTGAAAAACTCTTTCCACACACAGAACATGAATGCGGCTTCTCCGTCTTATGAACTGTCAGGTGTTTCTTCAAGTTTGATGAACTAGAAAATGTTTTTCCGCATTGATCACATGAGAACGGCTTCACTCCGGTGTGGATCATCATGTGAACATTAACAGTATGTTTATGTGTGAAACTCGTTCCGCATTGATCACATGTGAACGGCTTCTCTCCAGTGTGGATTTTCATGTGTTCTTTAAGGTGTACTGATTGTGTGAAACTCTTCCCACATTGATCACATGAGAACGGCTTCATTCCAGTGTGGATCCTCATGTGACACTCAAGACTTTGTTTGCTTGATAAACTCTTTCCACACTGAGTGCAGGTGAAAGATTTATTGTCTCTTCTTTTCTTTAAAATTTTATTTTTTGTCTTTGAAAGACTCAAATGTTTTTCTCCAGGTTTGACATGATGTTCCTCCTCTACTTCACTCAGTTCTTCACTCTCCTCGCTCTCTTCCATCAGGTCTGAAATGAAAGAGAAAAAGACATTTCATTTTCAATGTATCAAAACAATTCCAAGAAAGATATGAAGTGAAAGGACTTAAATGTCAACCATGATGTAACAAAGTAGACAACTGCTATAAATATTACAATCATTTTTATGAGGGTGTATTCACACCTGTCTTGTTTGGTTTGATTGAATTGAACTCAAGTTTGTTTCGCCCATTGGTGCCGATCTTTTGGGCAGGTGTGAATACAGCAATCGCACTCGGGTGCGGACCGAACAACCGTACCGAGACCCGGCTGAAGAGGTGGTCTCGGTCCGGATCCAAACAAACTCTGGTACGGTTGTTTGGAAGGTGTGAACATGACCCGACCCAATTGCAGAAAGCACTATGTCTTTTTTGACAGGGTCAGATTTTTACTATGTAATTTGGGGTGATGAAATGCCTATACATTAGGGGTGCAACGGATCGCATTTGATCCATGATCCGTACGGACCAGCTGGCCCACGGTTCGGCACGCATGTGATTCGCGGATTAACTGCTAAATTTAACCATCATTGAGTGAAAGTTTATAATTCGGATGTGTTTTTTCTTGCCAATTTACACATTCAAACAATTTTAAATGCAGACAAAGAGGCGAAAATCGGGACTCGTGTGTTATCTTCACCCGCAGCGCATGGAGAGAGAGAGACGGAGAGAGATAGAGAGATGCGTTTCAGACAGCACTTGTACACCGAATTGACTCCTCTTTTGCGTTTCCTTGCCCTTGAACGGACACATGCACACAAAATTATGTTAAAAAAGTTGTCTAAATGCCCGTCTCAGCAAATATTCTCTCTCTTATGTCATAAGTGGACAGGTGAGAAAGAAAACAGATGTTTGTC
This sequence comes from Abramis brama, assembly GCF_963993115.1. Classification (NCBI taxonomy): domain Eukaryota; kingdom Metazoa; phylum Chordata; class Actinopteri; order Cypriniformes; family Leuciscidae; genus Abramis; species Abramis brama. The sequence continues at coordinate 65,058,272 of NC_139963.1, read as the reverse complement.
TTTTTCCGGTTCGTGTATTCTGTCTTAAAGTGACAGCAGACACCTAATATTCCTACTGTTGTCTGTGTTATTAATATTAATAAAACAACAAAATACAACTTTAACAAAGATAAAACTATACTTAATTTCTGTACCTGAACACTACTGTTAGACTTTGTAGCTTTGTTTATTATCTTTGCTTGTAATTTGTGTATTTGTTCATATTTTATTATGGACTGTTCACTTGGTTTTAACAATGTTTGAACTTTTTCAGTTAGGCTTGTAGTGTTTTCATGTGGTGTCGAAGAACTTCAAGTGAGCTTTAAATAATGAATGAAAAGCAAAGTTACATTAACCTACAAAGTTACATTCCCCCTAGGGGTGTCGCAATATACCGGTATTGACAATAATCGTGATATTCAAAGCATGAAATATCGACATCGTGTTAATTTAGAGTGTGACAATATACCGGTATTGGCGATAACCACAATGTTTAAAATGAATAGGACTCTTATGATAATATGACACTTAATAATCCAGCGCCAGTACCTCGTTGACCTCTCAGGTGGCAGTATTGCACCCACTGACACCTATCAAACAAGAAGAAGACGCAGCGAGGGCCCGCGCCCGCGCTGCAATTCTGAGAAGAACCATGTTGTCTGAGCAAGAGAGTGAAACACTCTGTCCACACCAGTAGAAAGTAAGCTCGCCAGTTTGGGAGTTTTTTGGTTTCAAAGAAAACGCCACTTTAGACAGAATCTGTCGGGCTACAGTCAGTGCGAAGGGGGGAAACACCACCAACCTTTTTACCCATCTCCGTGTCCATCACCCTGCGGATTTTGCCATTTTACAGAGAGTAAGTTGTGATTATTTTACTAGTCATGGAATGGGAAATGTGACATTAACCTGTTAACAACGGGTTTCTATGTTCATATATTTAAATAAATGGTGATTATTAAGAAGCCTACCTCGTTCTCTTTACTCGTCTTTTGTATGTTGTATTTGCACGTGATTTTTTTTTTTTTTTTCACTGGTGCAACGATAGGTTTAAGAGCTTAAAATATGGGTAACGTTACGCATGTTAACAGGTTAAAGTATCAGTGTTGATGTTAATATTCATTCATCATACTGTTGAACTTGACAGTATTTTCTGTTTTTTTTTTTTTTTCAAAGGGAGCTTCAAAGAAGACAGAGAAAGCCGAAGACAAAGAAAGCCAGAGACAGAGTCTCAGGTCAGCTGACGATTTTTGAGTCTGTGAAAAAAAAAAAAAAAAAAAAAGCAGACATGGCTAGTTCATGTGAGGACACGGCCATCACAGCAATGGAGTCTCTAGCCTACTTCATTGCAAAGGACATGATGCCCTTTAGAATGGTAGAGAGGCCAGGATTTAATGCACTGATGAAAACAGTTGCTCCAAAATACAAAATCCCAAGAAGACAACACTTTTCTGAAAAAGAAATTAAAAGATGACATTGCCAACTCTTTGGCTGAAGCAAAACACTTTGCACTTACAACTGATCTCTGGACCAGTAATAATGGACACCCCTATATGGGCTTAACAGCTCATTTTATCACACCAGCATGGGAAACGAAATCTGCATGTCTAGAGACTGCATTTTTACCTGATGACCACACCAGTGTAAACATTAAAGAGATGTTCAAAAACCTAATTAAAGAGTGGGGAATTTAACAGTCAGCAGTGGTGTGTGTCACTACTGACAATGGCAAAAATATGAAGGCTGCATTTAAATCCCTCCTCCCATCGAACTGGCTCAGCTGCTTTGGACATAATTTAAATCTTGCTCTTAGAAAGGCCCTGAAGATTGACCAAGTGGATGCTGCGGTGAGGGCTTGCAGGAGTGTCGTCCAAGGATTTAACCACTCATGGAAGAGAAGGAGAGCTGGCAAAAAGCAAGCAGAACTTAATCTTCCTCCACATACCTTGATCCAAGATGTTGTGACTAGATGGGGGTCTAGACTACATATGACATGATTTCTAGGTGTACTCTTCAGCCGTGTTCGCTATACAACAATAACCCTGTCGTAATCTGCCTCTTTGGCTAGGCTTTATTAATAAATCAAATCTCACAGTGATTATTCTTATATCAAAAGAATGCTCACCCTCTTGTCGATTCCTCCAGTTAGGATCTTCCTGATCCAGATAGAAGAATGCGACACATACCCAAGAATCCAAGGTCCAGTCAGATGATTATAATAAATGTTTAACAATATTTATTAAAAGAATCAAATGAAAAGAATACTTGTTACAGATTATAAAAAAGCTTCTTGCATCTGATAACTGCTGGCTGTATCAGACTGGAGATTGCAAGGAAGAGTAAAGAGTCCTGTCCTGGTCTCTTCTTTTATAGTCTGAATTCAGCCGTCTTCATCACAGTTAATCAAGCGCATGACTGCTGTTTCTAGCAAGAGTAGTCCTGCTATTTCTGTGCAAGCATGACTATGTCTAGCCAGCGGCTTGTTCTCTAGCAAGCAACTGAAGATACAACAGTTCCGTTGTATTTGTGGATAATGACTCTTGTCACGGCTCTCTCATGTGGTTTGAGAGATGCAGAGATGAACAACAACCTCTTTATTCAGCAGAACACTTTTAGATGGTTATATTACTTATTAACCAAGATAGTTTGTTGGCTGCATCCTTAGTTACAGACTTCTTATTGTGACCCTTTCTGCGTTGACGTCGAGTTGGAGGTGAAGATGAAGCGAAGGAAGTGCCACTCTCAGATGGGCCTCCCTCAACACCCCAAACAATATTTAATCTAAATGTTTACCAGAAGTAAAACCTAGTTTAAATCATTTTTTTATTTATTTAAACCATTTGCGTCAGCTGGCGTGGATATTTAAGATGGATGTTGGAGCTATTTCCTTGTTTTGTAATTAAGTTAATAATTAAATTATTTTGTTTCACCTTAAATAATTTGCATGATTTTTTTATTGATGTAGAGACAGAATGTTAATATTATTTTAGTTAATTTGAGTATCTTTTTGGGGACTTCTATTTTGATTGTACTGAGCACCTGTTGGCAGCTATATATTGGTAATTACACTTAGCACAGGCAGGCACTGGGAAAGGTTGTTGGTTTTTTACCAGGGAAAGAGAGGCTGCAGACACCACTTGTTTGTATGCTTGCTGAAATGGAAATAAACCGCATGAACGATATGCTTGCCTGGACATTGGACTTTGTGCCCTGCGTAAGATGTAATCTTTAAAGGAGTCATTACCTGTCATTTTCACTTTTCCACGAGAATCAATGTATGTTATGATTACCTAACGATTATACACTGGCCGGGAAGCCGATATTTAAAAGTGAAGCGTTTGTTTACCCCTGGGTTCATAAACCAGCGCGCGTGCACGCGCACTCAAATACGAGATTTTAATTTCAGCCCCGACTTGACGTCATGACGGGGCAGGATATACCATATATGGACACCGCAGACCTATGCCGCGGGAAGCCCACCCCTCTCCCCCTCATATTTAGTTCAGCCATATTAGACATTCTCTGGTTCAGTCGAGAAAGATGCAGAAACGTAGTGCACAGCACACATGAGTTGCTCTGTTGTGGACTGCCAGAATCAACATGTAAATGTGTTTTCTCTCCCAAGAATGGACCTAGCTATCAGGGACCAGTGGATTAAATTCATTTTTAATGACGCGGTTCCTACAACCCTTCCCACTGGCTTAACGTTATTGTCTGTGCTAAACATTTTACGCCGGAATCCTTCACAAATTTGGGGCAATATCAGGCGAAGTTGGCATCGAAGCTGATCAGAGACTTGCCTGCAATTGAAACGGTAAGACTGTGTTTTTATTGCTATACTGTGTGTAACAAACAGCAGCTAACTGCTAATGCGGCTATTGTATGCTAGCGGGAGTCAGTGTTGGGAAAGTTCACTTTCTACATGAACTAGTTCAAAGTTCAGTTCACAAATTTTAAAATGAACTAGTCAAAATTTTGAACTAAGTTCACAGTTCCAAAAATAACTAGTTCATAGTTCTTTTTTTCCATGTTGCTGCGAGATATTATTTTTCAAAATGATTACCACAGCCCATATAGAACCACAGACAATTATTTTATCAGTTTTAACACTGAAGATATGCGTCAGATTTTTTCCTATCTTCACCGACCTTATCATAAAACTCGTTTAAATGATCATACGATGCCTCCTTGCTGCTTTTTGTTTTGATTTGTAACGTAAGTGACTCGAGGTGAAGTAATTATTTATGTTCCCTGTAAACGATTTTTGACTGCATTATAATGATTTCTTAATTCAGAATATGATCAAGATTGCGTAGGTGGATGTGTTCGGGGAATTTGCATATGGGATTTTACGGTGCTAACTCCCATTGTCCCCAACTTAAATGCTTTTCTGCAAACACCGCAAAATCCTTCATCATTTTTACCACTAACGGGCTGCAGCCATGTCTTGAAATTTTCGTTTTCCAGCCACTTCAGTTGGAATTTGCACTTTCCCATTTTTCCTCAGACCTGTCGTCCACCGCTATACAAAATGGCCGCGTCACCTCCGTATCACTGCAATTTTGCTCCGGCCGAAACCAATTACAAACTGGTTCCGTGTGTTTAACACACTAACGTACATTTTGCGACAGCAAATAAAATGATTAATTATGAAGGCTATATTAAAAGAAATTGATATAAAATTCTCTTCAAAACTATAAAAAAATAGAATGCCTGTAGGAATCAAATTTAATGCTTTTTGCCTTTTAAGGCCGTAATTTTCGCAAAATCCATTTAAGGACTTTTAATGCTTTTTAATGCCCCGCGGAAACCCTGATATATAAAATAAATGTAAAATAAAACTGTTTAAATATTTAAACTTAGTTTGACCTGATGTTGACAATCAAAATTAAACCTCCTTTTACTGACCATTTGTTAAAAAACAGAAACTTTTGCAGCTATTTCACAGTTTAACTGTTTATCTAAATGTGCTGAAGTGCTTGAATGTTTCTAACATGAATGTTCTTCAGCATCATGAATGAATGAAGAATAAACACCAACCTCTTTGTTCTTCAGGATCTTCAGTGTGTTTCATTCTACAGGGTTCTGGATCACTCATGTTCTCACTGTCCTCTTTAATAAACTCAGTCTTTGCAGATTTCAGCTCTTCCTGATGCTCTGATGCTCGTCTTCACTTGTAGCTGATGGGAATTTACAGCATTTATTGGAGAAATACTGTGGGAGGAGCTTCACTGATGATGTGACCGCTGTGGGAGGAGCTTCACTGATGATGTGACTGCTGTGGGAGGAGCTTCACTGATGATGTGACCGCTGTGGGAGGAGCTTCACTGATGATGTGACTGCTGTGGGAGGAGCTTCACTGTTGATGAATTGTAGTGTGAGGAGTTGATCTGCCAAAATCAAAAATATATAAGTTACCGAGTTTGTTTTATGCTTATGGACTACAGAATATAATAATGTCAATTTTCAGTCTTCACATGCAATCCATGTGCATTTTATTACCATCATGTTTTCTAAGTTTCTATAAGAAAATGCAAATACATAGAACATCACATTAGTCTGCTGGCACCAATGAAATGAGCTTTAAGTGTCAATTTACAGGAGATCTGAAGACATCAGCATAATAAATGAGGTGAAAACAGGAACTATTGTCATGAAATAAAGAGCAGATCTGTATTGATGAGCCTCAGACTATCAACAAGCCATTCAGGATCATCAGCAGATCATCTCACTTTATTCTGAGTGTTTGCTGTTAGAAACACATTATTTGAGTCAGCCAGGATACATAATGTAACAGATTTGTGTACAGAAACTGACAATGATCATAATACTCTTAAAAATAAAATAAAACGTAACGTTTCCGGTGTCAAACTTTATTAATATTTATCTATATTCCCATGGATGTATAGATTTGAGATTTTCCTCATTCGTTACTCATACAGTAATAATCTGCCAAAGATAAATGTCGACAAAGATATAAAGGTAAACATGAAAATGGCAACAGCAACACTTGGAATCGATTCCCATAAATTCCCCTCACAGATCTCAAACTTTGACTTGACATTTAGTAACAGTTCTCACACAAACATCGAGACAATCACACAAACGAACACAAAATCGCTCAGGTCTGAATGAACTCAACATATTCTCCTCATGCTCGCTGCTGCTGCACTAAATGTTTATTTCAGAAGGAAGACGCCAGAAAAGACGCACAAGTATCGCTGTGATCGATGAAAACAATACAGAAATGAGTCTGTCGCTTAATCAAACTGTATAAAGTGTGTGTGGTGGTTGTGTAAATATGAGAAATACCGCAAACTGCTCTCCTCACCTCAGAAGACTCGACACTGAAACTCTCAATGAGGGAAGAGAGACGGCGCGAGCGAGCGGTGACGTCATCGGCCGCCAACTCACGCGTGTACGGGACACCCCCGCAGCCAATCAGGGCCACGCAGATTCAGCTTTCCTAGTAGCCTTCCATTACTATTATTTTATGGCGCGTTTCCACCGAGCGGTACGGTACGGTACGGTACGGGTCGGTACCCTTTTATTTGCGTTTCCACTGCCAAAAGTTGAGAATGGTACCAAAAAGCCGAACCGTACCGTACCACTTTTTGGGTACCCTTCCGTTGGGGTACCTAGCACAGTGGTACGGTACTAAAAGGTGGAGCTAGACTCACTGCAGGACGTTGATTGGTTGACAGAGAATCGTCACTTGCGCGTGCTACGAGGGGAATGACAACATAAGAAGCGCCATTTTTTTATATACAGTTTAATATAATATACTGTTACTGTGTCACGAAATGTAATTTTAAGAGTTTTTCAGGCGAGAATGTAGTTGTTTAAAGCTCTAATCTGTGGTTTATTTATAAAGATGATTTGTTTTTCCCCGGTTGTGAGATCCATGCGATCAGCGGGCGCTCGGCGCTCATGTTTCCCGGCTGGATGAGCCTTTCCTCGGCTAAGTTCTTCTGACGTTCGCCGATGACTCCGACGGTAGTGGTTAAACATGAGATATAATTCGTCTTGTGCAGACCTAACGGGCGATCTTTGGTCTCGTGAATATATAATTCGTTCCCTGTCAATCGTTTTGACTGAGGGCTAAGTTTAGTTTCATATTATAGGCTATTTGTATTTAACTTTACTGTTGTAATGTTAGACTAGCGCAGCATTTGGACATTTGACTGAATTGTTTGCTTTATTTCTTATTGTATAGCTTCTTGTACCTTTTACTTAAACTTTTATATTGGCTATTATTGATAAAACTGAAATTTTACAAAAAGAAATATGGTTTCTTGTCATTTTCTTATTACAAGATTATCACTGATGTTTATTGCAACATTTGTACAAATGCATATATTGCCTGTAATGTGTAATTTTTTTTATTATTTAAACGAAAAGAGGTAACGTTAGGGTTGTGTTTTAAATCGTTTTGTTATAAATAGAATAACGTATAACGTGCAGTGAATAATCAATATGCGTTGCGCATGAACCACATTTGTGTCCCTATAATGTTTAATTTATTTAAATGAAAACGAAAAGAGGCAGAGTAGTGTTTTATAACATATTTCGTTTTATTGTTGCTTAAATTTGTACATACAGAGTAACAGAGATAACCGGAGTAGCAGAGCGAGCTGAGTGACGCTTTTAAGAACGCGCTGTACCATGTGCATGTAGGAGTGAGTCGCACATGGCAAGTACAAACTTTGCGTACTTAATATTGAGAAAAGCCTAATGTCGGCGCTTGTCTTCTTGTGACAAACATGTCGAGGAGCAAGAACAAGATCTGCTGTATGTCATCCATTGTAGTTTACTATGTTCTTCTTCGCGCGAAAATTACGTCGATCGAAACACCACGCCTATCAAGTAAGGGTACTGTTGGCAGTGGAAACGCTAGCCAGATCATGGTTAACAGACCCGAACCGTACCGTACTGTACCGTACCGTACTGTACTGCTCAGTGGAAACGAGCCATTAGAACTGAAGTGACTCCAGTTACTAAAGGTGAAAGGAACTTTTTCAAGTGAAGCACAAAATAGTCAGAATAAACAGAGGAGGATCACCTCCATCCAGTCTGAAAAGTGTTTTGGCCTGTAAAGTCCGGCTCAGTTTATTCTGTAGCGTCCTAAGACAAATAGTAAAGGCATGTTGGTAGATTAGCACCTGTAGAATTTCCTTTTGTTGAAACTCCAGATAAAAGTAGAAAACTACTATTATGTTTAGATCCATGAGGCAGTTCGACATTTCCTTACTAAAGAAAAAACACTGAAATAAAAACACTTCTACAGAAGACTGTATTCTCATAACTTCTGCTTTATTCTACTAAAAGCTACTAATTGCAGTACTAACTAATTAATTAATTACTGTAATTTAATTACTTTTTATTCTAAAAGTAAAATAAGGAATTACTCTTTAAAAATATTACAGTAATCTTATTACACTGTTGAAGATGCATACACTGATTACGCAATTATGCTGATAGAGCACATCCTGTATTGTATTTGAATGACTATTTAAAGTAACAACATGTAGTTTTTCAACCTTCATAATATATTTCCAAGACCCTTGTGATGGTACATCGACTTACAATAGGTTGAATGAGACGTCTGCCAGAGCCTGACGGGGTCTGTATCGCTTTTACTGGCACTATGTAACTTCGGGGTGCGGGTAGTAACCAGCGCTCAAAAAGAACTACACAATTCGACTGCTTTACGGCATACGTCACTTCGCCCACCACTTCGTCAAATTCGGACGTGACAGGCCAACCAGCGCGTTTGTTTTCGTGCGTCTGTTTTCGTCATGGCTGAAGCAGCAGCGAAACGTAAGAAGTCGAAGGTTTTGTCGGAGTAGAGTCGGAAGAGGAAAAGGGAGAGTGATAAACTGAAAGGCAGGACGAGGATCAATATTGGTCGAGCGTTTGCTCGTTGGCGTGAGCTTATGGAGGAGGAGTGTGACCAGACCGATGCTGACTTGGCCGTCATGCTGTTGAACTAGTAAGTAAATTGCTTGCATACTATCTTTAGTTTTTCTAATCTGTTGTCTGCCTGGCTACGTTACGTAAACTATCTGGTCCTCCATTTATCTTCATGAATCAGCTAGATGAGTGAATTATCAATCTGGTAGCTAGTAAACACTAACATGCTAGTTTTAGATGGTTAGGATGCTATCGCTATCATTCTCGTTCAGATTTGAGCATTGCAATCGACATGCAAATCGCAAATGTTTGAGTTAAAATGTTAGTCAACTAAACATGTATAAATTATGAAAGGAGGAAGATTAATAATATTATCATTGCCCATATGAAAAAAACCTGCATGCTTCATATACAGTAACCGTAAATCATTTTACGACAGCGGTAATGGACAATTCCGCTTCCAACCTAGGGCGACCGCAGAGGAAAAGTTCCATGTTGTTGCTTTAATATTACCTCTAAACTTTGACTAGGCTTGGCATGCTGCATATTAATTGTTCTAGGAACTAGGGCTGAACGATTAATTGCATTTGCGATAATATCGCGATTTGATGAAATGCGATTTTTTTAATCGCAAAGCCGCGATTACACTCTGGTCACGTGACACGCGAGAGTAAACCAGTCTTGCAGATGAAGCAACTTGTCACGCTGTGCATATGGCATAGGTAGGCTACAGTTAATAACAGTTTATGTTTAATTTACGTGATATTTTGTTATAGATTCTCTCCAACGTTTCTGTATTGATTAAGATAATTTCAGATTTATGTCTGAGCTTAGTTTTAAACACAGAAATGTAATGCACGTGTGCTTTATAAACAAATTATTCTGCTTGCTTCTAATTCCTTTGTCCACTCGAACCTTCCAAAAAATAATCTTTTATAAAGTTCGGAAAAGTTGAAGCAAATTACAAGAACATTCGCGTGCTTGATGTGTAATTTAATGTGTAATTGTTTATAAAAGTAGGCCTACTTATAATTACATATGTAATATGCACATGATATGAGAAAGGCCTACGCGCGGTTTGCTTGATGTTACTTTTGTAGTGCGCGGTCTCGCCCGCCGGTACTTTACTTACAAATGCTCGAAGGTATCATATGTCTTGGAATGCAGCTGGCTTATATATTACAAATATGAAAATCACCGACAGAAGCTGCTTTCAATTTCAAATACTCACGCGCGCTTTGCGAAGAGCGTTTGAGCATGCGGCTGTGAGCGACTCCGTCTACGTGGTTAAATGTACGCATCTCAAAATGCTTTTATGACGCAAAATTAATGTGACAGTCACAAAGTTATTAAACAGACAGGACAAACCACATCTTATAATTTCAAAAGAGATGAAAACGTTCAGACAGCCGACTCTTAAATACTGAAAGCACTTTGTTTATTGTTTGTAATATTTTTTTTCCCCTTTTTGTTATTTGTTTTGAAGCTATATTAGTTAAAATTATTAACATGTAATTGTATTCATTTAGTTTTTTAATGTGTAATTGTTTATAAAAGTAGGCCTACTTATAATTACATATGTAATTAAATATTTTAAGTTTTATTAATAAGATCAATTAATTAATAAGAAAAAATTAGATTGGCTCATGAGGTGCCTAAAGATTCTCTTCCCTATTTTACAATGATTTATTGCTTGTTTTTGTTAAATAATAGAAAAGATAAAGAGCTTAAAAAATAATCGCATATTAAATCGCAATCGCAATATTGGTAAAATTAAATCGCAATTAGATTATTTTCCAAAATCATTCAGCCCTACTAGGAACCTCAGATAGGCGATATTTTAATTGTTGTGTATGTTGTGCTACTCTATAATGATGTTCTAGTTAAAGGTGAACTAAGTAACTTTTTTACCTGAATAGCTTTGGAGTCATTGGAATGGTTATATTACTTATTTCGGGTTGAATGGTGGTCGTTTCGCACCCACCTGGTGCCCGTGAGTGGAAAATACGCACTTGCAACTTTGAGCCGGCAGGCCGCCGGCCGCCGTGTCAGGAAGTCTCGCGTGATATCAGGTTTCGCAATGTAAATAAGGTTTGCTAGTACATTATTTCAGCAACATGACAAGCCAGTGAATTAGCAGGTTTCAATTGCTAAGCAAGCACAGTGCGTGACATTTTATCTGTATGTTATGCAGGGAATTCACACCCACAGCGACTTTCGACGAGTCAACGGGCGGGGAGAAGAGGAAGCCGTGGTGTGCGCGGAGCATCAGGCAGGGCACGTGGGAGACGGGGCGGAGGTCGCCGAGTGGGTCCAACTCCCGAGCACCTCAGCAGAGAGGACATGGCGCGTGTGAAGAATCTAAGATTAGAGAGGACTGCTTATGAACGTGTAAGTTACCTCAGTTATAAATGTTTTCCCTTTGCACATCATAAGGTATAATATTGTTCAATTCAATTTTGTTTATATAATATAGGCCCGTGTAGTGTAATGTTAGCTGTTTATCTGTGGATAATGAGATTTTTTCTGTTATCACTAGGAACAAATTCAACAATTTAATTTTCAACAGACACAACAAGTGTTGAAGCAATGTTTGGCTCGGGATCCAAGCCTAATCTTTGATGTCCTCAGCCATTCGGGACCTGCTGCTCCTCCAACATTACCTCCTGTCCCCGGGCAACTATCATGGTGCATCTGCCAGATGCAGAGAAATGCCCACTGTGGTGGAGAGGAAGTGCTGCCTCCAACAGCCACCTCTTTGCATCTCAACTGTACCACACATGGAGGCATACATTCTGCAGGCGGGAGTATTGCGTCTGGCCCGGAGGATCTGGAATGACCTGCGTGCTGTAGTTGACCTTCCAGATGAAGGTGGAGACAACAGGCAATTTAGACATGCTGCATATAGACAGTTTGTGGCTTGGCAGTGTGGGACTCTGGGTCCTGGTCACAGAGTGGTTATCCCAAGCTGCTGTGTCTGGGAAATCCGGGACCACTCTCCAGATCCTCATGGACAATACAGGGGATTTATTCTGAGGAGGGTATAGCTGCTGTGCGGTGTGCTTTAAAAAAAATTAATGCTTTTTTGTTGTGTTTAAAAATTTTGCTTCTTTAAAATAATATTTCATTTAAAAGTTTTGTAAATATTTTTCAATAAAGGGTTTAAAATTGAATTATGTAATTGCTCATTTGTGATAACAAAAGCACCACTTTACCATAGTACATTACTGAATTATCTTTTGGATCAATTTAAAACACTAACTTTCACTAGGAATGATGAGAATCACTGGGTCAGTAATACTAGCCCTCATGTGGTGTTCGCGTCATTTTTGACCATTTTGATTTTCTTTTTCCCGAAAATACTAGTTAATGTTATCGCTTTGGACTGAAACTTAGTGACTTTTTTCACAAATGGTATAACTACTTCTGAAATGTTTTGTGACCATTTTCTTAATTTTTTAGGGGGAGTTTTGTCACCTTGTCACTCTTGTGGTGTTCCCGGTCAAAAATGACCGGACTACAAAAAATAGCTTATAAATAAGTTGTTATGCTATATTATCACCCAATATTGGATTCAATCTTTTTGTCCACTTGTTCTCTTTCAATTAGGACTGGTTTTATATTTCTATTTGCATCTGATTAATTGTAGGCCTCATTTATTTGAGAGTAGGCATCTAATTTTTTGAGTAAAAAAAAAACATTATTTTTGAATAATTTTGGAAATTTTAAATAAATTCTGAAGAAAATTGGCACTGTTGATCACACTAGTCTACTTTAATATTTCACCAGGAATTTTGTTTTGAAAAACTTTTATTTTGTACAAAATGGCACATTGTTACTCTTGTGGTGTTCCCGGTCAAAAATGACCGGACTACAATAAATAGCTTATAAATCAATCATTATGCAATATTATCACCCAATATTGGATTCAATCTTTTTGTCCACTTGTTCTCTTTCAATTAGGACTGGTTTTATATTTCTATTTGCATCTGATCAATTGTAGACCTCATTTATTTGAGAGAAGGCATCTCAATTTTTGAGTAAAAAAAACATTATTTTTGAATAATTTAGGAAAAATAAAATAAAATCTGAAGAAAATTGGCACTGTTGATCACACTAGTCTACTTTAATTTTTCACCAGGAATTGTGTTTTGAAAAACTTTTATTTTGTACAATATGGCACAGAGTTACACTTGTGGTTTTCCACTGGGCCATTGAGGGCCATTGTGGGCCATTGTTTCAATGGGCCATTGAAAGTGAATGGGAGAAAAGCATTAGCTTTTTAATGCATCTAATCACTTTGATCAACTCCTAACGACTGCTGAGTTATCACTCTAAAACTGTGTGTACCCCCGCAGGCGCCACCTAGCTGCGAAATAAATAATCATAATATTTTTCAAAACTATTACCTTGATCAACTTAAAATAGGTGTCATTTGAAAGGTCTCAATGAGTAGAATACAACAAGCATAATTGTTTCAGGCTTTTTTACTAAACTTGAGCGAGGTTTTTCTAAAAGAAGCCCTTCAAGAGACCCATGTGTAAACCATGTATGGATGCTGAATTTTAGAAACATTTCCGCTCGTAACTTCATGAAACATGCGATTGTGGAAAATGACACATCATTATTTACAGCAGATGCTTACAATTAAAATGAGTCCAAACTCAACATAATCCATCACTCAGAACTAAAGATATTCCTCATGGACACAACACAAAAAAATATCACAGACGCACAGACTCACGTAGCCAATCAAGGTAGCTTAGACTTGGCCTTTTTACTCGTATCTTCATGAAAATTATATCGATCATGAAAAATGGCACATTGTTATTTACAGCAGGAGCTCACGATTAAAAAGACCCCAAACTCAATATATTCCATCAATCAGATCTAAAGATATTCCTCATGGCGTTCTAACACAGAAAATACCACAGACGCACCTAGCCAAGTATATACGCATGAAGCACTCGCGTTTGGTTTTCGCTCATAACTTCACTAAGCATGCACAGTTCGTAGAAAACTGTACATCATTATTTTCAGCAGACTATCACTATTAAAAAGAGCCCAAACTCAGCATAATCCATCACTCAGATCTAAAGATATTCCTAATTGAGTTGTAACACACAAACCCCCACATGCGCTCACAGAGCCTTGAATATAGATGTAGCCTAGCACTTATGTCGCGTTTTAACTCATAACTCAATGAAGCATGCATAAATTGTGGAAAATGGCACATCATTTTTTACATGAGATTGTTAAGATTAAAAAGAGCCCAAACTCACCATAATCCATCACTCAGATGTAAAGATATTCTTCATGGACTTCTAACACATGTCTCTCCCATTCACTTTCAATGGCCAATTGAAACAGTGGCCCTCAGTGGCCCAGTGGAACACCACAAGTGTAACTCTGTGCCATTTTGTACAAAATAAAAGTTTTACAAAACAAAATTCCTGGTGAAAATTTAAAGTAGACTAGTGTGATCATCAGTGCCAATTTTCTTCAGATTTTATTTTATTTTTCCAAAATTATTTAAAAATAATGTTTTTTTTTACTCAAAAAATGAGATGCCTACTCTCAAATAAATTAGGCCTACAATTAATCAGATGCAAATAGAAATATAAAACCAGTCCTAACTGAAAGAGAACAAGTGGACAAAAAGATTGAATCCAATATTGGGTGATAATATTGCATAATGAGTGATTTATAAGCTATTTTTTGTAGGCCGGTCATTTTTGACCGGGAACACCACAAGAGTGACAATGTGCCATTTTGTACAAAATAAAAGTTTTTCAAAACAAAATTCCTGGTGAAAAATTTAAGTAGACTAGTGTGATCAACAGTGCCAATTTTCTTCAGATTTTATTCAATATTTCCAAAATTATTCAAAAATATAAAAGAAATTACTCAAAAAATGAGATGCCTACTATCAAATAAATGAGGCCTACGAATAATCAGATGCAAATAGAAATATAAAACCAGTCCTAATTGAAAGAAAACAAGTTGACAAAAAGATTGAATCCAATATTGGATGATAATATTGCATTACGAGTGATTTATAAGCTATTTTTTGTAGGCCGGTCATTTTTGACCGGGAACACCACAAGGGTGACAATGTGCCATTTTGTGCCATATTGTACAAAATAAAAGTTTTTCAAAACAAAATTCCTTGTGAAACATTAAAGTAGACTAGTGTGATCATCAGTGCCAATTTTCTTCAGATTTTATTTAATATTTCCAAAATTATTCAAAAATATATATTTTTTTACTCAAAAAATGAGATGCCTACTCTCAAATAAATTAGGCCTACAATTAATCAGATGCAAATAGAAATATAAAACCAGTCCTAACTGAAAGAGAACAAGTGGACAAAAAGATTGAATCCAATATTGGGTGATAATATTGCATAATGATTGATTTATAAGCTTTTTTTTGTAGTCCGGTCATTTTTGACCGGGAACACCACAAGAGTGACAATGTGCCATTTTGTACAAAATAAAAGTTTTTCAAAACAAAATTCCTGGTGAAATATTAAAGTAGTGTGATCAACAGTGCCAATTTTCTTCAGATTTCATTTAATATTTCCAAAATTATTCAAAAATAATGTTTTTTTTACTCAAAAAATGAGATGCCTACTATCAAATAAATGAGGCCTACAATTAATCAGATGCAAATAGAAATATAAAACCAGTCCTAACTGAAAGAGAACAAGTGGACAAAAAGATTGAATCCAATATTGGGTGATAATATTGCATAACAACTGATTTATAAGCTATTTTTTATAGTCCGGTCATTTTTGACCGGGAACACCACAGGTGAAATTGGGTTGTGAACACCACACAAAGGCTAGTCATGCAATGTTGAGGAAGCTCACTAAGCCAAGGAATAACAACATCTTAGAAATATTATGTTTTATTTTGCATATTGGTCAAATAAATTGGCTCTTTTTGCAAAGTACTCCTGCACAAGAAAATATGTGAACATTTTGATTTGTGCTGAAAGATGATTCCTTCACGTGCCTCTATTTCTGGGGCAATGTCTGACCTGTTGAAAGAGCATAAAGAATTTGATGTGTCAGACATTTTAATTTACAAATTATTACATCCTGAGGGGGAAGAAAACACATGCATGTTTAAAAATAATCATAATCAAAAAAAGAAGGGTACTTCTTACCCTGGCCCCTGCTGACTTCCCTGCTGGTTTCCAATAGCTCCTGTGTGGTGGGAGCCGGCACACCGGACAGCACACCATGCTGACGTGGATCATTTGGTCTAATGGTTGAAAGTCGAGGGAGTCCACGTCCTGATGACACCCGTTTCCTTACAAAGTCATCATAGTTTTCAGCCATCTTGCAGCAGAACCAGAAATGATTGCAGACATCCTTGTTCCACTGCAGAAGAATGGAACAACCCCTTTGCTGCCCTGCCTAAATATACAAAACACACACACACACACACAAAAAAAATGTTTTATCAAAAAACTTACAACATGTATCTTCTTTCCCAAGTTTTTGGAACCATGCCAAATGTTTAGAGTGTGCAGTGCACTCCGCTATCCTTGTATTTCCTTTGACTGGGTCTTTCGAAGACAACAGGTAAAGGCATGAGGACAACAGAAATATAATTAGATATACTGTTTCATTGTCAGATTAAATCCTTAGAGGTCAAGCAAACATTTACTATTAGTATTAGTATGACTGCATTGGACTTACTGAAGAGAGCAGATATCTGTGAATGTGCATCTGTGCATACTTCAGCAAGTTTAACCTCCTGGTGGAGCTGGTCAAAACTCCTGATAAAACCTTCCCTCTCCATAATCACAGAATTCCTCTGCGTCAATGTTGACTATTGATAGGATTTCTTTGGTGTCATTCTCCATGATGGTGTAGGTGCAGTACTGAGCACAAAACCCAGGACTGTCCATACGCCCATCACCTATGAAAATGAACAGATGCACAAGAAACAAAAAAATCTTGTCAAACCTGGGGACAACAGTGTCAGCAGAGATGCATGTGAACATTGCCTGGGGTGCTATAATTATACTCACCAAGTCAAAGTCAAAGTCAAAGTATCTTTATTTGTCTCCCAAAGGAGAAATTCATTTTGGATATAGGGAGATTGCTACAAGAAGTATTACAACAAAGACAAAAACAGATACAGAGTTAAAACGGTTAAGACAAAAAAGTATATATCATTAAGGCTACTCAAAGAGCTGTGCAAATTGCAAATCACCATTTTCCAAAATCTGCCTTCTGCCTGCCGCGGTATTAAAGGGATAGTTCGCCAATTTAAGACATGAAGTTGTATGCAATCCTTACCAGCACTATAGTGCATACACACTGACCCACTCTGTGGTCACCTCCCTGGTCAGAGTTCTGGCCGCTGGAAGTTTTTCAAGAAAGTAGTCTCGGTTAGTTTCCGGGGCCTCAAAACTGTGCGTTTTTACGTAAAAAAAATTATATGCGTTTCAAAGCTTGATTAATTTACATCACAAAAAACACTCCAGACAAAATTCATACCTCAGTTTTAATCGGCACTATTTTCTTTCCATTTCTATCAATCCGCGCTGCTGTCAACGTCAACAGTGCGCACGTTCCGATCAGCTGTTCCATAGTGTTTACACAATCGAATGACAACGACGTAAAAAGTAGAAAATTAACAATGGTGCAAAGTTGTAAATTCCCAGTTTGTGACCACAAGAATGTGCCGGGATCACCGTTCAGATTCCATCGTTTTCCTGTTTCAGATATAGATATGAGACAGCTTTGGCTGGTTGTCATCGGCTACTCTGCGGGAGCTAAAATATCCAGAATCAAGGATTTTCGTGTGTGCAGTGCTCACTTTCAGCGAAGACGATTACATCCCCAACCAAGGAGGAAAAAGAAAAAAACAGATTTTAAAGAGTTTAAATAAAAACCTAGGATTGTTTTGGTTGTTTTCTATTAGTTTGTGGAGATGCTCAGCCCTGGCCACTTTTAGGGCCTTTTTATAACGTGACGTACTGTCTTTCCAAGCGATTCTAAAGACCTCTAAATTAGTTTGTTTCCATTTACGCTCTAAATTACGGGTTTCTCTCTTTAAAACATGCATAGTATTGTTGTACCATGGTGCTTTACTTTTCTCTCTGACCTTTTTTATTCTAATGGGTGCAACAATATCCAATTTTCCAGAGAGAATGGTGCTCATAGTGCTAGTTAATTTCTCTAGTTCATCTGTTTGTTTGGGTTCACTGAGCAGCTGAGACAGATCAGATAAGCCATTTGAAAAATTATCTATGGTGGATGGAAGGATTGTTCTGCCTAATCAATAACGGGGCGCAGCATGATATATTACAGGAGTACGTAATATGCAAGTTACCATGTAATGGTCAGTGACATCATCACTTTGTGGAATGATATCTATATCGGTTGGATCGGTTCCATGTGATATAATTAAATCGAGTGTATGATTAAAACGATGAGTTGGTCCGGTAACGTTTTGCTTGACCCCAAAGGAGTTTAATAAATCTGTAAATGCAGCCCCTAACGCATCATTTGGATTATCTACGTGTATGTTAAAATCTCCAACAATTAATGACATTGACTAATAGGTCTGAGAGAAAATCTGCAAACTCTTTTAGGAAATCAGCATAAGGCCCTGGCGGTCTATATGCGGTAGCCAAGGCTATAGAGATAATAGGGATGTTTTTCAAACATCTAAGAGCGTAACATTTAGTACAAGTACTTCAAACGAAATAAACGTATAGCCCGTTTTATGAGTAACATTGAGAATATCTCTATAGATTGTTGCAACACCGCCGCCACGACCAATCAGACGGGGCTCATGCTTATAGGAGTATCCTGCTGGGGTAGACTCATTTAGACCAAAATAATCATTTGGTTTAAGCCAGGTTTCAGTAAGGCAAAGTACATCGAAGCTATTATCTGTGACTATTTAATTTACACTAACTGCCTTAGGTGTGAGTGATCTAATGTTTAGAAGACCTAGCTTTAGAAATTGTTTTTGTTTAGCAATAGCAACATTTTCTGGTTTAATAACAATTAGATTTTTCCTAGATCCTGCAGTAGATTTATTATTTGACCGCACTAAACGAGGAATAGACACAGTTTCTATGCAATGTTCTACACTAGTATTTATATCAGTTAAATTGGTGCAGCAAATACTATGATTTGGACTTTTGGTTATTAGTCAAAAGGTGTTTAACATTGACTTTTTCACAGATTATCTGTCTCATATTCTACTGTCAGGACATAATGACAGTTTTAACAAATATGTAAAAAATACATTTTTACCAAATTTACCTACTGCAGCTTTAAGGTAATTTGCAGCATATGTAGGGCCCGGACATAAACTCAAGCCCAGGGGCCCCAGACCTGATCTTTGTTCTTTTTACTCATTGATTAAAAAAATAATCTAATGTTAAAACTAGGAGTTTCACTTGGCCCACCCTACATCTCAAAGCTGGAGCCGGGGCTGGTGTTGTTTAAAGTTCATAGTGATTGTTCTGACTTCATGAAGCCTCATTGTGTGAATGAACTTCAAACTGACTAGAACAAACTCTTTGAAATGTATATATTGTTAATAATGTAGACAGAAAGCAATCTTATTCAATGTCAGTCATGTGTGCGGTGAAATATCATTTATTAGGCATTTAAAAGCTCTATTGAGAAAATGAAAACTCAAAAAGCAATCATATCAGGCTACTTCATGGCTTTCAGAACTGAAATTATTCCTGATTCATTCAGAATCAGCAGAAAATAAAAAGGACAATAACAATGAGATGTTGATAAAATGACTAAAGAGTTTAATCAATAATTACATGAAGCAAATACAAACATTAGAATTGAAAGCGAATGAGACAGATATCACTCTTTACTGACTTATAAGAGCCAAAGAGAAGAGAAGTAGAGAGAAAAGTGTCCAGTTTCAAAGATCCATGAAAGTATATCTTGTGTTTGCATGGAAGAGTAGAAGTGGAAGATAAACTAGATGTTCTGATGAAAAACATTAAAAATTAAAATCACATTCATGTCTCTCTTAAAAGTAATATGGCCTCTTCTTCAGCTCCTGAACTTTGCCTTCAAAATGTTTTTTTTTTTTTTTTTTTAATGTGAATTTTCTGGCACTCTTTCAGTTCATCTTCTGTAATAAAGGACTTCAGCACTGAAACACACACCACCGTGTCTTTTCTGCTGTAATATTACTAATGAATCTTCTCCTTTGTGTGAATCTTCAGGTGTTTCTTCAGGACTGACGCCCAATGAAACTGTTTACCGCACTGATCACAGTTAAATAGTCTTTCTCCAGAATGAGAAGCAGATGTGATGTGAAGCGTTTTTTACACTGAGGGCAGGAGACAGATTTTTTGGCTTCTGTTTTTCTTTTCTTGTTCACGTCCATCACGTCTAAAAGAAACATTAAATCGAGTGAGTTTCAATGGACTATTTTATGCAAACAACTTGCTAATCATGTCTTACTCATCATGTCTTAAAGTAGTGATGGGCGATTTCGAAACACTGCTTCACGAAGCTCAGACACCTTTATGAATCTTTTGATTCAAATCACTGGTTCAGAGAGTGAATCAAACTGTGAAATTCACGTGATTTCAGTAAATGAGGCTCCGTTGCCTCATGACCGTTTCAAAACGTCAATGATCTCTGTGAACCCATCATGGTTTTACCAGATTTATAGTTTTAAACATTTGTAGACATTTTAATCAGACATCTGTATAATTAAAAAGAATAATAGTAGTTAATAATCTCTTATTCGCCTGTTTAGCTGAGCAATCCATGGAACAAACAAAACAAGCTCTGAAAATGTATTAAAATCCCCATATTATGCGTAAGCAATAAGGTACGAGAGGCTGTGCTGCCTCGAGTACCTTATTGTTTTTATAAAATGGTTACCACACAATATTAAAGAAAAAAAAGTATTAGTGCAACTTTCATGAAGTTAAATCAATAAAAGCATTCCTTCCGCTAGAAAAAAATAGTCCCTGACCATGAACAACAACGTTCCAATGTGTAATATGCATGAAAGCTCAAATAAAATCAACAAACCGTTCTCAAACTTGGTCTCATTCTTTTTGCTAAGGGCGCAGTGATAAATAGAATCGTTGGGTGAAGCGGTCATAGCCGTGTTTTATCGTGAATAAAGCACAGCTATTGACCAATCAGAATCAAGGATTGGAACTAACCGTTTTATAAAGATACTTAATATTTATGATATAAGATGATTTGTTGACTGCATTTGATTGATTTCCTTCAATAACAACTAATAAAAGGTGTTATGATGCATGTTTAGCCTGAGTTTCTCAGAATGAAATTTGAATGTCATTCCAAATTTTAGTGTAAATATAGAAAAAAATTTTGACCGTAGTTCATTCATTTAATTTTTTTGTATGGTGGAACTGGAATAAGTGCCTGTGAGACTGACCTAGTAACACGTAATGGTCTCACATTGTGTGTCGGAAAATGAACTCTAAATGCTGGTGAAGAGCTATTTTGAATCTGAAAATAAAATGCAATGGCACAACTGTTTACGTAATTCTCATAGGTCAAGGCATTTGTGCGTGTGAGCGCACTACAATGATGAGACCACCTTGGTATATTGCTGTGAATCTTAAGTGCTCGGTAATATAGTCGTGCTATTGGTTCAGTAATGTCCTTAGTGGTTAGAGACCAGATTGGAAGACAATAGGACATTGTTGAGAACACAATGGCATGCAAGTAAGTTTCAGAGACTGAAAAAGAAATATATGATCTGATCTTATCTTATTATACACATAGAGTTTCTGATTCAACTTTTTTATCAATTTAGAAATATGTTCCCGATATGTAAGATGTGAATCAAGTAGTACACCAAGGTAGTTGTATGTTTTTGTGACAACAAGATCTTGATTTACAAAAGTAATAACATCAGTAAAAGAAAAACTTTTTCTGGGTGAATGAAAATACATACATTCAGTTTTCTTTACATTGATGGTCAGATGGTTCTTTTTCAACCAATCATGTATGAGGTGAAGATCAGGGGCCTCATTTATAAAACTGTGCGTAGGATCCTTACTAAAAATCTACGTACGCACAAAAGCCAAAAATGGCGTACGCAAAAAAATATTCAGACTTATAAAACCGTTCGTACGCCAGAACCTGCACAGAATTCACTTTATAAATCCCAGTCAGCGGAAGATTGTGCGCACATGTGTCTCCTCCCCGAAATAACCATATATGGAGCTTACAACGCCTAGTTTTACTATGCAGATCCTCATCTGCATATCATTTGCATATAATTATTCATCCACGTGATAACGTTTAACGGTACAAGTACAAGACACGTGACATTACATTAATACAAATCAAGTAGTTGCCTATCCTTGCCTTGCCTTGTTTTTGAATACATAAATCAAATAGTGTAAAATACATTTCAGAGAAAGTTTTTTTTTTCTCAATCTTTTCCACTGGCCGAATTGTATTTTTAATTGATTTATATTTTTAATGGAAACGGATAGACCTTGTGCATTATTTGCACGAAACTATTTTCTCAGACAATCTGGTATTTTCATGATAAGCAATTATCTCTGTGGTTAAAACATTAAAACACAGCACGCCACAGGAAAAGTGTTCAAAAGCATCGCATCCACAACAAATATTTCTATTGATTGATTATAAAAAAATGTTGTAACTTTTCAGTATGATTTCATGTTTAAGTGTTTAACTCCATAATTTGAATGGCATATTTAATCTAAATGTTTATATCAGAAGTAAAACATAGTTTAAATCATTATTTTATTTATTTAAACTACGTCAGTTTCACTAAACGGCCCAACGCGCTCGCTGGCGCGGACATTTAAGAAGGAATGGATATTTGCTTCAAGTGACAGGCTTGGTGAGTGAAATTATATGTGTATTATCTTTCTGTATTATGTTTAATTTTAATTCTAAATTCTAAAAGTGACCAAAAAGACATTTAACTCCAACTCACCATCGGTGTCGCCAAACTGCTCCGTCTCCAAAATGTTCGTACGCATGGGTCAGAGTTTGCGTGGAGGTGCGCATATTTTCATGTCAAGTTTTTCTTTATAAATCCCACCTTTTGCGCAGGAACTGGCGTACGCATGTTTTCAGCCCCGTTTTGTGCGTACGCAAGCTTTATAAATGAGGCCCCAGATGATAGTTTGGAATTTATGACATTGGGCACACACTCGAGGAAAATCATTGATGTATAAAAGAAAAAGTAAAGGTCCAAGAATGCTGCCTTGCGGAACCCCTATGTCACAAACTAAAGGTTGGGATATAACATGATTAACTTTGACAGTCTGCAACCTGTTCGTCAAATAAGAAGAGATAATTTTTTTTTGAAAATGTCTTTTTAGTCTTTGAGCGACTCAAAGGTTTTTCTCCAGGTTTGACATGATGTTCCTCCTTCACTTCACTCAGTTCTTCACTCTCCTCCTTCACTTCACTCAGTTCTTCTTCTCTTCTCCTTCACTTCACTCAGGTCTGACATGAAAGAAAAAGGGTTTAATTTAATTTTAAGCACATCAATAATTCAAAGAGAGAAATATGAAAGTGAGCCCTGATGTAATGGCACAAAATACTAGTAGACAATTGCTATAAAATATTATGATTAATTTCATTAATTAATTGCATGAATGAGGAATATTGATATTTCAATTATTATTTTCAAGACATTATAGGCACAAAAGTGAGAAATATTAAATATATTTGATTAATGACACAATTATTTGTCTGATTGGTCGTGGCGGCGGTGTTGCAACAATCTATAGAGATATTCTTAATGTTACTCAGAAAACAGGTCACAGGTTTAATTCGTTTGAAGTACTTGTGCTAAATGTTACGCTCTAAACTATGGAGTGCTGCAAGGATCTGTGTTAGGCCCTCTGCTACTCTCAATATATATGTTGCCACTTGGTAATATTATAAGAAAACATGGAATTAGTTTCCACTTTTATGCTGATGACACTCAATTATATATTTCTTCACGACCAGACGAAAACGCTAAATTATCTAAATTGACAGAGTGTGTTAAAGATATAAAATACTGGATGACGTGTAATTTTCTGCTATTAAATTCAGATAAAACGAAGGTATTACTTATTGGTCCAAAAAACTGCCCACAAAACCTCTTGCAATACAACTTTAATTTAGAAGGATGTCCTGTTACTTTATCCACTACAGTAAAAGACCTGGGTGTTATACTAGACCGCAACTTGTCTTTTGAAAATCATATTTCATATGTTACAAGAACAGCCTTTTTCCACCTTAGAAACATTGCTAAGCTACGTAATATGCTATCTGTTTCTGATACAGAAAAGTTAGTTCATGCATTCATGACCTCGAGACTAGATTACTGTAATGCTTTATTAGCTGGTTGTCCTGCATCCTCAATAAACAAGCTACAGTTATGGTCATTCCTAGGATATCTAATTCCACTAAAGGAGGGAGGGCGTTTTCACATTTAGCTCCTAAACACCCTATGAGTAATGAAGCTACTTCAGACCAACCCATTTTAGATTTGCGTCGGACGCAAGAGTCATTTATCCCGCCGGTATAATAGCAACAGCGCCCAAGACCCGCCCACAAAGTTACTTGCGTTTTGAGCTTGATACTTGCGTTTCAGATCGTTAAAATAGGGCCCATTGTCTGAAGTGTGTCGGGTATTATTGCTGCGCAGAAAGTTAGTTAGGGGAACAAGTTAGAGATAGGGGACGTCAACTGTAGTCGAGAACCATAGAAACTAACGTCGACTGAAGACGTTTGGGGACGTTGATTGTAGACGAGACCCAGGTAGACTTAGGTCAGGTGCGAAATAGGAAAAACATCTACCACAGTATACATGTTTTGTAAAAAATACGCACAAAATTCAGGTCAAAATTCTAGTAACACTGTTCGAAATTGTAAACCATATATAAAATAAATGTAAAATACAACTGTTCAAACATTTAAACTTAGTTTGACCTGATGTTGACAATCAAAATGAAACCTCCTTTTACTGACCATTTGTAAAAAAACAGAAACTTTTGTAGCTATTTCACAGTTTAACTGTTTATCTAAATGTGCTGAAGTGGTTGAATGTTTCTAACATGAATGTTCTTCAGCATCATGAATGAATGAAGAATAAACACCAACCTCTTTGTTCTTCAGGATCTTCAGTGTGTTTCATTCTGCAGGGTTCTGGATCACTCATGTTCTCACTGTCCTCTTTAATAAACTTAGTCTTTGCAGATTTCAGCTCTTCCTGATGCTCTGATGCTCGTCTTCACTTGTAGCTGATGGGAATTTACAGCATTTATTGGAGAATTGCTGTAGGAGGAGCTTCACTGATGATGTGACCGCTGTGGGAGGAGCTCCACTGATGATGTGACTGCTGTGGGAGGAGCTTCAATGATGATGTGACTGCTGTGGGAGGAGCTTCACTGATGATGTGACCGCTGTGGGAGGAGCTCCACTGATGATGTGACTGCTGTGGGAGGAGCTTCAATGATGATGAATTGTAGTGTGAGGAGTTGATCTGCCAAAATAAAAAAATATATAAGTTACCGAGTTTGTTTTATGCTTATGGACTACAGAATTTAATAATGTCAATTTTCCCAAATGTAAATAATGGTAAGAAAAACATTTGAAAGCATAAACTGTGGTGGCAAACAATTTTTATTACTGAATAACAGACAATCATGCATCAAATGACCGCGAGAGGAGGGCATCCTTCCTTCATTATTGTCCTGACTCCCTCAAGGTTATTTTTCTGGGATAAATGAAGATATCTCTCAGTTATAACTCACACATTGTTACATAATGTATCACATGATACCTTTGAGTGGAGACCCTCTGTCTCGGTCATACATTACTTACACATTTATTTGCATGTATACAAAAGTCATACACATACGGGTTAATAACAGTCATAAGTCATAAGGCTTAATAACAGTTCACAGTTATATCCATGTAGCAGAGAATCATGGGACTTCACATGCAATCCCTGTGCATTTTATTACCATCATGCTTTCTAAGTTTCTAGGAATATAAGAAAATGTAAACACATAGAACATATACAATTTCTTCCACAACAGAAATAAACATAGGCAACATATAATAACCATCAAATACCCTCAGTCTGTTGACACCAATAAAATTAGCTTTAAGTGTCAATTTACATGAGATCTGAAGACATCGGCATAATAAATGAGGTGAAAACAGGAACTATTGTCATGAAATAAAGAGTGTTTTCAGCAGATCTGTTAATATTGATGAGCCTCAGACTATCAACACTCATTCAACAAGCCATTCAGGATCATCAGCAGATCATCTCACTTTATTTTGAGTGTTTGCTGTTAGAAACACATTATTCGAGTCAGGATAGATGATAAAAGCCTGTTAAAAACTGCTCTATTGAAAGGCATTACTGGTATTCCTCACAATATAGCCTAACATGGATAAATCATCAATAATAGAACAAAATAATTAAATAAATAACCTATCTTTGTGAACCTCTACAGGCAAATAACTATAACACTATAATATGTAAATTTAAAACTAGTTTGACTTTATAATAACTATTAATTGCAATAAAGAAATTCAATCATTAACATGTTACAGATTTGTATGTACAGAAACTGTAAAATAAAAATGTAACGTTTCCGGTGTCAAAACTTCATTAATATTTCTTTATATTCTAATGGGTGTATATATATGAAATTTCCCTTGTTCGTTACTCATACAGTAATCTGCCAAAGATAAAGGTCGACAAAGAAATAAAGGTAAACATGAAAATGGCAACAGCAACACTTGGGATCGATTCCTATCAATTCCCCACACAGATCTCCAGTGGCGGCTGGTGAAAAATATCTTAGGTGGGGCTGTGTCATATTCAGTCGGTTTCAATAGTCTGGTAACCATGGGAGTTTTTAGCGTAGTGGCTCAGAGGTTGTGGAATGCTCTTCCTCAAGACATCCGTCAAACATCCACCCTTCTCTCCTTCAAAAACACATTTTTTATCTGAATATTACTCTTCAGCTCACAGTCTGTAAATTCTACATTGTTATTGATATGCTATTTGTTTGAATCCCTCTTTGCTTGTGTCTTTAACCTAACTTTGTAAGTGACCTCTGAATATTAGGCCTACTTTCTGCCCTTGGTATGTGTATTGTGCTTTGATGTTGATGTTTATTTTGTTCTATTCTTTAACCCAGAATCGAACCGTGAGGTGTCCCCTAGGTGAACCTGGTAATAATGTAGACAGACTGCAATCTCATT
Source organism: Abramis brama (assembly GCF_963993115.1). NCBI lineage: Eukaryota > Metazoa > Chordata > Actinopteri > Cypriniformes > Leuciscidae > Abramis > Abramis brama. The sequence goes on along the minus strand of NC_139963.1, from coordinate 65,031,112 downwards.
CAGGGCCAGATGTACTAACGCTTTTGCGCCCACTTTAGGCGTATTTGTGTCGCAACGTGCACGTAAAAACATGGCGAGGTATGTACAAACAGGCCGCAATGAGCTAAAAGCGCAGATTGTCTGTCGCGGGAGCTGAAAGTAGCAAATTGCGCTTTTCCGTTTCATGCATATGCATTCATGGGAGGGTCAAGGGGAAAGTGGGAGTTTAGCGTAAAGAGATGGGAGGGGAAGCGTAAAGAGCGCCTAATTATGTATTCCGTGCTATGTACAAAAACTGCCAGTGAAAGGGCATGTCTATTTTGCGCCTAAATATTTCCGCCTTCTAAAAGCAGGTGTTAAATGCGTCAATAAGAAAACCTTTCAAAGACAACATAATCGCAATTTAGAGCACCAGTTTTGCGTCTTTGTACTATATCAAAAGTAACCTTAACTTTCGTTGGCCTTTCGAATGTCTTACTTTCACTTTCACGTCACCCACTTAAACTTTCCTACTTGCTAGATTTGACCAATCTTCCATAGCCTACGTGCATAAGTAGTCTGAGTAGAACTACTGATCTTCATTATCTCCCTGCTTGTTTACATCTTATCATGTATTTATTGTATTATTTCATGATCGCTAAACGTTTAATTCTTTTTAATGTTGTCATCAGTTAACTTCATTCAACTGCGCTTGTATGTAGGCCGTTCAGTTGTGGACATTCATAAATTGTGGTAGGGGGCGGAGAAAGGCGTAGAAAAGCGCAGATTACTTGAGGAAGTGAAAGATTGATAAATACGACGTACACTTGGGCAAAACAGCGTTCGCTATCTGCAGTTTGTCCATGGCGCTAATAACGCTACGTTCGCAAATGTACGTACATCTGGCCCTCAGTGTCAGTCAAATGTGCAGTGAAATATAATTTATTAGGCATTTCAAAGCTCTATTGAGAAAATTAAAACATGGAAAGAGCAATAAGCAAACAATGCTTCATGGCTTTCAGAAATAAAATAATTCTTGATTCAAACAGAATCAGCAGAAAATAAAAATGGACAATACAATTTTGATAAAATGAGTAAAGAGTTTAATCAATAATTACATGAAGCAAATATAAACATTAAGTAAAAGTGAAAGTGAATGAAACGCATCTCTCTCTTTACTGACTGAGCCACAGCACGTCAAGTGAAGGAGAAGACGATAAGAAAAGTGTCCAATTTCAAAGATACATGGAAATTTTTCTTGTATTTGTATTGAAGAGTAGAAGTGGAAGACAAACTAGATGTTCTGATGAAAAACAATGAAGAACGAGTTAAACATTTACATCAGATTCATGTCTCTTGAAAGTGTTATGGCCTTCTTCTCCAATGTGAATTTTCTGGCACTCTTTCAGTTCATCTTCTGTAGTAAAGGACTTCGTCACTGAAACACACACCACCGTGTCTTTTCTGCTGTAATATTACTAATGAATCTTCTCCTTTGTGTGAATCTTCAGGTGTTTCTTCAGGACTGACGCCCAAAGAAACTGTTTACCGCACTGATCACAGTTAAATGGTCTTTACTGTGTTTACTGATCACAGTTAAATGGTCTTTCTTCATAATGAGAAGCAGAAGTGATTTCAGAACGAAAGCCTGAGCCGCTTCTACCCAGTGTGAACTCTCATGTGACGCTTAAGAGTTGATTTGTGTCTGAAACTAGTTCTGCAGTGAACACACATGTACGGCTTTTCTCCAGTGTGGATCCTCTCATGTATTTTCAGATGTGATAAGTTAATGAATCTCTTGTCACAGTGTGAACACTTGTAAGGTTTTTCTCCGGTGTGGATCCTCTCATGTGATTTCAGACTTTTTACATCAATAAATCTTGTGTCACAGTGTGAACACTTGCAAGGTTTTTCTCCAGTGTGGATCCTCTCATGTGTTTTCAGACTTTTTAAATCACTGAATCTCTTGTCGCAGTGTGAACACATGTAAGGTTTTTCTCCAGTGTGAATTCTCTGGTGCAGTTTTAAACAGTACGCTGTAGTAAAAGTCTTCTCACACTCAAAGCACATGTACTCTCTCACACCAGTGTGGATTTTCTCATGTCTATGTAAATTACCCCGCTGTGAAAAACTCTTTCCACACTCAGAACATGGATGCGGCTTCTCCTTCGTATGAACTGTCAGGTGTGTCTTCAGGTGTGATGCCCTAAGAAAAGTTTTGCCGCATTGATCACATGTGAACGGCTTCACTCCGGTGTGGATCCTCATGTGAATCACAAGATGTTGTTTGTTTCTGAAACTGTTTCCACACTGAACACACATATGTGGCTTTTCTCCAGTGTGGATCCTCTTGTGTTCGGTCAGATGTGATAATTGACTGAAACTCGTCCCGCACTGATCACATGTGAACGGCTTCTCTCCAGTGTGAACTCTCAAGTGAATCTCAAGACCTTGTTTGCGTGAGAAACTCTTTCCACACTGAGTGCAGGTGAAAGATTTATTGGCTCCTCTTTTGTTTAAAAGGGTCTTTTTAGTCTTTGAGCGACTCAAAGGTTTTTCTCCAGGTTTGACATGATGTTCCTCCTTCACTTCACTCAGTTCTTCACTCTCCTCCTTCACTTCACTCAGGTCTGACATGAAAGAAAAAGGGTTTAATCTAATTTTCAGCACATCAATAATTCAAAGAGAGAAATATGAAAGTGAGCCTTGATGTAATGGCAGAAAGTACTAGTAGACAATTGCTATAAAATATTATGATAAATTATAAGGTTTCATTAATTAATTGCATGAATGAGGTATATTGATATTTCAATTACCGTATTATTTTCAAGACATTATAGGCACAAAAGTGAGAAATATTAAATATATTTGATGAATGACACAATTACTTTGTGTACTATTTAATGTAATATTAACATTTATACAATAGTGCCTAGTGGTGTGCAAATACAATTATCTCTCAGTATTTGTTAGGATTTTTAAACAAGGTAAAACAATTGTCCCAACGTCTGAATCCAATGGTGTGGTAGAAGGTTTTCTGCATGCTCTGTCTTATCGGTGCACAAAGTAATTTAATTACAATTCTGTCAGCCATTCTGGAAAGTTCATTTACTTGATAGTTCGCTGTTTGCTGCTTAAAAAATAATATAAATAATAATCTAAAATAGGTACACTGTATTTAAACACAATGTTGTAAACTATATTAGAGGATTTCTGACATTTTGCTAAAATAGTAGCAAAAAAAGCGAACCAGATATAAAATAAGTGTAAATAAGGGAGATAATTTGACCTGATGTTGACAATCTATATGAAAGTTTCTCCAACCTCCCTCTACTGACCATTTGTTGAAAATCTGTACCATTTCATAGTTTAACCGTTTATCTAAATGTGATGAAGTGCTTGGATGTTTCTAACATGAATGTTCTTCAGCATCATGAATGAATGAAGAATGAACACCAACCTCTTTGTTCTTCAGGATCTTCAGTGTGTTTCGTTCTGCAGGGTTCTGGATCACTCATGTTCTCACTGTCCTCTTTAATAAACTCAGTCTTTGCAGATTTCAGCTCTTCCTGATGCTCTGATGCTCGTCTTCACTTGTAGCTGATTGGAAATGTACAGCATTTATTGGAGAATTACTGTGGGAGGAGCTTCACTGATGATGTGATTGCTGTGGGAGGAGCTTATCTGCCAAAATATAAAAAATACAATTATATTAAAATAAAAATAATATTATACAAAAATATATCACTAGTTAGTGAGTGTTTTTAAACTAAATACACATCTGTAAAAAATCTGTACATAATGTCTTTCTTTCTTATCATAAAGTAACTGATGCTCATTCAATTCATAACCCTACAATGATTCTCCTTCTTCATTCAAATATAGGCATATTGTTGTGGAGTCTGTCCCTTCATTAAAAATCAACCTTGAAGTCTTGATGCCAGAAAATAAACTTTACTATCCAATAAATTATTTTATCTAACAAAGTCGAGTGCTTTTGCAAAAGCAACTCCAGAGTCCAGTATCAAACATATATACACCTCAAAGGTAATCAATACATGTGTTTTTCTTGTGCTTCTGCCCTGAGCCAGATATAATAGTATAATGTCTTTGATAATATTATCATTGATTTCACTTAATCCAGTTAATAATCAATAAAAATATTCTACAATATGCAGAAATAAAGAAAAACATTCATATCTTAATGTAAATTCCTCCAAATAGAAAATAATGATAAGAAAAACTGTTAAAACTCAGAAATAAAGGTATATAGTAATCATCAAATACCCTCAGTCTGTTGACACCAATGAAATGAGCTTTAGGTGTCAATTTACAGGAGATCTGAAGACATCAGCATAATAAATGAGGTGAAAACAGGAACTATTGTCATGAAATAAAGAGTGTTTTCAGCAGATCTGTTAATATTGATGAGCCTCAGACTATCAACACTCATTCAACAAGCCATTCAGGATCATCAGCAGATCATCTCACTTTATTCTGAGTGTTTGCTGTTAGAAACACATTATTTGAGTCAAGATAGCCCTAGTGAAAGACAATACTGTTATTCCTCACAATATAGTCTAAAATGGATAAATCATCAATAATAGAACAAAATAATTAAATAAATAACTTATCTGTGAACCTCTACAGGCAAATAACTACAAGACCATAGTATGTGAATTTAAAACTAGTTTGACTTTATAATAACTATTAATTGCAATAAGTAATTCAATCATTAACATGTTACAGATTTTTATGTACAGAAACTGACAATGATCATAATACTCTTAAAAAATAAAAGAAAATGTAACGTTTCCGGTGTCAAACTTCATTAATATTTATCTTCCCATGGATGTATAGATTTGAGATTTCCCTCGTTCGTTACTCATACAGTAATAATCTGCCAAAGATAAATGTCGACAAAGAAATAAAGGTAAACATGAAAATGGTAACAGCAACACTTGGGATCGATTCCTATCAATTCCCCTCACAGATCTCAAACTTTGACTTGACATTCACTAACAGTTCTCACACAAACATCGAGACAATCACACAAACGAACACAAAATCGCTTCAGAAGGAAGACGCCAGAAAAGACGCACAAGTATCGCTGTGATCGATGAAAACAATGAGAAATACCGTGAACTGCTCTTCTCACCTCAGAAGACTTGAAGCTGAAACAATGAGAAATACCGTGAACTGCTCTTCTCACCTCAGAAGACTTGAAGTTGAAAATTTTATTATGTAGAAAATAAGTAATTTAGCTATATATTTGTACACTATTATTTCCTTTCTGTGTTTGTCTTTGGGTTTTACTTTGGAAGCCTGAACGGCCAGAATGTTGATGCAACAGAGAATTCTATTTCAGTAATTTCACATAGTACAAAATATTTCTCAAAATATCAAAGATTTCTGAGAAGTGATTTCCCAAAAACATTGAAACCACGACAGCAGCCAACTGAAGAAGCCAGGTGATGTAGACACTCTAGTGTGTAATATTGAAATGAATGACTATTTAACGTTTTTTGGGTTATATTGCACTTTGCAGACGGTGCCTTCAGACTCTCTCAACCACCTGGTCATAGAGATCAATTTATATTATAAAGCTCATATTTAGGAAATTTAGGTTGTGTTATGATGCAGAGGCAGGAAGCAGGAAGCAGGATCCAAATGCAGCAGTGTTTTATTAAATAAACTTGAATTATGACAAAGACTAAGAATAAACTTGAACAAAGACTAAGACTCTGGGACAGAACAGGCAACATAACAACATCAAGAACTCACAAAGACTGAACTAGACACAGGGCTTAAATACAGGGGTAAACGAGCTAGACAGGATAACAAGGGGGCGTGGTTAATGGGAAACACCTGGGATAACTAATAGACAGACAGGGAACCACTAAACATGACAGGACACAAAACCACATCGTGACATAGCCCCTCCCCTATGGGCGGCTCCTGACGCCCATAAAAACAACAAAAAGTTCAGGAGGGTGGTGAAGCGGAGGCGGTCTCGGGGGCGGGATGGAGGGCCAGGCCCGTGGAGCAGCAGAGGGCCTGGAGACTGTAGCAGGACTGGAGGCCAGGGCGGATCAGGCAGTGCAGGCGACCAGGGCGGATCAGGCAGTGCAGGCGACCAGGGCGGATCAGGCAGTGCAGGCGACCAGGGCGGATCAGGCAGTGCAGGCGACCAGGGCGGATCAGGCAGTGCAGGCGACCAGGGCGGATCAGGCTGTGCAGGCGACCAGGGCGGATCAGGCTGTGCAGGCGACCAGGGCGGATCAGGCTGTGCAGGCGACCAGGGCGGATCAGGCTGTGCAGGCGACCAGGGCGGATCAGGCTGTGCAGGCGAACAGGGCGGATCAGGCTGTGCAGGCGACCAGGGCGGATCAGGCTGTGCAGGCGACCAGGGCGAAGACGACCCCTCGGGCGGCCACGGCGGAGACGACCCCTCGGGCGGCCACGGCGGAGACGACCCCTCGGGCGGCCAGGGCGGAGACGACCCCTCGGGCGGCCAGGGCGGAGACGACCCCTCGGGCGGCCAGGGCGGAGACGACCCCTCGGGCGGCCAGGGCGGAGACGACCCCTCGGGCGGCCAGGGCGGAGACGACCCCTCGGGCGGCCAGGGCGGAGACGACCCCTCGGGCGGCCAGGGCGGAGACGACCCCTCGGGCGGCCAGGGCGGAGACGACCCCTCGGGCGGCCACGGCGAATCGGGCTGGTCCGGAGGCCTATTGCCCCCCCCCAAAATTTTCTTGGGGAGGTTCCCCGGTATAGAATCCTGGACCAGCGATGAAGAGGGCTTTGGGTTGGACAGGACCAACGGCGAAGAGGGCTTTGAGCTGGGCAGGACCAGCGGCGAAGAGAGCTCTGAACTGGGCGGAACCAGCGGCGAAGGCTCTGTGCTGGACGGGACCAGCGATGAAGAGGGCGTTAAGCTGGACAGAACCAGCGGCGAAGAGGGCTCTGAACTGGGCGGGACCAGCGAAGAAGGCTCTGGACTGGACGGGACCAGCGGTGAAGAAGACTCTGGGCTGGCGTAAAGTGCAGGCTCGGCTGGACTGGGGTGAAGCTCTGAATCGGCAGAAGCAACGTGAACAGTCTCTGGATCAGCAGAAGCGACGTGAACAGTCTCTGGATCAGCGGAAGCGACGTGAACAGTCTCTGGATCAGCGGAAGCGACGTGAACAGTCTCTGGATCAGCAGAAGCGACGTGAACAGTCTCTGGATCAGCAGAAGCGACGTGAACAGTCTCTGGATCAGCAGAAGCGACGTGAACAGTCTCTGGATCAGCAGACGTGACGTGCACAGGCTCTGGATCGGCAGGCGTGACATGCGCAGGCTCTGGATCGGCAGGCGTGACGTGGAGCCAAGGCTCGGCAGGCGTGACGTGAAGCGTAGGCTTGGCGGGACAAAACCCTGAAACGATGGCCCCCTTGGCAGCATGTGCAGACATAAGCGGGGGATCGGCCACGCTGGAAACCAGTCCTGTACGTCCATAGACCGATCCAGTGGCTGGCATGATGGTTGGCAAGACGTGACGATTCCCAGGCCGGGCGGGCGAGACGTGAACTAACTCTGGCTGGGCAGACGGGACGTGGAGCTGTGAAGACTCTGGACTGGACACGACCAGCGGTGAGGGCTCTGGGGGTACTGTGAGCTTGCAGGGTGTTTCATCAGCCAAGCTCACAGTAAATGCCAAACCGCTCAAGGAGAGGGCCAGGTCAACATACCCTTCTAGGGTCCAGCCGGTATAGTCCTCCGGCATCAATTGAGCAACGTCATCATCCAGCCCGCTCCAAAACAGGTCCATGAGCTGGATGTCATCTAATGCTCCCAGATGACAGCAAGACAAAAAGTCCCTCGCATACCTCTCAATAGGCTGGCCATCTTGCAACAACGAAGAAAGGAACTTCCTCAGGGCCTGGTTGCTAACCACTGCTGGATCCATTTTGTGGTGAGTTCTTCTGTTATGATGCAGAGGCAGGAAGCAGGAAGCAGGATCCAAATGCAGCAGTGTTTTATTAAATAAACTTGAATTATGACAAAGACTAAGAATAAACTTGAACAAAGACTAAGACTCTGGGACAGAACAGGCAACATAACAACATCAAGAACTCACAAAGACTGAACTAGACACAGGGCTTAAATACAGGGGTAAACGAGCTAGACAGGATAACAAGGGGGCGTGGTTAATGGGAAACACCTGGGATAACTAATAGACAGACAGGGAACCACTAAACATGACAGGACACAAAACCACATCGTGACAGGTTGTAGCTCATTGTCTATGTTACTGTGATTGTAAATAATTGTAATTTGTGTTTTATTAGTTATTGATCCGGGAAGTTCGAATATGTGAATTGCCAACTTCACTGAACTCCTTGAACCGGGCAAAAAGTTCAAGGCTGACCAAGGAGGAGCCGGCTTAGGGGAACCATAACCATGAAAGACAGAGGGTGGGATGGGAGGAATGGGAACTTGATTGGAGGCACTCTAAGGCTGCGTCTCATTTCTCTGTCTTACCCCTTACTCTTACCCCTTCCCCTCGGTTTTGCGCATTCATGTGAGGGGAAGTGGTGTCCCAATTCTCATTTTGATTAAGGGCGTAGGGTTACATAGCCCTTGAAACGAAGTTTGCGGAGGACCACACTTGAAAGAGAGGGGTAGGAATTTCTCAGAAGTGAGTCGCACAAATGTAAGTATTTTCAGCAGTTTAATGACACTCGTGTTTTATGATACTTTTAATAAAATGTTCAAGCGGTTTTAATTGTTATGTTTTTGTTTTGAATCGCTAGTTAACCGCTAGCTAGCAGCTATGCGCTATTTGCCGTTTGCTAATGTTTTGCTTAGCTATGGTGTCGCCGGCGCCGTCGTTAAATACAATTCGCGAACATACCATGACTTGATCCGTAAGCAGTCGTATGCGTCTGAGAAACAATCTTCTTCTTCTACAATGTCTTTGACTGATGGCACACAAGCGTGCAAAGATAAAGAGAGACCAGGCAATTGATATCACAACCTGAGATGACGGCATTTTCGTTTGTTTATGTCAACGCTTATCACCTCTGTTGACGTAGCAGACAGCTAGCGGAAAGAGAAAATGCCGCAAACGGTAAATCGAGTGGTGTCTCATTTCTTAGAGGAACGTTCTTCCCCCTACCCCCCTTCACTCGGTATCGAGGGTCAAGGGGAAGACGCAGACAAAGGGGAAGGGGTAAGACAGGTAAATGAGATTGGCCCGGCTCCTGCACCCCTGAATTTGCCTCAGGCTCCTGCACCACTGCATTTGCCTCCGGCTCCTGCACCACAGTATTTGCCTCCAGCTCCTGCACCACAGTATTTGCCTCTGGCTCCTGCACCACAGTATTTGCCTCTGGCTCCTGCACCACAGAATTTGCCTCCGGCTCCTGCACCACTGCATTTGCCTCCGGCTCCTGCACCACTGCATTTGCCTCTGGCTCCTGCACCACAGTATTTGCCTCTGGCTCCTGCACCACAGAATTTGCCTCCGGCTCCTGCACCACTGCATTTGCCTCCGGCTCCTGCACCACTGAATTTGCCTCCGGCTCCTGCACCACTGAATTTGCCTCCGGCTCCTGCACCACTGCATTTGTCTGTTGTCAATGAAAGGAACTCTTAATGCTTCAACATACCAACACTTTTTGGACAATTTCATGCTCCCAACTTTGTGGGAACAATTTGGGGATGGCCTCTTCCTGTTTCAACATGGCTGCGCACCAGTGCACAAAGCAAAGTCCATAAAGACATGGATGACCGAGTTTGGTGTGGAGGAACTTGAATGAATGAGGCATTTATATAGAGCATACATATGTATTACTGTAAACCCAAAGCGTTTTACAATCATATCAGGGGATCTCTCCTCAACACCACCACTGTGCAGCATCCACTTGGAAGATGCGACGGCAGCCACAGTACAACAGCGCCAATGCGCTCACCACACACCAGCTACAGCTGGAGAGGAGAGAGACTGATAGAGCCAATTCAGTGGATGGGGATTATAAGGAGGCCATGATTGGCAGGGCCGATGGGTGGAATGTGGCCAGGGCACCGGGGTTACACCCCTACTCTTTACGAGAAGTGCCATAGATTTTTAATTACCACAGAGAGTCAGGACCTCCGTTTTATGTCTCATACGTCTCTGACCTCAACCCGATAGAAAACCTTTGGGATGAATTAGAGCAGAGATTGCGAGCCAGGCCTTCTCGTCCAACATCAATGCCTGACCTCGCAAATTCACTTCTACACAACAAAAAACTCATGTGTTAAATTAACTCTCCTGGGAGTTTATTTGGCTCCACACTCAAGACTTTTAAATTAACACTGAAGCAGTGTTAAAGTTAATGAGATAATTAAGTGATTATTTGAGTGATGATTGACCATTTTTGAAGACACCTGATGTTAACAAGCAGAATCACTGAAGGAGAAAATCACTATTTTAAGTCACCATTATGTAAATCGTTTTATGCTTTATTTGGGCTCTTGACCCTTAGATTTTTAACTTTAGATTTTGTTTGGCTGTTGTAACTAAGTTATAACAGCCAGATGAACAAAGAGAAAAGGTGATCTGATGGTGTTGGTTATCTTTTGACATAATCATCATTTGACCTGAATCCCTGAACTCATAATAATAATATCAGCTGAAAGAATCACCTTTCCTGTAGCTCAAACACTAGAGCATTGGCGCTTGCAACGCCAGGTCATGGATTCGATTTCCAGGGAAAGCAAGAACTGATAAGAATGTTAATGTCTGTCAAATGCATAAATGCTAATGTTAAAATGGGACAAATAATTACTTAATAAATGTAAATACATTACTGACTAAGCATTTCATTTATTTTCAGTTTAGCAATGATTATGTAGGTCAATGACAAACTAAGATGTTGAGTTGATTATTCTGGCCATTACATTCACTTTATTGCCATTAGTGACAGTAAGTTACTGTATATATTAAATGTAGACCTGGGTATAACAGATGCTTCTGGTTTATTTGTTGAAGGAACCTCCTGCTATTGCTATTAAATCGGAGCAACAGCATGTTTGTCCGCACGCTTATGATATTTATTCCTACAGGGTTTTTTTTTCCAACTAAAAATAACTAGTTTAGGCTACGTAGCCTTAAAACACTACACATAGTCTATGATAGTATTAATAATAACATTAAATGCATAAATACAATGATAATTAACTGCATTAAAAATCTGATATTTTTTTACTGTTAAATCAATTATTGTATGTAAATGAAATAATCTGTATTAGTTTGCTGCAGCAGGTGCACAACATATTTTCATACGACATGAAAATGCGGCTCATAGATGTGCGTCAATACTGTTCACAATGACAAAACATCTATAAACATCAACATAATCTCACAAAAAAATCTCTTTCTGCTGGTTGTGTAAAACTGTGCTGAGATAGAGACAGAAACCATTTCAGTTTGTTTTGTAATCTAATTCAATGTCAGTCATGTGTGCAGTGAAATATAATGTATTAGTGTAGTGGTTTATGGTCTTAAATATTAATATTGAGAGTTTTTGGTCACGTATCACCTAAGGCGAGTGTGAGAGTGTCAGATGATTCCTTCCTATATTACGGGGCACCAGCCAAGGAATTTCACCTTGACAATAAAAAACAATCATGGAAGATTATTGAAAGGAATAGAATTATATAAATTATAGTAAGTTCATCATCTGATCAATCTGAAGGATTTAGTGAGATTCTGGCGAGCTTGTAGAGGCTCTGATTATCAACACAAGAATGACACAGTTTGCAATAAAGATTAATTTATTGACAAAGAGATACACAAGAGTAAAATATCACACTCACTAAATACTACTAAGGAAAATGACTAAACTACTAAGAAAATAAAATCAATAATCAAACAGAAACTACAAACAACTACACAAATGGACGTTAACAATGAATGCCAAGTAGATGAGCAACGGATTGGACGAAGCAATGAATGGGTAATTAGAAGTCTACGGAGGAGTCAATTGTGATCTTTCTAGATACTGGTATGAGAAGCATTTGCTATGAATACAGATAATGTGTGTAATATGTAACGACACTGACAGTCCATCCGGCCAGATGCTCTGAATTAGCGAATCCTGATTGTTTCTCTCATGCTAAAACACATATGAGCATATACAAGCCCTAAATGACTAGCTTTCTGACACAATGACTACAAGTGTCCACAAGGAGGGCCTGGTTAATGTTTCACACGACTTAATGAAATCAACGAACAGGCCCCGGTTTGTTTCTCATACTATCACGTGCTGCGACCACAATTCCCTTACTGTGTCTAACGTTTGTTCTTTGTGTACTGAAGGAAAATTTCAAGACTTACCCCATTCAGTTGTTTTGGGACAACTAGGACTATCTTGCTTCTCTCAGCAAAATTATATGACGCCTCAGGCTGTCAAGTTAGTCTGCCCACAGAACTACCTTTGTTTTTGCCGAGTAACACATTCTCAAATAGCCCCAACCCCTCACGTGGTATGCACCACGAGATGCAACAGATGCCGACCTCACAGATATACACACACACATTGACATATATGGACTTCCACTAGTGAAATTTCATTTTACTAACTATTAAAAATGTACAAAGAGTGTTCCAGGTGATCTGCATGTTCACCAGTGTGATATTAGAATAGTTGTGTTTTTGAATTACAGTAATGTAATCTTTAAGTGCCTTTGTTCAACAAAAGAATGTATCTCTATGTTGCTATCTTTGTCAATATTCGTCCTTAGTATTGTTTTGATCCCCTGTGCACGACGAAGAAGATTTTTGATAAGAGGCTGTGATAAACGTTATGGTTCCATGCGTTTTTAATTCCCTGAGCATAATATCATACTTTGCCCCCTCGTGATTCCACACGAGGGTCGGGCTACATTAACACACAAGAAAATCTTCTGCTCGGAATGCTCTAAGAGGATTCGTCGACCACGAAAAAGGGGACGGTACACGGGACACTGATAAAAGCCTAAACCTTCAGTTTCCTCTCTCTCTTCTCCCTCCTCAAAAACTTTGGAAACCCAAGTCCGGACCGGCTTCGGCCTGCTTCTCTTTTCTTCTCTTATATTTCTTTTTATGTTTTTCTATAGTCTAGTTTCGTTTTCCTATTCGCCTCTGTTCATTCACGAGCTGAATGAACTTAGCCTGAATCATTCCCGGCAACTTCACCTCAAAGAAAGAGACTCTTTGAACCTCCCGCGCTCGCGCTCGCATGGAAGACACAGCACGCGCGCACCGAAGCAAGCAATTGTAGTATTTTGTATTCCTTAGTTCCATGTATTAGTCCAATTATTAAAATTCCATATATACTTGATTGATCCCGTCTATAATTCTCACATTACGAGTCCCTGAAATGTTTGATCTAGCTACAGGCTTTACAATTTGATTATGGTTTAGTAACCTAAATTTTATAAGGACAAAAAGGAATGGTTTCATGGCCAGAAGCTATTCCTTTCTGAAATTATAAGAAGTGATAACCTTATTGAGAAGGTTAGTAAGTTAATCTTATGGTCGTTTGCGGGACAGACAACTGTTCGATAATTACATTAATTTTCCATTAAGGGTTATCTCATAATCGATCTGAAATAGGATTTTTGATATATGAATGATGAATTATAATTCGTTGTGATTGATTATTCATATATACAAATCGATCTATTTTCAACTTCGAATAAATTAATGTAACTGTAAAATGCAAAATATTAATCATATTCATGATTAATTATTAAAATTCCCTATAGATCATTTGAGCTAATATTAATACTAATGCCAGTGCGGTTACAAGGTCCTTTTGGTTGCGCCTCATTGGCCCAACCGGACTTGTTTTTCCTGGTGCTCCTCATGACAGCCCCTCCCTGGCTACTTCCTCTGAGGAAGGACCTCCTTTCTCAGAGATGGGGCACCCTCTGTCACCCAAGTCCTGATCTATGGAACCTGCATGTGTGGGTACCCTACCACCTCAGGTAGTAGCTACCATCACTTCCGCTAGGGCCCTGTCTACAAGACATGCCTATGCGTTGAAGTGGAACCTCTTCGTCTCCTGATGTTCTTCTCGCCGAGAAAATGAAAATGCCTGATCGGGTTCGTGCTCTCCGTCCTCCAAGAAGGGTTGGAACGAAGGCTGTCTCCTTCCACCCTGAAGGTTTACGTGGCTGCCATCCCTGCACACCACGACCTCTTGGAGTCAGAAACGGTGGGACAGCATGACCTGCACGACGAAGCGTGCCTGGAATTTGGGCTGCGAACTCTCACGTGATCTCGAGACCCCGCCCTGGATACGTGCCCAAGGTTCCCACCACTCCTTTCAGGGATCAGGTGGTGAACCTGCAAGTGCTGCCCTTTGAGGAGGCAGACCCAGCCTTGGCACTGCTCTGTCCAGTATGCGCCCTCCGTGCTTATGTAGACAGAACACAGTGTTTCGGGACCTCAGACCAGCTCTTTGTCTGTTAGGGTGGGAAGCTGAAGGGAAAGGCTATCTCCAAGCAAAGGTTATCTTACTGGATAGTGGACGCCATTGTCTTGGCTTACCAGATGCAAAGTCGACCATGCCCCCTAGGGGTGAAGGCAGACTCCACCCGGAGTGTAGCTTCCTCCTGGGCTTTAGTGCATGGCTCCTTGCTAACAGACATCTGTAGAGCTGCAGGCTGGGCGACACACATCACTTTCGCGAGATTTCGCTATAATCTCTGGGTAGAGCCAGAGTCCTCTCATGTACTCACGTCCACTAGCCAGTAAGTAGGACTTGCTCGGTGCCATCGCTTGCTGCGCCATTCTACTCCATGGACTGGATACGTGCATTATTTCACTCAAATGAGTCCTCATTAGAAGACTGAGTTCCTCCTGCACTGTTGATGCCATCACCAGAGTGCATGCCCGCTCGGTCAGCCCTCGTGATTGGCTAGGTGCTCCATGTAACCCCCACATATGTATTTCCATGGTAAGTCTCCTCAGAGCACATGATTTCCCTCGACAAGACCCTCCTTGCCATCTCGAGGTTGAAACATGTTGCGTAACCCCCATTTCATCATTCATTGACGTAACTCATAGTGACTGAACGAAAGGGAACGTCTTGGTTACGTATGTAAGCCTCGTACCCTCTACCTCTACAACAACCACTGTACCGCTGGAAAGGCATGGAGTTCAGTCTCGCCTCCTCAGCGGAAAACATGATGCGAGATTGTCTGCGTCCTTTTATACCCACGCAGTGTTTTGCTCCCTCATGTTTTGAGTGATTACATTTTTTTTTTCAAGGTTTGGATGAATAATTTTTTTTATAATATTAAAACTAGGAATTTCACTTGGCCCACCCTCCATCTCAAAGCCGGGCCCGGTGTTGTTTAAAGTTAATAGTAATTGACTTCATGAAGCCTCATTGTGTGTGAATGAAAATTCCAACTGACTAGAACAAACTCTTTTAAAATGTATATATGATAATGAATATCAAGGGTGAAACGGTTAATAATGTAGACAGAAAGCAACCTGATTCAATGTCAGTCATGTGTGCAGTGAAATATTATTTATTAGGCATTTAAAAGCTCTATTGAGAACATGAAAAGTTCAAAAAGCAATCATATCAGGCTACTTCATGGCTTTCAGAACTGTGTAACGACTGAGACAAGTCAGACACGAATATTTGTTATAGTTTAACAACTGATATTTAGAACTCACTCGGGGAATCTGTGTCCAAGCCCCCAAACAGGCCAAGAAGATCTCAGTTACCCCGGCAACGATCAGATAAGTTGTTTTATGACTTTTATCAATGTGGACAGAGCCTCTGCTGCAATACTAGAACAAACTCTCCTGAATTCATTTAGCAATGAACTGACTAACATGAAATTAACATACATTACAGAACATTTTGTGAATGATTTACTGGCTTGTGTACTATTATGTATATATTTGGATATACATTTGATTATACAACCAAAACGGGACTCTCACTTAATTCTCACTGAGAAGGAGAGATAAACCCTATTAATCATATGTATTCTATGTATAACCTCTTGAGAAATGTGTAGACATGTACAGTGAGGAAAAAAAGTATTTGAACACCCTGCTATTTTGCAAGTTCTCCCACTTAGAAATCATGGAGGGGTCTGAAATTGTCATCGTAGGTGCATGTCCAATGTGAGAGACATAATCTAAAAAAAAAAAAAAATCCAGAAATCACAATATAGTTTTTAACTTTTTATTTGTATGATACAGCTGCATATAAGTATTTATTACCAGGCAACAGACAAGTGGCCAATCCTGAGTGGCGATGTCACTACACACATTCAACCATCACGGTTCGGCATGGTCAGCCAAGTGTGCTGAGAGTTCAGGGCCGAGAACGGTTATAAATTGTGCCGTGCCGTACCAAGCTCAAGTGGAAACACAACTGGAACCTTTTCTGAAGGTGGAAAAGCAGCTTTTGTTTCTCAGCACATAAAGATGAACTGCTTAACGTGATCTCAGACTGTGATGATGTGGTTTCTCCACTGCATGGATCTTCATGTGATGCTTCAGGTGACTATTAAAAGAGAAACTCGTTCCACACTGATCACACGTGTGCGGCTTCTCTCCAGTGTGGATCCTCTCATGTGTTTTCAGACTTCTTGACTGACTGAATCTCTTGTCACAGTGTGAACACTTGTAAGGTTTTTCTCCAGTGTGGATCCTCTCATGTGTTTTTAGATTTGCTGGCTGACTGAATCTCTTGTCACAGTGTGAACACTTGTAAGGTTTTTCTCCAGTGTGGATCTTCTCATGTGTTTTCAGAGATGATAACACACTGAATCTCTTGTCGCAGTGTGAACACTTGTAAGGTTTTTCTCCAGTGTGGATCCTCTCATGTGTTTTCAGATTTGCTGGCTGACTGAATCTATTGTCACAGTGTGAACACTTGTAAGGTTTTTCTCCAGTGTGGATCCCCTCATGTCTTTTTAGATTTGCTGGATGATTGAATCTCTTGTCGCAGTGTGAACACTTGTAAGGTTTTTCTCCAGTGTGGATCCTCTCATGTGTTTTCAGATGTACTGATCGACTGAATCTCTTGTCACAGTGTGAACAATTGTAAGGTTTTTCTCCAGTGTGAATTCTCTGGTGCAGCTTTAAGCAGTACACTGTGATAAAAGTCTTCTCACACTTAAAGCACACGTACTCTCTCACACCAGTGTGGATTTTCTGATGTGCATGTAAATTGTGCAGCAGTGAAAAACTCTTTCCACACACAGAACATAAATGTGGCTTCTCCTTCGTATGAACTGCCAGGTGTGACTTCAGCTCTGATGCATTAGGAAATGGTTTTCCACACTGATCACATGAGAACGGCTTCTCTCCGGTGTGGATCCTCATGTGTATCTTAAGGGATGATGATTGACTGAAACTCTTCCCACATTGATGGCATACATGTGGCTTCTCTCCTGTATGAACTCTCATATGAATCTTAAGAGATTGTTTGCATGTGAAACTCTTTCCACATTGAGTGCAGGAGAACGGCTTCTCTCCAGTATGAATTCTCATGTGAATCTGAAGACTAAAATTGGTTGTAAAACTCTTTCCACACTGAGAGCAGGTGAAAGATTTCTTGGCTCTTCTTTTCTTTAAAAATGTATTTTTAGTCTTTGAGCGACTCAAAGGTTTTTCTCCAGGTTTAACATGATGTTCCTCCTTCACTTCACTCAGTTCTTCTCTCTCCTCCGTCACTTCACTCAGTTCTTCTCTCTCCTCCTTCACTTCACTCAGTTCTTCTCTCTCCTCCTTCACTTCACTCAGTTCTTCACTCTCCTCCTCTACTTCACTCAGTTCTTCACTCTCCTCCTTCACTTCACTCAGTTCTTCACTCTCCTCCTTCACTTCACTCAGTTCTTCATTCTCCTCCTTCACTTCACTCAGTTCTTCGCTCTCCTCCTTCACTTCACGCAGTTCTTCACTCTCCTCGCTCTCTTCCATCAGGTCTGAAATTAAAGAAAAACTTGAATTTTCAAATTTTCTAAAGTTTACTGGTGGGATTCTCTCTGAAATTTGTCTGAGATCCTCCGGCCGTGATTAAAGCTTCTTCTTGGGGGAGATTCTCTGAGAACTGGTCGAGTACTCTCCCGGCCGTGATTAAAGCATTTAAAAGACATTGTCTGAAGTGTGTCGGTTATTATTGCTGTGCAGAAAGTTAGTTAGGGGAACAAGTTAGAGATAGGGGACGTCGACTGTAGTCGAGACCCATAGAAACTAACGTCGACTGAAGACGTTTGGGGACGTCGATTGTAGACGAGACCCAGGTAGACTTAGGTCAGGTGCGAAATAGGGAAAACATCTACCACATCTACATGTTTTGTAAAAATACGCACAAAATGTAGGTCAAAATTCTAGTAACATTGTTACAAATTGTAAACCATATATAAAATAAATGTAAAATACAACTGTTAAAATATTTAAATTTAGTTGGACCTGATGTTGACAGACCATTTGTAAAAAACAAAAAACAACTTTTGCCGCCATTTCACAGTTTAACTGTTTATCTAAAAGTGATGAAGTGCTTGAATGTTTCTAACATGAATGTTCTTCAGCATCATGAATGAATGAAGAATAAACACCAACCTCTTTGTTCTTCAGGATCTTCAGTGTGTTTCATTCTGCAGGGTTCTGGATCACTGTGTTCTCACTGTCCTCTTTAATAAACTCAGTCTTTGCAGATTTCAGCTCTTCCTGATGCTCTGATGCTCGTCTTCACTTGTAGCTGATGGGAATTTACAGCATTTATTGGAGAATTGCTGTGGGAGGAGCTTAACTGATGATGTGACCGCTGTGGGAGGAGCTTCACTGATGATGAATTAGTGGGAGGAGTTGATCTGCCAAAATCAAAAATATATAAGTTACTGAGTTTGTTTTATGTTCATGTACTACAGAATATAATAATGTCATTTTTCCCAAATATAAATAATGGTGAGAAAAACAAGTTGTGGTGGTAAACAATTTTCTATGACAGAATAAAAGATAAACATGTATCAAATGACCGCGAGAGGAGGGCATCCTTCCTTCATTATTGTCCTGACTCACCCAAGGTTATTTTTCTAGGCTAAATGAAGATATGTCTCAGTTATAACTAACACATTGTTACATAATTTATCATACATGCATAAGGGTTAATACCAGTTCACTGTTATATCCATGTAGCAGAGAATCATGGGACTTCACATGCAATCCCGTGCATTTTATTACCATCATGTTTTCTAAGATTTTATAAGAAAATGCAAACATATAGAACATATACAATTTCTACCACAACAGAAATAAACATTGGCTACATATCGTAACCTTCAAATACCCTCAGTCTGTTGACACCAATGAAATGAGCTTTAAGTGTCAATTTACAGGAGATCTGAAGACATCAGCATAATAAATGAGGTGAAAACAGGAACTATTGTCATGAAATAAAGAGTGTTTTCAGCAGATCTGTTCATATTGATGAGCCTTAGACTATCAACACTCATTCAACAAGCCATTCAGGATCATCAGCAGATCATCTCACTTTATTCT
This sequence comes from Abramis brama, assembly GCF_963993115.1. Lineage (NCBI taxonomy): Eukaryota > Metazoa > Chordata > Actinopteri > Cypriniformes > Leuciscidae > Abramis > Abramis brama. The sequence continues at coordinate 65,011,602 of NC_139963.1, read as the reverse complement.
GAGTGTTTGCTGTTAGAAACACATTATTTGAGTCAGGATATATTAATAATGTAACAGATTTGTGTACAGACACTGACAATGATCATAATACTCTTAAAATAAAAGAAAATGTAACGTTTCCGGTGTCAAACTTTATTAATATTTATCTATATTCCCATTGATGTATAGATTTAAGATTTCCCTCGTTCGTTACTCATACAGTAATAATCTGCCAAAGATAAATGTCGACAAAGAAATAAAGGTAAACAAATGGCAACAGCAACACTTGGGATCGATTCCTATCAATTCCCCTCACAGATCTCAAACTTTAACTCTTGACTTGACATTCAGTAACAGTTCTCACACAAACATCGAGACAATCACACAAACGAACACAAACTCGCTCAGGTCTGAATGAACTCAACATATTATCCTCATGCTCGCTGCTGCTGCTGCACTAAATGTTTATTTTATAAGGAAGACGCCAGAATACCGTGAGCTGCTCTCCTCTCCTCAGAAGACTCGACGCTGAAACTCTCAATGAGGGAAGAGAGACGGCGCGAGCGAGCGGTGACGTCATCGGCCCCCAACGCACGCGCGTACGGGACACCCCCGCAGCCAATCAGGGCCACGCAGATTCAGCTTTACTAGTAGCCTTCCATTATTATTATTATTAGTACTGAAGTGACTCCAGTTACTAAAGGTGAAAGGAACTTGTTCAAGTGAAGCACAAAATAGTCAGAATAAGCAGAGGAGGATCACCTCCATCCAGTCTGAAAAGTGTTTTGGCCTGTAAAGTCCGGCTCAGTTTATTCTGTAGCGTCCTAAGACAAATAGTAAAGGCATGTTGGTAGATTAGCACCTGTGGAATTTCCTTTTGTTGAAAACCCAGATAAAAGTAGAAGCTACTATTATTTTTAGATCCATGAGGCAGTTCGACATTTCCTTACTAAAGAAAAAAACACTGAAATAAAAATACTTCTACAGAAGACTGTATTCTCGTAACTTTTACTTTATTCTACTAAAAGCTACTAATTACATCTTCAACTGTGTAATAAGATTACTGTAGCCTACTATTTTAAGAGTAATTCCTTATTTTACTTTTAGAATAAAAAGTAATTAAATTACAGTAATTCTTTAATTAGTTGGTACTGCATTGCACCCAACAGCCAACACTGTAAAAAGTGATTCTGAGTTTTAGTCAGGTGGACAAGTAAAATCATGTCCTGTCAACTTGCAGTGTCTCACTACACAATAGGATGAGTTATAACAACCTCAACTTAAAATAACGTGTTCATATAACAACAAAACATAGGTTCTTTCAATTTTCTGCCTCATGCGCATGTGCCAGAAACTCTACGTCATAATGACGTACTATTTTAACGAATTTGAGCCAGACGCGCCATCGCCATCATTTTCTGCAGGAGAAGACGAGATCACGACACGAGTTGCTGATGCGAGAAAAAAGAAGACGAATGAGCTCTTATTTGAACGACTACAGATGGATTTTTATAGTAAGTACACCCTGATTTGTTCTTTCTTTCATGTAAAAATTAGGCTTGTTTCGTTTGCGCTCACCGACCGCATATTGATTTCAGGCTATCACATTTGACAAACTGAGACAACTTGATTAGTAATCAGGAGCCACACGCACTGGCACACACATTTTTGCTAGCTAGATATAGTGTGTTAGACACCGAGCTGCTGTCGAGACGTGAGCAGAAAGAGAAGTCGTCTTTGACTAGTATAAGTTAATGTTGGTAAATAGATAAAAAAAGTGTACATATAAGTTACTTTTTAGTGTGTTCTTGATCGGATCTCATTATCGTTAGAAACAGAATGACCAGTAACATTAATAACTGAAGCACCATGCTAGTCAATATTTGTGATTACCATTACAAATAAAAATGCTTGATTTACTTATGTTAAACGCCCAGTTGTTATTTTTTTCAAATGACATACCATAATGTTTTTGAGCACGTGCAAACGGTGCGTTTTCTGTAGGCCTATATAGGTAACTTGCCAAGATTTTGTATTAGTATAATGTCAACTTTTTGTAGTTCATAGTCACATGATTAAACTTTTATGTCAATGGTGTTACCTGTGAAGCCCTGAAGAATCATGAGTTTCAGGATTACGTTATTTATATAAAACATTTTCACATAATAAAAGCTATATTTACAGCAACATCATTACACTGTAAAAAATTTCTAACCCTCCCAAATCAAAAATTTCAAGTGACCGATAACATCTACATTTTTCAACTGGCCCAAGTGAAATTCTTGTCTGTTAACATTGGCTCAATGAGAAATAATACGTCAGACTAATTGAATTATTTCAATTAGTCTATAATTTTTTATAATAAATTTGTTTACACAAAAATTGTAGACTCAAACAAGTACTGTCCCCCTTTACTTAACATAAACATAAATTGTAAGAATATGATTAATACTGATAAATAAACGCTTAACAAGGTTAAGCTATTTAATAGCAGTCCCAAACTAGTTTTATTAATACAATGCTGGATTTACCAGTCTTTTAAAAATAATATTTATTATTTTATACAAAGTTAATATCAGGCTATATACAAAATAAGACAAAGTGAACATAAATTGGCATTTTTAGGTTATGGAAACAACACTTACCATGGTAAATACACAATACTAACAAAAACTGTTAACACGGAAACTGCTCCTGATAAATAGAATGAACATCATACCTGCATGCAAATCCTTCTCAGCTAACACAACGTACTAGTAGTAACGTGGTATTTTACTTTTATTTTGTGACTTTCTAATTTACAACGTATCGACGTTGCATGCTCATAGTTTCTTTTGTGCTTTATATGTAGTGAAGTGATACACAGGATGCAAGTAAAGAGTGTGTGCTACTAGCGCAGTATAACGGCTGACAGGTGAGAGACTTTTTATTTCAGCGTACACTTACGTCACTGGTCACTGGTAGTTCCTATTGTGCTGCGTTCTTGTTTGAACAGTTACGTTATCGTGGCATCCGTAATCGCAATTAGATATTTGAATAGTTGTGCAGCCCTATGTTCAGTGAATATTTCTGTATGTAACATGTATATGTGTACTTGGATGGAGTTTTACTTTTTAATTTTTTTATTTGCAGGATCAGTATAGTGCAAGCAGAGTGGAAGCAGAAATCGATGAGGTGGAGTTGCAAGATTTGCAGATTTTCCTCGCCCAACCAGCGTGCCCTAATCACACACTACAAGCTTAAACACTGCCATCAGGCAAGTCACTGTCCACCCCCATGCATCTATAAGGATTGTGTATGCAGATTTAGGAGTGAACTGTCTCTGAAGAAGCATTTAACCTGCGAATATAGTCAATGTCTTAAAGCGGCACGGTTCGAGTGCAACCGAACAAAGACCACTTCCTCCAGGTAGTCTTGGCTTCGGTACCCCAGTGCACACCCGAGTCCACATGACAAAATCATAATGTGAACGCTGTCATGTGGACTCGGGTGTGCCAAGGCAAATCGGATTTTCTGAGGCATTAGGCAACGTCTCCGCGGTTTAATATCAAAGGTTGGCTTGCTCATCCTAAAATTTCGGACCCACTGCTCCTCATTAACGCCCGCCACAATATGATCCCGCCAATCCTGAGATCTCTCTTGCACACAATAACTGAAATTTTAGGATGAGCAAGCCAACCTTTGATATGTGTTGGGCCATCCGTCCCTTTGCAGACGCGCTTCGGGGTTTCTCTCGTCATTAAACCGTGGAGACGTTGCCTAATGCCTCAGAAAATCCGATCTGCCTGTTTACATGACAGTCGCATTGGCACATATCTGATTTATATCTGATTTATTTCCACATATGAATTAGGCCTGAAATCAAAAGATGTGCAACATCAATGGTAGATGAAAAATATTGGCCAAATACTGTTCACGACAAAACATCTATAAACATCAACATAATCACACACAAAATCCAACAAGGATTACACACCGCTTCTCTTTATTCCAGCTGCTCTCTTTCTGCTGGATGTGTAAAACTGTGCTGAGATAGAGACAGAAATCATTTCAGTTTGTTTTGTAAAAACTGTATGTTGTTTAAAGTTCATAGTAATTGTTCTGACTTCATGAAGCCTCATGGTGTGAATGAAACATCAAACTGACTACAACAAACTCTTTGAAATGTATATATGATACTGGATATCAAGGGTGAAACAATTTATAATGTAGACAGACAGTAATCTCATTCAGTGTCAGTCATATGTGCAGTGAAATATAATGTATAAGTGTATTGGTTTATGGCCTTAAATATTAATATTTAGAGTTTTTGGTCAATTATCACCTAAGGCGAGTGTGAGAGTGTCAGATGATTCCTTCCTATATTACGGGGCACCAGTCAAGGAATTTCACCTTGACAATAAAAAACAATCATGGAAGATTGTTGAAATAATTACAGTTATGTAAATTATAGGAAGTTCATCTGAAGGATTTAGTGAGATTCTGGCGAGCTTGTAGAGCCTCTGATTATCAACACAAGAATGACAGTTTGCAATAAAGATGAATTTATTGACAAGAGTAAAATATCACACTCACTAAATACTACTAAGGAAATTGACTAAACTATTAACGAAAAATGACTAAACTACTAAGAAAATTAAATCAATAATCAAACAGAAACTACAAACAACTACACAAATGGACGTCAATGGAGGAGTCAACTGTGGTCTTTCTAGAGGCTGGTATGAGAAGCATTTGCTATGAATACAGATAATGTGTGTAATGTATCTATCTGCATATGATGACCCTAGATACAGTCTCTACACAAATAGCAATCTCATATAGCAACAACCTAATGCCCAGGCCTTTGGGAAGAGGTTTGGTTAGCTGATATTTACGTTCCACGTGGTGAGGTGATCAGTCCCTGTGATGGGCTACGTCTTCCACTGGTATCTTTCCGTTCGCAGCGGGAGTAAACTGGATCGCTTTCCAACAGTTGCAGAACCGCACTGAGTGCTGGATGTTCACTACTGGTCCATGTGTAATCCGGAGAACTGTAGGTCAGGCGGAGGTCGATCCGCAGGATCCTTTGCAGGCTAGAGGTTACAAAGGCAAGAGTTGTGCAGCTCAGGTGTTGAATGCTGAAGTCCTCAACAGAAGCGGTTGAGCTGCTTGAAGGTACGTGTGGGTGAAGGTTTACTTGCAAGAGTAAAACCTTGGTTGTGCTGTTATTCCTTCCCTCGTCAGGTCAGAAACTGGGAGCAAGGGTGTTTTCACTTGGGAAAGCTTTTATTCCATCCAGTTAGGGAGGCGATTACTAGGGAGGCGATTATGATTCCTCCCATCACTTCCCACCTTTCCACCCTGTGGAGCTTGTTGCATTGTCCCAAAATACACAGTTAAATTAAAATGTCTTTAGAACCTTGGAAATGTGATGTAAATTGGTTGAGGTATCACCCAGATGTCCATTTCTGTGTTAGTGGGTGAGATTACATTGGCTGTTATTCCCAGTGTGGTTTCCACTGTGGGTGAACGGTTCCCTGGGTGAATAAGGAGATATGTAGGACATGTTCCTTACAGTTTTCTGTCCATTTTTGTGGTTCTAAGCCAAAGTGTATAAAGAAAAAGTTGGTGTTTGGAGGCATTGTATATTATACATTGCAATTAATATTCTTCAATGTATTACTTCATTTCTGTTTCTTAGGCTTCTTTGTTCCTGCTGTGTTCTAGCCAGAACTGGTTTGGTGGCCCTGGGTAGTCCATGGTCGTTCACAGCTTGGTCTCATGAATGGAGGGTTGAGGTGAACAATGGGCAACCGTTGATTAGATTAGCCTGTGATCAACGGGTCGTTGATGTCATCACCTCTGGCCGTCCTGATTACCATAGTCCATTAGTGTCTTTCACATCCTATCACATCCTCTTCTTAATCACAGTGAGACAAAGAGAAGAGGTCAGAACTAAAATTAGACACAATCACGCAGGGACGTCCCAAAGCGGCATCGATGCATCGCGAGTTCCCTCGAAAGGGAACTGAGACCTGATGTGAGATTTAAACATAGCCACTGCTCACATACATATTGATAAATGCCAATTTTTTGCATGGAAACAACCGTGCGCCCAATTTTCGGTTGTACGCTCGTATTGTAAATGAGGGCCACTGTGTGAAAACATATACCAATCATGCCAATTTCTATGGACTAAATGCATAAGAAAAATAAAGTTCACAATGGTGAGCTACAGCAGGAAAAGCACACAAGCCAAACTAACTACATAAAGATGAACTACTCACCGTGATCTCAGACTGTGTTGATGTGGTTTCTCCACTGCATGGATCTTCATGTGTCGCTTCAGGTCACTTTTAACAGAGAAACTCTTTCCGCACTGATCACACGTTTGCGGCTTCTCTCCAGTGTGGATCATCTCATGTGTTTTCAGAGAAGATGACACACTGAATCTCTTGTCACAGTGTGAACACTTGTAAGGTTTTTCTCCAGTGTGGATCCTCTCATGTGTTTTCAGATGTCCTGACTGACTGAATCTCTTGTCAAAGTGTGAACACTTGTAAGGTTTCTCTCCAGTGTGGATCATCTCATGTGTTTTCTGACTTTCTGACAGATTGAATCTCTTGTAGCAGTGTGAACACTTGTAAGGTTTTTCTCCAGTGTGGTTCATTTCATGTATTTTCAGATTTCTTGATCGACTGAATCTCTCGTCACAGTGTGAACACTTGTAAGGTTTTTCTCCAGTGTGAATTCTCTGGTGCCATTTCAAACTGTTCGCTGAAGTAAAAGTCTTCTCACACTCAAAGCACATGTACTCTCTCACACCAGTGTGAATTTTCTCATGTCTTTGTAAATATAGCAGCAGTGAAAAACTCTTTCCACACACAGAACATAAATGTGGCTTCTTCTTCGTATGAACTGTCAGGTGTGACTTCAGGGCTGATGAACTACAAAATGTTTTTCCGCATTGATCACATGAGAACGGCTTCACTCCGGTGTGGATCCTCATGTGAACATTAAGAGTTTGTTTATGTGTGAAACTCGTTCCGCATTGATCACATGTGAACGGCTTTTCTCCAGTGTGGATTTTCATGTGTTCTTTAAGGTGTCGGGTGCAGACCGAACAACCGTACCGAGACTCAGTTGAAGAGGTAGTCTCGGTCCGGATCCAAACAAACTCTGGAATGGTTGTTTAAGGTGTGAACATGACCCAACCAAATTGCAGAAAGCACTGTGTGTTTTTTGGGTGTTTGGTGTTTTAAGCCCTCAACGGCGCCTTCCAGGCAGCGAGGGGATGGGTAGACCATTTCTAAATGTAATCGGGTGCATCGCTGATGATACTTAGCCTGACTACGTCAGACTTCGTACTTCCGCTCAATTTCATTTCGCTTCTGTACTCAGTCTGAGACAGCGTCATAGCTTTCCGTTTTCCTCCGGCCTGAAAACAGCCGGCCAATCAACGAACAGAGGGCGGGCTGAGAGCCGTGACGTAGACGCTGATTGTACCGTGGATGCGTAGATTTACTTCACAATAATCTGCAAAAGTCGTTCACAGCCATCTTCACTCTGGTATTTTGCTCGATGGTTTTGTTTTCGCATCATACATGTGTTTACAGTAGACATTTGCCGGTATTCGGTAATGCGATAAATCGCGGTAATGAATATGCACGATATTGTTATCGCGGGCACTTCAAAATACCGTGAAAAATAATAGATCCGAATTTAGATTTTTAGAACGCGCATTATAGCTTATTTTCCATCGACCGCTTAAACAAACACTGCGTATATGCTGCGCGAAACACGTGCGCACTCTGATGTAAACAATAGCCACGTGTATAAGCATGCGGCCGGTGCGCACTTCTAGTCTAATGTAAACAGTCCTCACATGGAGAAGCAGCATGGTGGAAGGAGGAACACCGCCGCCTACAGTCTATGGTCGCCGCCGATCTATCCGGATCCATCCCGCTTCTAAAAGCAGAGCTGCCAACTTGACGCATTCAGCGCGAGACTCTTCACACTAGGGCTGAACGATATTCTGTTTTAACATCGACATCGCGATGTGCGACTGAGTGATAGTCACATCGCCGGAACATGCGATGTGAAGGGTAACGTTAGTAGCACACAGTAAACACGAGATTGTTGTATGGCTTTTTGCTGGGGTGACATACGCGTTCCGCGTGCCTGCAGTGATTGGTTCGCTGTGCCGCGCTCACCGCTCACAGCCAACATTCACTGGCAATCCTATTGCTAAAAATGCGCTACGAAGAGGATCCGCCGCAAAAAAGTCAAAATCAGCTATTTGGGACTAGCCTAGCCTATTTCGTCTACAAAAAGGAGGATGTTGACCAAAAAGAGGTAGGCTACTTTGCTGGAGTGTTATAAAGTTGTGGATGGTTGTCTTTTTTAAAAAAGTCGTTTATTTTTCGTGTTCGCATTTATGAGGAAAAAACAATGTTACGTGACATTACGGACGCGACCGTTATGAAAGCGGCACTAAAAGACTGCTAAAACTATGTCAATCATCATTAGAAACTTTCACAGAGACCTCAAACAGAAAGCACAAAGCCTTTCTTTAAAACGAATTTCGTTTTGTATTAATTGTATCTTAATTTTAATCAGTATTTCATTATCCAATTTCCTGGATTTAATAAATAGCCTAACAATTAAATATAGCAGCCAGCACCTGAACTGGAGATTATCATCCATGAACCGAAACTCAGCATAAAAGGTAGCCTACTCGCCTCACACACCTAAAAATAATAATAATAATAAAAAAAATAGAAATATAACAATTATCTACAGAGATCTCTACTTTTAAACAGAACCATAAAAAAAAAAAAAAAAAATCTGAATGAAAAGTGCATTTCTCCCGATCACTGCTGCGAAGATCGCGAGTCAGTATTGTCAACTTCATCTTTACAGAAAACACTTGTTTATTACTAAACAATTAAAATGTCTCATTGAAATATTTTACATAGCCTATTATTAATCATTACTTTTGCTGGTTCTAGGTGCCGTTTACATGAACGCGTCACTGAATCAGCACAGAAAACATAATTTTTCGGGTCCTAGAACCTGAAGAACGTTAGGTCCTGTGTAGAACGTTCACCGAATTCTGAGAGAAATATGTTTCTGAAATAAAATATTAAGTGGCCTTTTTGTTACTTGAAATGGAGCTTGCTTATTAGTGAAATTATTAATAACATGGAATGGTAATTATTGACTTTAGACTGGATTGATGGCTCGCAATATATATCGTTGGGAAAAAAAAGATCGCAATGTAATTTTTTTTCCAATATCGTGCAGCCCTACTTCACACGCTCACGCCACACATCCGTTTTCTCACGCAGAGAAAAATCGCGGAGCAAAGAGGACACGAAGACCGTCAAACAAGACAGAGCAGGTTACTTTTGATATGAAACAGGAGAACAATTGTGTCACAGAACGTTACATTTAAACCATGTAATGACCAGCAGCATGTTAGATGACTGAAACAAATAGATAAAGAGGAGTATTTTGCTGAATATGTGCAGTTTGTGCACTGCACTTTTTTACATATTTATTATATTTTTACTTGTGTCATTACATAATTGTTATTATAATGAAAACCACATTATATTTTATTTAATTAGTTATTTGTAACCTTTAATAATACCAGCTGATAGGGCTCTATATTAGGGCTGTGTTGAAAAAAATCGATTCACCAATTCTGAATCGATTTTCATATTCATTTCTAAAGATCGATCCGTAACTCAGAGGATCGATTTAATAATAGGCCTACATTTTCCCCGTGAATTTTAATTTGCCGCGTCATTGAATTCACGCATGCGCGCGAGGTGGAAGGACATTTAAAACAACAAACATGGCAGCTCTGAAAACTCCAGAAACGCTAAAAGCTGCGATCTGGCACCATTTCGGTTTCAGAACAAATAAAAGAGAACGAGCTTGACAAAAGCAAAGCAATTTGCAAAGCCTGCCAAATGGAGGTGAAGTATTGTGGAAATACTACTAATCTCAGGAACCACATGATGCGACATCAAGACATCATATCCAAACCCGCCACCGGACCGCAACAGATGACACTGAAACAAATTCTACAATTGCTAACTAATTCTGCACGCTCTGTCAAAATAACTGAGGCGATTGCGGGCTTCGTTTGCAAAGATATGCGCCCGTATTCTGTTGTTGAGAATGTGGGATTCAGGCGGCTAATGAAGGTAATGGAACCAAATTATGTCATTGTGTCTCGCAAACGTCTGTCTGAAGAAGTGATCCCCAACATGTACCGGACAGTAAAAGATGGTGTAATGTGTAAGCTTAAGACCGCAGAGAGGGTGGGCATTCTGAGTGACACCTTGACATCCGTAGCTAAGGAATCTTACATGAGTGTGACAGCATACTACATAGACGAGCTCTGGAACCTCGTGTCTTACGTGCTGCAGACAACCGAAGTTCAAACGGACCATCGCTCTGTTAGTCTAGCTGAAATGTTAACCAAAGCTATGGAGGAGTGGGGGCTGCTGAGTAAAGACCCAGCCATAGTCACTGACAACGCGGCGAATATGATCCGTGCGGTTGAGATTACGGGGCTAACCCACGTCGGCTGCGTCGCCCACATAATCAACCTGGCCTCGCAAGCCGGTCTCAAACTGCTGAATGTTGCACGCCTTCTTGGGAGAGTAAGGCACATCGCAAAGTTCTTTCATCGCAGTACAACGGCCACCCGTATCCTCAAAGAAAAGCAGAAGCTGAATGCACACAAGTTCAAAATTGATGTGGTGACTCGTTGGAACAGTGCACTAGAAATGCTTGAGCGCTTTTTAGAGCAGCAACCCGCGATCTCTGCCGCTCTGCTCTCACCTGATGTGCGGAGAAATGAAAAGGATCTTTCCAGCCTGAAGGAAGAGGACATATCAGATGCAGAAGATGTGGTCAGAGCTCTAAAGCCAATGAAGACAGCCACTCAAGTGATGTCAGAAGAAAAGTGCCCAACTCTCTCAGTGATAGCACCTCTGCATGCTCTGCTGCTGAAAGAGATGACCAGTCTCCCAGAAGACTCCAGAGTTGTTAAGGACATGAAGGATGAGCTCAAGAAAAACTTAAGCACAAGGTAGGCCTCTGTGTGTGTGTGTGTGTGTGTGTGTGTGTGTGTGTGAGAGTGTGAGTGTGTGTGAGAGTGTGTGTGAGTGTGTGTGTGTGTGTGAGTTTGTGTGTGAGTGAGTGTGTGTGAGTGAGTGTGTGTGCGAGAGTGTGTGTGAGAGTGAGTGAGTGTGTGTGAGTGAGTGAGAGAGATATGAGACTATTTAACTGTATATATATATATATATATAAGGAAACTTCATTAAAGACATTATTGTCCTCCTCAGGGGGGATAAATTGATCAAAATGTGTGAAATTTAAATTCCAGGTATGTAAACCAGAAGGACATGCTGTACGTAGCTTCAGCTATTGATCCACGTTTCAAAGCTCTGCCATTCCTGAATGAGGAGGAGCGAGACAGGACCTTCTCCAGACTCCAGACTGAAGCAGTGTGTGGGATGGAGGAAGATGCATATAATGTAAGTAATCATTTTAAAAAGAAACTCAGTGGAAAAAGTCCACTCTCTCTTTCACTCACACACACCTCCATAAAATACAAATTCTCTCTCTCTCTTCTTACACAGCAAGATGCTGCTGCTGATGAAGTTGATGGAGTGGAGGAAGAGGTGGAACCCCAACCTCCGGCACCCAAGCAATTCAAGCAATCCAGTGCTTTGGAGTCTCTCCTTGGGGAAGCCTACAGACCACAACAGGAAGTAGGACCACAGAAAACTAAAGCGGCAGAGGCAGAAGACGAGATCAAAAGGTACAGGGCAAGGAGACCTGCGGGACTGCAGGACAATCCTCTCATCTGGTGGCGGGAGAATGAAAAGGAGTATCCTCTTTTGGCTCGCATGGCAAAGCGATATCTCTGTGTCCCAGGAACCAGCATCACATCTGAGAGGGTTTTTTCGACTGCAGGTGATATCATTACTGCCAAAAGAAGTTGCCTTACACCTGGGCATGTCAATGAGCTACTGTTCCTGCAGAAGAATCTTTCCATTCCTGAGTGATGGCAGTTCACACTCTGGGTTAAGACAAGTTTAATTTCCAGTTTATTTTTATTTCCACTTTAATAGGCAAGGCCTTTTCCAGTTTTTATTTATTTTTATCTACTATTTTAGTTTAAAATGACCAGTTTACACAAATACACTTTAAAGGCAATTTAATGTCTTATACCTGGAGTACTTGAAGGTTTTACACACAAAAAAAAACGTTTTTGTAAGTTAAAAAAAAGGTTTTGTAAGTACAAATTGTATTTACATTCTGTGTAATGGTGTCTGTTTACTGTGAAGCCAGTAACCAAATATGTTCTAAATGTTGAGCATTAAAATAAAAAATAAAGGTGCATTTGCATCTTAATGTCAATTCTTAATGTCATTTTTAATAATACATCAGGTTCGCGTCTAAATAATTGGTCTACTGCTGCTGATATACCTCTGCGTCCTCTGTCGTCTACACCAGTGCAAGTTTGTGAAAGCAGTTGTATCAACACTCTGGAAGGGGGATTGTTCTTTACAACCATCAATACTCCATTAATTTGCAGTTGAATGTCTATAATAATAGTATCAATATGTTGCATAACTACAGTCCTGTAATTCAGGTAACAGCTGGAAAAAAATGCTTTTTTCAAAAACACTTATCTAAAACACGAAGATCGGATCGGATCGAATCGAATAATGATAATCGATTCAAGATCTTGAGAATCGGAATCGAATCGATTCTTGAAATTTGAATCGAAACCCAGCCCTATGTAAAAGGTATCTGTATCACGGTATACTGTATCACGAAATGTAATTTTAAGAGTTTTTCAGGCGAGAATGTAGTTGTTTAAAGCTCAAATCTGTGGTTTATTTATAAAGATGATTTTTTTCCCCCGGTTGTGAGATCCATGGGGTTGGGGGTGCAGACTAACTTTTTTTTTTTTGATACATGCACTGTAAAAAGTGAACAGTTGGATCAACTTAAAAAAATTACTTCAATTGGTAACACCTAAAGAAATTAAGTTTTCTCAACTTAAATTATCACATTTTATCGTGAAAAACGTGATAATTTAAGTTGAGAAACCTTAATTTCTTTAGGTGTTACCAATTGAAGTAATTTTTTTAAGTTGATCCAACTGTTCACTTTTTACAGTGTGCCATGGGATTAATCAATGCATGCTGATGAATGATGTATAATAATATTAAAAAAAAACATGTATGTTCTTTAATGTTTGATTATAATTTTACTGTCTTCACATAGGGATGGGAATTGATAAGATTTTATCAATAATAATGCCACTGACGATTCTGATTATCGATCCAATTCTTTAACGATTCTCTTATCGATTCTTGATAGCACTGTGTGGAAAAAAATGTTTAAAATGCTTTTTTTTTAAAACAAGTGGTTTTATTTATTTTAAAGTTTAAGCTTGAGTTAGCAAACTGTACTTTTTATATAATTTATGTAATAAATAGAACCTTATTGTAAAGTGTTACTGATTAGTTATACACCGATTCAGACGTCTCCTGAGTTCACTGTTGGAAAGATCAGTTCTTTTAATCATTCATCAAAATGAATCAGTTCAAAGGAGTCATTAGTTCGCGAATTGGACGTGTCGTGCGCGTTGTGTGATTATCCCAGCAGTTAGGACATGGACATCCAAGATTTGTGTCAACATAGAAAACATTTCATCACTGGATAGTTTTATTTCGTTTAATTAAAGTGTTGTTTTATGTCAGCTGAATGTCCGGAACGCTTTTCAGAGAAGATGAGGAAACTTATTTAGCACAATTCACACCCAGCGGTAATTCAGGAAAAAAAATCTCCGAATGCTCCCCTAGTGAAAAAAAAGTATACTTTATTGTATTTGTAATATATTCCCTGTTTTAATAGTACATTGCAAATATACTAATAAAAAATTTACTATTTTTAAATATACAAAAAGTATATTAGCAGCATACTTTTGACTATTTTCACAATACAATTTTTAACACACTTTAAAATAATTGTAATTTAGTATATTTTCTAAAAAATATATTTTACAAAAATATACGTGAAGTGAAAGTTCTGTTTATTTTTTATAAGTATATTTATTTGCACTTTTCTTAAATATATTTTATGAATATTTTTTAACTATGTGCTGAAAATGATCATTGTAACAATGCATTGAAAGTATACTTTCAAAGTAGCCTACATTATTAAATAACCTGAAGTTGTATACTTTGTTAAATTATGGAATTTTTAAAGTGTATTTCTTCATGCTTGCAATTCACTTAATTGCTACTTTCAGAAAGTAATAAAACATATGATAAATGCGTTGAAAGGCCACACACAACTCCGTCGGAAGTGCGAGCGGCCATCCAGCCTGGTCTCATTGTTAGGTATTAATCATAGACTGTAAAAAATACGACAGACACGTACAATCACAATCATTTATTTATTGAGAAAATGCCAAAACCGCGGTACCAAAAGCCGTTCACATGACGATGTGTCGCAGTCCTCTCTGGCAGTATATAATAGTTTTGTATGAGGTAACGTTACAGAGCAGAATTTAATCCATGAAAATGTTCATCCGGTTTCGGTTCGTTGTTCGTTCTGTGAAGGCGCGCGCGCTTCTCCATTTCAAATCTAGTACACCATCTTAAACACGGCATGTCGCAATCTGTGACGAAGCATGCGAGAGCCAATGAGCGTTTGATATCACTGACGTAAAACATGTCGTAACGCATGTTCGGGCGCAATTTTTGAATTTGAATTCACCACGAGCACGGGATAGACGTTTACGGTCTCTGGAGATGAAGATCACTGGATAAAGGGCTGAATTTGGATCTGTTTCTTGCAAACAACGTATGGATTCTAAAGATTTGGATTACAGCAAGCTAATAAAATTGACGTAGCCTATTTTGTGAATTTATGTTGTGTTTTAGTGTATTATGGGTCTATAGGAGAAAACGCCTTTTGTGTCTTACGGTAAATAAACCAAATATTACATGGTGCATTTTGTTCTGTTTTTCAATGCTAAAACTTTGTGAGGATTTAATAAACACGGTTTGAGTTCATTATGTGTATCTGTGTGGTATTGAAGTTACATGTTATTTATTGTAATGACCCTGACAAGTGCATTCAGCTTTGGGGAAGAAAGTATATTTTTACTCAAAAATAATATATTTATGGTATATTTCTTGTTTGTTTGGAAGATACTCTTAATTAATTTGTAATGTACTTGTAATACAAAAAAAGTATGCTTTAATATAATCAAGCATGAAAATACGCATGTACTTAAAGTGTACTAAGTATACTTGAAATTGTCTCAATTTAGCATCAAAAAGTACACTAAATAAACTTAAAGTTATACTTTAGTATAATTTAATTATAACTAAAATACACTTAGTACAAAAAAAAATTATCCAAAATAGCACACTTCAAGTTAACTAATCATTAACACACTTGAAGTATACTGACAATTAGCCGCGACCGGCTCTCTCTCTCTTTGGTCGTTCTTTCAGTTAAACATACGCCCTGTCACAAACGCAGCCGTTCATCTACATTACTCACCGATCAAATAAGACTTTGGCGGGAGCTAAAACAAATTCAATGCAGGAAAATTCATGCGTGAGTTTCCATTAGACTCGCACGGTAGCCAGGCGTCTCATGATTATGACGCAAGTGCTAAGATTCCAAATGGCCAAGAGAAAAAGTGTTAAGATTCCGATTGTCCCAGAGAAATGTCAATTATAAGAATTATCCAATAATGTTTCGCAATTCTAGCCTGCATGGCAGTTATCTCATCAAATGGCGAGCTCAGTTGACGCTGTGTGTGTGCTTCAAGATTATGACGCAAGTGCTAAGATTCCAATTGGCCAAGAGAAAAAGTGTTAAGATTCCGATTGTCCCAGAGAAATGTCAATTATAAGAATTAGAATGTCAATTATATGCGACAAGTTTGCAGGTCTGATAACGTGCAGTGAATAATCAATAGCCTATGCGTTGCGCATGAACCACATTTGTGTCCCTTTAATGTTTAATTTATTTAAATGAAAACGAAAAGAGGCAGAGTAGTGTTTTATAACATATTTCGTTTTATTGTTGCTTAAAATGTACATACAGAGTAACAGAGATAACCGGAGCAGAGCGATCTGAGTGACGCTTTTAAGAACGCGCTGTACCATTTGCATGTAGGAGTCGCACATATGGCAAGTACAATGCATACTTGATATTGAGAAAAGCCTAATGTCGGCGCTTGTCTTCTTGTGACAAACATGTCGAGGAGCAAGAACAAGATCTGCTGTATGTTATCCATTGTAGTTTACTATGTTCTTCTTCGCGCGAAAATGACATCGATCGAAACACCACGCCTATCAAGTAAGGGTACTGTTGGCAGTGGAAACGCTAGCCAGATCATGGTTAACAGACCCGAACCGTACCGTACTGTCCCGTACCGCTCAGTGGAAACGTGCCATAACGTTACGTGCCAGGATGTCACACAAAACAAAATCCTACCTGTAGCCTTTCACCATCCACTTATTTAGCTGCTGTCACATCAATTGACATGCCATCTCATTTCCCCTCTTTCTTTTTCTATGTTTAGCCTCCGACAGCTTTTTTGCGTTATCCATCTTTTTCGACGACAACTCATTAACTTAACTTGTTCCTGCTCGCTCAGCGCTCACGCCCGCTCGCGATATTATCCCGCCCTCTGGCAACAACGCTGTCTGTATCTGACAGGACAGTTAACATTGTAAGCTAACTTACCTCAGGTTTGCTTTCCGACGTGCGGTTCTTTGTTCGGCAGTGTGTCCAGCAGCATGAGAAGACGTGCTCCGTTGTAGTCAGCGCTTGGTCGGTTAATTTTGGCATTTTCTAAGTAAGTTACCCTAATAGGCTAGTAATAAATGAACACATATACAAAAATGTCTTTCGTCCTGTAGGCATCCTGGAGAATATTTCTGTTCATCCTAAACACATTTTCTATCGTCCCCAGGATAGGACGCCGTTATTCTCGAGCCCTGCCTGATGACAAAAGCCTATAAAACTGCTATATTGAAAGATATCTCACAATATAACATAAATCATTAATAATAAAACAAATAATTAAATAACCTCTCTTTATGAATAGGGATGGGTACCGAAACCCGGTATTAAACGGGCCCCGGTGCTGAATTTTGAAAGACCGCTGGATTGATAAACTCGGACGTTATCGGTTCTGCTGTCGGTACTGGAGAAATTATGAAAGTACACGTGCTATTTATTAATGCTATTAAGAAATTATTATCTTGCGAATTTAATCTCGCCAGCCACTTCGATATAGGCTACAATAATATTGAACCATTTGTCTGTGATGCATTTTTGCTAAAGAGAGAGAGAGTGAGTGAGTGTGTGTGTGTGTGTGTGTGTGTGTGTGTGTGAGAGAGAGAGAGCGGTCTTTCACGCAAAGCCACGGCGCGCACAACACAACAGCCCTGCTTAACGAGTGACGATGAGGACAGAACATTCAAAAGGTTACACTTTAGATCTTTGATAATAAACTAATTTTATTTTAGATTTATTTAGATTTAGGCTTCCAATGATTATAAAAAAGAAGATATTTGAGGTGTAACCATTAAAAACTAAAGCCGCATTCTCTCCAGCGCAACTTCCTTCCCTTCACAGAGCGGTGCGCTGTAATTTCTCCCTAAAACCCAAACGTAACGTCAGAATCTGCACGATCGGTGATTGTTGTAAAATGTAGTCTATACTGTTGCTAAACTGCGGGACACGTTGGATAATAAAAGGCTATTAAAAGTACCAAAATTTACGCTATAGACGCTGTTACAAATGCGGCGCGCGCTCCGAAACACACCGCAACAAGACAACCAATGTATATTTTGGGCTTTGTGTGCGCATCTAAACGATCAAATATACACACAAATGTGTCAAAATGGCCGTCTTGGAGATTCACTTAAACAGTTTATTCACTTAAATACAGTTTATGTCTTAAATGGGCGTAAATAGTTGGGAGAAAATATGAGGCGTAATAATGATTAGATCTGCATTTGGTCTTAAAGAGGCAGCAGTCTAATAAACCTGCTGACGATTGCTCCATTAATGTGAATCAAACAACAAAAGGCAAAGAGAAAATCAGTCACAGCTCTTGAATGATATAAGCTTTAATCTATCTATGATAAACTATGCAGTGTTATTTATTTACATCTGACTTCATCAGATGTCTTTTTAGCCCAAATTACTCCTGAACAGTAATGTCAGTAGACATTACTGTAATTAAAGCACTGGGTATGTAATTTGTATATTTGTTTTATTGTATACTTTTTTTTGTTTGTTTGACCATATGTTTGTAGTTTGTTTTTGGCGTCCTGTCTGTCTATATAAAACACAAACCCTTCTGCATAACATACATGTTTTATTTGTTTTGTTAAAGCATTGCTTTTTTTGCTATAGATATTTATTTTACATTTCAAAATATAAATCAATATTAATTATGTTCTAAATTATTTTTTTCCCTTTTTTTGATTTAACAAAAAGAACCGATAAGAATACCGTTAAAGTACCAGATCGATAAGGAGTATCGGTAAGAGTAGTAATACCGTTAAAACCTTAACGATACCCATCCCTATTTATGAACCTCTTCAGGCAAATAACTACAACACCATGTGAATCTAAATATAGTTTGACTTTATAATAACTATTAATTGCAATAAAGTTATTCCATTAACATGTTAGGCTACATATGCGCATACAGAAACTGACAATGATCATACAACTCTTAAAAAGAAAATGTAATATTTCCTGTGTCAAACATCATATCTATATTCCCATGCATGTATAGATTTGATATTTCCCACGATCATTACTCATACAGGGGCAATATAAAGTGTCTACATCAATTTTAACAAGTAAATGTAATCTGCCAAAGATAAATGTTGACAGATAAATAAAGGTAAACATGAAAACGGCAACAGAAACACTTGAGATCGATTCCCATCAATTCCCCTCAGAGATCTCAAACTTTAACTTGACATTCAGTAACAGTTCTCACTCCAAACATCGAGACAATCACACAAACGAACACAAAATCGCTCAGGTCTGAATGAACTCAACATATTCTCCTCATGCTCACTGCTGCTGCACTAAATGTTTATTTCAGAAGGAAGACGCCAGAAAAGACGCACAAGTATCGCTGTGATCGATGAAAACAATACAGAAATGAGTCTGTCGCTTAATCAAACTGTATAAAGTGTGTGTGATGGTTGTGTGAATATGAGAAATACCGTGAACTGCTCTCCTCTCCTCAGAAGACTCGACGCCGAAACTCTCAATGAGGGAAGAGACGGCGCGATCGAGCAAGAAGTCCTCGCTGCACAGCCTGTAGCACGATGACGTAGGTGGATCAGAACCAATACGTAGTGAATGGAGGTGTGTTTTGGCGACGTCATAGACGCATGCGCAGTACCGATCACTGGGTTATAATGCGCATGCGCTAGTCTTGAGTGACATGTATGCTCAATATTGAATTGAGATGTTGTAACCTATGATTCTAACCTTTGTAGTAGTAGTAGTACTGATAAATAGTAATGCATAATTATTGATGAATAATTATTTACATAAATGTGATTGTTATCCTAGTTTCTCTCGACATACATGCAAAATAGTTAATTTTACAACATTTTAAATCACGATTTTAAACCTAAATTTGATGGATTAATAACATGTCGTCACCACAAGTATTTTTTTTAATGCGTGTATATAGAACATTTTAAAATGATTGTCTCTGTAATTTTAATCCTAAGCAATTTTATTTTATTCAGGTCATATTTGCTGTTTAGTGGAAGCAAAAATTATTGTCTCTGTAATTTTAATCCTAAAGCTACAATACAATATGGTCTGTAAACAACTAAACATACCAGTACACATTCAAGGGAAAAATGCAAAAAAAATAACAGCATTAAGAATTCTTTAATGGCTTCTTTAATGACTCATTTTTCCATATTGATATGTACATAAGGTTCCCCTTATTTGCTCTTCAGTGTTTGCAGGACATGTACGTACATTTAAAAAAGAAAAAAGAAAAGAAAAGAAAAAAAAAAAGAAGAAAAGAATTTTACTAAAATTTTAGTATTTTAGTAGTTTAATATATACAGTATAATATAACAGTCAGATCAAGTAGTTGTCACTCAAGTTGTCACTCATTTGTCCTTGGGGCTATAGTGATTCCCATCACAGATGAAGCAGTCTGCTGAGCAGTAACCTTCAAAGTCTTTGGTTGAGTAAAACGCAAGAAGGATTCCTTTCCTTCCATCTCCAACATAGCCTGGCGGGAAGTCTTTAAATAAGTCCCCACAGCAAAGGCAACTCGTCACTTTATATGGCACTCGAAACCTCTCCTTGTACTCACTGGAGAATGCACTCCAGTTGACAACACCTATTGTAAGAAAGAGATTTAAAGTAATAATAAATTCTGAGCAAAGCTTAAAATGCATTTGCAGTTTAAACGTAATGTGTAGAACTGTCTACTGGTAAAAAAATAAAATAAAAATAAAATGAAATAACTTACTGTGAGCTTCTTTTCTGAATAATGCCTCACTAACATCATGGAAAAGCCTGCATGTCAGAGACAGCCTGAAGAAAGACACATCTCCATCTTCTTTGACCACATTCATGAGGATATATCTCAGGATCTCAGCTGGCATCGGCTCAGCAATTTGTTTAATATTATTCAATATAAAACACTAGTCAAATAATAGCATACATTTAACATGTTAAAAATAAAAACATTTGGAATAGGGAAAACTCCCACCTTACTTATGTCCACCTCACTTATGTCCACCTCATCTGGCACCTCTAGCACCTCATCAGCTTCCATTTCCAATTCTCCTAAAGAAATAAATTATATTCACACCAATACAATAATCATGAAATATTATGGAAAATGGAACTTGAACATTTTATCATCAGTTGTCAGATTAGTTGTTGCAAACCTATTTAAGTTGAAGTTATACCCGTCTTCATTTCTTTGCGCCTTTTTCTGAGTAGCTTCCTTTCAGCATCTGATCTTAAATTATAAAAAAAAAAAAAAAAAAAACAAACAAGAGAACTACAGTTTGCCTAGCAAGTACTTACTCCACACAGGAAAAAAAAAACACCGTAAAATACTGTGCAAATTAACATTATTAAAAAACTGCTACTTCTACTCCTCCTTCACCTACTACTACTAATAAATGTGTTTTATTTATTGGAAGTACTTGCAAATAGGCTTACTTCACAGGATAATTTGTTAGCAGAAGCAAGCACCACCATCTCCTTACTGCAGCCATGTCAGACTGGAAAATATGCTTAATGTAAATCACAAATCACCCTTTGAGAATATACTTTTTCCAAAATTATTAGTTTTGATAGCTCACCTCAGCAAAATCAAAGAGACCTCCCATTACAACATAGAGTGCGTACTGTAACATTAATAGTAAGTTACATCAAAACAGACATAAACAATAGTAATGAACTTTAATTAAATTGTTTTAGGAGATGACAGACAGCAATCTGACAAAGTTATCAAAAAAAATGCTTCTACAAAGCATTAAACCACAACAATTACAACAAAAATGGATAAAAATTAATAATAAAATGCTAATTAACAAACAAACTGGGGTGGAACAACCCCAAACAAATTTTTGACTCATTTATCATTGTTTAAACAATTTTATCTATGAACTATAAAATATAATTCCAGCGATTAGGTAGATGTAAATAGTTTAAGCATCAATGAAAAATGAGCCATAAAACAAAAAAAACAAATGCATGCAAATGGATGTATGGCACAAAAACAGAACTACCATAATCCTGAACTCTTAATATTTTTCTGAAAAAACCTGTAGGGACCAACGACAATTGCTGAAGTCAGTGCCGGACAGTGAATCAAGCAAATACATCTCTCTGCTTTTTGGTTTCATGATCTGTAAAACTGGCTCTATTAAGTGATTCTTGGAAGACACAATTGTTAGTTATGTCAAAATAGCTCTGTGTTACTTGCATTGAGGAGAACTGATCATTTAAACATAAAATACTTACACATACTATATCATCCAATGGTTTGTAGCCCAGGAAGGCAGTAAGATGAAGTCACATCTTGCTATATGGTCCTAATACAGACAACAAACATTTTTAAACACCACCTAAAATGACCCTAGTTTATTTCTATTAAAATTTCAGTCATACTTACAGGTAAGTTAGCTGAAGGGTCTGCACAGAATGGTGGCAACCATGTCACTGTCACATATGAGCTAAAACAATGGACCTTTATGTTCTGTTAGATACCATTTAAAATTACAGTTAATTTGATTGCATATAAAGGATCACTTATGCACACTTTCCTAATCAAAAAAAAAAAAAAAAAAAAAAAAAAAAAGGTTCCACACAGCAGACAGGAAAAAATTACCTTTCAGTCAGCAATATCCCTGACAACTGAAAGGCAGGCGTTCAAAAAATTTTTTTAAATATTCGCTCGTCACAAAACAAAAGCATGATTGTGCATGTGATAAAACTCACAGTCCCTTCAACATCATTTGGATGGCCCAAGGTAATAAAATCTGATCTGTCCAGAATTGTTGCTCCTACTTGAGCCAAAAATTGTTGTTGCGATTCTTTTTCATTTAAAGCATTTTTTATCTAGAAAAACAAAAACAATTGTAAGTATGATTATATACTTTGCATGAAAATGCTAAATAATTCAACATACCATCTTAATTTGGTCACTGCTTTGTGGATGCATCCAGCATGCCCTGTTTGGCTGCACATTTCGTAGGGCTGTCAAGTCCATCACTGAACCCCGGCTGGGGTCTGAAAAGAGACAAAATATTATGACCCAACTGTACTAAGTGAAGCGAGATTTTATGCAGTGTTTATCATGACATTACTTACAGTGTACTGGGCCTATTTGAGTAATATCACATGAGAGTCTCTCACTATCATTTAAGGACTGTGGAGGCGTACCTTCACATACAGCACAAGAAAAAGCGATTTTACAATATGTGACAAAATTACTGGTCATTGTAAGTGATTCCCCACTGCATGACATCAAACAGGGATATTTTACATCATGTTGTTTTTACATTCCAGACTATAGTGACAGTATAACCAATATTATGCAGGACGTCACTGAGCAGAGGAGGCAGATGTCAGATCTCATGACCCTGCAAAAGCAAGCAAGCGAACGTAACGACTTACAAGCTTTCGAGAGAGCGTGACCAGTCACTGCTGAATTGTCTGAGTCAAATCGAGGGCAAGAATGTAGTCTCTGCAGTCTGCAAGTATGCGTTTCCCCCAGTGAGCCTTCTTGCACAGGTCCTGTGCAAGATCAGGGAAGACAAGGAGCAGGTCCTTTTGGTTGCGCCTCATTGGCTCAACCGGACTTGGTTCTCCAAATTGGTGCTCCTCACGACAGCCCCTCCCTGGCCAATTCCTCTGAGGAAGGGCCTCCATTCTCAGAGATGGGGCACCCTCTGTCACCCACGTCCCGATCTATGGAACCTGCATGTGTGGGTACCCTACCACCTCAGGTAGTGGCTACCATCACTTCCACTAGGGCCCTGTCTACAAGACACGCCTATGCGTTGAAGTGGAACCTCTTCGTCACCTGATGTTCTTCTCGCCGAGAAAATGCCTGATCGGGTCCGTGTTCTCCTTCCTCCAAGAAGGGTTGGAACGAAGGCCGTCTCCTTCCACCCTGAAGTTTACGTGGTTGCCATCTCTGCGCACCACAACCTTTTGCAGTCAAAAACGGTGGGACAGCATGACCTGCACGACGAAGCGTGCCTGGGATTCAGGCTGTGAACGTGATCTTGAGACCCTGCCCTGGATATGTGCCCAAGGTTCCCACCACTCCTTTCAGGGATCAGGTGGTGAACTTGCAAGTGCTGCCCTCTGAGGAGGCAGACCCAGCCTTGGCACTGCTCTGTCCAGTATGCACCCTTAGTGCTTATGTAGACAGAACGCAGTGTTTCAGGACCTCAGACCAGCTCTTTGTCTCTTAGAGTGGGAAGCTGAAGGGAGAGGCTCTCTGCAAGCAAAGGTTTGCCTACTGAATAGTGGACGCCATTGTCTTGGCTTACCAGACGCAAAGTCGGCCATGCCCCCTAGGGGTGAAGGCAGACTCCACCCGCAGTGTAGCTTCTTCCTGGGCTTTAGCGCATGGCACCTCGCTAACAGACATTTGTAGAGCTGCAGGCTGGGTGACACACATCACTTTCGCGAGATTCTATAATCTCCGGGTAGAGCCAGTGTCCTCTCATCTACTCACTTCCACTAGCCAGTAAGTAGGATCTGCTCTGTGTCATTGCTTGCTGTGCCATTCCACTCCATGGACTGGATACGTGCATTATTTCACTCAAATGAGTTCTCATTAGAAGACTGAGTTCCTCCTGCACTGTTGATGTCATCACCAGAGCGCATGCCTGCTCGGTCAGCCCTCGTGATTGGCTAGGTGCTCCATGTGCATGGTAACCCCTGTTGGGCAACCCCCACGTGTATTGCCACGGTAAGTCTCCTCCGAGCACGTTTTCCCTCGACAAGACCCTTCTTGCCATCTCGAGGTTGAAACATTCCACCCTGTGCGCTGGATACCTCTGAGTTTTCCATATGCATCCCGCTCTCGGGTCATATGTGTTTTCTAAGTCTTCCCTATTCCACCTGGGATATGCCACCCAGTGTACCTTGATATTCCAGCATTAAGCATAGCCCTTCATCTGTGCTAGTCTCACGACAGGGAGCTCAGACTTGCGCAGGGCACTGGAAGACAGCCGTTGTTGCGTGATTGAATTGGGACACACATTTCATCATTCACTGACGTAACTCGTAGTGACTGAACGAAAGGGAACGTCTTGGTTACGTATGTAAGCCTCGTACCCTGGGGAGGGAACAGAGACGTAACATCCCTCTACCACAACTGCTGTACCGCTAGAAAGGCCTGGAGTTCAGTCTCGCCTCCTCAGCGGAAAACATGATGCGAGATTGTCAGCGTCCTTTTATACCCATGCAGTGTTTTGCTCCCTCATGTATTGAGTGATTACATTATTTTATTTTTTTCAGGGTTTGGATGAAGAATTTCACTTGGCCCACCCTCCATCTCAAAGCCGGGCCCGGTGTTGTTTAAAGTTAATAGTAATTGACTTCATGAAGCCTCATTGTGTGTGAAAGAAAATTCCAAATGACTAGAACAAACTCTTTGAAATGTATATATGATAATGAATATCAAGGGTGAAACGGTTAATAATGTAGACCGAAAGCAACCTGATTCAATGTCAGTCATGTGTGCAGTCAGTGAAATATAATTTATTAGGCATTTAAAAACTCTATTGAGAAAATGAAAACTCAAAAAGCAATCATATCAGGATACTTCATGACTTTCAGAACTAAAATTATTCCTAATTAAAGCAGAATCAGCAGAAAATAAGAAAATGGACAATAACAATGAGATGTTGATAGAACGAGTAAAGAGTTTAATCAATAATTACATGAAGCAAATACAAACATTAGAGTTGAAAGCGAATGAGACAGATCTCTCTTTACGGACTTATAAGAGCCAAAGCATCTCAAGAGAAGTAGAGAAGAAAAGTGTCCAGTTTCAAAGATACATGAAATTATATCTTGTGTTTGCATGGAAGAGTAGAAGTGGAAGAGTAGAAGTGGAAGATAAACTAGATGTTCTGATGAACTATGAAGAACGAGTTAAACATTTAAATCAGATTCATGTCTCTCTTAAAAGTGTTATGGCCTCTTCTTCAGCTCCTGAACTTTGCCTTCAAAATGTTTTTTTTTTCCAGTGTGAATTTTCTGGTGCTCTTTAAGTTCATCTTCTGTAGTAAAGGACTTCAGCACTGAAACACACCGGCGTGTCTTTTCTGCTCTAATATTACTAATGAATCTTCTCCTTTGTGTGAATCTTCAGGTGTTTCTTCAGGACTGACGCCCAATGAAACCGTTTACCGCACTGATCACAGTTAAATGGTCGTTCTTCAGAATGAGAAGCAGAAGTGATGTGAAGCGTTTTTTACACTGAGGGCAGGAGACAGATTTTTTGGCTTCTGTTTTTCTTTTCTTGTTCACGTCCATCACGTCTAAAAGAAAAATTAAATCAAGTGAGTTTTAATGTACTATTTTATGCAAACAACTTGCTAATCATGTCTTATGTAGTTAAAGAAGTGATGGGCGTTTTCGAAGCACTGCTTCATGAAGCTCAGACAACTCTGAATCTTTTGTTTCAAATCAGTGGTTCAGAGCGTGTATCAAACTGCGAAATTCACGTGTTTTCAGTAAATGAGGCTTCGTTGCCTCATAACCGTTTCAAAATGTCAATAATCTCTCTGAACCCATCATGCGGTGAACCATTGAACAAGTGTAAATGGTTTGCAAAAGGTGTTATGATGCCATGCATAATATTCTATGAATTTATTTTTAAAAAAGAATACAGAAAATAAATGCTTAGACAGTTAAATATGTTCTCAGAACTGTACACTGATTGTTTATGTATAGGTTATGGAGTCAGTCACTCCAAAGTTTGTGTTTACGTCGCTCAAATTGCTTTAACGTCGCTTAGCCAGCTACAGAGACACTGGTAACCAGGCAACAGACAAGTGACCAATCCGATGTCACACACACATTCAACCATCACGGTTCGGCACGGTCAGCCAACTGTGCTGAGAGTTCAGGGCCGAGAATGGTTTGTAATTGTGCCGTGCCGTACCAAGCTCAAGTGGAAACACAACTGGAACCTTTTCTGAAGGTGGAAAAGCAGCTTTTGTTTCTCAGCACATAAAGATGAACTACTTACCATGATCTCAGACTGCAGTGATGTGGTTTCTCCACTGCATGGATCTTCATGTGTTGCTTCAGGTGAGTTTTAACAGAGAAACTCTTTCCACAATGATCACACGTGTGCAGATTCTCTCCAGTGTGGTTCATCTCATGTATTTTCAGACTTCTTGACTGACTGAATCTCTTGTCACAGTGTGAACACTTGTAAGGTTTTTCTCCAGTGTGGATCCTCTCATGTCTTTTCAGATTTGCTGGCTGATTGAATCTCTTGTCACAGTGTGAACACTTGTAAGGTTTTTCTCCAGTGTGGATCATCTCATGTGTTTTCAGATGTTCTGATCGACTGAATCTCTTGTCACAGTGTGAACACTTGTAAGGTTTTTCTCCAGTGTGAATTCTCTCATGTGTTTTCAGAGTTGATGACTGACTGAATCTCTTGTCGCAGTGTGAACACATGTAAGGTTTTTCTCCAGTGTGGATCCTCTGGTGCAGCTTTAAGCAGTACGCTGTAAAAAAAGTCTTCTCACACTCAAAGCACATGTACTCTCTCACACCAGTGTGAATTTTCTGATGTGCATGTAAATATAGCAGCAGTGAAAAACTCTTTCCACACTCAGAACATGAATGCGGCTTCTCCTTCATATGAACTGCCAGGTGTGTCTTCAGGTCTGATGCCTTAGGAAATGGTTTTCCACACTGATCACATGTGTACGGCTTCTCTCCGGTGTGGATCCTCATGTGAATCTTAAGGGATGATGATCGACCGAAACTCTTCCCACATTGATGGCATACATGTGGCTTCTCTCCTGTATGAACTCTCATGTGAATCTTAAGAGATTGTTTGCATGTGAAACTCTTTCCACATTGAGTGCAGGAGAACGGCTTCTCTCCAGTATGAACTCTCACGTGAATCTGAAGACTAAAATTGGTTGTAAAACTCTTTCCACACTGAGTGCAGGTGAAAGATTTCTTGGCTTTTCTTTTCTTTAAAAATGTATTTTTAGTCTTTGAGCGACTCAAAGGTTTTTCTCCAGGTTGGACATGATGTTCCTCCTCCATTTCACTCAGTTCTTCACTCTCCTCCACTTCACTCAGTTCTTCACTCTCCTCCTCCACTTCACGCAGTTCTTCACTCTCCTCGCTCTCTTCCATCAGGTCTGAAATTAAAGAAAAACTCGAATTTTCAAATTTTCTAAACTTTACTGGTGGGATTCTCTCTGAAATTTGTCTGAGATCCTCCGGCCGTGATTAAAGCTTATTCTTGGGGGAGATTCTCTGAGAACTGGTCGAGTACTCTCCCGGCCGTGATTTAAGCATTTAAAAGACATTGTCTAAAGTGTGTCGGTTATTATTGCTGTGCAGAAAGTTAGTTAGGGGAACAAGTTAGAGATAGGGGACGTCGACTGTAGTCGCGACCCATAGAAACTTTTGCAGCCATTTCACAGTTTAACTGTTTATCTAAAAGTGATTGTTTCTAACATGAATGTTCTTCAGCATCATGAATGAATGAAGAATAAACACCAACCTCTTTGTTCTTCAGGATCTTCAGTGTGTTTCATTCTGCAGGGTTCTGGATCACTCATGTTCTCACTGTCCTCTTTAATAAACTCAGTCTTTGCAGATTTCAGCTCTTCCTGATGCTCTGATGCCCGTCTTCACTTGCAGCTGATGGGAATTTACATTTATTGGAGAATTGCTGTGGGAGGAGCTTCACTGATGATGTGACTGATGTGTGAGGAGTTGATCTACCAAAATAAAAAAAATATATAAGTTACTGAGTTTGTTTTATGTTCATGGATTACAGAATATATAATGTCAATTTTCCCAAATATAAATAATGGTAAGAAAAACAGTTGAAAGCATAAACTGTGGTGGCAAGCAAATTTCTATTACTGAATAAGAGACAATCATGTATCAAATGACTGTGAGAGGAGGGCATCCTTCCTTCATTATTGTCCTGACTCCCCCAAGGTTATTTTTCTAGGATAAATGAAGATATGTCTCAGTTATAGCTAACACATTGTTACATAATTTATCATACATGCTACCTTTGAGTGGAGACCCTCTGTCTCGGTCATACATTACTTACACATTTATTTGCACGTATACAAAAGTCATACACATACATACATGCATAAGGGTTAATAACAGTTCACTGTTATATCCATGTAGCAGAGAATCATGGGACTTCACATGCAATCCCTGTGCATTTTATTACCATCATGTTTTCTAAGTTTCTAGGAATATAAGAAAATGCAAACACATAGAACATATACAATTTCTACCACAACAGAAATAAACATAGGCAACATATAATAACCATCAAATACCCTCAGTCTGTTGACACCAATGAAATGAGCTTTAAGTGTCAATTCACAGGAGATCTGAAGACATCAGCATAATAAATGAGGTGAAAACAGGAACTATTGTCATGAAATAAAGAGTGTTTTCAGCAGATCTGTTAATATTGATGAGCCTCAGACTATCAACACTCATTCAACAAGCCATTCAGGATCATCAGCAGATCATCTCACTTTATTCTGAGTGTTTGCTGTTAGAAACACATTATTTGAGTCAGGAAACATGACAAAAGCCTGTTAAACTGCTCTATTGAAAGACATTACTGTTATTCCTCACAATATAGCCTAACATGGATAAATCATCAATAATAGAACAAAATAATTAATTAAATAACCTATCTTTGTGAACCTCTACAGGCAAATAACTACAACACTATAATATGTAAATTTAAAACTAGCTCAACTTTATAATAACTATTATTTGCAATAAAGTAATTCAATCATTAACATGTTACAGATTTGTATGTACAGAAACTGACAATGATCATAATACTCTTAAAAAATAAAAGAAAATGTAAAGTTTCCGGTGTCAAACTTCATTAAAATGTATCTATATTCCCATGGACGTATAGATTTGAAATTTCCCTCGTTCGTTACTCATACAGGGGCAATATAAAGTAAATTTTAATAAGTAAATGTAATCTTCCAAAGATAAATGTCGACAAAGAAATAAAGGTAAACATGAAAATGGCAACAGCAACACTTGGGATCGATTCCTATCAATTCCCCTTACATATCTCAAACTTGGCTTGACATACAGTAACAGTTCTCACTGCAAACATCGAGACAATCACACAAACGAACACAAAATCGCTCAGGTGGGTCAGGGTTAGGGTTAGGCTCAGATCATGCTCGCTGCTGCTGCTCTAAATGTTTATTTCAGTAGGAAGACGCCAGAAAAAAACGCACAAGTATCGCTGTGATCGATGAAAACAATACAAAAATGAGTCTGTTGCTTAATCAAACTGTATAAAGTGTGTGTGTGATGGTTGAGTATATATGAGAAATACCGTGACCTGCTCTCCTCACCTCAGAAGACTTGACACTGAAACTCAATGAGGGAAGAGATCGCGATTGGCCTCCAAAGCATCACAGGCGCGCACTGTTGAAGATTTTATTATTTCGAAAATAAGTAATTTAGCTATATATTTGTACACTATTATTTCCTTTCTGTGTGTGTCTTTGGGTTTTACTTTGGAAGCCTGAACGGCCAGAATGTTGATGCAACAGAGAATTCTATTTCAGTAATTTCACATGGTACAAAATATTTCTCAAAATATCTATAGAATGTATTACCATTTTTGGAAGGGATGTAGGTATATATGTGAGAAGCTGCCACTGAGCTGGAGTGCCTTTCTGCAGGACCTGTTCGGCTTTGTTTGTGAAATAAAATCTAGTATTTCTGGAATCAAAGATCTCTGAGAAGTGATTTCCCAAAAAGATTGAAACCACAACAGCAGCCAACTGAAGAAGCCAGGTGATGTAGACACTCTAGTGTGTAATATTGAAATTAATGACTATTTAACGTTTTTTGGGTTATATTGCACTTTGCAGACGGTGCCTTCAGACTCTCTCAACCGCCTGCTCATAGAGATCAATTTATATTATAAAGCTCATTTTTAGTAAATTTAGGTTGTAGCTCATTGTCTATGTTACTGTGATTGTAAATAACTGTAATTTATGTTTTATGAGTTATTGATCCGGCAAGTTCGAATATGTGAATTGACAACTTCACTGAACTCCTTGAACCGGGCAAAAAGTTCAAGGCTGACCAAGGAGGAGCCGGCTTAGGGGAACCATAACCATGAAACACAGAGGGTGGGATGGGAGAAATGGGAACTTGATTGGAGGCACTCTTGCACACAGGAACTAGCCTAACTGGTCTGCACTTCCAACTGGGCTTGACAGACTTGGGGGCAAAGACAGAACTGAATCTGCCTCCGGCTCCTGCACCACTGCATTTGCCTCCAGCTCCTGCACCACTGAATTTGCCTCTGGCTCCTGCACCACTGCATTTGCCGCCAGCTCCTGCACCACTGAAGTTGCCTCTGGCTCCTGCACCACTGCATTTGCCGCCAGCTCCTGCACCACTGAAGTTGCCTCTGGCTCCTGCACCACTGAATTTGCCTCAAGCTCCTGCACCACTGAATTTGCCTCCAGCTTCTGCACCCCTGAATTTGCCTCCAGCTCCTGCACCCCTGCATGTGCCTCCGGCTCCTGCACCACTGCATTTGCCTCCGGCTCCCGCACCACAGAATTTGCCTCCAGGTCCTGCACCACTGAATTTGCCTCCGGCTCCTGCACCACTGAATTTGCCTCTAGCTCCTTCACCACTGAATTTGCCTCTGGATCCTGCACCACAGTATTTGTCTCCGGCTCCTGCACCACTGAATTTGCCTCAGCCTCCTGCACCCCTGCACCACAGTATTTGCCTCTGGCTCCTGCACCACTGAATTTGCCTCCAGCTCCTGCACCACTGAAGTTGGCTCCTGCACCTCTGAATTTGCCTCCAGCTCCTGCACCACTGCATTTGCCTCCAGCTCCTGCACCACTGAATTTGCCTCCGGCTCCCACACCACAGAATTTGCCTCCAGGTCCTGCGCCACTGAATTTGCCTCCGGCTCCTGCACCCCTGTATATGAGCTCCCAGCTCCATTTTTAGCATTAATGGTGCTAGGCCTACATAAGGGCACGAGAGCACATATAAATAACATTTAGTTAGTGTGTATGTGTTATGTACATTTGTATTTAATGTTTAAATTAGTATATTTAGTGCTGATTGCTTGATTCACGGGTTTGGAGTAATGTAAATGTTGAAATGTTTAGTTCGGAAATGCGCGTGCTCAGGACTCCATTATAAGCCTATATAATATAATGGCGCGAAGCTCGAGTATGTTCGATATTTGTATTTAAGTTGTAATTCTGTTTATTTAGTGCAGATTTGTTGATTTGCTGTACAAAGGTGAATGTATTGAGCAAGAAAAGAAGAATTGAGAATTTCAGATGCATTTGCAGCTAAAATAACTAGCTGAAATAGTAAATTTAAGTGCTTATGACTGATTTGCCATATAGTTAATATGCATTTATGATTAAAAAGAAAAAAAAGATTTAAAAAGAGTTGATTCTCAGGTAACTGTAAAATGCTTTAAATTCTTTATTGTATTTTTTGTATACTTTATAGTGTTATGGTTTTCAAATAGCCTATTATAAAGAAGTGTACTCATGTAATTAAATGTGTACGGTACAAATTGTTGAATGTATGTAAAGAAAGATGTCAATGAGGCTAATTTGAAAAAGAACTGTTTAATGTCAATTGTTACAAAAATTATTACACATAAAGTTCGCAGTGGAGAAACATCAAGCAAGATTTGTGATTAATCTTCTCCCCCTCTATTCAGGGGTACAACATATATCGTTTAATTTCATTCAAATAAAGGAACATACAGGGCCGTGATGTGAGTCACCTAAACGAGTCTTGCGTCTATCTTTTCACATGATGCCATGCATACAATTCTATGAATTTATTTTAAAAAAATACAGAAAATAAATGCTTAGAGAGTTAAAATGTTATCAGACCTGTATTTGTTCTCAATAGTATAAATAGTTCTAAGAACTCTCAATAGTATGATAACATCAGTCAAGAACAAATAACATCACAAGGATGTTCTAAAAACTTTGTTCTAAGAACGTTTTTCTCTCAACGTTACGAGAATGTATTTTAACTCTAAAAACATCATAAGATCGTTCCAGAAACATTATTTCAGGAAAGTTTTTTACTAACATTTACATAACGTTAGTGAAAGTTATGGGAACGTTTCCTGTTAGCTCCAGTGTGGGTCCTTTCATGTCTTTTCAGATGTTCTGATCGACTGAATCTCTTGTCACAGTGTGAACACTTGTAAGGTTTTTCTCCAGTGTGGGTCCTCTCATGTGTTTTCAGATGTTCTGATCGACTGAATCCCTTGTCACAGTGTGAACACTTGTAAGGTTTTTCTCCAGTGTGGATCCTCTCATGTGATTTCAGATCTGATGACTGACTGAATCTTTTGTCACAGTGTAAACACTTGTAAGGTTTTTCTCCAGTGTGGATCCTCTCATGTGATTTCAGATGTGGTGACTGACTGAATCTCTTGTCACAGTGTGAACACTTGTAAGGTTTCTCTCCAGTGTGGATCCTCTCATGTGTTTTCAGATCTGATGACTGACTGAATCTCTTGTCACAGTGTGAACACTTGTAAGGTTTTTCTCCAGTGTGAATCCTCATGTGTAGCTTCAGGTGACGAGTCATAGTGAAACTCTTTCCACACTGATCACATGTGTGTGGCTTCTCTCCAGTGTGGATCCTCTCATGTGTTCTCAGAGATGATAACACACTGAATCTCTTGTCACAGTGTGAACACTTGTAAGGTTTTTCTCCAGTGTGGATCCTCTCATGTTTTTTCAGAGATGATGGCACACTGAATCTCATGTCACAGTGTGAACACTTGTAAGGTTTTTCTCCAGTGTGAATTCTCTGGTGCATCTTTAAGCAGTTCGCTGTAATAAAAGTCTTCTCACACTCAAAGCACATGTACTCTCTCACACCAGTGTGTCTTTTCTGATGTATTTGTAAATGTTGCAGCTGTGAAAAACTCTTTCCACACTCAGAACATGAATGCGGCTTCTCCTTCGTATGAACTGTCAGGTGTGTCTTCAGGTGTGATGCCTTAGGAAATGGTTTTCCACACTGATCACATGTGTACGGCTTCTCTCCGGTGTGGATCCTCATGTGAACATTAAGGTGTGATGATTGACCGAAACTCTTCCCACATTGATGGCATACATGTGGCTTCTCTCCTGTATGAATTCTCATGTGAATCTTAAGAGATTGTTTGCATGTGAAACTCTTTCCACACTGAGTGCAGGTGAAAGATTTCTTGTCTTTTCTTTTCTTTAAAAATGTCTGTTTAGTCTTTGAGCGACTCAAAGGTTTTCCTCCAGGTTTGACATGATGTTCCTCCTCCACTTCACTCAGTTCTTCACTCTCCTCGCTCTCTTCCATCAGGTCTGAAATGAAAGAAAAACTCTCATTTTCAAATTTTCTAAAGTTTACTGGTGGGATTCTCTGTGAAATTTGTCAGATCCTCCGGCCGTGATTAAAGCTTCTTCTTGGGGGAGATTCTCTGAGAACTGGTCGAGTACTCTCCCGGCCGTGATTAAAGCATTTAAAATACATTGTCCGAAGTGTGTCGGTTATTATTGCTGCGCAGAAAGTTAGTTAGGGGAACAAGTTAGAGATAGGGGACGTCAACTGTAGTCGAGACCCATAGAAACTAACGTCGACTGAAGAAGTTTGGGGACGTCGATTGAAGACAAGACCCAGGTAGACTTAGGTCAGGTGCGAAATAGGGAATAAATCTACCACAGTATACATGATTTGTAAAAAATACGCACAAAATTCAGGTCAAAATTCTAGTAACATTGTTACAAATTGTAAACCATATATAAAATAAATGTAAAATAAAACTGTTAAAATATTTAAACTTAGTTTGACCTGATGTTGACAATCAAAATGAAACCTTTTACTGACCATTTGTTAAAAAAAATCCAGAAACTTTTGCAGCTATTTCACAGTTTAACTGTTTATCTAAATGTGATGAAGTGCTTGAATGTTTCTAACATGAATGTTCTTCAGCATCATGAATGAATGAAGAATAAACACCAACCTCTTTGTTCTTCAGGATCTTCAGTGTGTTTCATTCTGCAGGGTTCTGGATCACTCATGTTCTCACTGTCCTCTTTAATAAACTCAGTCTTTGCAGATTTCAGCTCTTCCTGATGCTCTGATGCTCGTCTTCACTTGTAGCTGATGGGAATTTACAGCATTTATTGGAGAATTGCTGTAGGAGGAGCTTCACTGATGATGTGACCGCTGTGGGAGGAGCTTCACTGATGATGAATTACAGTGGGAGGAGCTTCACTGATGATGAATTGTAGTGTGAGTTGATCTGCCAAAATCAAAAATATTTAAGTTATTGAGTTTGTTTTATGTTCATGGACTACAGAATATAATAATGTCAATTTTCCCAAATATAAATAATGGTAAGAAAAACAGTTGAAAGCATAAACAGTGGTGGCAAGCAATTTTCTATTACTGAATGAGAGACAAACATGTATCAAATGACCACGAGAGGAGGGCATCTTTCCTTCATTATTGTCCTGACTCCCACAAGGTTATTTTTCTAGGATAAATGAAGATATCTCTCAGTTATAACTTACACATTGTTACATAATTTATCACATGCTACCTTTGAGTGAAGACCCTCTGTCTCGGTCATACATTACTTACACATTTATTTGCATGTATACAAAAGTCATACACATACATACAATCATAAGGGTTAATAACAGTTCACTGTTATATCCATGTAGCAGAGAATCATGGGACTTCACATGCAATCCAGTGCATTTTATTACCATCATGTTTTCTAAGTTTCTAGGAATATAAGAAAATGTAAACACATAGAACATATACAATTTCTACCACCACAGAAATAAACATAGGCAACATATAATAACCATCAAATACCATCAGTCTGTTGACACCAATGAAACAAGCTATACGTGTCAGTTTACAGGAGATCTGAAAACATCAGCATAATAAATGAGGAGAAAACAGGAACTATTGTCATGAAATAAAGAGTGTTTTCAGCAGATCTGTTAATATTGATGAGCCTCAGACTATCAACACTCATTCAACAAGCCATTCAGGATCATCAGCAGATCATCTCACTTTATTCTGAGTGTTTGCTGTTAGAAACACATTATCTGAGTCAGGATATATGATAAAGGCCTGTAAAACTGCCCTATTGAAAGACATTACTGTTATTCCTCACAATATAGCCTAACATGGATAAACCATCAATAATAGAACAAAATAATTAAATAAATAACCTATCTTTGTGAACCTCTACAGGCAAATAACTACAACACTATAATATGTTAATTTAAAACTAGTTTGACTTTATAATAACTATTAATTGCAATAAAGCAATTCAATCATTAACATGTTACAGATTTGTATGTACAGAAACTGACAATGATCATAATACTCTTAAAAATAAAAGAAAATGTAACGTTTCCGGTGTTAAACTTCATTAAAATGTATCTATATTCCCATGGATGTATAGATTTGAAAGTTCCCTCGTTCGTTACTCATACAGGGGAAATATAAAGTCAGTTTTAATAAGTAAATGTAATCTTCCAAAGATAAATGTCGACAAAGAAATAAACATGAAAATGGCAACAGCAACACTTGGGATCGATTCCTATCAATTCCCCTCACAGATCTCAAACTTTGACTTGACAATCAGTAACATTTTTCACTCCAAACATCGAGACAATCACACAAACAAACACAAAATCGCTCAGGTGGGTTAGGGTTAGGGTTAGGGTTAGGGTTAGGGTTAGGCTCAGATCATGCTTGCTGTTTCGATGTACTTTGCCTTACTGAAACCTGGCTTAAACCAAATGATTATTTCAGTCTTAATGAGTCTACTCCACCAGGATACTGTTATAAGCATGAGCCCCGTCTGATGTTGGCGGCGGTGTTGCAACAATCTATAGAGATATTCTTAATGTTACTCAGAAAACAGGTCACAGGTTTAATTTGTTTGAAGTACTTGTGCTTATGTACTATATTAATGTCTTTGGTCAAATTAAGCTGTACAATAAATAGTTTATCCCTTTAAATGCAATGGATTTTGAAAGATATCAACAAAAAACGGGCAAAAAACTTTAAAAGTGTTTTTCTCAGGTTTTCAATTGGAAAAAGAGGACAGACGACCATAATTCAAAATGTGTATATCTTTACAACCATTCAAGGTATGACTTTGACTAGGATATCATTTGAAAGCTTATGGCCTCCTCTTTCCATTAATACCAAAATCTCAATTTTGAAATTTGGGTCACTGTGACTCATTTTGCTGGATCAGGTCACATATGTTGCCACTTGGTAATATTATAAGAAAACATGGAATTAGTTTCCACTGTTATGCTGATGCCACTCAATTATATATTTCTTCACGACCAGATGAAAACGCTAAATTATCTAAATTGACAGAGTGTGTTAAAGATAAAAAATACTGGATGACGTGTAATTTTCTGCTATTAAATTCAGATAAAACGAAGGTATTACTTATTGGTCCAAAAAACTGCCCAAAAAACCTCTTGCAATACAACTTTAATTTAGAAGGATGTCCTGTTACTTTATCCACTACAGTAAAAGACCTGGGTGTTATACTAGACTGCAACTTGTCTTTCGAAAATCATATTTCATATGTTACAAGAACAGCCTTTTTCCACCTTAGAAATATTGCTAAGCTACGTAACATGCTATCTGTTTCTGATACAGAAAAGTTAGTTCATGCATTCATGACCTTGAGACTAGATTACTGTAATGCTTTATTAGCTGGTTGTCCTGCATCCTCAATAAACAAGCTACAGTTAGTCCAAAATGCAGCTGCTAGAGTTCTTGATGGAGTTTTTCGGTTCCTTCCCACTGTTGCCTTTGGCTTGCTCAGTTGGGGATATTTTGGGAATTGTTGGATTACATTTTTATTAAATGTTTAATTTAGTTTTTCCACTGCAATAGTATCTAAACTGATAAAATTTAGTAGACTGATTTCAGGTGATTATTGAGTCTCCAGCAAGAGTCTCCATTCCTGCCAGACCTGTTTTCTCTATTGTGTTTTAAATGAGTCAGATCACTTGATTCTTACCTTTCGGAGCCCAGACGTTGAATAGTTAGGTTGAATGACTTTCACTGAGAATCTCACCTTTTGTTCTGCAAATGGCTTTCGGACCCAAATGGCTCTTGGAGCCTTATGCTGATTGAATTAGGATTGGCCAGACCCTCACAGTCTAGGGTGTTACCTTAACCTGTATAATCATTTACATGCTTTGTTTGAATTTGTCTCCACCTCCAAAAGTCCCTCCCCCTTGGAAGGTATATAACTGTAAATGTATAATGTTTGAGTTAGATTATGTTGGAATTTTCTACAGCCGCGTAAAGTGGAGTTCTCAATAAAATTATAAAGTAATAAATTACAAAGTATTACTATTGACCTATAAAGCCCTAAATGGTTTAGCTCCAGGGTATTTAATGGATCTTCTATCGCCCTATAAACCATCGCGCTCTTTAAGATCACTAAATTCAAGGCTTCTGGTCATTCCTAGGATATCTAAGTCCACTAAAGGAGGGAGGGCATTTTCACATTTAGCTCCTAAACTCTGGAATAGTCCTTCCTGATATTGTTCGAGGCTCAGACTCACTCTCCCAGTTTAAAACTAGATTAAATATGCATCTCTTTAGCCAAGCATTCACATGTTTACCTTTTATACTACAGTTAAATCGGATCAAATGCATTAATATTGTGAACAGCAGCTATGCTAATTATTTCCCATCTGTTTTTCTGTTGTCATCTCGGGACGCTAGATGCCTGTGAAGAGACGACTCAACGCCAGCGATGTTATGCCCTAAATTAATACATGATTAACTAACTTTATTTTTCTATGTAATTTTTGGAGAAGCACTTTCTGTAAAGCTGCTTTGAAACTGTGTATTGTGAAAAGCGCTATACAAATAAATTGGAATTGAAAATTTGAATTGAATACAGAATATAAATGTTTAGAAAGTTAAAATGTGTTCTCAGAACTGTACACTGATTGTTTATGGTTCATTACAGGTTATGGAGTCAGTCACAGCATATTTTGGCCAATAAACAACCCAAAATGGGTTGTTTTTAATCCAGTGTTTTCTAGTATGTAGTTCAACATGTACATGAAATGCTAATATTTTATTTAAAGTACTTCCAATATTTAATGCTAGTTTCACTAGTGCCACCAAATGCTCTTAAATGTGTAGCAGCTAAGAGTTTACATCTGGTCAGCACATGTCTTTGAAGGGCAAAGCAAATAGTAGAAATATTATCTGAACAAAAAAACATTGCTTTATTCAAAATCAGCTTGAACAAAACATTTGTGTTCAGTGTAAAAAGGCTTTCAGACTTCCCAAGTTCACCTGCTTTTTAGGCTTTTAATATACAAGTACAAAATCAGGAAAGTTAAATGTCAAAATAATGAATTGAATGTCTTTCATATTCTTGACCTGAAACGATGTGAATCTTAGTTCTGCAGTGTCATGATGTTTGATTTTCTTAAATTGTGTTTGATGATCAAAACAAACTTTAACTTGGGCTGCTAGACCTTATTGATGAAATCTATCATGAAAATAATCAACAACCAAGCTAATTATAGATTAATTGTGTATGCTCAATCATGTCAATTTACAGCAGTGAAAAACAATTCTATGGACAAAACGCATCTGAAAAATAACATGGTTGGTGAGCACAGAAACCATGTAATTTCTATTAATTTTAAGTTTGTGTTTACATCGCTCAAAT
Organism: Abramis brama; assembly: GCF_963993115.1. NCBI lineage: Eukaryota > Metazoa > Chordata > Actinopteri > Cypriniformes > Leuciscidae > Abramis > Abramis brama. The sequence continues at coordinate 64,971,977 of NC_139963.1, read as the reverse complement.
TGCTTTTACGTCGCTTAGCCAGCTACAGAGACACTGGTAACCAGGCAACAGACAAGTGACCAATCCTGAGTGGCGATGTCACTACACACACACTACCATCACAGTTCGGCACAGTTAGCCAAGTGTGCTGAGAGTTCAGGGCCGAGAACGGTTTGTAATTGTGCCGTGCCGTACCAAGCTCAAGTGGAAACACAACTGGAACCTTTTCTGAAGGTGGAAAAGCAGCTTTTGTTTCTCAGCACATAAAGATGAACTACTTACCGTGATCTCTGACTGTGATGATGTGGTTTCTCCACTGCATGGATCTTCATGTGTCGCTCCAGTTGCGTTTTAACAGAGAAACTTTTTCCACACTGATCACACTTGTGCAGATTCTCTCCAGTGTGGTTCATCTCATGTATTTTCAGACTTCTTGACTGACTGAATCTCTTGTCACAGTGTAGACACATGTAAGGTTTTTCTCCAGTGTGGATCCTCTCATGTGTTTTCACATGTATTGACTGACTGAATCTCTTGTCACAGTGTGAACACTTGTAAGGTTTTTCTCCAGTGTGAATTCTCTGGTGCCGTTTCAAACTGTTCGCTGAAGTAAAAGTCTTCTCACACTCAAAGCACACGTACTCTCTCACACCAGTATGTCTTTTCTGATGTCTTCTTAAATATAGCAGCACTGAAAAACTCTTTCCACACTCAGAGCATGAATGTGGCTTCTCCTTCGTATGAATTGTCAGGTGTGTCTTCTGGTTTGATGCACTAAGAAATGTTTTTCCACACTGATCACATGTGAACGGCTTCACTCCGGTGTGGATCCTCATGTGTTGCTTTAGGGATGATGATCGCAAAAAACTATTCCCACATTGATGGCATACATGTGGCTTCTCTCCTGTATGAATTCTCATGTGAATCTTAAGAGATTGTTTGCATGTGAAACTCCATCCACACTGAGTGCAGGAGAACGGCTTCTCTCCAGTATGAACTCTCATGTGAATCTGAAGACTAAAATTGCTTGATAAACTCTTTCCACACTGAGTGCAGGTGAAAGATTTCTTGGCTCTTCTTTTCTTTGAAAATGTATTTTTAGTCTTTGAGCGACTCAAAGGTTTTTCTCCAGGTTTGACATTATGTTCTTCCTTCACTTCACTCAGTTCTTCACTCTCCTCCTCCACTTCACTCAGTTCTTCACTCTCCTCCTCCACTTCACTCAGTTCTTCGCTCTCCTCCTCCACTTCACTCAGTTCTTCGCTCTCCTCCTCCACTTCACTCAGTTCTTCGCTCTCCTCCTTCTCTTCACTCAGTTCTTCTCTCTCCTCCTTCACTTCACTCAGTTCTTCGCTCTCCTCCTTCACTTCACTCAGTTCTTCTCTCTCCTCCTTCACTTCTATCAGTTCTTCACTCTCCTCCTCCACTTCACTCAGTTCTTCGCTCTCCTCCTTCTCTTCACTCAGTTCTTCTCTCTCCTCCTTCACTTCACTCAGTTCTTCGCTCTCCTCCTTCACTTCACTCAGTTCTTCTCTCTCCTCCTTCACTTCTATCAGTTCTTCACTCTCCTCCTCCACTTCACTCAGTTCTTCACTCTCCTCCTCATCTTCACTCAGTTCTTCACTCTCCTTCTTCACTTCACTCAGTTCTTCACTCTCCTTCTTCACTTCACTCAGTTCTTCACTCTCCTTCTTCACTTCTTTCAGTTCTTCTCTCTCCTCCTTCACTTCACTCAGTTCTTCACTCTCCTTCTTCACTTCACTCAGTTCTTCACTCTCCTTCTTCACTTCCATTAGTTCTTCACTCTCCTCGCTCTCTTCCATCAGGTCTGAAATGAAAGAAAAACTCTCATTTTCAAATTTTCTAAACAATTAAAATAATTCAAAGAGAGAAATATGGAGTGAATAGAGATAAAATGATCCCAGATGTAAAAGACAGCTGCTATGAAATATTACAATAATTTAAGTATTTTAATAAATTGAGTATACGTCCCTTAAACTTTCTATGGATGAGGTACACTTATCTTCTAATTATTTAAAAAAAAATATTGTAGGCACGAATCCCATGTTTCTGTAGTGAGAACTATTAAATATGTTTGATCAATAAATGGAAAAATGAAACTAGACAGATGTCTAGGTTTCAAAACTTGTGATTATGAAGTAATCCCAAAAACAGTTTGCTTTTACCTAGAAACAAGAGGGTTTGCATATGGAGAACCAATCAAATTGTAGGGAAATTATGTAATGCATCATGTCATTTTCCCTATAGGCCTTTTCAGAATGTTTGTAAACAATAGGCAAGTTACCGAGTAACTTCCGGGTGGCAGAACGCGAGCGGCTTGCACTGACTTAACTGAAGAGATCCAGCCGACGACTGCAACAGTTACATAGTTAAAAACATTGTTGTTGGTCAAAGTTGAAACGATGATGAAAACGTGTTGTGTTTGGGGTTGCGCTGCCAGATATACAGCAAAAGGTGTAGGGGTTTCATCGATTTCCTGTGGGTGAGGAGGTTATAGCGAGTGGACGTCATGTAGTCAAAAGTAGGAAATCTTAACGATCCCCTAAATTATATGATTCATCCAACGTTTACATTTCTGCTGCCAACCCTGCTTGCCCTTCAACTCTGCTTTGTGTATTTTAAACGGTCCATCTACAAAATCACAGCAGAGCATTTATCTTCCGCCAAGGTAATTCGAGACTAATATTAGTAAACTTGTCTCTTTTGATGAAGAGACTCATTGCCAGTCACTGCCACTCTCACGCATTCACCGTGAGACTCACGCAATTGTCACTTTTCACACGCTCTCACGCCACACATCCATTTTCTCACGCAACTTACCGGAATGTATATTCCTCATATATAATATCGACCAATCAGTGTTTTTCAACTGCGCAAAGGTCAATATAACAGCTGGAGAACAATTGTCACATAACATTTACCTCAGGAAAGCAATTTAATGACCATGATAGGCTATATAGCACGTTATTTTGGCTAGAAAAAAGAGCTATAGAGAGTATTTTGCTAATTATGTGTAGGCCTACTATATTACATATTTATTATATTTTTTACTTATATCATTAAACACCGTTGTTATTATGATAAAAAAATGCATTATCTTTTATTATTTTTTTTATTTTTATTAAATTTTTACTGTCGACAGTTGGTCTCCCTTCCAAGCAATTTACTAGCATTGCCATAGGAACGCTTCGGCTTTTGCCACCCGGAAGAACGTCTATTACTGTTGTGACGTCATGGTGAATTGTCGTATGCTCCTATTCTATAAAAACTGTTGTATTCCTGTTTACTGGTGGGATTCTCTCTGAAATTTGTCTGAGATCCTCCAGCCGTGATTAAAGCTTCATCTTGGGGGAGATTCTCTGAGAACTGGTCGAGTTCTCTCCCGGCCGAGACTAAAGCATTTAAAAGACATTGTCTGAAGTGTGTCGGTTATTATTGCTGCGCAGAAAGTTAGTTAGGGGAAACGAAAGTAGTGAAGTTACTTTTCAAATGCAGTAACTAGTAAAGTAATCTCATTACAATTTACAGAAGTAACTAGTAACTAGTAACCAATTACTTTTCTTGAGTAACTACCCCAACACTGCAAATACCCTCAGTCTGTTGACACCAATGAAATGAGCTTTAAGTGTCAATTTACAGGAGATCTAAAGACATCAGCATAATAAATGAGGTGAAAACGGGAACTATTGTCATGAAATAAAGAGTGTTTTTAGCAGATCTGTTAATATTGATGAGCCTCAGACTATCAACACTCATTCAACAAGCCATTCAGGATCATCAGCAGATCATCTCACTTTATTATGAGTGTTTGCTGTTAGAAACACATTATTTGAGTCAGGATAGATGATAAAAGCCTATAAACTGCTCTATTGAAAGACAATACTGTTATTTCTCACAATATAGCCTAAAATGTAACGTTTCCGGTGTCCAACTTCATTAATATTTATCTATATTCCCATGGATGTATAGATTTGAAATTTCCCTTGTTCTTTACTCATACAGTAATCTTCCAAAGATAAATGTCGACAAAGAAATAAAGGTAAACATGAAAATGGCAACAGCAACACTTGGGATCGATTCCCATCAATTCCCCTCACAGATCTCAAACTTTGACTTGACAGTCAGTAACAGTTCTCACACAAACACAGAGACAATCACACAAGCGAACACAAAATCGCTCAGGTCTGAATGAACTCAACATATTCTCCTCATGCTCGCTGCTGCTGCACTAAATGTTTTCAAAAATTTCAGAAGGAAGATGCCAGAAAAGACGCACAAGTATCGCTGTGATCGATGAAAACAATACAGAAATGAGCCTGTCACTTAATCAAACTGTATAAAGTGTGTGTGATGGTTGTGTAAATATATGAGAAATACTGTGAACTACTCTCCTCACCTCAGAAGACTTGAAGCTGAAACTCAGTGATGGAAGAGACGGTGCGATCGGACTCCAAAGCATCACGGGCGCGCACTGTTGAAGATTTTATTATTTCGAAAATAAGTAATTAAGCTATATATTTGTACACTATTATTTCCTTTGGGTTTGACTTTGAAAGCCTGAACGGCCAGAATGTTAATGCAACAGAGAAATCTATTTCAGTAATGTCACATGGTACAAAATATTTCTCAAAATATCTATAGAATGTATAACCATTTTTGGAAGGGGTGTAGGTATATATGTGAGAAGCTGTCACTGAGCTGGAGCGCCTTTCTGCAGGACCTGTTCGGCTTTGTTTGTGAAATAAATTCTAATATTTCTGGAAAAAAGATTGAAACCACAACAGCACCCAACTGAAGAAGCCAGGTGACGTAGACACTCTAGTGTGTAATATTGAAATGAATGACTATTGAATGTTTTTTGGGTTATATTGCACTTTGCAGACGGTGCCTTCAGACTCTCTCAACCGCCTGCTCATAGAGATCAATTTATATTATAAAGCTCATTTTTAGGAAATTTAGGTTGTAGCTCATTGTCTATGTTACTATGATTGTAAATAACTGTAATTTGTGTTTTATGAGTTATTGATCCGGGAAGTTCGAATATGTGAATTGCCAACTGCACTGAACTCCTTGAACCAGGCAAAAAGTTCAAGGCTGACCAAGGAGGTGTCGGCTTAGGGGAACCATAACCATGAAACACAGAGGGTGGGATGGGAGAAATGGGAACTTGATTGGAAGCACTACTGCACACAGGAACTGACCTAACTGGTCTGGACTTCCAACTGTGCTTGACAGACTTGGGGGCAAATACAGAACTGAATTTGCCTCCAGCTCCTGCACCACAGTATTTGCCTCTGGCTCTTGCACCCCAGAATTTGCCTCCAGCTCCTGCACCACAGTATTTGCCTCTGGCTCCTGCACCCCAGAATTTGCCTCCAGCTCCTGCACCACAGTATTTGCCTCCGGCTCCTGCACCCCAGAATTTGCCTCTGGCTCCTGCACCACAGTATTTGCATCCGGCTCCTGCACCACAGTATTTGCCTCCGGCTCCTGCACCACAGTATTTGCCTCCGGCTCCTGCACCACAGAATTTGCCTCCGGCTCCTGCACCACAGTATTTGCCTCCGGCTCCTGCACCACAGAATTTGCCTCCGGCTCCTGCACCACAGAATTTGCCTCCGGCTCCTGCAACACAGTATTTGCACCACAGAATTTGCCTCCGGCTCCTGCACCCCAGAATTTGCCTCCAGCACCACAGAATTTGCCTCCGGCTCCTGCAACACAGTATTTGCCTCCGGCTCCTGCACCCCAGAATTTGCCTCCAGCACCACAGAATTTGCCTCCGGCTCCTGCAACACAGTATTTGCCTCCGGCTCCTGCACCTCAGAATTTGCCTCCGGTTCCTGCACCACAGTATTTGCCGCCAGCTCCTGCACCACAGTATTTGCCTCCAGCTCCTGCACCACAGTATTTGCCTCTGGCTCCTGCACCTCTGCACCACAGTATTTGCCTCTGGCTCCTGCACCTCTGCACCACAGTATTTGCCTCCGGCTCCTGCACCACTGAATTTGCCTCCGGCTCCTGCACCACAGAATTTGCCTCCGGCTCCTGCAACACAGTATTTGCCTCTGGCTCCTGCACCACAGAATTTGCCTCCGGTTCCTGCACCACAGTATTTGCCTCCGGCTCCTGCACCACAGTATTTGCCTCCGGCTCCTGCACCACAATATTTGCCTCCGGCTCCTGCACCACAGTATTTGCCTCTGGCTCCTGCACCACAGTATTTGCCTCTGGCTCCTGCACCACAGAATTTGCCTCCAGCTCCTGCACCACAGTATTTGCCTCTGGCTCCTGCACCCCAGAATTTGCCTCCAGCACCACAGAATTTGCCTCCGGCTCCTGCAACACAGTATTTGCCTCCGGCTCCTGCACCCCAGTATTTGCCTCCGGCTCCTGCACCCCAGTATTTGCCTCCGGCTCCTGCACCACTGACTTATCTGTTTAAATATGTGTTATAGATAGTTATATATAGCAAACATACATTTGCTATTTCTGGGTTTCTATTATTAGATACAAAACAATAGTGGACAGTAAGAAGACGACTGGGAGTGGTGCCTGCAGCTGGGTCTTTTTCTCATCAATGGAGGACCTCCTGGCTGATGATCCCAGTGTGGAGCCGGTCCTGATCGTGTCATCTTTTGCTGGTTAGGGCCACATCAACATTAATTAGCACATCAGATGAGTTGAGTGCAGTTTAATCAGGAAATGTTATATTCATGCTTTTATAAAAATCGTATACATTATTGGATCTTATTAGTACATTTTAATTCAATCACACAGTGATGTCAAAAAAACATTAGCATCCATGTTGGATACAAAGTAGCTCCAATGTTGTCATATACGTGTTGCTAACAGCTTTATTTGAAGGATGTCTATTGTGTGGCTCAGGTAATTAGAATCTGGGTTAACTGGATGTTTAAAGTAGCTTTGTTGGCACATGACTCTAATTTACAGTAGATGCAGAACCGCAAAATGTATTTGTCGGAGGAAAGTGATTTTTACTGCCTTGATCATTACCGTTTTGAGGCCACCAAGTTTAAACTTTTTTTCCACTCAGGATCTTCATCAGATCCAGTTGGCCAAGGACCATCATCTTCACAACCTTCATCTTTACAACCTAAGCCATCAGCAGAACATGGCAAAAAGAGAAGGTGCAAGTCTGAAGCACCCAAGGGGATTGAGCAGTACGTCACTGAGCAGAGGAGGCAGATGTCAGATCTCATGGTCCTGCAAAAGGAAGCAGTGGAAGTGGCAAGCGTACATAACGTAATCTTAAAAGAATCTGTTTCTATTTTGACGAAGAAATAGCAACTTGTGTTTTCTTCTTTTGCCACATTCTGCTGATGGTTAGGTTCTATTTTGTTTGTTTAATGCCATGAAGTACAGTATATATGCTAAAGAAAATACATGCGATCTTGGTCACCTCACCTTTGTGGCTTAAATACATATTAATTAGTTGATTATAAATTTTATTTTCATGAAATAATTAAAGGTCCCATTGCATGGATTATTTTATTATTTTATAATGTTTCCTGGGGTGCCCTTATATTGTTAGTATGTTTTTTAGATCAAAACTTGTTATAATTTAGAAATAAAAGGCATATTTCCTAGCCTGATTTTAGCCTCTGATTTGAACGCTGTTTGAAGGGGCATGTCTGCTGTGAGACTTCAGTGTAAACACCCACTGCTGTGATTGGCTGCTGTAAGACTTCAGTGTAAACACCCACTACTGTGATTGGCTGCTGTGAGACTTCAGTGTAAACGCCCACTGCTGTGATTGGCTGACATGCTTGCATATGAAATATCTAGTATTACATGTGGAACTCTCTCGAATACTTTTACTCTTACAGCTATTATATGTTTTTACTATTAGAGCTGTCGGGATTAACAAATCGTGAGAAGTTTTTAAAGTATTTAGATCTATTCCCTTCACATAAAAGGTTGCAGTGATGAGCATTGAGCAGATGGCAGCCTGTTGATGGCGTGAATTAAGATCTTATCATTGCAACGCAGTTTCTGCTCTCTCACTAATGATTTCACCAACGCAAACATGAGATAAGTACAGTAAGAGCTTTGTTGTGCAGCGCGTAACAGCGTCATTGATTTCATTACGAGTTTTGGCAAGTGTCCAGATAAACTCGCGCTGTGTGATTGGCAGCTTGGGAGATTGGAAAGAGATTGTTCTTTGATCGCTTTCAGTATATTAAAATCACAGTTTAAGTAAGATGTGAAGTTGATCGTTTAGTCACTGGCTTGATTTACTGATGCATAAACAGTATTGAACAACTTTGAGAGAAAGATTATCTGTCTGAACTTGAACAATTACACATCAGACATTCACATAACCCACTGGTTCTGCAGAGGATTGGATGAACGAACTAAAAAAATACCTTTGTGTTCATTTGTACGTCCAAACACTGAGCAACTGCCACGTTTCGCTCGTTTGCAAGCCATGATGTCTCTCGAGTTAAAACCATATCGCACTTGCGCAGCTCATTCTCTCATGGGCGGGCCAAATTCTTTTTGCAGGCAAAGAAGAGAAAGGGGAGGTGACCTTTCCCCTTATGACGACATAAGGGGAAGATTTCTAGATTCGCCCGTCTGAGCTTTCATTTTCTCAAAAATACCCAGGGCTTGGTTTACACCCATCAAAATGTCTAGCCACTGGGGGACTATAGGCAGGCTACTAAAATAAGGAAACTCATATTAAGGTTAAACCCTCTGGGGACCAAGGTGTTTTTGGGGCCCTTGAGATGTTCTGACATGCCTTGACATTTGTGCTTTTTTCAGTTATTTATAAACATGTTAATGGCAACGGTGTAAATTCACTCTATATAGCACAAACAGGGCTACCATAATATGCGAGCAACTTGTATGTAGATGTTTGTATTTTTAAGAGAATAATGTTTATGCGTGGTTATTGGAAAAAAATAAAATGAAAGTTGCTGAATTAAGACCACAAAACACATATTAAATATGTGTCCACAAGACTTTTGACTAATGGATGTTGTCCCTTGTGTGAAAATAGTCTTGCTTTATCGTTCACAAAAAAAAATACATTGATTTAAATGGTGTAAAACAGGTTTTGCTTGGAAAGCCAATATGCGAGGGGGAGGAGTAGTTTACACCCACTCTGCATAATGACTCTGCCTAATGAGCCATTCTTTCAGGTGTGACACTGACTGAGCCACAATGCAAGGACAGAAGATGTATTTAGAAGAAGACTTATATTGACCATTTAAGATTTCGCTTACATCTCTCTTGTAAATATGTTTTGCTATTTTATTAAAAATGTTACAATTACAACAATAATTACAATTTCAACAATATTTCAAGTGTACTCTTTCTTTATAAAAAAGAAAAAGAAAAAAGATTATAGGCCTACATTTTATCATATGTATTCATTAGTTTGAATATAGCCAACATTGGAACATCTAACATCTTAGTCTATGACTTTATTTTTGACAATATATAAATATATATATATATATATATATATATAACGTTAGATATGAGCAGAAATTGATAAACAAAAGCTTATTTGATGTGGCAGTATATTCTACAGTAGCCTAAAAACTGTACCCAAATCTAGTCAACAAGTGACTGACTGTAACGTTGTTTTTATGAAATATTAGGGCATATAAATGCTAATTTGCAGTTTAATACGTTGCTTATACAAATACATTTTATTTCAACATATTCCAGTCGATTTTTACTCATCTCAGTAGGCTATAGCAAAGCAGTTTATTCTTTCACACACAGACGCGCGATTTATATTTAGGCTAAACAGTCTTTACAAATATGTACCCTTCATTCATCTCACAGAAAGGCGAGTCATATTATAGAAATGCGATTCATCTTTTTGCGGTTTGCATAGGCCTACACTAACGTTATTCCATAACGTTATTCCACACTTGAGAAAAGAAAACAGCCTACCTCACTCCTCAGCGGGATCTGCTCCTCATATCAGGAGATATTGCTCCTCATCAGCACTGTTCTGAGGAATCTTTTCTCCATAAGGTAGGCTATATTATGCCTCACTCGATCGCGACGCGCTTTGTTTACAGCTGATGTGGGCGTTTCACAGATCTTCAATAGTTCTCAGAATTTGCGTTTGAATAGCACGCGCTCTCCGGGGAGTGGTCACATTACTGTGAATTAGCTCGTAATGAGCTCGACTGGAGTCGCTCTCTTTTTATACAGATTACAGAAGCTGAGAATATTTGTTTTTTATATAAGTTACTTCATTTAACAGATGCGATCTCAAGCTTTATGCCTGTGGGTCTGTTTGCCTGTTTGACTGAATTTTCGCGGAGTTATAGATCATTTTCGAACGCGTTTCAAATGGGAGTTTACTGACAGAGAGAAGGCAGAAATCGCATCATGTTAATTTTTCTTTATTTGTCAAAATGCAAAACACTTTATTTTTATTGTGAGTATACAGAAAAAAAATAGAAACTGAACAGGATCGATTGATGTATTACACGAAAATGAAAGATCAAAATTAACAGAGCATTTAGTGTTTATTTTCATTGCTAAAAAAAAAAAACGAGCAAAACGCGCGGGCGCGTTTTTGGTCCCCAGAGGGTTAAAAAGTATCAGCCTATTAGCTCAACACAATGATAGTGTTATATTAATACAATTAACTCAAACTCATGTTTGTTTTTAGTTTTTGGCCAAGTTCATCTAATTTTCTTTTCTGGCACGGTATCCGGTAAGAGTTGTATGACATCACTGCCATCTTGTGATTTGTGGCTCATAGAGGTTTGCAATGATAGATGATAAAAAAAATCACCAAATACTGTTCACAATGACAATGAAAATGTCTATAAACATCAACATAATCACAGACAAAAAATAAGGATTACACACCACTTCTCAGTATTCCAGCTGCACTCTTTCTGCTGGTTGAGTAAAGCAGTGGTGAGATGGAGACAGAAATCATTTCAGTTTATTTTGTGAATACTGTGTGTTGTTTAAAGTTCATAGTAATTGTTCTGACTTCATGAAGCCTCATGGTGTGAATAAAACATCAAACTGACTAGAACAAACTCTTTGAAATGTATATATGATACTGGATATCAAGGGTGAAACTGTTAATAATATAGACAGACAGCAATCTCATTCAATGTCAGTCATGTGTGCAGTGAAATATAATTTATTATAATTTATATAAATTTTCTAATGAGAAATTAACAACATGGAGAGATCTAAAAGCAAATAATATTTCATGGCTTTCAGAACTAAAATTATTCCTGATTCAAGCAGAATGAGCATAAAATAAAAACGGACAATAACAATGAGATGCTGATAAAATGAGTAGAGTTTAATCAATAATTACATGAAGTAAATACAAACATTAAGTAAAAGTGAAAGCGAATGAGACCGATCTCTCTCTTTACTGACTGAGCCAAAGCATCTCAAGAGAAGAAGAGAAGGAAAGCGTCCAGTTTCAAACATGATATACATGTATATCTTGCATTTGCATGGAAGAGTAGAAGTGGAAGAGAAACTAGATGTTCTGATGAAAAAAAAAAAAAAAAAACGAAGAATTAGTTAAAAATTATTGTCCGATTCATGTCTCTCTTAAAAGTGTTATGGCCTCTTCTTCGGCTCCCTGAACTTAGCCTTGAAATGTTTTTTTTTTTTTTTCAGTGTGAATATTCTGGCACTTTTTCAGTTCATCTTCTGTAGTAAAGGACTTCCAGCAATGGTCTTTATTCAGAATGAAAAGCAGAAGTGATTTCAGAGCGAAAGCCTGAGCCGCTTCTTCCCAGTGTGATCTCTAATGTGAATCTTCAGACTTGATTTACAGATTTGGATTTACAGACAGCATTTTTAGCTTCTGTTTTTCCTTTCTCATTCACTTCCATCAGATCTAAAAGAAACATTAAATCAAGAGAGATTTCAAATGAGAGACAAACGTGAAATGAAAAGTGAAGCCTAAAGTCAAGATCACTGATGAGTTCAATAGTCATTTGCATTCCATTAAATCTGGTCACATTGGAATAGAGGATTATGAATAAAAAGAAATTTTAAAAAAGTGTCATAACTGCCTGTTATTGTGTCATGGCTGGTAAAAGATTATTTGGCATGTACATTTTTTAAGTCACCGGCCATTGGCAGGTGTGACAAAAAGTTAGTTTTAGGGCCCTGCTTGCACCTCATAATGAGATACTTATAATAATGAAACTCTTTCCAAGCAGATACCAATCAAAACAACAAAATGTCCTAACGCTCACCGTGGCTGTAAGGAAACTACTTTGTTTCTCAGCACATAAAGATGAACTACTTACCGTGATCTCAGACTGTTTAAGTGGTTTCTCCACTGTATGGATCTTCATGTGTAACTCGTCCCGCACTGATCACACGTGTGCGGCTTCTCTCTGCTGTGGATCCTCTCATGTTTTTTCAGAGTTGTTGACGCACTGAATCTCGTCACAGTGTGAACACTCTAAGGTTTTTCTCCAGTGTGGATCCTCATGTGTAGCTTTAGTTGAGCTTTAACAGAGAAACTCTTTCCACACCGAGCACACGTGTGTGGCTTCTCTCCACTGTGGATCATCTCATGTTTGGTTGACTGAATCTCTTGTCACAGTGTGAACACTTGTAAGGTTTTTCTCCAGTGTGAATTCTCTGGTGCAGTTTTAAAAAGGCCACTGAAGTAAAAGTCTTCCCACACTCAAAGCACACATGATCTCTCACACCAGTGTGAATTTTCTCATGTCTATGTAAATATGGCAGCAGTGAAAAACTCTTTCCACACACAGAACATGATGAATGTGGCTTCTCCTTCGTATGAACTGTCAGGTGTGTCTTCAGGGCTAATGCCCAGATAAACGTTTTCCCGCACTGATTACATGTGTAAGGCTTCTCTCCGGTGTGGATATTCCTGTGCCCTTTAAGTTGTACCAATTGTGTGAAACTCTTCCCGCAGTGATCACATGTGAACAGTCTTTCTCCATTGTGGATCCTCATGTGAACTTTAAGATTTTCTCTGTGTGTGAAACTCTTCCCACACTGAGTGCATGTGAACGGTTTCTCTCCAGTATGAACTCTCATGTGAACCTCTAGTTGTTGTTTGCTTGAGAATCTCTTTTCACAGCAATTACAAGTGAACAGCTTCTCTCCAGTGTGTCTCCTCATTTAAACAATAAGACCTTCTCTGTATGGAAACCTCTTCCCGCATTGATCACATGTGAACGGCTTTTCTCCAGTGTGAACTCTCATGTGTTTCTTAAGTAGAGATGATCGCAAGAAACTCTTCCCACATTGATCGCATGCATGTGGCTTCTCTCCAGTGTGAACACTCATGTGAAGCTCAAGACTTTGTTTGTATGCAAAGCTCTTCCCGCACTGAACCGTCCACACCGTCATTTTTGGTAAATCTTCCAGTTATTGAACATTATTGCCAGAGTTCTGTCACTTCTGTTTGGGTTACATCTTGGGTTGGTGACAGAGCTCTGGCATTCCCGGTCTGTCATGCTTTGGGTATAGTCTGGTTTGTTGTGAGCACATGGCTTGTCATGTTTTTCTTTGTGCCATGTGTTCTCCTGTCAATTGTCTAGCCCCTCCCATCTTGTTACCTGATTATTGATTAATTTGCCCCACCTGCCTTTCTCATTACCCTCTTTTGTTTGCTTCCTATTTAGTCTCCCTGTGTGTACAGTCCTGTGCTGGATCGCTGTCTAAGTTCCCTTGTGTTTCCTGTTCCTGCTGATGTCTGTCCTGTTTTCCCCCACGGGGAGTTTTTGTTTGTAGTGTTGTTTTATTTATTTTGTTAATAAATACCCATTTGTTTTCTGCACTTGAGTCCTCGCTCCTTTCAACCCAGTCCGTGACAATTATAGGCACATATCCAATATTTCTGTAGTGAGAACTACAATTTTAATTGAACAACGACACAATTACCTAATGTAATATTAACCCCCTGAGGTCGGCGGTATCGCCGGCGATACCAGCTCGCTTTTTTTTTAGCAGTGTAAAAGAAACTCAAAAATACTCGGTTGACTTTGATTTTCCATTGGAGTTTCATACATCAATCGATTCTGTTAAATGTGTATTATTTTTGTGTATACTCACAATAAAAACAAAGTGTTGTGCTTTTTGCCAAATAAAGAAAAATAAACACGAAGCGAGTTCTGCCTCCTCTCTGTCAGTGTAGTCCATTCTGAAACGCGTCCGAAAATGAACCATAACTCAGCGAATACTCAGTCAAACAGGCATTCAGACATACCGGCATGAAGCTTGAATTCTCATCTTTTAAACGAAGTAATTTTTATAAAAAACAAATATTCACAGTTTATGTAATATGTATGCAAAGAGAGAGATGTCAGTCGTTCTCATCTCAGCTAATTAAGTTTTAATGTGCTCCGCCCACGGAGAGCACGCGCTATTCAAACGCAAATGTGAGCCGATCCAAACAAACCTGTAAAACGCCCATCAGCTGGATAACACACACCGCGAGTTCACTTTCAGACTTATGTACTTTACGATGCTGTGAGGAATAATACTGTCTTGATAATAATCCTGCAAAAATTTACCTCAGAAGTTCTGGAAGTATCATTTCGAGGAGCAAACGGATCCCGCTGAGGAATTAGGTCAGTTCTGTTTGCTTTGTTCTAATCGGAATGAATGAACGCAAAGATGCGTGCTGTTGTGGAGCTACTACAGCTGGCAAAAATACTGTTTAAATATGAATCGCGTTACTATGAATGAATGAACGCAAAGATGCGTGCTGTTGTGGAGCTACTACAGCTGGCAAAAATACTGTTTTAATATGAATCGCGTTACTATGAATGAATGAACGCAAAGATGCGTGCTGTTGTGGAGTTACTACAGCTGGCAAAAATACTGTTTTAATATGAATCGCGAATACAAAGAAAGATTACACTGGAAATATTGTTACAATTATAAATGTTGTTGTAATTGTATAACCTTAAAAAAAAAAATTATATATATATGTATAAGGATAGATGTAAACAAAATCTTAAAAGGTCATTATAAGCCTTATCTTTAAATAATTTTATTATGCTTTATTAGTGACACATTTGGGAAGAGAATATATTCCAAATCTGAAAATACAGTATGAGAACAATTAACTGCACAATTACTAGAAATGTTTACCTTGGATATTGTACAATTTGCAAGCAAAATTTGTGGAAAAAACAACAAACCAGTTATATATTGTCCTTGCATTCTTGTGGCTCATTCACACACCTGAATGAAAGGCTCATTACCTATGCAGCCTCATTATGCGGCCCCATTGACTCCATAGGTGTGAATCACGCCCACCCGCATATGGCCTTTCCAAACAAAAAGTGTTTTACAAGATTTAAATCAATGTATTGTGTTATGGGAATGATTAGGCAGGACGATTTTCACATAATTTTGAAGAAAAAATACTAGGCAACGACATCCATTAGTCAAAAGTCTTATTTACATATATTTAGAATGTGGTTTATGGCCTTATTTCAGAAACTTTAGTTTTTTGTTTTTTAAAAAACCATGCATAAACATTATTCTATCAAAAATACAAACATGTACATGCAAGTTGTTCACATATTATGGTAGCCCTGTTTGTGCTAAATAGAGTGAATTTACACCTTTGCCATTAATATGTTTATAAGCAACTGAAAAAAGCACAAATGTCAGGGCATGTCAGAACATCTCAAGGACCCCAAAAACCCCTCAGACTCCAGAGGGTTAACATTAAAGAATAGAGAATACTGCCATAATTATGGCACCAGTCACCTCTGCTGCTGAGGATAAGTTTATCCGAGTCACCAGCCTCAGAAATTGCAAGTTAACAGCAGCTCAGATTAGAGACCAGATGAATGCCACACAGAGTTCTAGCAGCAGACACATCTCTAGAACAACTGTTAAGAGGAGACTGCGCAAATCAGGCCTTCATGGTCAAATAGCTGCTATGAAACCACTGCTAAGGAGAGGCAACAAGCAGAAGAGATTTGTTTGGGCCAAGAAACACAAGGAATGGGCATTAGACCAGTGGAAATCTGTGCTTTGGTCTGATGAGTCCAAATTTGAGATCTTTGGTTCCAACCGCCGTGTCTTTGTGCGACGCAGAAAAGGTGAACGGATGGATTCTACATGCCTGGTTCCCACCGTGAAGCATGGAGGAGGAGGTGTGATGGTGTGGGGGTGCTTTGCTGGTGACACTGTTGGGGATTTATTCAAAATTGAAGGCATACTGAACCAGCATTGCTACCACAGCATCCTGCAGCGACTTGCCATCCCATTCGGTTTGTGTTTAGTTGGACCATCATTTATTTTTCAACAGGACAATGACCCCAAACACACCTCCAGGCTGTGTAAAGGCTATTTGACCAAGAAGGAGAGTGATGGAGTGCTGCGCCAGATGACCTGGCCTCCACAGTCACCGGACCTGAACCCAATCGAGATGGTTTGGGGAGAGCTGGACCGCAGAGTGAAGGCAAAAGGGCCATCAAGTGCTAAGCATCTCTGGGAACTCCTTCAACACTGTTGGAAAACCATTTCAGGTGACTACCTCTTGAAGCTCATCAAGAGAATGCCAAGAGTGTGCAAAGCAGTAATCAGAGCAAAGGGTGGCTACTTTGAAGAAACTAGAATATAAGACATGTTTTCAGTTATTTCACACTTTTTTGTTAAGTACATAATTCCACGTGTTCATTCATAGTTTTGATGCCTTCAGTGAGAATCTACAATGTAAATAGTCATGAAAATAAAGGAAACGCATTAAATGAGAAGGTGTGTCCAAACTTTTGGCCTGTACTGTATATATATATATATATACATATACATACACGAGACGAGAGGTATGTATCAACTCGTCTTAGTTAAGGGAATAACAGTTTAATATGAAAAAACGGTGGAGTGTTCCTTTAATAGCAAGTAAGTATACATATAATTTTTAGGGCTGGGAATCGATTAAAAAAAATTAACGAATTAATCGCACAATTTGCTGTGATTAATCGCAATTAATCGCATTTCCCCCAAACTTGTAATCATCAATAGTTAAACGTAGAATCACTAATTAAATTACACAACACACAAAAAAGGGAGGAAAAAAAGAGTTCAGTTCTATGCAACATACTCAGATTTAACAGATTTTTTTTTTTTTGACTAATTATACAGTCATACAAAGCTATTATTAACAGAGCATGTGATCAGCAGGTAATTTTACTATTGTTGCCCAGCATGGCTATACCAGACTATATATACAGTGAGGAAAATAAGTATTTGAACACCCTGCTATTTTGCAAGTTCTCCCACTTAGAAATCATGGAGGGGTCTGAAATTGTCATCGTAGGTGCATGTCCACTGTGAGAGACATCATCTAAAAAAAAAAAACCCAGAAATCACAATGTATGATTTTTTAACTATTTATTTGTATGATACAGCTGCAAATAAGTATTTGAACACCTGAGAAAATCAATGTTAATATTTGGTACAGTACCCTTTGTTTGCAATTACAGAGGTCAAACGTTTCCTGTAGTTTTTCACCAGGTTTGCACACACTGCAGGAGGGATTTTGGCCCACTCCTCCACACAGATCTTCTCTAGATCAGTCAGGTTTCTGGGCTGTCGCTGAGAAACACGGAGTTTGAGCTCCCTCCAAAGATTCTCTGTTGGGTTTAGGTCTGGAGACTGGCTAGGCCACGCCAGAACCTTGATATGCTTCTTACAGAGCCACTCCTTGGTTATCCTGGCTGTGTGCTTCGGGTCATTGTCATGTTGGAAGACCCAGCCTCGACCCATCTTCAATGCTCTAACTGAGGGAAGGAGGTTGTCCCCCAAAACCTCGCAATACATGGCCCCGGTCATCCTCTCCTTAATACAGTGCAGTCGCCCTGTCCCATGTGCAGAAAAACACCCCCAAAGCATGATGCTACCACCCCCATGCGGGGGGGTGCTCGGGGGGTGCGAGAAGACCACCATTCAACCCGAAAACAGTCATATAACCATTCCAATGACTCCGAAGCTGTTCAGTTAAGGTAATTTTTTTTACTTAGTTCACCTTTAATGTTAATACAACAACACTTACTTTTTTTATTTGCTCATTTAATTTCTTTCTTGAATGCTACTGTTCAATACCCTGCAGCTGATAAAAATAAAGCACTGTTTATTTAATTTGTAAATTATGTTATTTATATGTAATGTGTATCTTATTTTTTAATAGAGAAAATAATGACAAAGATTTTTATCTTCGCCACTTTGATATAAATGGCTGCCATTCTTTTCTTTTTTATTTAATATTTTGTTACCTTGTACGCCTTTGTTTTTAAAATAGGGACATTCATTTGGCTGTAATGCTCAGTCACTTTCAAAATAGTAAAAGCAACATTAAAAAGAATTGATAAAACCATGAATCGTGAATTTCCTGAAAAATGACGTCTCGTGCGCCTCTTGACACACACAAAATTTGAGTGCACAGTTTTGGCATTCGAATGTGCAATTATTTATTTTATTTTTTTTGGAATTCGAGGAATATTCAAAATTCAAATTTTTATTTGACAGCCCTAATATACATGACACGATTTTCCTAAATACCCACTTTGCCATCCCGGGGAAATTGATTGCCATATCAGAGTTGACCAGCATAAGATCAACTCAACAGACTTAGATGCTGGATCCACATTTGCTCCCTAAGGTCTGTTATGGACCATCACAGAGCTGAAGTGAGCGGGAACCTACGCATGAAGTGAGCGGGAACCTACGCAAAAATACTCTCAGAATGAGAAGAGACCAAACCAAACTCAACCTTACAGATAGAGTAGGGCTGCACAATTAATCGAATTTCTAATCGCGATTACGATTATGGATGCCACGATTACGTAATCGTTCAAAGCCGCGATTACAAAAAAAAAAAAATCCACTCTGCATGCATTTAGAGCATGTTATGAGAGGCAAATCACAACTACTTCAGAAAACCCAGCACAATAGGAAGGAACTACCAGGCAGCGACGTATGTGTACGCTGAAATAAAAAGTCTTTCACCTCAGAAAAACGGACGTTCCTGTCATGTCAACCGTTATAGGCTACTGTGTTCGTAGCGCACACTCTTCAATTGCATGCGCAAATGCGGCGGCGCGCGCTGTGTATAAAGTGCAAAGGAAACTATGAGCATGCAACATTGTTACGTTGTAAATTGGTAAGTCACAAAAGTAAAATAGCAATAAATCACATTACTGGTATGTCGTGTGTTAGCTGAGAAGGATTTGCATGCAGGGATGATTTTCATTCTATTCACCAGGAGCAGTTTCCATGTTTCATTAACAGTTCTTGTTAGTATTGTGTATCACCATGGTAACTGTCGTTTTAATATTAACCCACTGATCTATATAATGACATTCTATATAGATCAGTGTATTAACCCCAAAATGCCACTTTATTTTCACTTTGTGTTATTTTTTATATTTTAAATGACTGTGGTGGCTCATACCAACATTGTATTAACAAAAGCTAGTTTGGGACTGATATTTAATAGCTTTAGCATAGGCCTAATGTTTATTTCTTAGTAGTCTTTACTATTAGTCATATTCTTACAATTTATGTGTATGTTAAGTAAAGGGGGACAGTGTGTGTGTTCACAATTTTGAAGTAAACATGTATAATAATATGCCTATATATATATTCAATGTAAATTGTGATAATCGTAATTAATAATCGCAATTACAATTTCAAGGGAATAATCGACAATTATGATTTTTGTCATAATCGTGCAGCCCTAAGATAGAGCTTAACATAGCGGCCCAAAAAGAGCCAAAAAACTTGATAACACTGTCCACACAGAGCCACGGCCTACATCCCAATGTCCATACTATCCATCCACAATGGAAGGCTTTGTATTTTTTTGTATTTTTTAGGGCTGTCAAACGATTAATCGCAATTAATCGCATCCAAAATAAAAGTTTGTTTTTACATAATATATGTGTGTGTACGGTATATAATTATTTTTTATATATAAATACACACACATTCATATATATATATATATATATATATATATATATATATATATATATATATATATATATATATATATATATATATATATATATATATATATATATTTAAGAAAAATGTGTTATTTATATATAAAATATTTATATATAATATAAATTATATATAATATAAATATATATACATGCAAATATTTCTTAAATATATACATGCATGTGTGTGTATTTATATATAGAAAATAATTATATACCGTACACACACATATATTATGTAAAAACAAACTTTTATTTTGGATGCGATTAATCACGATTAATCGTTTGACAGCCCTAGTATTTTTATGTCATACTCTGTGTGTTTTTATTGTGTTATGGATCCCCCCTGGAGGCCCCAGTCTCTGTCGCCGACCAATGACATTGTTGCGTTTGAATCATGTGCTACAGACATCAATACAATACAGCATAATCAATACAATAATACATCGAGGTCACGCGGCATGTGTTCCCCACAAACTTCTGTTATTAATAACAAACACAACGTTACTAGAAACTACAAATCTGGGGCCCGTTCTTCGTATGTCGCTAACTCAGTTAGCTGGATTTGATTGTTGGCGATTTGGCATGATCTTGGATTGTTTGGTTCTTCGAAGCTCATCCTGGACTTGCTGTCATAGCAAGAGGTGCGCAATCTTAAACCTGCTCGGGAGCAGCTTATTTCATGTAAACAGGATTAGATCGCGGCTTCTTAAGCGCAGCTGATACGGGAAGTCCAGCGCAGCGCACTTTCTGAGATGTATATTTTTTCTCGTGACTCGTGAGATTGTCGTTTACATTATTAAATTGTTGGAAACGCACATTTATTTTCGACTTGACGGAGTCGGGATTTAACTACAGCACAAACTGTTTGCATTGCCCTAAGATTATTTGCGAGTGGCTCTTTCCTTTACACTATTGGAGATGCGGAGAACTTGATGGAAAGTGCTGTCTGTTGTGTCATTCGGAGGTTACCTGACGCTTTTAGGTTTAAAAAACAGTTTTAGGTTTTTTGTGGCATTTCCAAGCCACTTAAGACCCAATGTTGTAAAGCAGTTTTTTTAAAGCAATTTTTTTTTTTTTGGCTATCATAATTTTTTATGAAGATCATGCAATCATGACCATGCCGATTACAGTATGTGTCACTCAGGCTTCACTAACGTGATTGGTACCATAGACTATAGGCTACCATAGACTGCCATCAAGGCCTCAATGAAGAGGATTATGTGAACAGAAAGGGGGTTCACAATGTAAATGTGCAGCCCAGTTACTATTGTGATTCTTAATATTCCAGATTAATAATATTATATCAAATATAATATTTGGCAGTTGACTAAAATCTTCCATATCACAGATGTGAAAGCAAAATGGCCAGGATCTGTGGATGACTTAAGAATTTTCAGAGATTCACATTTATGCACATTATTTGAAAGTGGTAAGAAAAGTTCCACAATTAAATATCAAGCTCACTGTATTACATACACTTATGCTGATCCTAACAGAACTGCATTTTTTCATAGGTGATTATGACATGTTCCTGCCTGCAGACAGGTCTTTTATGACCCCATTCCCTGACCCAAACCAGTTACAATGCATCTCTAGGCAGGACAAGGGCACACAATGAAATTAACTTTGGCTAACTAAAGGGAAGATTTCAGTGTCTGAAAAGTATGAGGGTTGCACACCTGACAGGGCCTGTGACATTGTTGCATGTGCCATATTACACAACATTGCCAAAAAGTTTTATTTCGATTGTTCTTTGTAAAGAAAAGCCAGTGGTCAAGTGCCTGCAACAAGAGATATTAGACACATGCCTCATGCAACAAATAAAAAGGAAAAGTTGGCTATACACTGCCCACCTATAGGCCTATGCCTCCTCTCTCTGTGCAGACTCTTCTGTAGGCCTTTCTGTAGATGTGGAAGCTGCAACTTATATTGCAGCCATAAAGCATACAAGTATAAATGAAGTAAAGTTATTTATGCACTTGCAGGTAGGCTAGTTCCTCCATATGACAGTTATCTGAGAGGGTTTATTCACTGTCCAGTGCAATGGAAACAAATGGACATTATAAAGTCTTATACTTTCTTTCCTTTGGAAAGTTAGAAAATGTCCACTTACTGCACATATTTCAGCCACCACTTTCTTTGGAACAGATACAAGTGTTGGTGTATTTTGTAAAAGTGCACAAAAGAGGAAAACACAATGTCATTATAACTACACTCGGGAAAAATGTGATCAATAACTCATGGCAAAATATTTTTACATTAACATAAGTTTATCAGTTTTCACTTTCACAAGTCAAAGCAATTCATCATTACTCAAGATTTAACAGTTGAAATGACTATACGTCCTTAATTTAATGCAGCAACAATTATTTTACAGTGTAGGCTACTAAGATCTTTTCTATTTCTCAGCCTTTTTCTTGGTTGCTTTTATAAACAGACAACCATTTATTTAACAGTGCCTTTTATAAAAGAGACTATAATATAACTAAAAATTACCATTATGTAGAATATTTTTGTACTTCACTTTTATTTGTTCCCATTTTCTAGTGTGGTGACTGACATTACAATGCACAAAGTAATTATGCAATTATTAAAATACAAAAATATAGGCTAATAAGTGATAAAAACATCTAACATGGCCACTTCTAACGGATTTAAATTGTCTGCTACTTTTTGCCAGCCCTCTCTCCTGGCTTTTGCAGACTTTGAGGTGTTCCCTGGCGTTTTGATTAAACATTAAAATTCCGAATAAACTTCGACTATTAGTTCTTGCTCTGCTGAGGAGAAAAACTGAGCGCGCTCTTTGGCCACGCTGAGCAGCCAATAGCAGCGTTGCTGATCAGTGTTTCTACTATCGATACATATCCCCTTTTAAACCAGCGCATGAACGCGCAGTTATCTCAGATAACTCAATCCAGCTATACTAATCATATCCGGCAAGTGTGTTCGAAGAACCGAGTTAGCCAGATCATGATTCGCACGATGATATCATCTTGGATGTGTCATTTGATCTCGGATGTAATAAGCAACATACGAAGAACGGGCCCCTGGTTTTGCTTAAGTTTCTCAAACCTCCCTTTACTGACCATTTGTTGAAAACAAACAAAAAACATTAGGCCTATGTACTGTTTATTTAAATGTGCTTGAATGTTTCTAACATGAATGTTCTTCAGCATCATGAATGAATGAAGAATAAACACCAACCTCTTTGTTCTTCAGGATCTTCAGTGTGTTTCATTCTGCAGGGTTCTGGATCACTCATGTTCTCACTGTCCTCTTTAATAAACTCAGTCTTTGCAGATTTCAGCTCTTCCTGATGCTCTGATGCTCGTCTTTACTTGCAGCTGATGGGGATTTACAGCATTTATTGGAGAATTGCTGTGGGAGGAGCTTCACTGATGATGTAATTGCTGTGGGAGGAGCTTGACTGACCATGTTATGGATGAGGGAGGAGCTTCACTGATCTGCCCAAAATCTAAAATATATCAGTTACTGAGTTTGTTTTTATACTAAATGACACTTCTATGCAACAAATAAATGGCTATTATGATCATTTGCAGAATGCATTTTTATAAATGGATTATATGTCCTTCAAATTTAAATTTAAACTTAAATTTATCTTCCAATTATTATTTTTAAAACATTATCGAATCTGAATCCAGGGACAAATCCCATTGTTGCCATAGATTGATATTGATTTTACTAAAAACGTTTTGAATTATTAATGGACGTTCACACTAGACGTTTCCTTGCACTGACTTCCATTCATACGCATGTGAAAGTGGGACACCAGAAACACAAGCTCAAGCGAATAACCCTGTGAGAAATAACAATCCATTCATTATTTGTATTGCTAATCCTAACATTATTCTGTTTCTTCATTAAAATACAGGGATCTAGAAATAAATAAAAGAATATAACTAATTTAAATTCTTCCAAATATGAATAATGGTAAGAAAAACAGTTAAACATCATAAACACAGAAATAAATGTACATATAGTAACCAGCAAATACCCTCAGTCTAGAGCCCGACCGATATATCGGCGGGCTGATATTATCGGCCGATATTAGGCATTTTCCAAACTATCGGTATCGGCATTTATAACGGCCGATAAATGAATATTTAAATAAATAAATAAAACCGGACGAAACCCCCTGCAACCATGTTATGAGTGTTGGCACTGCATAGTTTGTCCACCAAAGGGCACTCTACAAGGAAGACTGCTAACATCAATAGCCGCGTTTCCACTGTCGGGCCAGGGCCGGGCCGGGCCGTGCTAGTGCGTGACTCGCGTTTCCACTGTCACTTCTGGGGCTGGATCGGGGCTTACTCGGGGCCAACGGCCAGGATTTCTGGCTGTCGAATACCTTGGGCCAAAACGGGCCAGCTCGGGCTAGAGGAGTGTTTACGAACAGAGGCGGAGTTCACCTGAGTCGGGAGACGGCAGCGCCGGATGATTCTGTCAGCATTAAAGACTTTTAAAATAATTTAATTCGAGTTCATGTTTGAATGCCTTTTGTTTGTGATGCAAAAGACTATGCGTGCTAACCATTACCATAGTAAACATAGTAAACGCTTGAAGATACGCATAGTAAAAAAACATAGTGAACGCTTGAAGAAATCCGACCAATAATTAAGGCTATCACAGTCATGTTTTTATTTTATCTGTCAGTAGCCTACGTCTCGTCTCTTTATACCAGACTATTATAAAATAAAGCAACTTTTTTTTCCCGGGAGCTTCCTCTGTTTCTCTGACTGAAAATATCTGTCTGGGAGTCGAGAGAGTGCTAAAGCTCCTAAGGGCGTATTTTTGGTGGCATATATTTGTAGAAATTATCATTCTTTCTAGATGTGATGTGTCCTGTAACTACCAGATAAACAAAAACAGACGCGACAGAAGAAGTAAGTGTGTCCTCTTTCTTTTGTGAAATAGACCTAACGTTAACGGTAATTTATTTCTGAGTGACTAATGTGCAATTTTGACATTTCAATATTCAAGTAAACAACAAAAATAGCAGCAAACGGCCCGCTTTTCATGTTTGTTTTCAACGCTGTTTCTAGTGATTGATTTCTGATTAGTTTTCTGATAAAACGTCCATTTGATGGTGAAATGATGGCACACACACACAATAGGAGTGACCTTTGTCTTGTTTAATAATAATACAAATGATGATGATAATAATAATATCATCATTTTAAATCATTACTGTCAATATTAATAATAATAGTTGATTTTTTTTTGTTCAAAGGACTTTAAGTTTCATATCTTAAGTATTTTTTAATAAACATTATATTTATCAGAACTTTAATATATTCTGTTCTGTTGTGACAATAAAACAAACAAGTTTATTGTTAAACTGCATTATCATATTATTTTAGTAAGGCTGAGGACTCTTAAATAACTACAAATAACATGTTAGGGAAATTTGTTAATGTTTTGTTGCGCGTTTCTGGATTTAATATATATATATATATATATATATATATATATATATATATATATATATATATATATATCGGCCGATATATCGGAATATCGGATTTTTAAATCACCAAATATTTGTATCGGTATCGGCCTTAAAAATCCTTTATCGGTCGGGCTCTACCTCAGTCTGTTGACACCAATGAAATGAGCTTTAAGTGTCAATTTACAGGAGATCTGAAGACATCAGCATAATAAATGAGGTGAAAACAGGAACAATTGTCATGAAATAAAGAGTGTTTTCAACAGATCTGTTAGTATTGATGAGCCTCAGACTATCAACACTCATTCAACAAGCCATTCAGGATCATCAGCAGATCATCTCACTTTATTCTGAGTGTTTGCTGTTAGAAACACATTATGTGAGTCAGGATACATGATAAAAGCCTGTTAAACTGCACTATTGAAAGACAATACTGTAATTTCTCAAACTATGACATGGATAAAACATCAATAACACAAAACAATGGCACTCATCTTTCTCAACCACTACAGATTACAGCAGCATAATGTCCAAATTAATCTAAATATATAGTTTGATCTTATAATAATTACATTAATCACTACACAGTAAATTTGAAATCCGGAAATCAACACCAATGTACTTACCGTAAAACTTCAAATAATAGCCCGGGCTTTTATTTTCCCAAATCGCCGAACTGCACCGGCTTGTATTTGACACGAAACGAGCGGTTTGTGTGAGAAAACGAACAGTATTTATATCGTTGTTATCTCTTGAAAACAGCACACGTCCAAATGATCTGACGGCGCGGGCGGGTATAGATATATACATAGATGTCGCCTTGGCTACGGTGTCGTTCCAATGAACTGCAGTAGCGAAGGCGACATCTAGTGTATATATCTATACCCGCCCGCGCCGTCAGATCATTTGGACGTGTGCTGTTTTCAAGAGATAACAACGATATAAATACTGTTCGTTTTCTCACACAAACCACTCGTTTCGTGTCTTAGGCCATCAATGTGTACTTATGATGGGGAATTGTTTCATTTGGACGATGGGGAATTGTTTTAATTTGGACTCTGTGCTTGTGTTTTGAGACAGTGACCATCGACCTGCATTATATGACTGACAGACAAGAACGGTTTGACCTAAAAATATCAAAATTGAAACTACTGCGGAAACAAAGACACCTACATCTTGGATGCCCTTGAGGTAAGCTAAAACATATCAAAAATTAATTTCAAAGTGAACTATCCCTTTAACGAACGCTCTGAGGTAAAGCGTTCAGACTGCAGACTAAGAAATGATAGTATTTAATTGTACATTACAATCATATCAAATCAAATCAAATCAAATCAAGTATATTTGTATAGCGCTTTTCACAATACAGATTGTATCAAAGCAGCTTCACAGTATTAAAATAAAATAATACAACAAAGTTTGTTTCTAGTGGAATTTATTGATTGATAGAATAAAATTAAATATCCCCAAAATATCCCCAACTGAGCAAGCCAAAGGCAACAGTGGCAAGGAACTGAAAAACTCCATCAAGTGACCTAATGGTGTCCTAAAACTCCATCAGGTGACCTAATGGAGAAAAAAAAACCTTGGGAGAACCCAGGCTCAGTCGGGGGCCAGTTCTCCTCTGGCATTTATGAACTAGAGGCCGGATTGTAGTTTGAAACTGTGAGATTAACAATATTATATGAATGCCTGGCTGAAAAGATGCGTCTTTAATCTAGTTTTAAACTGGGAGAGTGAGTCCGAGTAACGAACAGTATCAGGAAGGCTATTCCAGAGTTTTGGAGCCAAATGCGAAAATGCTCTCCCTCCTTTGGTTGATCTGGATATCCTAGGTATGACCAAAAGCCTCGAATTTATTGATCTTAAAGAGCGTGATGGATTATAGGGTGATAGAAGATCCGTTAAATAGACTGGAGCTAAGCAGTTTAGGGCTTTGTAAGTCAATAGCAATACCTTATAATTAATACAGAACTTTATAGGTAGCCAATGTAGTGATGATAAAATCGGTGTTATATGATCATATTTTCTTGATCTAGTAAGAACTCTAGCGGCTGCATTTTGGACTAACTGTAGCTTGTTTATTGAGGATGCAGGACAACCGGCTAATAAAGAATTACAGTAATCTAGTCTCGAGGTCATGAATGCATGAACTAACTTTTCTGCATCAGAAACTGATAGCATATTACGTAGCTTAGCAATGTTTCTAAGGTGGAAAAAGGCTGTTTTTGTAACATACGAAATATGATTTTCAAAAGACAGGTTACAATCGAGTATAACACCCAGGTCTTTTACTGTAGAGGATAAAGTAACAGGACATCCTACAATGTCAAAGTTGTATTGTGAGAGGTTCTGTGGGCGTTTTTTTTAACCGATAAGTATTACCTCTGTCTTGTCTGGATTTAATAAAAGAAAATTACGCGTCATCCAATCTTTTATATCTTTAACACACTCTGTCAATTTGGATAATTTAGCGTTTTCATCCGGCCGTGATGAAATATATATTTGAGTGTCATCAGCATAACAATGGAAACTAATTCCATGTTTCCTTATAATATTTCCAAGTGGCAGCATATATATTGAGAATAACAGAGGGCCCAACACAGATCCCTGCGGCACTCCATAGTTTACTGGAGTTATGATCGATTTTTCTCCATTTAAATAGACAAAATGGTAGCGGTCTGATAAGTATGATCTAAACCAGCTTAATGCTTGTCCTTGAACACCAGTATAATTTTGTAGTCGATCTAAGAGTATTGTATGATCTATAGTATCGAACGCAGCACTTAGATCAAGTAAAACTAGTATTGAGATGCAGCCTTGGTCAGAAGCTAAGAGTAAATCATTTGTGATTTTAACGAGCGCAGTTTCAGTGCTATGATGCGGCCTGAATCCTGACTGAAACTTTTCATAAATATCATTTTCTTGCAAGAAAGAGCCCAGTTGAGTGGACACAACTTTTTCTAGTATTTTAGACATAAAAGGTAGATTTGAAATGGGTCTATAATTTGCTAGATTATGCGGGTCTAATTGTGGTTTCTTAATGAGAGGTTTTATCATTGCCAGTTTAAATGTTCTTGGAACATGACCTAAAGATAAAGACGAGTTAATAATATTGAGGAGAGGCTCTTCCACTACAGGTAACACTTCCTTCAGTAGTTTAGTTGGTATAGGATCTAATAAACATGTTGTTGTTTTAGATGAAGTGATAAGTTTATTTAACTCTTTTTGTTCTATAGTTGTAAAGCACTGTAATTGTTCTTGCAGGGGGAAAATTGAGGCTGAATTATAAGGTGCGATTGAGGATTGAACGTTTACAATTGTGGTTCTGATGTTTTCTATTTTCTCAGTGAAGAAGTTCATGAAATCATTACTACTAAACTGTAACGGGATATTTTGTTCGGGTGACGTCTGTTTATTTGTTAGTCTAGCCACGGTGTTAAATAAAAACCTAGGATTGTTTTGGTTGTTTTCTATTAGTTTGCGGAGATGCTCAGCCCTGGCCGCTTTTAGGGCCTTTTTATAACGTGACATACTGTCTTTCCACGCGATTCTAAAGACCTCTAAATTAGTTTGTTTCCATTTACGCTCTAAATTACGGGTTTCTCTCTTTAGAACATGCGTAGTATTATTGTACCATGGTGCTTTAATTTTCTCTGTGACCTTTTTTAATCTAACGGGTGCAACAACATCCAATGTTCTAGAGAGAATGGTGCTCATAGTGCTAGTTAGTTCTTCTAGTTCATCTGTTTGTTTGGGTTCAGGCAGCAGCTGAGACAGATCAGACAAGCAACTCGAGAAAATATCTATGGTGGATGGAAGGATTGTTCTGCCTGGTCGAAAACGCGGCGCCGCATGACATATTACAGCAGTACGTAATATGCAAGTTACTAAGTAATGGTCAGTGACATCATCACTTTGTGGAATGATATCTATATCGGTTGGATCGGATCCATATGATATAATTAAATCGAGTGTGTGATTAAGACGATGAGTTGGTCCGGTGACGTTTTGTTTGACCCCAAAGGAATTTAATAAATCTTTAAACGCAGCCCCTAACGCATCATTTGGATTATCTACGTGTATGTTAAAATCTCCAACAATTAATGCTTTATCTACATTGACCAATAGATCTGAGAGAAAATCTGCAAACTCTTTTAGGAAATCAGCGTAAGGCCCAGGCGGTCTATATACGGTAGCCAAGGCTAGAGATAATATGGATTTTTTTCTAACATCTAAGAGCGTAACATTTAGTACAAGTATTTCAAACGAAATAAACTTATAACCCATTTTCTGAGTAACATTGAGAATATCTCTATAGACCGCTGCAACACCGCCACCACGACCAATCAGACGGGGTTCGTGCTTATAGGAGTATCCTAATGGAGACATAGTACAGACATGATCTTAATTCCATAATATCCTTAAACATAACAATATTGCTGGCCATAAACTGACAAAATGCGCGTCTGGTGTGCAATACCTCGAGTTGTCATAGACGCGGCGCTAACTCTCTCTGCCTGCCTTGCTTGCGCTAACAGCTCCGCCCAGATGCGCTGGGCTCTCTTGTGTGCGCAATCTGCTCCATAGAACCGGCTTAAACAGACGATCTGACGGGTTTTAGAAGATTAAATACAACCCGAAACTAAAAAAACAGACCAGGCCTCTATTTGAGACCTGCCTTTATTCATCCAAACCTGTAGCCACACCAGGCGTGTAAAAGAGACAGGCGTCTATTTGGGACTCGGCTATTATTTGAAGTTTTACAGTAATTTCAACACTTTAAAAGTGTAAATATGGGAACAACCCTCAAAGTGTTAGTTCGACACTTTCAAGAGTGTTGCCTCTCGCAACACCGACACCAGGGCCGTGCACAGACATTTTGAGGGGCAGTGGCTTAAACTAAAAAAGGGGGGCACTATAAGGAGTTTGACTCTGAGGCAGTATCATCTTAATATAGAGAATTAATAACAGCTCTTTTATAATCATGGGCAATTAGGCTAGATTACAATTAGGATTTAGTGCTAAATCAATTTATGTTGTTAGAATTATCCTTCCAATTAAATGATTAAATGTCTGTCTTTCTTATCACACTCAAGGATATTTACTTACTGTCAGCCAGTTTAACTGTCTGATTTGGCTGATGCTCAGTGGGCTCTCCCGCACTCTCTGAGCTGCCTCATCTTAAATGGAAGTATTAGACATTTAATTTAATATTATACAGTTACAGTATAAATTGAAATGATATTAGGTTACAACAGTTATAAAGTCACACTTAATTCTCTTTTAGACCGCTCCATGGCACAAATTCAGCTCAGCACTTTTTTTCATAAATGCTTTTGATGATGGACTTGAAAATTTGGCTGATCCTTGACTTGATCGCGGCAAAGTTGATTCTGTTCTAATTTGATCTAATATTTTATGTTTTTTTTTTAAATGTTTTAAACTTATGTAGCGATTTAAATACAAAGATCTCAAAAATCTTTTAGTTTTTAAAATAATTTTGTTTCTGTATTTTTCAAGTAAATGTTGATGACAGTATATTTATTGAACAAACATTATTTATTTAATTGATCAAAATAACCCCAAAAATAGTATAAACTTTACTAAAGTGATTGTTTTGAACAAGTATCAACTTATGCATTATTAAACGCTTTTTAATTTAGCTAAAGTATCAATACTGTGTGTCTTTACCGTGCTGGTTTTACCCCGTGTGTACCTCCTTGCCACCTCATACATTAATAAGATTTTTAAACTACCGGTAACAAACCACCTTTATGATTTATTTTCACACAAAATCTGTTGCTCATCAATTTTCAAACATATACTTTTCTGCAATCATACACAATGGGAGTAGTGAAAAGCAAATGTTTCTTAGGGTGTGCCTTTAGCCACCTTGTACTAAGGTACTATTCATTTATATAATTTATAGTATATTACCTTTTTATTATGCATAATGTTAATATGGTCTTATTAAAATATTAGAAATATTATGTATGTTATACATAGATACTAGTATCAACTAAGGCAATTGATTATAATGGGAAATATATTTACAGGAGTTAAAGTGTGAAAAACTGTCTGCTGAATATTCTATATATAATAATTTACCCGCTGGCTTTCTAGAACTTTGAATCAATGTTTGCAATGTTGAATGGGCTTTAACCTGTCTTTGCTCTTTCTCACTCTGTCTTCTAATTTTGTGAAGGCATTGTTTTTTGTCTACAAAATCTGCCGACAACAGAAAATGTTATTTATGTATTAGTGTTTTATTTATTTATTAGTGTTATTTAGATTAGATTAGATCAGGTAAAATAATCTGATTGAACAATAATTCTAATTTTCTTCCAAGAACATGGATATTTTGCACAGGTTGTTAGCACTATTTGAAGACCAGGAGCAAAACATTACAGACAGAAATACAAAAACAAATGACCAAAATATTAATTTCGTGGATCAACCACTATCTGTAAGGGGGATTGTAATTTGTAATCGACCTGTCAATGGGATGACAATATTGTGAAACTGTCGTCGGAGAGCGGGCACATGCTTGTCTGCAAGTGATGCTGCGGAGCGAGCAGGAAAACATGGAGCGGATTAGCGGAATCAGTGGATCTTTAGCGGGGCGATAACAGAACGTTTTTATGGGAATCCTCTGGACAGGGTTAGGGAGGGGGGCGATGAGGGCAGAAGGGGCCACATTTTATATGCGCAGAAACTGAAAATGATCAGATAAAGATCACCACAAAGCACTATTGTTCCAAGAGTAAAACACAATTCACTGTTCATATTTATTAGTATTGATTTAATGTCTCACGTGGCTCATCATAGGCTCAATGTAAAACAGCAGTATCTTTTGCTTTAATAAAGCATTTCTATGCATTTAAAATTAGTTTTATATTATATATCTATTAAAATTGCAGCTTAATAACATTTAGATTTTTAAATCATTTTAATCAAACACTGGGGAAACAACCACTTATGTCTGTAATGGTGACTTGATAGCTAGGACTGTAACAGTAGCTAGTTAAGTAAATGTGTACATCGGTAAGAATGCAATCGAATACTCTAATGCTCTTCAATGGATTTATTGACAGCAGCAGATGATTATCTGTCTTCGTGAGTATGACGCAGCTGACATGATGCAATAAGTAAAGCTAATAAATGCTAATTAGTACAACTTTCCCTTCAAGTAACTTTAGCTGCTTATATCAAATAACCAAATAATATACCAGATAGCACACATTAGCTAATAACTACAATGTCAGGTAAGTACACACATAAACACACTAGTAGTGTAACTAGCGGACTTTATGCTAACATACTGCATTTCAACTGAGTATCCCAGAATAGACAACACTCATAAAAAACCTAAGGCACCAAAATACACATGTAAATATTAAGACCAGGGTACTCACATGTCTCTGAACGCACATGCACAGATAGCGACACAGACGACAACTATGCACTTCAGAAATATCTACGATGTGCTGCCCGTGGTCACTCACTCTCACTACTAACTCAAAACGAAACCTATCAGTCAGCGCAAACAGATGTCCTCTCGGTGACCCCAAAACGAAAGCGCTGATTGGCTGATCCCCGAACATAAATAGCAAGTCCTTCTTTACAATGTCTATGGTGTTAACAATATTTGAAGTCAAATTTTGATTCGTTCTAATATGAGCAGACACTGAAACACTGCCTTTTAGCAGCAGTTAATCTTGCCATACCTGACAAGAGAGATGACTGGATGTCCTATGTGTTTTATTAAAAATATAAAATTTCTGGTTGTATATTGTCAGTGGAGTTACTATAAAGTCTGTGGTGTTACTAGGAAAGACAGCAACACCGCAGACAAATGAGCCTAAATCCAGACTTTTCTAAAAATGGAGGCTGCCATCATGATGATTTCAGGATCAGGGGACATTTTGGTATTTACAAAAATGTTGATTAAAATATTTAAAATCTGCAAGTTATTAACATAACACAGACACTAATAAAGTGTGACAGATGAAATTGTCAACGTCATTTTTTTTCTAACGGCAGCTGCAGTGACACGATGATGGATTAATAGCCTATGTATTTAATTTAGTCAGGACTAAAATACTACCCAGTGTTACATTTGATTACTTTATTCAGTCTCTGTAGTATTTCTGAATACTAGTTTTAGACCTAAGCAAAAACCTTTCTCTTTATTTATCTTTATTGGTATCTTTATTCTACTGTATTTATTTGTGCTACTTTTTTTTTTTTTTTTTTCAATTTAATTCAAAGATTGAAATCAAGCTTCCTTGAGTTGTGTAAATTCTTAGGAACAAAATTACCTCTCAGACAGCGCGCAAGTACCGAATAGTTTAAAATCGCGTGAATGTTTAAACTGGTGAGACTTAAAAAGACGTGCAAATGGTAAACTTTAGTTACTCATGATGCAATGCTGGCCCGATTATGCAAGTGACAATTCCGTCTATCCCGACTCCCGAAACGCGATTGGTAAGTGTATTATGGCCGCTTGCAGCGCGCTTAACGATTACCTTGTGCAACTCCTTTAGAGAGACGAGAGATAGAAGACGCAACACCGCTGAATCACTCACGCTGTTTGTGAAATTGCGTCTCGCAGACAGTTTTAAAATGACTGATTTGATTTTATAATCTGTGTGGATTCATTTATTAATACAACCTACATGCTAAAGTGAAACCTGATGTAACAGTGGACAATAGGCCATTTCTATTTTAAAAAAATCCTAAACAATGTTGATGCATTTTTATTAAGTATACATCCCTGCAACTATACATGAATGAGGTACATTGATCTTACAATTATTATTTTAAACATATTATAGGAACAAATCCCATGTTTCTATGGGGAGAACAATTAAATATGTTTGATCAACTACACAATTATCTAATATACATTTTGTCAGGATTGTCTTTCCACAGTTCATAGAAAGTGTCCCTTATTGCTACACGTAGATTATTCAACAGCTGTAAAGATTTTTCTTATTACAACAAATCTAAATCTAAAACTGCTTCAATAATAAACACCAACCTCTTTGTTCTTCAGGATCTTCAGTGTGTTTCATTCTGCAGGGTTCTGGATCACTCATGTTCTCACCGTCCTCTTTAATAAACTCAGTCTTTGCAGATTTCAGCTCTTCCTGATGCTCTGATGCTCATCTTCACTTGTAGCTGATGGGAATTTACAGCATTTATTGGAGAATTGCTGTTGAAGAAGTTGATCTGACAAAATAAATAATATAAGTTCCTGAATTTGTTTTTATACTACACATTTAAGCATTTATGTCTGTCTGTCTGTCTGAAGTAAAGTAACTGATGCGAATGTATACTTATTTTATGGCTAACCTTAAAGCTCATTTCATTGGTGTCAACAGACTGTATTTGTGTCAATTTACAGGAGATCTGAAGACATCAGCATTAGGGATGCACCGAATATTCGGCCACCGAAAATTTTTCGGCCGAAAATGGCCCAATGGTCGGGTTTAATTTATCACCTGAAATCCAAACATTCCGATTGCTACGCTGAATATGAGAGGAAAGCGGCACAGAAAAGGAAAACACCTCCGAGCACGCCCACTCCGTCTGTGGAGGACGATTTTGAAAAGGCAAGGAACATACAGTTAACATATGGGCTATGGCAGTCTTTGTTTTGCTACACTTATGTTGAAGGCCTACAGAGAAAATATTGTTGTATCTTTAAGCAGTTGCACTTGTTCTGAATAGGGTCCATCACGAAAAGAGAGAGAGTAGTGATGCACTAATGCACATAGTACTTACATCTACTGTGTTTATGGGAATACTCGACTTGGCATTTTGATATATTTCTGTGTTTATTTGGCCGTTTAGGCGTGCAACCGAAGACAAATGCTACTATAGTAGAGCATATGCTTGTCCGTGTTGCGCTCGGAGCGCGCGCACAGCATCCTGCTGTCAGTAGAATTCAGTTCTCTTTCGCCACTTATCGCGCTTTTAATATTTATTTTCAATATAAATAAATGCTAAATAAATATTTGTATAATTATTCTTTTAAACTTTAATATTAATTTATGCAATTGCAATGCCTTGATTTTATTAAAGTTGGTAGGCTACACAGTCATAGCCATAAATGCAATGGTAGGCTAATAATTGACATAATTTCTTTCGGTGTTTCATTTTTCGGCCTTGGTTTCCTCTTTTTCGGTTTTCGGTTTCGGCCAAGAATTTTCATTTCGGTGCATCCCTAATCAGCATAATAAATGAAGTGAAAACAGGAACTATTGTCATGAAATAAAGAGTGTTTTCAGCAGATCTGTTAATATTGATGAGCCTCAGACTATCAACACTCATTCAACAAGCCATTCAGGATCATCAGCAGATCATCTCACTTTATTCTGAATGTTTGCTGTTAGAAACACATTATTTGAGTCAGGATACATGATAAAAGCCTGTAAAACTGCTCTAGTGAAAGACAATACTGTTGCTTCTCACAACCTGACACAAATAAAACATACAAAAATATATAAAAACAAACCAAACTTAATTAACCACCTCATCTAAATAACTACAACAGCATAATGTCAATATCTAAAATATATTTTGATTTTCTAGTAATTACAATCATTGCAATAATGTAACGATTATTCAAAACTGACAATGATCCTAAAAAACTCATTATAAGCTCATCAATTCTCCTCCTCACAGATCTCAAATTTTAACTCTTGACTTGACATTCAGTAACAGTTCTCACTCCAAACACAGAGACAATCACACAAACGAACACAAAATCGCTCAGGTCTGAATGAACTCAACATATTCTCCTCATGCTCGCTGCTGCTGCACTAAATGTTTATTTCAGTAGGAAGACGCCAGAAAAGACGCACAAACGCTGTGGTCGATGAAAACAACACAGAAATGAGTATGTCGCTTAATCAAACTGTATAAAGTGTGTGTGATGGTTGTGTAAATATGAGAAATACCGTGAACTGCTCTCCTCACCTCAGAAGATTCTTCTTCTTCTTCTTCTTCTTCTTCTTTATTGGCGACTCGAATTAGCGCCATCTGTTGTGGGTTTTGGATCAGAGAATCATTTTACTCCTTTTTCTTCATGTGATGCATGATAATGAGGAAGCAAGCACTTTTTTAATTTCAAAAAGTACAGAGATTGCATGTTTATGATATACAACTTTGTATACAAAATGTATTAACAACGTGTTCAATGTCATCAGAATACAAATGAGAAAATAAGAGTTAACAGTGATTGGCTGAAAACTGAAAAATTAAAGACAAAAAAAGAAGATGAAGAGAAGAACACGAGGGTAAGATTTTAAACTATACATCAATTACATTGTACTTTATTTTTTTGATAATGGTAAACTTACATTTATGTATATTTTATGTTGTATAAAATTTGCCAAGAAGATAAATTAAATTTAACAAATTAAGTCAAATATTTCTGAGCTGAAGTCACAAGATTATCCGAAACAACAGTCGAATATGAAATGTAAATATTAAACCTCTGGCATATCTGAAATAAAAGACAAAATAAAAGATGAACTTTAATCTTACTGAAAATGTCCTCATAGCAATATCAATGACTGAAGCATCAGATCTGCTCTTCAATACTTGATTTACACATGCAGCTGTAAACGCACAAACTTTATTTTATTATTTTAGTAGAAGCAACTGTTTCCAGCTGAACTCCTATATCTAGTCTTTTGCTTTTAAACACAGAAACATGTTTAATTGTTCAAGAACAGAACAACTCATGTCAATACAAACACATAATTCTGAACCTCATCAACAAGAGATTCATCAGTTAGACAAACCTGTCAATTATAATCAAATATTAATTTGTATCAATAACAATGACAAAAACAATGATTAATACATTTATTACAATATTTGTTAATCTTTGTTAATGTTAGTTAATAAAAAATATAGCTGTTCATTGTTTGTTCATGTTAGTTCACAGTGCATTAACTAATGTTACCAAATACAACCTTTAATTTTAATAATGTATTAGCAAATGTTGAAATTAATATTAAAGCTGCAGTCAGCAAGTCTGGCAGATTGAGTCGACTTAGCCAAAATTTTGAATGTTTACATCTCTCATGCCCCTCCCCCACTACCACCAGCACCCTCCCATCGAGTTTGTGCTCGTCAGTGTGTGTGCACCAGATTTTCTGTGAACGCACTGTCTCTTCAGCATCGAAGCATCATTGTCTTTTCCTTGGTTGTTTTGGACCTCCTAGCTCTGGTTTTTAACCGAGGAATTGGAAGCTTGTTAGTAGATTTTCTCTCCGCCATCACGCTTCGTCCAATCCAACACAGCTGCGAACTTCAGGCATGTGCATGTGATATTGTAACGTGCGCGGGGGAGGGGGATCTGTGGTGTGTGCACGAACTGTGATTGACAGATCTCACACAGCCCTGTGCTGATTGGACCAGATGAACCAGGAGCGGTGGATTTTTGCAAAACAAATAACAGGCTCCAGGTGGAGGTAGAAGCGCGGGGTTTTCTCTAAAACCGGCTGATTTATGTTGTTCTGTCAGAGCATAGTGTCGGTTTAAGTGAATATGATCAAAAATATCTTGCCGACGGCAGCTTTAACTAAAATTGATAAATGCTGTTCATTCTTATGTTAACTTATTGTAAACCGGGAACCGCACTCCAATGGTTCAAGTCTTATCCCTCAGGTAGGTCGTTCAGGGTGTCGTGGAGGGGTGAGGCGTCTAAGACTCAACATCTAGCTACTGGAGTGCCTCAGGGCTCAGTGTTTGGACCACTTCTCTTCTCCATCTACATGTCATCACATGAGGATCTGTCATTCAGAAACATGTTTTTTTTTTTTCTATCACTGCTATCATCTAGCTACTGGAGTGCCTCATGGCTCAGTACTGGGACTGCTTCTCTTCTCCCTCTACATGACATCACTAGGATCTGTGATTCAGAAACATGTTTTTTTCCTTTCACTGCAAAGCTGACGACACACAACTCTACCTTTCATTCCAGCCGGACAATCAGCCTGCCTGACAGACATGTCTGGCTGGATGAAGGACCACCACCTTCAACTAAACCTTGCAAAGACAGAGCTACTCGCGGTCCCGGCCAACAATTCATCACAACTTCACCATTCAGCTAGACTCGTAATCCATAACTCCATCAAGGTCAGCCAGGAACCTTGGAGTAGTAACTGATGATCAATTGAACTTCACAGACCACTTTGCTAGAACTGCCCGGTCATGTAGATTTGTCTTGTACAACATCTATTGTTGGCCACCAGCTAAAGGGCCTTGCAGCATCACTGTCAAACCTCTGTGACTGATCCAGATGCTGCAGCTAGAGTGGTCTTTAATGAGCTGAAAACACTCTTAAATTGATGGTGCTCATGCCCTAAATCATCAATGTCTGCATTAAACAAACGGCCAAATGAAAAAAACATCGCTCTCCTTTAAAAAGGCATCAGTCTGGGGGCTGAGAGACTGTATGCTTCTCATGAGCTCACAGTTGGTATTGGAGAAACGTCTGTTCAGCTCATTGAGCATGCTGTCAATTACAGGATAGAAAAATGACGTACGAAACATATCTTTGTCGCGTTCTACCTCCCTCTGACCAACAGTGCTTAATGTGCAGTAGCCACTGAGTCTAGAGCTCAGCATTTTCTGACGTTTCGCCTCTGACGGTGTTGCAGAATCACACTGCTCACAAATATGCAATGCTTCATCCCACAACTTATCAAAGAAAGACTCCTGCCTGTGGTCTTTCAATGTCTGGACTAAAGCAATTACTAAGTCGACAGCTCTCGACAGATCAACAGTTTGTGACTGTAACATGTCAGACAGTAGCTTTGTCTCCCCAAACAACTTACGCAGAATAACAAGATGCACAACAAATTCTAGGTCAGTTTGAGCCAGAAGACCTCGGGCCTCAACAGTTCTTTTACCATGACGTTCTTGAGCAATCTCTTGCAGTAGTCGTTTAAGGGCAGGTAGAGTGTCCATAATATTATGTATGGCTAGAAATCAGCATGCCCAACGTGTGTCGCTTAAACGTTGCAGCTCTCTTGTTCTGACATACATTTCTCTTTGGAGAGACAGCCATTTTGGGTGCACATATGAGGCAGAGGTAAAAATATAAAGACTCTGCAACAAAGAAAAAAACTCCTCTGTTTCTGGGACACTTTTGACTACATCAACTAACATTAAATTGAGACAATGACTACGTTTACAAGCTGTCAATATTCGGGATATGGTCGGGTTAAGGTCACGCGGACATTATATTCATTATATTCATGACATTATATTCATGGTTTTCACCACACTAATAAAGAAATTGGTTTCCTCCTCGCTCCAAAAGTGTGGTGCTGTGCTGCGTCTCGCCATGTTTACCTCTACTTCTTGTTTACTTCCGGTATACTGCATGCAGGTTTTTGGCGCATACAAGAAGTTCCTCTACTCAAAAGACCAAGATTCCTTGCGAATAGAACATGCGCAGAACACAAATCAATGTTCCTTTTGATGGGGATATGCCGATACGCGTTTACATGGCCAAATATTCAGGTTAGAAAAGGGGTAACCCAGGGATCATATTCAGGTTTTTAAAAACCGGAATATGAGCATATTCGGGTTTTGCCGGTGTTTACATGGCCATGCGCGACCGGGTTATTGCTATATTTGAAAGGGTTATTGTCTGCTTGTAAACGTAGTCAATGTGTACTATAATGGATGTAGAAGGCCAATTTAGCCTGTTCTTTGATCCTTACCTGAACCCCTGAATGCTTACCGCTCATGACGGCAGCGCCATCATACGCTTGGCCTACAAAGTTATTTTTGTAGTTCAGGCCATAACGTTCCAGTAAGTGCACTATTTCTTAATGGCCCCATTGTAATAGTACCTGAGTGTGAAAGAAATCTGTTCCCTTTTTGAAATATCCTTTGTTTCATCTGCCATGATGCTAAAAACCTCACTGTTCTTCACTTCTTCTATGATTTCAGACCAAACCATTTCTGCCAAACAACCCAAAACCTGGATCTGGATCATCTTGCTTGTGTACTTTGCATTGTGAATGGAAGTTAATCTTCTCTTAACAAGTGGGTCATGGTTAGCAACTGTTTTAAGAATTTAAACTTCCCTAAAGTTTCCTTTGTTATTGAACTCTTCAGATTCATTGTGTCCTCTTTGTGCTATGTTTTGTTTAGCTGTAAGTAACAGCACTTCCCAAATTGTTTTAATGTATGCCCTATTTTCTTGTACTTGTTTAGTGTGTTCTTTGTCAAGAAGATTTGCATCAGTTTTAACAGCTCTTTGATAATCCCTCCATGCTATCATTGCACACTTGTGTCGTTGAGACTTTGCATGCACTGAAAACCCTGCATCTCTCATAGTTGCTTTTTTCCAGTTTCTAAAACCAGGTGTTGGAACAGAAACAGTGTCTGGGGCATTTGGTGTGCTAAAATGTCTACATGCATAGCAATATGTAGAGTCCATCATCATCATCATCATCATCATCATCATCAATTGGCTGCGAACAAAACGGGTTTGCAGTCGGTCACAAGTTTTCTCCATTCTGTTCAATTACTAGCAGCTCTTTGCATCTTGTCAGCAGTTGGTGGCATGTCGTTGTTGATTAGTTTGCCGATGTATGTGTGATATAATGTGCGTGGCTTTCCTCGGCTTCGTTTGCCATGTCGTTCTTCGGGCGCATATAACACATATTTGTTAATTTGGTCGTTTGGATCTCTTCTAAGTGAGTGGCAGATGAAGCGTTGCTGTCTTTGTTGGATTTGAAGGATAAGCTGGTTCTTTTCGACTGCTTCGTATACAGCTTGGTTACTTATTCGATCCATTTTCTTGATGCCGAGCATGATTCTGTAGCAACTGGTGGCGAAGCTGTTGAGTGAGTTTTGCATTTTCTGGTTGATGATCCAACTTTCGCAGCCGTACAGGAGGATGGAGATGCACGCTCTCCAACCTCCACCAAGTCGGCTCTCCCTCTGGCTCTCCCTCTTCCTGCTCCTCAACTCTCTCAATACATTAAATTGTTTCTCTCACTTTTTTGTTTACTGGGGCAAAAAAATTACGCAATGTCCCTTCCTCGTTTCATGATAACTATTATTAGAAAAAAAAAAAAAACGTTGGGGCATGCATTACATTTAGTTGCCTAACCATCCCTCCCTACTTAACATGGGCAGATAGCCTGTTGATTACTGTACTCAAATGTATTTGTTATCGCAATGCAACAGCCAAGACGGATGAAGTTACGTGGTTAACATCACAACATTGTGTAGACCTAGCAAGGACACTGACATTTAGATATCCGCTTCTGCTTCGATGAGTTTGCTTAGATATGATTAAGTCTACATATGCATTGTGCATATTAAGACATGTCTACTGAGGCACGGGCCTCCCTAGGCCTCCATGTAGAACCGCCACTGAGCTCAAACCCGAAGACTCAAGAGGTGAACTAATTATCCAGCTATCCAATCTAGCTATCCAGCCTGTACAGGTTAAAACGACAACACATCAAAACACAACAACACAGCAAACACAAATAAGGGTTACTAATGTAGACAAACAGCCGTCTCATTCTATCTCATTCATGTGCTGAGTAAAGTATAGTTTATTAGGCATTTAAAAGCATTGGGAAATTCAAAACAGAGAACCCAAAAAGCAATTCTGTCAGGTCCATTAAGTCAAGAACACACATGACAATAAAAATGTAGGAAAATTTTTATTGAATAAATTGCAATTCAAGTTGATAAATTCTGAATTAAATTTTTGGCAGTATGTCTCTGTTCAGGGAGTCCTCTGACCTTTCATGAGCACCATGAAAAAAACACGCAGTGTTTTGCTCCCTCATGTTTCACGAGTTCACACTTACATATAATTTTGAGGGAGTAAGATTTAATGCGTATTTGGCGTGCTGTCCGGAGGGAGGGCTCCGAGCTCGGAATTCAGCCCAAACCCAGAGTACTCCCCCCACATGTAAGTGTTTAGAACTAGAAGTGTGGAGAAGGGGTGGTGGGGGGATGCTGCAAACTGTAAATAGATCGAGGTAAGACTGCCGAGTCTATATATAGTTTCCTTCTAGTTTCCTGTGGGGAAAAGAATGGGCCGCTAGTAGTGTTTTAGTGCATTGCGACAATGACGCA
Source organism: Abramis brama (assembly GCF_963993115.1). Lineage (NCBI taxonomy): Eukaryota > Metazoa > Chordata > Actinopteri > Cypriniformes > Leuciscidae > Abramis > Abramis brama. The sequence goes on along the minus strand of NC_139963.1, from coordinate 64,929,365 downwards.
ACAGTGCATTGCATTAACAAAGGCCGTTCCCATTCACCCGCTCTGATGTCACTCTTAAGGCGTCTCACCTGGATTTCAGCTTGCGACCAATTCATTATCATTGCTAAACACATCCCTGGGTCAAAAAACCAAATCGCTGACTCTCTGTCTCGTTTTCTGTTTCAGAAATTCAGGATGCTGGCTCCAGAGGCGGATCAATTCCCAACTCCAGTTCCCCGCTATTCAGAACTAATATTCCCGTAACCCATCCGTTAAAACCCCTGCTTGATGCATCACTCGACACTATCCTCCAAGCAGTATCTCCCAGGACCCTTCAATCCTACGTTACTGCTTGGAGATGTTTTAAAACATTCCATGTCTCTTATAACTTGCCTTTCCCTGATTTTTCTCTTCTTTCAATCACCTCTTTTATCTCCTACCTTAATATCATTAAGGGCCTACAAGTCGGGTCCATTAAAGGTTATTTGAGCGGCATCCAGTTTTTCCATAAATTGATGTACGCCGCTCCTTCCACTGAGATAAACAATTCACAAACCTCCCTCCTGATTAAAGGGATTCAAAGATCCCAGCCCACCCGCCCCGACACCAGACAACCCATAACGCTAGACATTCTCACCAAATGTATTCAGGCCCTCCGCACAGGCTACCAGCCCCTCGGTTCCGCTCGCATACTCGATGGCATGTTTATCCTAGCCTTTTTTGGTTTTCTTAGATGCTCGGAACTCACCATCGCAAAAAATCCACCGCACCATCTCAGACTTATCAGTACTAGACGGCGAAACCATTTCATATTTGATTAAACAAAGTAAGACTGACCAAACCAAAAAAGGTCATTTCATCTACATTTTTAACTCGCGTCCTCTGTCCACTCGCTAGAAGACCGCATTTCTATAACTCAAGCATGTCGCGACGAACTCAGGCTATGGTTAACATTTCTAAAACAGTGGAACGGCCTATCCTTTTTCTACAACAACCTTGTTTCATCCCCCACCGACATCCAATTGTTCACAGACGCCACCCCCTCAATCGGGTTCGGGGGATTTTATCAAGGTCGTTGGTTCGCGGCTCCGTGGCCACCACAGCTCCAAGACATATCTCAATCCTCAGCTCTATTCGAGCTTTACCCTCTCGTAGTAGCAGTATGCACCACTGAATTTGCCTCTGGCTCCTGCACCACTGAATTTGCCTCTGGCTCCTGCAACCCTCAATTTGCCTCCATCTCCTGCACCCCTGAATTTGCCTCCTGTTCCTGCACCACTGAAGTTTGTTCCTGCACCACTGAATTTGCCTCCGGCTCCTGCACCACTGCATTTGCCTCTGGCTCGTGCACCACTGAATTTGCCTCCATCTCCTGCACCCCTGAATTTGCCTCAAGCTCCTGCACCACTACATTTGTCTGTTGCTGGACCATCACCTGCCTGTGCTCCAAAGTGGGCACCAGTCTCAAACCCCCAACAAATGCATAGGGGTACATTAAGTTCATTCCTAGCACAATATTTCCGTTGATATATTTTCTGTGACTTGTCTGTTTAAATGTATGCTATAGATTCAAAGCCATGAATGCACAATGTAACTTTGCTTGTAATTTCTCTGACAAAGCAAATGGCTGAAGACTTTCAATCTCCTGTATTAAAGAAAGTATTAGTGTGGAAAAAGGTAGCTGCACAAATGCTGGCAAAAGGATATGACTTTGGAGCAGAGGCATGTCACAAGTTCAGGCAGTTAAAACACAGGTTTGTTTTGATACTGGCATTTGCATTATTTTGGGAGTATGGCCACTTGAAGACATTTGCTATTTCTGGGTTTCTATTATTAGATACAAAACAATAGTGGACAGTAAGAAGACGACTGGGAGTGGTGCCTGCAGCTTGGGTCTTTTTCTCATCAATGGAGGACCTCATTGCTGATGATGTCATGATTCTGCCTTCTTGTCTCTGATTTTCCTTGGTCTTGAGGCAGGATCATGACAGGCCCATGTTTTATGTGTAAGCACATGGCCATTTGTTTTGGCTGTGTGCTTGCGTTGTCTTGTCACCTTACCCCGCCCCCTTGTTATCTCATCTTGTAATTATTAGATTGTTGCTTTCACCTGTTCCTGATTAGTTTGCTCCCTATTTAATCCCCTCATGTTCTCTGTCCTGTGTCGGTACATTGTCTAACATTGCTTGTTATTCATTGTGAAACCTTGTGAGTATCCTGTCAAGAGTATTGTCTAGAGAAAGTTCTGTTTTTGCTGTTTGTTTATAGTCTAGTTAATTGTCAGAGTCATAGTCTAGTTTAGTCATTCGTAGTCCTGTCTTGTCTTGTTTTGCCCCCTCGTGGGCTTTGTTTTTCCTGTTATTTGTACAATAAACTGTGTTGCTGTGACTGCTGTCTGCAATTGGGTTCATCTCCACCCACCCACATAACAGATGATCCAAGTGTGGAGCCGGTCCTGATCGTGTCAGCTTTTGCTGGTGACAATCTTTTCCATGTATTTTTTTGTGTGTGCCACATCAACATTAATTAGCACATCAGATGAGTTGAGTGCAGTTTAATCAGAAAATGTTCTATTCATGCTTTTATAAATATATTATACATTATTGTGTAAGAACTGATTTTCCTGTTAAGACAAAACTCACCCTGCAATAAAGCCATAAAACGCACCCTGGACAGAAGATAGCAGAGCACAGGACATTGTCCTGTCCAATCTTTTCTCATTCCTTATCTCTGCATCCCCCTCTCCCTCCTCCCTTCCTCTCCCCCTGAGTCAAGTCACCAAAAGTTCACTAAGAATGTCTATATATCACATAAGATGTATCTTGTGAATCTATTGTTTTTCCTTTTCATGTTTGGAATCATTTTAAATGTCTCAGTGCGATTGGTAAAATGGTCTTAATTTCATTGCAGTCATTGGTATTATGAGAAAGATTGAAACCTTGGGAGAATTCTGTTCTCCTCTTTGGGTGATGTCTCTTCAAGATATCTGATAATTATCCCCTCTCCCCCGAAACCAGGTGTTACCCCCTGGGGTACATGAATTGACCCAAAACAACTCTAAACAATATTTGTATAACCCTTTTGTTCTAGTCTGTGTATTTAAGGGTAGGTGACAGAGCAGTCTTTGGTAACTCAGAAAATCAGCAAATTCTTTGATAAAGTCTTTATGGTGCCCTGGTGGCCTGTATACAGTAGCCACTGCCAGCACAAATGTCAAGCGTGATTTATCATTTACACTAGATGTTTGCACCAACACTTCAAAATAATTTAATCCCTTGCATTTTGATTAAACATTCAAATTTCTGCATCTTCGACAACTAGCTCTTACTGTGGAGAAAAACTGTGTGCGTTCATTGGCCATGGTTCATTGGCCATCTATCGATACATATCCCCTTTAAAACCAACGAATGAATGCGCAGTTATCTCAGATAACTCAGTCCAGTGATACTAATCATAAACAACAGGTGTGTTCGAAGAACCCAATTATCCAGATCATGATTAGCCCGATGATATCATCTTGGATGTGTCATTTGATCTTGGATGTTTTAAGCAACATACGAATAATGGACCCCTGGTCTGAAGTCTGAGCTGGGCTGGAGACAAACTGAAAAATGAGCAAAGAAGAAAGACTGCATTTAAAGACACGATGACATTTCAAGATGTGCATGTTTGAGTCAGGGTCCCCGCAGGTCCTTAAAAAGTCTTAAATTCAGTTTTATCAAATTAAATCCATAAAATGTCTTAAATGGAATGAGAAAAGAGGTCTTTTCAAGAGTTCTTAACCTTGGGGATGAAAAAAAAAACAGAATCGCAAAGTGGCCTGTGATTGATAAACTTAAATAGGTGAGTCAAAACCCAATGCTGTTGTGTGTTCTACAGGCTCACTTTCAGATTTATATTGATCAATATTTTAATTTTTCATTTACTAAAAACATTATAATAATTTGTTGTCTGATAACAAAACAAGGAAAATGTCACATCCATAGAAGGAGACAAGGCAGATGTAACAAATAACAAGTTTGAGTGCAGAGTGATTGATGTAGGAATACTTCAATGCGATGACTGATATGGTGAACACTTAGCTGACTGTGAATGAGGACGAAGGGACGAAATTTCAGGTCAGTATACAGGTAAGGTGAGTCTGTAGCGTCCAGACACTGAGGTGCGGGAGACTGTGACTGAAGTAGTGAGTGCAATCATGACGTGCAGGTGCCGGTGATCAGAAATCAGGTGACTGTGATCTGGTGTAATGATCGGGTGCAGTGATGGCGTAGAAGGCTCCGTGACAGAACAATCCTCAAGCAAATCATGAAAAATATTCCACATTAAACACAATCAAATTGAATGAATATTTTAAAATAATGCCACTCAAAATTATTTTGTTGGCCATAAAGAAGGCAAATCTCACAAAAACATGTCTGTGTAACGGTCACCAGCTGGAGAGCCCTTGAGAGCCACCAGAGGGCACTCCACACCAGACTCTCACGTTCACTCACAGACTACATCTCCCATCATTCTCTGCCTGGACTCATCAGCACTCATTATCACATTCACCTGTATCTCATCTTCTTGTTTAGTTCACCCCATATAAGCCTGGTTCACCCCTTCACTCACTGTGAAGTTTTGTATGTTGTTGCACTGCACTTCTGAGCGTTTTCTTGGTTCTCTTGGTCTTCTTGCCTGTCCCGTGGATTACTCTTGTGCCTCTGACCCCTGCCTGTTTTCTTTTGTTTGTTTGTTTGTTGATTTGTTTGGACTAGTGATGGCAAAATGAGGCTTCCTGAACCACTGAGACCTCGCAGCCCATTGCTTCAGCTAAAGGTTCATTACTCAAAGCTTCATTCAGCATTGCTCACTAGTGACACCTAGCTCCTGTGCAAAGAAATAGCAGACAAATTAATTTATTCTGAACCAGTTTATTCTGAACCAGTGCCATTTTATAAAAAAATAATATTTTTTTATAAAAAAAATATATTTTATAAAAATATTTTTATAAATAAAAAATATTTATTTATTTATTTTGTACTCACTGTTGATGTCTGTAACCTTTCATTTGCATTAATAAAAAGACCTGAGCAGACATTTGTCCATTACTGTGTATAATATAAAATATGTATCTTTCTCTGTCTGAATTTACTTGTGCAGAGTCACACACACAGTTAATTAATTATTCATAAATTGTTTGGATAGTGACCGTATGAACAACAACAGTGACACTGTGTTGAGTGCAGTGCTTATGTTGGAGGGAGTGTAATAAAGTAAACTGTAACAGAATAGTCTGGAAGGAAGGATTACAATAGATTTTTATTGAGAAACATAATTATTTCAAGTGTGTTGGGGTTTAGATGATTCCTCTTCTTGGACAAAATCTATCCAGCCTTGGAAAAGATCCTTTCAAAGGAACAGAGGATGCAGGGGAACATAAAAATGCCAGTGTCAGCTGGTGTAAATGAGGATACTGATGCTTATGTTGAGGCCCAGATAGGGGAGGATCTCCTCTTTCTTGCTGGCTCCATTACCAGGAAAAAGGAAGAGGTCACAAAAAGCAAACAAATCCAAAAGGGAAATCCAAATCAAAAAGCAGTCCAGTCCAGATCCAAAAATCCAGAGCAATCCAAATAATCTTATCTAACAAGACTATAATATAGCTACTATAATTAATAATAACAATATACTATAACTATTCTAACCTGATAATGTATTAATATACAGTATTAATACATTAATATACAGTTAATATATAATATATATATTAATACACATATAATACATATATGACACAATAACGACAATGACAATGATAGTTATCTAACTTTCTGACTCTCTGACACTACTACAACTGCTTCTACTACTCCTGCAACACCCACAAGGAGGCGCGAGTTTCGAACCGCCTTTTATCCGGAAGCGACACTCAGACCGAACCGATGACGTATCCACACAAACCGAGGCCTCGTTTGTCATTAGTCACGTGATTTTCACATTAACAACACAAGCCTGGAATCGCGGCTTCATCTGGCACGCCCACTTTTTCTCGACACAAGCTCCGACGCCTCGGTTCAAATGTCACATCACTAGTTTGGACTGTCTTCCTGTGCTTGACCCTCTGCTTGTTGGATTACGATTCTGGATACCCTCTTTTATAAAAGCTGCATTTGGATCCTCTTCCCTCGTGTCTCAGAGTGGTTCGTAACAGTCTGTGTGAAAATGGTCTTTTACTATTGAGGTTATTTTGTCATTGTCATTTGTTTAATGATGATTCGCATTAGATTGTCATTACTGTTGTGTGTGTCTATATATATATATATATATATATACATATAATTAAAACTAGTAGTACGACAAATATTACAACAATTACATTTGAAGTCGAAAAGTGCCCTTTTTGTATGGAGCTTATAATATGACAAAATTATTTGAATTTGAATTGTGTAAATTTGAATTATTTGCAAGTGTAATCTAACAAAATTGAATTTTAGGTGGTAGTTTAAGTAGTTCTGAATTTGATTTTTTTTAAACGAATATTGAACATTTGAAATTTAACAAATTGAAATGTTTTTATGGCTGAATTTTATAGACATGTATTTTCAAACAGCTAGTTTTTTTGTTCTGAATTCTTATACTGCAAATATTCAGTTTAAAAAAATACAGATTCAAGTTTTCAAGATGAAGAAATTCGGAACTTCAAAATCAGTTTTCTAAAATTCAATCTCAAAAATTCAAACTCAAAAATTCAGATCTTACAGAAAGTAGGTCACAGGTCATCCACAGGGAAGAGTAAAGGATCTCAGATAAGTCGAACAAAGCATTTTGGCTGCACTGCAGTAGTTTTCTGCCGCAAACGTTTGCGGCAGAAAAAAAACTTGGAAAAAAAACTTCAATTTGTTAAATTTCAAATGTTCAATATTCGTTTTAAAAAAAATCAAATTCAGAACTATTTAATCTACCACCTAAAATTAAATTTTGTTAGATTACACTTGCAAATAATTCAAATTTACACAATTCAAATTCAAATCATTTTGTCATATTATAAGCTCCATATTTTTGTCCTTAAAATAATGTCACAATGGAATAAGAACCTGAATGGTTCTAAAAAGAGTTTCTGCTTATATATATATAAAAAAAATGTTTGATTTTATTTTGAGTAGTGTTAGAAATTCTTGTATGATAGTCTCAGCATGCAGTATATAACAGAGGATGATTTCTTTGTTCTGTAGGAAGGTACTGGCTACATCTGTTTTTCATTATGTGGAACTCTAGGCTAGGATGGGGAATGGTCTCCTATTCTCTCTATTCTAAAGCAGTATAAAGGTCCTTTTGGATCCAAAAGTATATGTGGTGATCTAGCCAGAAACTGACTATATATGGACTTGTTATTCAATGTATCATGTTCCTATATGATGTAAGCTATATCTTATTAGTTAACTCTGTTATACTCCCCTCATATTTTTACCCAAGTACCTTGATAAGATGGACCAATTTTTAAGTTACAAAAATAGCATTTCTCAACCACATAAGGCCTCGAGGAGGAATCAGAAAGGCACTGAGTTGTGAAGATTATAGTGTTAGATAAAACTGCATATCAGAACAAAGTCAACAATCACAGAGACTGTGCTGGTGAAAGTATTGAATGACATATTTTTGGCACTGGATAATGGTGAAAATGCTCTTCTGATTTTACTTGACCTCAGCGCGGCCTTCGATATAGTGGATCATGATATATTGATTGACCGTCTGGAACACTGGGTTGGTCTTAAGGTAAATGTGCTTGAGTGGTTCAAATCATATCTCTCTGGTATGTCTTGCTCTGTCAGCACAGGGGAAGGAGGTTCATCCAGATCGCTTCTTCTTTGGGGGGCAGGGGGGACCTCAAGGTTTGATTCTTGCACCAATATTATTCTATCTTTACATGTTGCCTTTAGGATCCATCTTCTATATATGAAATGAAATGATCAATGCAGAAGAACACCAGATCTGGGGACCAAGAATGGCACACACACAGAAGTGTAGTTCATTCAATAGTCAGCTTTATTGTGCTCGTGCCATAGATTATATAGCAAGTGTAGGGCATAGGCTGAAACCAACAAATAGAATAAAAAGTCAATATAGAAAAGAAAGGAGACAAATAATCCATAGAGAGACAAACAACTCCATTCATGATTATACCATATGCAACATTGCTTCTTATGGATAATAAACAGCACATCTCTTATGAGCGTGTGACTAAACAGCGTGTAAAAGAAATGATTAGAAAGGAGATGCAAACATATTTATCCTACAGTATAAAGTACAGTATAAAGCTAAAGGTTTCAGAAACAGGCAGAGGCATAGTTGTTAAATTGATTCTTTCAGTCCAGCGTTTAATAAAGTCTGTGGTTGAACTGAGTCTTCCACTTCATCATTACTCACTACAGCAGAGAGAGAGAGAGAGAGAGAGAGAGAATGAATATATATCATACTGATAATGAGAAGTCATTTAGACCAGACAAACATTCAGGAGTCATGATTTGAGTTTGTGCAGCGGTGCATGTGTCTGTTTGTTTGGTTGGTTGGTTATATACAGCACCTTACAGGCTACTACTGTATTCCAAAGTGCTGTACATTACAATAAAAAGCAACAAAAACAATAAGACAAAACATAAAAACATCCATGTACTAATGTACTAAAATGCCAAAGAGTACAGATTAGATTTTAAGCGATCCTTAAAAACATTAAGCGTCAATGACGTTGTTCTAGCATCCAATGGCAGATTATTCCACAATCTAGGACCAGCGACAGAGAAAGCACGATCACCCTTCAATTTGAGACGTGCAAGAGGAATAGTTAGAAGACACTTGTTTGATAATCTTAGTCTTACGCCTGAACTGTAGGGCTTAATAAACTCAGCTGGCGCCATTCCATGAGGTGCTTAAAAAAGATATATCAGAATATTATACTGTATCTTAAAGTGTATTGGTAGACAACCTATAAAAGATAACAAGGGAGTAACATGCTCCGTTTTCCCAGCATTCGTTAACAACCTTGAAGCATATTTTGTACCAGCTGCAGGTGGGCAACGTGTGTTTGACAGGTCCCAACATAAAGTGCACTACAATAATCTAGACAGGGAAAAATATAAGCGTGGACAACTTTTCCAGGTCGCTGACTGAGAGAATTGATTTCAATTTGGCTATTGCTCTTAAATAGTAGAAGCAATTACGGACTACCGTCTTCATCTGTCGATCAAATAAGATGAGGTAAAAATAACTCTAAGTTATTAACTCTAACTTTAGTTGATCCATGTGATTTATGCACAATTTGTACATAATTATAAGGTGTATTTTGTCATATATTTACAAAAACTGCATTTGGAAAGTTTTTGACTGTTTTAACAATTCTTCTTTTGTTCCACAGCAGGAACTATTTCTTTAAAGACCAACTCTGCAGCATACCAATGTTTGCATGACTCAAACGACCCAGCAGCATGACATTGCAAATTCAACCTTGATAATTTATAAAACATACAAATAAAAATGCTAAATGGAAATGCTATAATTCACTTTGCATTAATTACTAATATTATTTTCACAGAGCATTCAGTGCTACTGAAAATGATATTAAAATGTTACTGTTACGAAACTGCTCAGAGACACGAAGTAGGAGATCCAAATGCAGCTTTATTGGCTGGGGCAATCCAGAGGCGTAATCCAAAGTACAGGCTAGGGTCATACACAGGCAGGTAGTCAAAACAAACAAATAAACAAACAAACAAACAAAACAGGCAGGGACCAGAGGCAAGAGAGTAATCCAGGGAACAAGGCAAGATATCCAGAAAACCAAGAAACATGAAACCAGGGAAAATGCTCGGAAATGCAGACTAACAGTACAACACATACAAGACTTCGCCGTGAGTGAATGAATGAACATGGTATAAATAGACAGACTAACAGGATGATGAGACACAGGTGAATGCAATCAGTGAATAGGTACAGGTGAATGTGATCAGTGATAAGTGATGAGTCCGGGCAGTGAGTTATGGGAAATGTAGTTTGTGAGTGATAATAGGAGAGTCTGGTGTGGAGTGCCCTCTGGTGGTTCTCAAGGGCACTCCAGCTGGTGACCGTTACATAGCCCCCCCTTTAAGGAGCGGATTCCAGACGCTCATAAAATTCTCCAGGAGGGAGGTGGAGCGGAGGTGGACCTGGGGGCGGGATGGCGGGCCAGGCCCGTGCAGCGGAAGAGGACCTGAAGACTCCGGCAGGGCGGAAGGCCAGGGCGGAGCAGGCTCTGCAGGCGACCAGGGCGGATCAGGCTGTGCAGGCGACCAGGGCGGAGCAGGCTGTGCAGGCGACCAGGGCGGATCAGGCAGTGCAGGCGACCAGGGCGGATCAGGCAGTGCAGGTGACCAGGGCGGAGCAGGCTGTGCAGGCGACCAGGGCGGAGCAGGCTGTGCAGGCGACCAGGGCGGAGCAGGCTGTGCAGGCGACCAGGGCGGAGCAGGCTGTGCAGGCGACCAGGGCGGAGCAGGCTGTGCAGGCGACCAGGGCGGAGCAGGCTGTGCAGGCGACCCTTCAGGCGGCCAGGGAGGAGACGACCCTTCAGTAGGCCAGGGAGGAGACGACCCTTCAGGCGACCATGGCACAGGAACAGACACCGGCTCAAGAACAGGAACAGACACAGGAACAGACACCGGCTCAGGGACAGGAACAGACACCGGCTCAGCGGTGGCCATCTTGTCCGAAGACACTGGCTTGGCGGAGACCATCTTGTCCTGAGACACTGGCTCGGCGGTGGCCATCTTGTCCGAAGACACAGGCGTGGTTTCGGCCATCTTGTCCGAAGACACAGGCGTGGAGTCGGCCATCTTGTCCGAAGACACAGGCGTGGAGTCGGCCATCTTGTCCGAAGACACAGGCGTGGATTCGGCCATCTTGTCCGAAGACACAGGCGTAGAAAGAGGAACAGATTCAGGCTCAGGAACAGATTCAGTCTCGGCGGGACGAGACTCTTGACGGGCAGACGTGACGTGAAGCTCAGTCTCTGGATCGGCTGACGTGACGTGAAGCTCAGTCTCTGGATCGGCAGAAGTGACGTGAAGCTCAGTCTCTGGATCAGGATCAGCGCGCTCTGAGCTTGACGGGACCAGCGTCAGCGAGGGATTTGAGCTGGGTAGAACCAGCGGCGAAGAGGACTTTGAGCTGGACAGGACCAGTGATGAAGAGGGCTCTGAACTGGACGGAACCAGCGGCGAAGAGGGCTCTGAGCTGGGCAGGACCAGCGGCGAAGAGGGCTCTGAGCTGGACGGAACCAGCAATGAAGGCTCTGTGCTGGACGGGACCAGCGGTGAAGGCTCTGTGCTGGACGAGACCAGCGGTGAAGAGGGCTCTGTGCTGGACGGGACCAGCGGTGAAGAGGGCTCTGTGCTGGACGAGACCAGCGGTGAAGAGGGCTCTGTGCTGGACGGGACCAGCGGTGAAGGCTCTGTGCTGGACGGGACCAGCGGTGAAGGCTCTGTGCTGGACGGGACCAGCGGTGAAGGCTCTGTGCTGGACGGGACCAGCGGTGAAGGCTCTGTGCTGGACGAGACCAGCGGTGAAGAGGGCTCTAGCTTGGCGGGCATGTCGCTTGCTGTCTCAGGGGCGGCGGGCATGACGCTCTCAGTCTCAGGGGCGGCGGGCATGACGCATACTGCCTTGGCTTCGGCAGATTTGGCGTGAAGTGCGGGCTCGGCTGGACTGGCGTGAAGTGCAGGCTCGGCTGGACTAGCGTGAAGTGCAGGCTCGGCTGGACTGGCGTGGCGAAGCTCAGGCTCGGCAGGACTGACGTGGCGAAGCTCAGGCTCGGCAGGACTGACGTGAAGTGACTCAGCCAGCAAAAGAGCCTGGATTATATACTTTTGAAGATTCCAGCCAGGGTGATGAAGTGGCATAAGGGAGCTGATCGGCTCGGATAGTCCTCCACGGAAAAATATCATTAGGCATACTTCATCGAAAAATGCCAAAGGTGCCAGCTCAATAAAGTCTCTCACGTACTCCTCTATGGGCCGGTCTCCCTGACGGAGACACATAATCTGTGCCGCTGGATTCATGGTGGTCATTGCTGCTGGATCTGGGTGCGGCGAAGTCTTCTGTTACGAAACTGCTCAGAGACACGAAGTAGGAGATCCAAATGCAGCTTTATTGGCTGGGGCAATCCAGAGGCGTAATCCAAAGTACAGGCTAGGGTCATACACAGGCAGGTAGTCAAAACAAACAAATAAACAAACAAACAAACAAAACAGGCAGGGACCAGAGGCAAGAGAGTAATCCAGGGAACAAGGCAAGATATCCAGAAAACCAAGAAACATGAAACCAGGGAAAATGCTCGGAAATGCAGACTAACAGTACAACACATACAAGACTTCGCCGTGAGTGAATGAATGAACATGGTATAAATAGACAGACTAACAGGATGATGAGACACAGGTGAATGCAATCAGTGAATAGGTACAGGTGAATGTGATCAGTGATAAGTGATGAGTCCGGGCAGTGAGTTATGGGAAATGTAGTTTGTGAGTGATAATAGGAGAGTCTGGTGTGGAGTGCCCTCTGGTGGTTCTCAAGGGCACTCCAGCTGGTGACCGTTACAGTTACTATATTTAGACTCCCTTACTTTCAAGCACTAGTGCTATAATTAAAAGAAATAGTTCAGAATAGAGACTCACTCTGGACACTATTGAGCGTCACCTTGCAAAGACCTCCAAAAAGCAAATTACAAGCATCAGTCTATATTTTTTCTTTAACCAGTAATGGCAGCTGTGAAGACAGCCCAAGCTTTACAAGTGGGCCAAAAGCTGTTTAAGCAGATTTTCAACAAAAAAAAATATTGTTGAAGCATTAAAATGAAAAATAAAAATGATTGTTGACTTGATAACTCGAAAACTCACCAGCTCTTTTTCTGCAGATCAGCCAGAGAAGAGTAAGAAGGAGAACAGTGACTGCAGCAACAGAAATCACTATGACTGAAGAAGAGATCGAGCACAGAGTCAGAGACGGACAGGGCAGATTGGGGACAATTATAGACAAAGACAAAACACTGTGATTATGTACCTTTAGTGTCTGTAGTCGAATGATCCTGAGAGTCTGTGCCTGGTGCTGTCATATCAGCTTGAGCTGAAAAGGATGAATGTTAGTTGAGATGCATCAAAATAATATCCAGAATGAGAAGAAGAAGAGGTGAGGCGTAGCAAACATAGCAGCTTAAACTTTATTTTACCAAACTAAAGAGAGAAATCCAACATGAGAACACACACATCAAAATCCCCAGATTTCATTTCACTCTGCTCAGAGTACACATGGTCCCACTCTAAAGAGTGTTAAAGTTAAGCCGGGTTCACACTGTGCGATTTTGGCCACGATTTGGCCGCCTGAGACAAATTTTCCAAATCTTAAAAGATTCCTCTGAACCTAGACTAAAATCTGAAGTCTTTGATCGTTAGTTTGACATGTTTACCGACAGCCGATTAATGACTGTTGCGGTAATATTTTACCTTAGACGAAATTCTGTCAGTGTTAGAAGATTTGACTCTCAGTCCTGCAGTGACTTTTGCTACGACAACCATCCAATTGTCTTTGTTTTTTCAAGAAAAGCCATGACCAAAATTAATGTAAGAGATTTCTTTGGAGCCACCATTTCAATCCTGCGTGTAATGGAGATCACTGTGAACGTATGTGCCATTGATTGATAATGTAAAACGCCAGACGAGTTTTCTTGCGTGCATCCATTTTTAACTCGTCTTGACTTGATTTGACGATAATGATGACTGAAATCTTACCGTATGACATGACTTACAGCAAGGATCAGGTTTGTACAGTCTGGCAAGCAACAATCTAAAGGATTATTATAAATCACAGAGTATGAACCCTGTCTTTACTCTGAATCAGAGTTAAAGTTAATGAGATAATAGTGATTAAAGGATTAATTGGCCTCAAAATGAAAATTTCCTGATAATTTACTCACCCCAATGCCATCTAAGATGTTCATGTCTTTCTTTCTTCAGTAGAAAAGAAATTAAGTTTTTTGAGGAAAATATTTCAGGTTTTTTCTCCACAAAATTGGCTTCAACGGCAACCAGAATGTTGAAGTTAAGATCAATGCCGTGATCTCTGTTCCACCATAGGCGCGTTTCCATTACAGATTTGCGCAAAACTTTCGCAATTTTTTTCTAAATGTCGACAAAAAACTATTGCGAAATGACGGCGTTTCCATTAACGGATGTTATGCGACTAAAACGTATTTTTTTCCTCTCGCGATAAGTAAAATCATTCCAAAAACCATGACAACAGACGTTGGTGGGTTTATGTACTATATCCCAGCCACTGCACTGGCCATTATTATTAATCGAAGGAGACGTATGTGTGTTATCCAATCATTAATGGTAAGGAACGACCCTTATTATACTGTGAGCGGCACATATGAGGAGTTTCTGGGTGTTTCTCCCTCATTTCTGCTTCGAGGTCTTGATTGTAGCCGTGTTTCCATTACAGATTTGCGCAAATGTTTTGCGCTATTATCAAAATATCGATAAAAAACTATTGCGAAATGACGGTGTTTCCATTAACCGATGTTATGCGACTAACACGTCCTTTTTTCTCTCGCGATAAGTCATTCCAAAAATCACGGCAATGGACGTTGGTTTATATAATATCACAGCCACCGCATTAGACATTATTATTATCAATCGAAGGAGACGTGGCGTGTTATCCAAGCATTAATGGCAGGAAAGACCCTTATACTGCGAACGACACATAAAGCCTAAGCAGTTTCTGGGTGTTTCGCCCTCATTTCTGCTCCGATCTTTGATTGTGGCATTTATTTGAGATTTAGAATCCAGTATTCCTATAGGCTAATTATTGTTTCTTTTATTAATTTAATAAAGAACTCTGTCTCGTATTCTGTCCAAACGATCCATGTAGGCTACTTTTGTGTCACCAAAATTTTAATTTGAACTGGCTAGACCAACTGCTGCGCAAAAAAGTAAATATCGACGAATTTTCAGATTTTTTTTTCAGTTTATGACTTTTTACCCCTTTATTAAACATTTAAAATTTTCACAAATTAATATGGAAAACATGTCGATTTTACTGGTTTTCTAAGGCCAAATTAGAACCTGGAATTGATGTTTTTCCCGCAGTGCTGAATGAGAAGAGCCATTAATATTATTAATAAACTATTGTTTTGGCTAAAATCACATCTCCATCTCCGCTGTTAAGCAGGCGGATTACATAATCAGAAGGTATTAGCCTTCGATTCGAATTTGTTCGTTTTAAAGTGGACATTTCAAGCTTTAGCCTACATTTTGTTTCAGTTCTCGCGCTCCAGTTTACGGAGATCATGAAAGTGCGTCTGATTGTTTTATTTTATTTTACAAAAGCACAACGTTTTCTTGTTATTGTGAGTTTACACAAATAAAAGTAGTTGAGAATAATGTATTATTATTTTCTGTATGACCAGAAATGATAGAGTATTTTAAGTTGTTTCCACTGTTGATAGGAAAATGCAAGTGTTCGCGCACGCGCCTCCGTGTCATGCAGTGCGCGCTCCACACTCAGCTTCCTTTTTTGCATAAAAGCGTCTTCTAAATATAGCCTATTAAATGTTATAATAAAATAATATAAAATTATTATTATTTGTGTAGCTATACATGGACCTCAAACACACCGCGTCTTCTAAGTCAGGTGACTGTAAATGCGCAAAAACTGTTTCCATTGCAGTTTTGCGAAATATTCCTTTTTCGAATTGCCTGAAAAACCACCTCATGAGAGGGTAAAAACTTTTTTGCGATAAACGGGAGTTTTTGCGAAACTGACGTGTTTCCATTGTGCGTATTTTCAATTCGCAATTTCAATTTGCGCAATTTGAAGGGTAATGGAAACGCGGCTACATGTCTTTGAGGTTTAGAATCCAGTATTCCTGTAATTATTTTGTCTTTTATGAGTTTAATAAAGAACTCTGTCTCGTATTCTGTCCAAACACACCGCGTCGTCTACGTCAGGTGACTGTAAATGCGCAAACACTGTTTCCATTGCAGTTTTGCGAAATATTTATTTTTCAAATTGCCTGAAAAACCTCCTCATGAGAGCGTAAAAACTTTTTGCGATAAATGGGAGTTTTTGCGAAATTGACGTGTTTCCACTGGGCGTATTTTCAATTCGCAATTTCAATTTGCGCAATGTGAAGGGTAATGGAAACACTGCTCATGATGACGCAATGCGTAGCGCGTCACAGACCAGCACAAGACGAACAATTGTGGTTAAAAAGTATATACATTTTTTATTTTTATTTTAAAAAAGACAGATCGTTTCTCTAGACAAGACCCTTATTTCTCGACTGGGATCATGCAGAACCCTTTGAAGCACTTCAGAGCCCTCTGAAACTGCATTGATTTGAACTTCAACATTCTGGTTGCCGTTGAAGCCAATTGTGTGGAGAAAAACCTTGAAATGTTTTCCACAAAAAACTTTAATTTCTTTTTCACTGAAGAAAGAAAGACATGGACATCTTGGATGGCATTATGGTGAGTAAATTATCAGGAAATTTTCATTTTAAGGTGAGCTAATCATTTAATTAAGTAATGATTGATCATTAGTGATGAACGCCTGCTGTTAACAAGCAGAATCACTGAAGAAAATAGAAACACAAGAACTACAACTGACTTCAGCCACAGCTTTAGATTAAATCAACTGAAGATAAAAAAAGACATTAAGGCCCTGTCCATACGAACACAGGTATTTTCAAAATTACAGCTTTTTTAATGCCCTTCATCCACACGCAAACGCAGTATCCGGTCTCTGAAACCAAACCTTTATGAAAACTCCTGGCCAGGGTGAAGATTTTCAGAAACTCCGGTTGCAGTACTTGTTGTGTAGATGGTGAAACCGTAGATTCTGGCTTGTGACATCGGAATTGGTAATAACATTTTTTCCAGGCTTCTGATTGGCCAACAGGGCTTTAGGGTTAGGGTTATATCGCCACCTGTTGGTTTGGCATGCTCTTGACAGTGCTTCATAGGGTGTTTTTGTGTTTTCATGTGGACGTGATTTTTTTTTTAATGGAGGTGGAAAAACGGTTTAAAATACTAAAAATACTGCGTACGTGTGGACTAGGCCTCAATCTCTGAAAATTAGTGATGGGAAGTTCAGATCATTTTACTGACTCTCTCGTTCCATTTCCTTCATCAAAATGACTAAATCTTTTTGTTCATTTAAGTAACTTTAAATGTTATACTTTTAACCCTTTTGGATGTTAGTTTAAAATATTCTAACTGACCACCAGCCTGAGTTTTTCAAGGCAACTGTTATTTAGAACCTGTCACTTTATTCTTTCCATGGTAACACGTCATTGCACAGAGCACCAGCCAACGCGCGAAAGCACATTTGAGAATTTAGCAGTTGATCACGTGATGCACTGACCATTCTAAGGGATCAGCCAAGACTGATCACACCAGTGTGATCGTACGTGCAAAAGGTTTAACAGGTAAATTCCCTGAAAACATCCTGCTACGCAATCTTAATCATATTTTGAATTAATAAATCGAAGAAACGTGGAAACAGGTTGTATCAAAATGGCATACTAACGTCCGTGAAACTCAATCCCAATTGATAAATTATAAAATTCTTAATAGATGTTACTGGACTCCAAGCAGATTGGCCAGAATTAAATTAAGAGATACTGCATTGTGCTGGCGGTGTAAAAAAGATATAGGAACTATGGTTCATATGTTATATGAATGTGACATGGTGGAGGAAATGTGGGAGAAAATTGTACAATTTGTTAATAATATTTTTTGCCTGTCATTATATAAAAACCCTGCCTTGTGTATGTTGGGTATTATACCAGAGGATATGCCTATATCTCGACAACAGATGCTATGGTGCCGTTTAGCTGGA
Source organism: Abramis brama (assembly GCF_963993115.1). Lineage (NCBI taxonomy): Eukaryota > Metazoa > Chordata > Actinopteri > Cypriniformes > Leuciscidae > Abramis > Abramis brama. Next base: position 64,911,482 of record NC_139963.1, on the reverse strand, counting down.
TGCAGAGTCATTCTTAGACATTGGAAGTCAGACACACCTTCCTCATATGATGAATGGTTGGACCTTATGTCAAATATTGCTAGCTATGAACGTGTGATATTTAGAGCCTCAGCCCGTCATGATTTGTTTATGAAAATGTGGGGTCCCTTTCTCTCCCTAACTGAAAATGTATTATAAAAAGAGAGAGAGAGAGGAAAAAAAAATATATATATATATTCCAAATATGTCTTATCTGTGTTGTAACCTGCTATAGTCCTGTAAAGTCTAAACATCATTTATTTTCTTCTCAGAGACCTAACTCTTTATTGATCTGTATAATTGTTATTTATTTTCCCTTTTATCTGTTTTATTCTGTAATTTTTTATTTTTATTTTTATTTTATTTTTTTATTTTGAGGAGGGGGCATTAAGCTGGGTTAAGGGGTAAGAAAAAAAAACTAAAACATGTCATTGTTAACACTTAATTTCTGACTGATGTTCATGTTCAAAAAAAGCAAAAAAAAAAAAAAAAAAGCAAAAAAAAAAGAATTAAGAAATCATTATAATGCAGCCAAAGATAATTTACAACATAAATATTTAATTTACCTTCCGAGTCTTTGGTTAATTTTTCATGTGACAGACGCAATGAACGGATCGTCCCATCACTACAGCAGAGAAGGATTATACAACTCCACAAACATCATTACCAGCTTCACTTATTAGTAACCAGACTGACTTTATTTCTGTCATCCATTTACAGAAGCTCTTATTGAGAATTAACGGAGGTTTAGATGTTTTATTGAAAATGTCTAGTCACCATTATGGCAGTTTGACTCTTTTTTTTTTCCAAAGAAAAGCAGGGAAAAAGATGATATACAACAATACTTTTTTGCCACAGATCAGAGATTCAGATTCAGAAATACATTACAGGATTTTTAGACACAAACAGACATCAAGATTCAACATATGAATCTCAACAATGGTGACATGCTTCATGGCGCAATGCATGCTGGGAGCCACCCAAAGAGTTTTATACTCATGGCTCCCTGCATGCATTGCGGTATGAAGCATGTCACACCACACAACTCTATATGAGTATGATATTAGACTTATTTTGATACTTTTTAAATATATTTTCTCCAACAGCCCAATCATACATACAGGCCTATATAATGGTGTGTAAAATAAATGTATAATTTATAATTAGCACCATATTGGATACCAAGTGATCAAGGGCTTAGAGCATTTCATTCAAACATATTTCAAGAGTTCACCAGTAGTGGACACTTGTGCAACATTAGCGAGGGATGGGTATAAAAAGTGGACTTAAACACAGCTTTGCCCTGATAGGCTGAAGCAAGTCAATCACAGGCATGTTGGGAGTATGCCAGGGTGATGCAGCGTCTCGTTCCCACTTCAGGGAACTAGGGTTACATACATAACCGAGATGTTCCCTTTCAAGGGAACTCAAGCAGCGTTGAAATGCTGCGGGAACGCTAATACCCACGTCGCCATGTGAGCAAATGTCAGTCCGTGTGAAATCAGAGCGCACATTTGGACGAAAGCACTAGAGCCCAACCGATATCCAAAATGCACGCTGCATTTTTTTAAATATTAATTTATCGGCCATTATAAATGCCGATACCGATAGTTAGGAAAATGCCTAATATCGGCCGATAATATCGGCCCGCCGATATATCGGTCGGGCTCTAGAAAGCACCTACGCCCCAGGAGTGGAGCTGAGGTCAAGATCATAGAACCTGATAAATGTGTGCAGTGAGGACCAGCCTGCCGCATCACAGACATCGTGTAGTGAGACTCCTGACAATAAAGCTTTATAAGCTTTATCGGTACCCTTGTGTTGACTGCTGGCCTCAGCCTCAAAGTGTGTTATAAGAGGGTGTCTCCCCAAAGAGACTTCACTCAAAGGGACGTGGTAAGCTGCTAGTGCCGCCATGCAAGGGGACAGCCCTGCAAAGAATCGCTTCTGCAGGAACTCCAGCACTGCACTCACCGGGTGGTTAACCAGGTCCAACTGGTGTTCTCTGCACCAAGAAGTAAATAATCTCCACTTCAAGGCATATAACTTCCTTGTGGACATAGCTCTGGAGTGGAGAATTATGAGTTGGGCCCCCTCAGAGGCCAAGCCCACAGTTTCCACAGTTTTGGGCGAGGGTGAAAGATCGTCCCACTTGCCTGAGAGAGTAGGTCCCTCCTGATCGGAATCTCCAGAGGAGAGCCGTCGAGGAGAGACACTAGGTCCACAAACCATACTCGGGCCGGCCTGAATCGGGGCTACCAACAGTAGACTGACCCCGTCTCGGCGAACCCTTTCCAGAACTCCTGGGAGCAGAGCAATCAGGGGAAATGAGCACAGACGTGACCTCGGCCACGCCTGCACCATGGTGTCCAACCCCAGAGGGGCTGGATGGCTCAGAGAGAACCACATTGGACAGTGTGATGTCTCCCTGGAAGCGAACAGGTCTACCTCAGCACGACCGAAATTCTCCCACAGGAGCTCCACCACCTCGGGGTGGAGTCTCCATTCCCCGGGCCTTGGCCCCTGCCTCGACAGGATGTCTGCCCCCTAATTTAAATACCCCTGGATATAAATAGCTCTCAGTCAATGAAGTTTCCCTTGGGTCCACAGGAGGATCTGGCGAGACAGCTTGTACAAGGGGCACAAATGCAGACCCCCCGATGGTTTATTTCAGAGCCTGAAACACCACCAAGATTTCTAGACAATTTATGTGCCAAGAGAGGTGATGGTCCTGCCACAGACCTCAGGCTGGGTGACCACCCATGATCGCTCCCCCCAGCCCATGAGTGAGGCATCTGTCGTTAGCGTGACACGACGACAAAGAGCTCCCAACACGGGCCCTTGGAACAGAAACCAAGGTTCTTTCCACATAATTAGGGCACAAAGATATCATCACGTGACCCTGACCCTGATCGTGTGGAGCGGGTTTCCCCTCGGGGAGAACCCCTTGGTCCTGAGCCACCATTGCAACGGATCGTTGATCTCGATGTTGAACCGCTTGTTGCTCCGATAGGGCTAAGATGAACCAGTCGTCGATATAATTCAAAATGCGGATGCCCTGGAGTCTCAGCGGAGCTAGAGCTGCATCCATACATTTCGTGAATGTGCGGGGAGACAGGGCTAGGCCGAACGGAAGAACCCGATAGTGGTATGCTTCGCCCCTGAAAGCAAACCTCAGGAACTTCCTGTGTTGTAGAAGGATGGAAACATGGAAGTAAACATCCTTTAGATCTATCGGTTTAACAGGCGCAGATCTGAAATTGGACCCAACCCCCATCCCAAGCGTTCTTTTGGTTCTTCCGAGCGCGGATTGCTTGCAGGAAGTTCAAACAGTTTGCTTGTAAGCAGAGTTGCCAGAAATTCAGTCTAATTCCGTAAGTAGAAAGGAATAAGCACGAGATTAAAACAAGGTGAGAAGCCGGAGATACGACTAATACAAAAAGCTAAGAAAACAAAAGTAAAACAAACTTGGAGAGGACAAACTTGAAGAAGAAACACATAAGAAGAGATGAGCACCGTCATCTTCTTTTAAGGGAATTCTAGTCCACACCTTTACTGGGTGAACTGACCAATAGAATTCAGAAACTTTGAGTGGGAGAGAGTTCCTTTGTGTTATGATGCAGAGCAGGAAGCAGGATCCAGATGCAGCAGTGTTTTTATTAAATAAACTTGAATTATGACAAAGACTAAGAATAAACTTGAACTAAGACAAAGACTAAGACTCCGGGACAGAACAGGCAACATAACAACATCAAGAACTCACAAAGACTGAACTAGACACAGGGCTTAAATACAAAGGCAAACAAGCTAAACAAGATAACAAAGGGGGCGTGGCTAATCAGAGACACCTGAGAAGACTAATCAACATAACGGGAGACAGCTAAACATGAAAAGACAGGGGAACACATGACAGACAAGAACAAGACACAAACCCGCACCGTGACACTTTGTCTCCTCTTGCATAGTTTATGATGGTGTTAGAATTTGTCATTTCTATTCCAAAAGATGGTAAACATAGTATAATACATTTTATGGTAACCTATATGGTAAATATATTTAGCTTAGGCAAACCGAGAGGTTTAATTTGGTACAAAGATTGATATGTCCGGAAGATACAAACGTAGAGATACATTCTTATTCTTTAAAATAAGCACTTAGAGTTCAACTACCACAACTAGAAAGTCATAATTAGGCTAATATGAGGGGGGAAACATTCATGCATACAGGAATATATCATATACAAATGTATCATTTTGGAATTACTTATATTCTGAGTTAGATGCAAAGAATGCTTGTGTATGAGTATTGGGCATCTCGGAGAGGGCTTTTCCTGCCTCCTGGATTTCTTGCTTCCCGAGAAAGAGGAGTTAAACTGATTGCGATCTGTTTGAAGCTCATGATGGAGCTTGGAGGTGTTTCTGTTAAATTTCGACCCTGTCACAAACGTGTCAAAAGGAGCAGTTTGATCCAGACTCATTGGTACTCAGTTGGTAGAACGGGCCCCTGAGGGCGCCGAGAGGAAACGGGCACCGTGTGATGCGGTGAGATCGGTGAGTCAGTGGCGTCAGGACGACTTCTTAGACAAAGCCTTCTTGGCGAGATCTGAAATTGAACCCCCATCCCCAAGCGTTCTTTCAGTTCTTCCGAGCGCAGATCGCTCGCGGGAAGTTCAAACAGTTTACAGGACTTACCCCTCGTAAAACAGTTAAACCCCTCGAAGGCTTCGCCTGAGAGCGCTGTGTTCCAGTCTTTTTGTGGGGGAGCGCAAAACGCGACACTCTGCTTTTGTTGCGCCCGGTGTGAGGAGCTAGACAATGGCTGGGACTGCTCTTTTTGCCCAGCAGTCCCAGGGACATGGACTCTGAGTGGGAGTAATTTCTGGTTCTCACGCTGACGCTTGCTTTTTCTCCTCTTGGAACCTATCGATGATGGTGTTAACTGAGTCACCAAATAGGCCCAAAGTGGTAAGCGGGGCGTCCAGGAGAAATTACTTTTCTCTCTCTTTCATACCAGAAAAGTTTAGCCGAAGATGCCTCTCCGTGGCCACCAGGGCTGCCATAGAACAGCCCACTGACTTGGCCGTCTCCTTGGTGGCACAGAGAGAAAGATCTTCTGCCTGACAGATCCATTTGCGAACCCCACGACTGAAGTCGCCGCTCTGCCTCGGTGAGCGCAAACCGAACCACCCTCCTTGAAGAGTGATCGGCGAGAGCGCAGCGTTCTTAGTGGAAAACGCTTGCAATGCTCGCAATCAGCCCCCTCAAGAGCTGACTGGGCATGCTGCACTCCCAGAAAAACAACACATAGTTGGTGTGTATCCCCACCCGTAATATAGTGAGTGCAGGGATGAACACACTTCCTATACTTTTGTTTACTCGCCATTCTATATAGTTTTTTTAATATATATATAAAAACTCCTGCCTAGTGAAACTAAGGACAGACAAAAACACTTTGAGACAATATTCAAAAATGATTCACACACTGAGTGCTTGCTGAAGGCACCAGAGGTGTCAAAAGTATTCACATTCATTACTCAAGTAGAAGTATAGATACTAGGGTTTAAAAAGACTTCTGTAGAAGTTGAAGTATCAACTCAAGCTTTTTACTCCAGTAAAAGTATAAAAGTATTGGTTTCAAAACTACTTAAAGTATAAAAGTAAAAGTAATGTAAGGAAAAAAATGCCATTAAGGACAAAAGCTTAGGCCGCGCCACAGGGGCCTATATAGTGCACTACCCCAGCTCCTCAAAAAAACACATTTTTCTAAAGGCCATAATGACTATAATTATATTAAAATGTTGATGTTGAAAAATTTGGGATGATGCACTAGGCTACCTGTTTCAGCCGTATATATGCCCTTAGAAAATTAATTTTCTAAATAAATAAGCTAAATAAGCGGAGGAATCAGGAAATTAATAGGATAATGTATTAAGGTTTTTAGTCTATATTGACAATAAGTAAATTAATTAATTCTGTAATGTTACAAATAACTAATAAAGACATGGTGGCAGTTTAACAGAGACTTAACTTTACTCCGCTCATAGTGCAATGCAATAGTGCAATACTGTGTTGTTCCTTGCTTTTTGAAGAAGCCAAACACATGTCTGCATCTTTCATTAAAGGGATATAGTTCACCCAAAAATGAAAATCATTTACTCACCCTCAAACTGTTTCAATCCTGTATGAATTTCTTTCTTCTGATGAACACAAAAGAACATATTTTGAAGAATGTCGATAACCAGACAGTGGATGGACCCCATTGACTTCCATAGTAGGAAAAAAAAATACTATGGAAGTCAATGGCTACCATCAACTGTCTGGTTATCGACATTCTTCAAAATATCTTCTTTTATGTTCAGCAGAAGAAAGAAACTGGTTTGAAACAACTCGAGAGTGAGTAAATGATGACAGAATTTTCATTTTTAACTAAGTGAACTAATCATTTAACATAAATTAACTGTTGGCATATTTGTTTCACATCAATCCTGTCCAGTTTGTCCTGTTGGACACGACACACAGCAATACTGTCAAGTGTCACTTGTGACCATTGCTCTGAGCCATGTTTTCAGTGTCCTAAGAGCACTGAAACTTCTTTTTTAGTCCAGCTGATGAGACTGGGATGATTTGATCAACAGGCCTCTCATTTCAACAAGACCAGCCTTCAACAGACCAAGCAATGTTATTTTTTCATGTTTTATGGGGACTTTCCATAGACATAATGATTTTTATACTGTACAAACAAACTGTGTATTCTACCCCTCATAGACTAACCTTACCTATCACAGAAAACTGTCTGCATTTTTACATTTTCAAAAAACAAAAGTCTGATTTATAAGCTGTTTTCTGAAAAAAAAAAAAAAATCCCCAAAAGGACAAGGATTTCGGATGTTGACATCTTTGTGGGGATATTTTGACCCTATAATATAGAGTTGCACACACACACACACACTCACTCTCTCTCTCTCTCTCTCTCTCTCTCGCTCGCTCACACACACACACACACACACACAACACTCTCTCTCTCTCTCTCTCGCTCACACACACACACACACACACACTTACTCACTCACTAACGATTATGTTAGTGTTATGTTACGATTGTCATTATATTGTAAAAACGTCTGTCCCCAAATCAATATTTGACGCGATTTGCCCCATATTCTTGAGCACAGAACTGTTGATTTCTCCCTCGCTTACCGCATCTAGGTTTCCTTAGGACTCGGAGGAGTTTTGGCGCTTTGCACAACCAAATGTGACTACAGCCTCTCACAAGTTAGAAAGAAAAGAAAACACAAAGCCAATCAGTTTAGCGATGTGTGTTCAGGAGGCGGGACTCAGATCTATTAACCGTTTGTGTAATTGGCCAATTTTTTTTTTAACGACGACAAGCCGGAATGAAAACAAGCCGAAATGAACTAGGAGTAACGAGGCTATTTTTAAAATGTAAGGAGTAGAAAGTACAGATAATTGCGTGAAAATGTAAGGAGTAGAAGTAAAAAGTCGTCTGAAAAATAATTACTCCAGTAAAGTATAGATACCCAAAATTTCTACTTAAGTAATGTAACGAAGTATTTGTACTTCGTTACTTGACACCTCTGGAAGGCACAGAAGCTAGCGCTGTTGTGATTCAGGGGTGCTTTATAGTTTCCTGGTCGGTGACGTCACCCGTCTATGACATTCCGTCTCGCCATTGGACTGATGCTTCATGACGCACTCACGCAGGGGCGTTCCCGCAGCTTTTCAATGCAGCTCGAGTTCCCTTGAAAGGGAACTACAAACAGGAGTAAAAAGTGTTCAAAAAATTACAAAATTACAAAACATGGTGGATATGCGTTAAAGGTTTGAGTGACTAATCAAAGTTTAACCTGATAGAAAAATATTTATTTAATGTTATCTGTGTTATATTTCATCTGCAATAACCATGTGAACTTTTATAACGATCCATTAGGCTATTAACTTTTAAATCCATCATATTTCATTAATATGAGGAGAGTCTCTGCATGAAAGACCCGTGACTGCAGATCAACGTGCTTCTGCATTTCTCTCCGATACAGTAGGAAATTAAATTAAATGTGGAGGATTTTATCTTTGACAAGATGATTGACAGGTCAGTTTGAGTGTCAGGATGTGTTTAAATAAGCGGCAGAGAGCAACTGTTAAAGACACAAGTGTATGTCATGATAGTTTGTCCCAAATCATGTCTACTCTTCTGCTACACACTCAAAAGTATGCACCTTTTCTTCCCAAAAAGAGTACATACTTTTAGGGCGTAGTCTAAGTAGGTGAATTGAGCATTGGAAGTAAACAAGTAATAAAAACTCAGTGAGTGTTTTAGCGCAATTTTCTGACGTCATGGGATCACAACACTAAGAGATAGTAAATCTTTTTATGTTTTTTTTTTTTTTTTTTTGTGCGTTCCCGAGATTAGACCTTCCTTAACATAATGCCGAAAACCCGAAGTCTCTAGGTGGTCTGGTTGAGGAGGAGATAGAAGTGCAAGATTGGTGCGCACAGACAGAACAGAAATCATGAGTTAACAATCGCAATTTTGTCCGTAGGAAAATTGCGCTAAAAATAAGTGAAGTCGGCCATTTTCTCTTCAGTTTCATCTGAGCTGTTGAGGTGAATGGCAGGACAAACTTTCTCCGGTCAGACAGAAACTAAATGTAGGCAGAGATAACTATTTTTATTTAAGATCAAAAATATTATTTTAAAAAAGCTATTTAAACCAGTTTATTTCATATTGGGGTCATAAGACACCCAGACTTGATGAATAACTGAAGTTTTATATGTTAAACTTGTTGCCGAGCATTACGAGTGTACAGCTTATTTTGTGTTTCTCTCTGTTTTTGTATATCAAATCAAATCAAATCAAGTATATTTGTATAGCGCTTTTCACAATACAGATTGTATCAAAGCAGCTTCACAGTATTAAAATAAAATAATACAACAAAGTTTGTTTCTAGTGGAAATTATTGATTGATAGAATAAAATTAAATTAAATATCCCCAAAATATCCCCAACTGAGCAAGCCAGAGGCAACAGTGGCAAGGAACCGAAAAACTCCATCAAGTGACCTAATGGTGTCCTAAAACTCCATCAGGTGACCTAATGGAGAAAAAAAAAAACCTTGGGAGAACCCAGGCTCAGTCGGGGGCCAGTTCTCCTCTGGCATTTATGAACTAGAGGCCGGATTGTAGTTTGAGACTGTGAGATTAACAATATTATATGAATGCCTGGCTGAAAAGATGCGTCTTTAATCTAGTTTTAAACTGGGAGAGTGAGTCCGAGTAACGAACAGTATCAGGAAGGCTATTCCAGAGTTTTGGAGCCAAATGCGAAAATGCTCTCCCTCCTTTGGTTGATCTGGATATCCTAGGTATGACCAAAAGCCTCGAATTTATTGATCTTAAAGGGCGTGATGGATTATAGGGTGATAGAAGATCCGTTAAATAGACTGGAGCTAAGACGTTTAGGGCTTTATAAGTCAATAGCAATACCTTATAATTAATACGGAACTTTATAGGTAGCCAATGTAGTGATGATAAAATCGGTGTTATATGATCATATTTTCTTGATCTAGTAAGAACTCTAGCGGCTGCATTTTGGACTAACTGTAGCTTGTTTATTGAGGATGCAGGACAACCGGCTAATAAAGCATTACAGTAATCTAGTCTCGAGGTCATGAATGCATGAACTAACTTTTCTGCATCAGAAACTGATAGCATATTACGTAGCTTAGCAATGTTTCTAAGGTGGAAAAAGGCTGTTTTTGTAACATACGAAATATGATTTTCAAAAGACAGGTTACAATCGAGTATAACACCCAGGTCTTTTACTGTAGAGGATAAAGTAACAGGACATCCTACGATGTCAAAGTTGTATTGTGAGAGGTTCTGTGGGCGGTTTTTTGAACCGATAAGTATTACCTCTGTCTTGTCTGGATTTAATAAAAGAAAATTACGCGTCATCCAATCTTTTATATCTTTAACACACTCTGTCAATTTGGATAATTTAGCGTTTTCATCCGGCCGTGATGAAATATATATTTGAGTGTCATCAGCATAACAATGGAAACTAATTCCATGTTTCCTTATAATATTTCCAAGTGGCAGCATATATATTGAGAATAACAGAGGGCCCAACACAGATCCCTGCGGCACTCCATAGTTTACTGGAGTTATGATCGATTTTTCTCCATTTAAATAGACAAAATGGTAGCGGTCTGATAAGTATGATCTAAACCAGCTTAATGCTTGTCCTTGAACACCAGTATAATTTTGTAGTCGATCTAAGAGTATTGTATGATCTATAGTATCGAACGCAGCACTTAGATCAAGTAAAACTAGTATTGAGATGCAGCCTTGGTCAGAAGCTAAGAGTAAATCATTTGTGATTTTAACGAGCGCAGTTTCAGTGCTATGATGCGGCCTGAATCCTGACTGAAACTTTTCATAGATATAATTTTCTTGCAAGAAAGAGCCCAGTTGAGTGGACACAACTTTTTCTAGTATTTTAGACATAAAAGGTAGATTTGAAATGGGTCTATAATTTGCTAGATTATGCGGGTCTAATTGTGGTTTCTTAATGAGAGGTTTTATAACTGCCAGTTTAAATGTTCTTGGAACATGACCTAAAGATAAAGACGAGTTAATAATATTGAGGAGAGGCTCTTCCACTACAGGTAACACTTCCTTCAGTAGTTTAGTTGGTATAGGATCTAATAAACATGTTGTTGTTTTAGATGAAGTGATAAGTTTATTTAACTCTTTTTGTTCTATAGTTGTAAAGCACTGTAATTGTTCTTGCGGGGGGATAATTGAGGCTGAATTATAAGGCGCGATTGAAGATTGAACGTTTACAATTGTGGTTCTGATGTTTTCTATTTTCTCAGTGAAGAAGTTCATGAAATCATTACTACTAAACTGTAACGGGATATTTTGTTCGGGTGATGTCTGTTTATTTGTTAGTCTAGCCACGGTGTTAAATAAAAACCTAGGATTGTTTTGGTTGTTTTCTATTAGTTTGCGGAGATGCTCAGCCCTGGCCGCTTTTAGGGCCTTTTTATAACGTGACATACTGTCTTTCCACGCGATTCTAAAGACCTCTAAATTAGTTTGTTTCCATTTACGCTCTAAATTACGGGTTTCTCTCTTTAGAACATGCGTAGTATTATTGTACCATGGTGCTTTAATTTTCTCTGTGACCTTTTTTAATCTAACGGGTGCAACAACATCTAATGATCTAGAGAGAATGGTGCTCATAGTGCTAGTTAGTTCTTCTAGTTCATCTGTTTGTTTGGGTTCAGGCAGCAGCTGAGACAGATCGAAGCAACTCGAGAAATTATCTATGGTGGATGGAAGGATTGTTCTGCCTGGTCGAAAACGCGGCGCCGCATGACATATTACAGCAGTACGTAATATGCAAGTTACCAAGTAATGGTCAGTGACATCATCACTTTGTGGAATGATATCTATATCGGTTGGATCGGATCCATATGATATAATTAAATCGAGTGTGTGATTAAGACGATGAGTTGGTCCGGTGACGTTTTGTTTGACCCCAAAGGAATTTAATAAATCTATAAACGCAGCCCCTAACGCATCATTTGGATTATCTACGTGTATGTTAAAATCTCCAACAATTAATGCTTTATCTACATTGACCAATAGATCTGAGAGAAAATCTGCAAACTCTTTTAGGAAATCAGCGTAAGGCCCAGGCGGTCTATATACGGTAGCCAAGGCTAGAGATAATATGGATTTTTTTCTAACATCTAAGAGCGTAACATTTAGTACAAGTATTTCAAACGAAATAAACTTATAACCCGTTTTCTGAGTAACATTGAGAATATCTCTATAGACCGCTGCAACACCGCCGCCACGACCAATCAGACGGGGTTCGTGCTTATAGGAGTATCCTAATGGAGTAGACTCATTTAGACCGAAATAATCATTAGGTTTAAGCCAAGTTTCAGTAAGGCAAAGTACATCGAAGCTATTATCCGTGACTATTTCATTTACAATAACTGCCTTAGGTGTGAGTGATCTAATGTTTAGAAGACCTAGCTTTAGAAATTGTTTTTGGTTACTAATAGCAACATTTTCTGGTTTAATAACAATTAGATTTTTTCTAGATCCTGCAGTAGATTTATTATTTGATCTCACTAAACGAGGAATAGACACAGTTTCTATGCAATGTTCTACACTATTTATATCAGTTAATTTGGTGCAGCAGAGACTATGATTTGAACTTTTGGTTAATAGTCAAAAGGTATTTAACATTTTGGAGATGTTATCTGACAGAAGATCCGATCCGAATCTGCTTGGGTGTAAGCCATCAGCACGGTAAAGCCTAGGACGCTCCCAAAACAGATTCCAATTATTTACAAAGAGCAGTTTCTGCTCATTGCACCATGACATTAACCATTCATTTAGCGCGAATAATCTACTAAACTTTTCATGACCTAGTCGGTACGTGGGAAGCGGTCCTGACACAATGATCGTTATATCAGGCGATGTGCTGCGTACCGTATCGATCAGATTCCTGAAGTCTTTCTTCAGAACCTCTGTCTGTCGCAGCCTGATGTCGGCCCCTCCCGCGTGCAGGACCACAGTTCCGACGCGCTCGTTCAGAATCTCGGGAACGTGAGCAGCGATTTCAGAAACACGAGCACCAGGAAAGCAGTGACTATGCACCTTACTTTAACGTAGCTTGTACGTGTCGAACGATGGAATCACCGATGATCACAGCATCGCGTTCTGTTTCGCGAAGAGGGGAGAAGCGGTTTTGTGTGGATATCTCGAAAACCGGGAGGGTCGGAGAGGGTCTTAGTCTAGACCTGACTCGCGTCTTCCGCTGCGGAAATATCCAGGCTTCGTGGTGGCATGTTGGAGCCGGCGTAAACGAGACCATAGCTGATCGCGGCCTCGACGCTCGTGACCGATGCTGAGTAACGCACGGAGTAGACGAGGTCGGAGTCAGCGGGTTAGTAACGTTGATCACTGATTTGTGTTCATCGGCGCGTGATGTTTCAAGAGCTAACCGCCGGTCTATCAGCTCGGCTTTTCTCACTAAAAGGTCGTGGATCTGTTTCTCAACAGCTTCCAGCTCAGACTGTACCGCGTGTAGCTCAAATGTGTCCTCACCTGCACCAAAAGGTAGACTACTTACATCTGATATATTCGCCATTTTAACAGATGGACAGTAAGTTAAGTTAGCAACGACGCTACCAGTGATGCTATCAATATTAATACTAATTTATGACTGAAGTCTTGGATATAATCCGTCTTTTTAGTGGTACAGGTGTAGAGTAGACGCACGATAGGCGAAAAAATGTTTGTTTGTACCGTAAGTGAGTGTGGAGAAGACGCGTTCAGCCGTGATCCACAGGAGTAACCTATAAGAGTATCCGACGTTGGATCACTAATAGGCTTGAGACGCGTCTGCTCAACAGTCCGCGTTGTAACTATGAGGTGAGAAAAAATAGAAAATGTTCGTTGTAAGTGAGTTTAAAGAGAAATCAAGAATTATAAATCAATCGGGAGCTCCAAAGACAACAACGCGTTCAGACGCGACGCATGCGCATTCGAAACAGGAAGTTTTTTTGTTCACTTTTACATGTATGTTTTTTGATAATTTTGTGAGTGGATGAGCAGTATTTTATGTCTGTTTGGTGTTTTTCATGGATCTACAGTGAATGCGCTGCATGGATGAGCTCAACGTATCGTCTTCATGTGACGCTTTCTGTGAGAATCGAGTGAAAGAAACGGAGTGTTATATGAACACACTACTCTCACTGTTTATACTAAACATGTCCTGGAATATGCATAAGTACGCTAATTGGGACACACCATCAAAGTCCATGAAATGAAACTAAAACAACAACTCAATGTGACAATCATACTTTAGAATATGACAATCATATTTTGATTAGTTAACACTCAAGATATCATATTTTAACTTTGATCATCACATTACATAAAAAGTTAAAGGTCCCGTGTTATGCCCCTTTTCACAAGATGTAAAATAAGTATCTGATGTCCCCAGAGTGTGTATGTGAAGTTTCAGCTCAAAATACCCAACAGATCATTTTTTACAGCATGTTTAAATTGACATTTTTTGGGGCTCAGAAAAACGTGCTGTTTTAGTGTGTGCCCTTTAAATGCAAATAAGCTGCTGCTGGACGACACAGGGGGCGGAGCTTCATGAGCTCGCGCTCAGTCTCTCAGGACAATTTCATCTCACGGAATGATGATAATATCAGAAACTCTCAGTAACGGTGTTCATTTCAAGTCGGACAATAATGCCTACAGAGTCAGAGTGCTGTATAGAGATGAAACAGGTATAGTTTAGTTGTTTAATTACGGTTATTATAACGTATTTGTCATCTGCTTGTATGTATCCATTATTTATTAATAGCCTACAAGTCTGCTGTTTCGGACCAGGGGCCCGTTCTTTGTACGTCGCTAACTCACTTAGCTGGATTTGATTGTTGACGATTTGGCATGATCTTGGATTGTTTGGTTCTTCGACGCTCATCCTGGACTTGCTGTCATAGCAACAGGTGCGCAATCTTAAACCTGCTCGGGAGCAGGCTTATTTCATGTTAACAGGATTAGACTGCGGCTCATAAGCGGAGCTGATACAGGAAGTCCAGCGCAGCGCGATAGTGCACTTTATGAGATATATATTTTTTCTTGTGACTCGTGAGATTGTCGTTTACATTATTAATTTGTTGGAAACGCACATTTATTTTCGACTTGTCGGAGTCGGGCTTTAACTACAGCACAAACTGTTTGCATTGCCCTAAGATTATTTGCGAGTGGCTCTTTCTTTTACACTATTGGAGATTTTGTGGCATTTCCAAGCCACTTAAGACCCAATGTGGTAAAGCAGTTTTTTTTAAAGCAGTTTTTTTTTAGGCTATCATAATTTTTTATGAAGATCATGCAATCATGACCATGCCGATTACAGTATATGTCACTCAGGCTTCACTAACGTGATTGGTACAGACTAGCTGCTAGACCATAGACTGCCATCAAGGCCTCAATGATTATGTGAACAGAAAGTTGGATCACAATGTAAATGTGCAGCCCATTTACTATTGTGATTCTTAATATTCCAGATTAGTAATATTATATCTAATAAAAAAAAAAGGCAGTTGACTAAAATCTTCCATATCACAAATGTGAAAGCAAAATGGCCAGGATCTGTGCATGACTTAAGCATTTTCAGAGATTTACATTTATGCACATTATTTGAAAGTGGTAAGGAAAGTTCCACAATTAAATATCAAGCTCACTGTATTACATACACTTATGCTGATCCTAACAGAACTGCATTTTTTTCATAGCTGATTATGACATGTTCCTGCCTGCAGACAGGTGTTTTATGACCCCATTCCCTGACCCAAACCAGTTACAGTGCAGCTCTAGCCAGGACAAGGGCACACAATGAAATGAACTTTGGCTAACTAAAGGGAAGATGTCAGTGTCTGAAAAGTCTGAGGGTTGCACACCTGACAGGGCCTGTGACATTGTTGCATGTGCCATATTACACAACATTACCAAACAAAAAAAATATTAAATGTTTATAATAAAAGACAAATATGCTTAGTTCCTTGAGTTTTATTTCAATTGTTTTTGTAAAGAAAAGCCAGTGGTCAAGTGCCTGCAACAAGAGATATTAGACACATGTCTCATGCAACAAATAAAAAGGAAAAGTTGGCTATCCACTGCCCACCTGTAGGCCTATGCCTCCTCTGTCTGTGCAGACTCTTCTGTAGGCCTTTCTGTAGATGTGGAATCCTGCAACTTATATTGCAGCCATAAAGCATACACGTATAAATTAAGTAAAGTTATTTATGCACTTGCAGGTAGGCTAGTTCCTCCATATGCCAGTTATCTGAGAGGGTTTATTCACTGTCCAGTGCAATGGAAACAAATGGACATTACAAAGTCGTATACTTTCTTTCCTTAGGAAAGTTAGAAAATGTCCACTTACTGCACATATTGCCACCACTTTCTTGGGAACAGATACAAGTGTTGATGTATTGTGTAAAAGTGCACAAAAGAGGAAAACACAATGTCATTACAATGAACTACACTCGGGAAAAATGTGATCAATAACTCATGGCAAAATATTTTTACATTAACATAAGTTTATAATTTTTCACTTTCACAAATCAAAGCAATTCATCATTACTCAAGATTTAACAGTTGAAATGACTATACGGCCTTAATTTAATGCAGCAAAAATGATTTTACAGTGTAGGCTACTAAGATCTTTTCTTTTTTTTCTCAGTTTTTTTCTTGGTTGCTTTTATAATCAGACAACCATTTATTTAACAGTGCCTTTTATAAAAGAGACTATAATATAACTAAAAATTACCATTATGTAGAATATTTTTGTACTTCACTTTTATTTGTTCCCATGTTCTAGTGTGGTGACTCTGACATTACAATGAACAAAGTAATTATGCAATTATTAAAATACAAAAATATAGGCTAATATGTGATAAAAACATCTAACGTGGCCACTTCTAACGGATTTAAATTGTCTGCTACTTTTTGCCAGCCCTCTCTCCTGGCTTTTGCAGACTTTGAGGTGTTCCCTGGCATTTAAATTAAACATTAAAATTCCGAATAAACTTCGACTATTAGTTCTTGCTCTGCTGAGGAGAAAAACTGAGCGTGCTCTTTGGACACGCTGAACAGCCAATAGCAGCGTTGCTGATCAATGTTTCTACTATCGATACATATCCCCTTTTAACCAGCGCATGAACGCGCAATTATCTCAGATAACTCAATCCAGCGATACTAATCATATCCGGCAAGTGTGTTCGAAGAACCGAGTTAGCCAGATCATGATTCGCACGATGATATCATCTTGGATGTGTCATTTGATCTCGGATGTAATAAGCAACGTACGAAGAACGGGCCCCAGGTCCGAATGATGATCAAACATGTACTGATGAGTTTAATAAAGTTTATTGTACATCACACAAAAGATGAAGTGTCAGTTTTACTTCAGAAAATCACCGTAAGAGCTGAGTAAACACAGTAGGCTAAGTTATAAGAAGTGTGCAAGTAGCCAGTAGAGTTGAGGGAGTATTCCTGTGGGCGGAGGTTAGTCAAAAAACGGTTCTAGTGACGTCATTAAAGAAGGAAGTAGAGGGATGTAGTCCAATCCAGCCGTTTTTTGTAGTCGACTTCTGTTAAATAAAATATCTTGCTTGGCATTTAACTTTGAGCTTTATAATTTTACAGATATTATGTATGCTCTAACAGCAACATTACACACTAACTAAAGTTTGAAACATGGGATCACGAAGAACGGGACCTTTAATATTTTTGCTGTCAAGTTTCAATTCCTTTATTATTTCCAGCATCACGTTTTGGACTGTTCCTTCACTGCAGTTCATTAGTTTGAAGCAATGCTTTGAGTTACTCTTCTGTGAGAGTCAAAGAAGCTTTTGTTCCCTCAGTTTGTTCTGGTTCAGTGATACTGATAGACCTTAGTGTTACTGACATTATGAGGCTCTTCTAACACTGTTTTCTCACCTGAATACTTGACAGTGTATCTGACTGAGGTCTCGAGTTGATTTCTGCGAGTAAGCTGACATCTCCACTCTCTGTTGTTATCTTCATTCAGGAATGTTGTAGTCAGAGTGATGATACAGTGATATTGATCTGATGATGATAATATCTGATATCTGGAGTCTGTCTTCAGATCAACACCAGCCTGATTCACCCACAACAGCTCAAATCCCTTAGAACGGATCAAATAATCACAGGTGAATCCAGTATCTGAATACAACTGACAGGAGAGAGTCACAGAGCGGCCTGGACTGATCTCAGTCGGTGAGGATGAAGATGATGATGATGATGATGATGATGATGATGATGGAGACACTGAAACTGAACACAAGACAAATCACAGACTCTTCAATCATCATCTGAGTTTAAAGGGAGAATTTTAAATTGAGCACATAATCATAAACTTACCATGAAGAACATACAGATAAAAATAAGCACCAGTTCCTTGTTCCTGTCCATTTACACATTGTCTGCAGCTGTAAAACCCATAATCTTCTTCTGTGACGTTCTTGATGTTCAGAGAGCAGTCAGACTCCAGACTCAGTCTCTCATGTTTCTCTGTGTCTATGTCCTTTATCTTTGAATTTCTGAAACTCCATGTAGTTGATTTGCAGTCTGAAAGAGTTTTATTACAGGACAGACGGACATTTTCACCAGAACTGATGAACACATGAGTCTCCAGTCCACTGATACCTGAAACACAGTATATATCATGATCATTATGTTAATAAATGAAAACATAAAACATACCAGCATTAAAACCAGAAGACTAATATACACGCTGTAAAAAACTGTGGTGATAAAATACATTAGACAATAAATGAGATCCGTGCCACTAGATGATGATTGTGACCATTAACAAGCAACCATTGTCATCTGATCCTGTTTCTTTCAGCTTTTTTTGCAATAGCAAATGTATTTAAAGACAAAGCTACCACAGCCAAAGAAAAACTAATGTTCAAAAGTCAAGGGTCCAGAGCCCAACTAAGTCAAGTCAAGTCATCTTCATTTATACAGCGCTTTTAACAATGTAGATCTAAATCTTTACAGAGATAAACGTATAATTTAAGGTAACAGAGATTGTTTTGGCTTTATAGCGGTTCTTTAATAAAGTTATTTTCCAGCTAAAGTTAGTTTTGATTGATTCGCTTCCGTCGCAACAATCATTTGTTATTAAATTAGGGGCCGCCAAGACGACACCATAGATGCCATTCTTCTTATGATGTAACGAGTACATCAGGATTTATGGGAAGTGTTCCCAGTTCCGGCTGACCTAATTTTCTGAATTTTTATCTGGAATTTTCCCCTCTTTTGACAATTTAAATTTTAAGGGATTTCAATATACATGTGTGCTGCCCTTCAAAGCCCCTGGTCAAAGATTTTTTTTAAATTTATTAGAGTCATTTGATTTTATACAATGTGTTTCTGGTCCAACTCATGAACGTGGTCATACGCTTGACCTTGTATTATCTCTGGGATTCTCTGTTGGTAGTGTGAAGAATGCTGATACTGTTTTTTTCTGATTATAAGACTTTAATTTTTAGTGATGCAGTACGTCAGTATGCTCTCTATGACAGAGCAATAAAAGGCCACCAGCAGCGTCTCCCTTAGGTACTGCATCACAGTGTGGTATGCAAGCTGCACTGTGGCACAGAAAAAAAAAACGCTGCAGAGGGTCATCCTTTCTGTGGAAAAAAAAAACATTGGCTGCTCCCCACAGCCATCACAAATCTAAACACTCACTTACAGAAATAAGACTTTATCATGATGAATATCTTGCCTCTTTTGCACTGCATTTGCACTTTTCAGTACAGTGATTTTTTTTTAGACTACCTCTGTAACCTGTCCTATTATGTCGGTATGTTTCTGAGAGTATGATGTGAGTGAAAGTATGAATGTATTATTCTATGCACCAGGAGTAGCACTTTAAATTTTGTTGTGACAATGTTTTACAATGTTTTTACAATGACAAATAAAATTATTCTGATTCTGATTATTTTTAGTTCTAACTTTCCTTGAGGTGTGCTGGGTAATATAGTTTGAAGAGAGAGCATATTACTCCAGTGTTAATTAAACTACATTGGTTACCCATACGATACAGAATTCAATACAAAGCATTGTTGTATGTTTTTAAGTCTCTGCATGGCCTAGCACCTGAGTATGTTACTGATTTAATCAGTCGCTGTCAATCCAGTAGATCTCTGCGATCAAATGATCAATTGCTCCTCATGGTTCCATGATCCCGTTTAAAATGCAAAGGTGATTGGGCATTCTCTGTTGCAGCTCCTAGGCTCTGGAATGACCGTCCTCTGTCTGTAAAATCTTCTTCTTCTTTGGGTGTTTTTCAGAGTGCTCTTAAAACGTATTTGTTTTCTTTAGCATTTAAATATGCTTTGTAACCTGTGTATGTCATATGTTGTTTTTATGTTTTTATTTTTATTTTTCTCTTTTTATATTTTCTGTACAGCACTTTGGTTCCAGTTGTGGTGTTGAAAGTGCTCTATAAATAGAGTTGTGTTGAAAAAATGGTTACTTACGTAACCTCGGTTCCCTGAGAGATAAGGGAACGAGTACTGCATTGTAAAAGCTATGGGAAAACTCCTTTTCTCGAGAATATTGAAGCCTTTATTTTAAAACGCTGTGTATTCGCTGGTGACTACTCTGGAGATGTCCAGGGAGCCCCGGGACTTATAACAGAGTAGTCTGAGCCATCGCGGACCAGAAGTGTCAGGTCCTAGGATGTTATATACTGCAAGTAGTGATAAGTGCAGAGGGCCACTGCGGGCGAGCCTCAGATATATAGGTCTGGGCCCGAAGGGCTAGGGTCCTAAATGCAGAGGACTTGTGCCTGTAAGGCAGGAACCTCTAAATTATAGAATTTTGCAAATGTGGACGGAGCAGACCAGCCGGCCGTCGCACAAATGTCTTCTATAGGATCTCCACTTGACCACGCCCAGGAGGAAGCATGCCTCTTGTGGAGTGGGCTCTCACACCTATGGGGCACGGGAGGCCCATAGAAGTGTAGGCCAGAGAGCATCCACTATCCATCTGGACAGTCTGTGTTTCGTGACCGGAAACCCTTTGGTGCGGCCCCCGAAACAGACAAAGAGCTGTTCTGACTGCCTGAACAGGGCAGAATGCTCCAGGTAAACTTTCAGAGCCCTAACGGGGCAGAGCATGTATGAGTCACTATCGTCTTCTGGTGGGGGAAGAGCCGATAGAGAGATAACCTGGGCTCTGAACGGAGTTGAGAGCACCTTAGGTACATATCCATGTCTTGGTTTAAGGACGACTTTGGAGTCATTAGTAGTAGTAGTAGTAGTAGCCTTTATTGTCACTTAGCCACAAGTACCATCGAAATTAGCCATCAACCTGTCCATACAAACATACATACAATATGACAAGGGGGTAGACAGGACAGGAAGACAGAGGATTGAGGAGAAAAATACAGCATGACATGAGGAGAGGTGAGGAGAAAAAAAGGCAACCCCCCAGACTATGCTCCTGTAAGGAGTACAGTTTGGGAACAGTAAAAAAACACCTCAGCAACATTAGCACATAGTCAGTACACTCTACAACATGAACACACAAGACTTGCAACAGGGGAGGGGAGGGGAGGGGAGTGGGGGGTGGAGGTAACCCAGCACAGGCAAGCAGTCATCCGGTCCTGCAGACATTCTCGGCGCTGGTCACAGACCCGTCTGTCAGACTGGTGGTACAAAGCGTTGAAGGCGAGGGGGGGTGATTGCATATCTGTATATATGTAAGAGTTCGTGTATGTGTAGGTCTGGAGAGTCGCTACGCCTGGCATCATAATCTTGGTGCCTCAGTCCGCAGGATTGTCATAGCGATACACAGCAAGTGCCATGGAGTCAACCTTGATCAGGTCCCAGACAGAGTCAACAATCAGCAGATGTCAGTGGGGAGTGGGGGAAGGAAAGCAAAAGCGTCTCGCTGCAGTGCTCTTCCGAGGGAGTTGTTGTTCCACCAGCGGCCTCGGCCAAGGCCAGTGCTGGTGAGGGGGGCCGAAAGCAGATAAGATTGGGATTGTTTGGTCTTTGGGCGAGTAGCCGCATTCCAATTTACACAGCTATACTCCTGGTCCATTTGGGTCTCCGAAACGATCCATTTGCCTTTGCAAAGCTGTAAGCTTCTCCAAGATGTTATATTAGATCTTGGCTTCTCCAAGATCTATGAACCATATTGTGGTTCATAGACACAGTCTGAGTGCTGACAGCTCTGCCCACTGCTTCAATCATGACTGGCAGCCTTGTGGGGCTTTGAACAGCTGTCACCGTCTTCTTAATTCCTTGATAAACCAGGGCAATGCCTAATCCAATCAGCAGAAGACCTGTTATCATGGTTCCGAATAGGTAGATATCTTCAATGTCCTCCACGGAAAGAGCCGCCAGACACACGACCCGCCACCTCTCCCAACCGTCCATCGTGTAGCCAGCTGCGAACGTTACGGCAGGGCAGTCAGGTTCCCCCGAACCCAAGCTTCTCGTCGAGAAGATGGTGTCAATTGCGTTGAGAGACCAGTTGATCAAATCCATAATTTCTTAGTTTGGAGAGCAGTGCAGAGAGAGTCTCTCAAAGTACAAGACAGTAGACTAGACGAGACGAGAGGAGCAAAGCAGGGGAGGTAAGGGAGAGGAGGGGAAGAAAATGCGACCGCCTTCGTTGAGAGCCAAAGAGAAGGCCCAAACCCGTTTAAGCCCAAACTCAAGACAGGAAGCGCTCATAGAGAGAGCTTGTAAGTCCCCAAATCTTTTGACTGACGCTAGTGCTAACAGCAGAGCGGTATTAAGAGAGAGGGGCTTCAGATAGGCCGACTGGAGTGGCTCAAAGGGAGGTCTCTTAAGGCCCCGAAGGACCATCGACAGATCCAAGGCTGGCACCGAAGGTGGCCGAGGTGGGTTAAGCCTTCTGGCTCCTCATAGGAAGTGAACAATCAGGTCACTTTTACCTAAGGGGACGGCAGCCACTGGTGAGTGGAAAGCTGCCATAGCTGCCATAGCTGCCATGTACACTTTGAGCGTGGAGGGGGAGCGGCCCGCGTCCAACAGCTCTTGGAGAAAGGAAAGTATCATGGGTTCTTTGCCGTTGTGTGGGTCCAGGTTCCGAGCTAAACACCAGCTGGAGAACATTGACCATTTGAGGTGGTAGAGTAGACTGTGCTCTAGCCTCCATTATGGTGTTCAGGACTCCCACTGGGAGGTCCTGGGGTACCCATTGAGAGGCCATGCATGGAGGGCCCACAAGTCGGGACGTGGGTGCCAGATAGTCCTGTTGGCCTGCGTGAGGAGATCGCTCCTCAGCGGGATAGGCCATGGAGCTGTCGCTGACAGCTGCATCAGCTCTGGGAACCAGATCTGGGTTCGCCAGAGGGGGGCCACAAGAAGGACTGCGCACTTGGTGTCCCTGATCCGTTCGATGATCTGAGGGAGCATCGAGACTGGGGGGAATGCATATAGGGGAAGGCTGGGCCAGTCGTGGGCTAGCGCATCCCTGTTCTTCGAAAAGAAGATTGGGCAGTGAGAGTTGTCTTCTGAGGCGAAGAGGTTAACCTCTGCCCTGCTGAAGACTTCCCACAATAGGAGAACCACCTGGGGGTGGAGAGACCATTCCTATGGGGGAATGTTGCCCCGAGATAACATGTCTGCCCCTTGGTTCAGCGTGCCCGTGAGCTGCCCTGAGTGAGGTTGGCGTAAGCCCATAACAGTGATGCGCGGGTCAATGTATAAACAACCCGCACCCGACCGACGTTTTCAACTAACCCGCCCGCAACTCGGACCGCAAAAAAAAAAGAAGAAAATATTGTACCCGACCAGCTTCCTGACCCGCATTTTTTAAAAGTAGTAAATGCTCATCGTAGCGTCATTGGGCCATAGATGTAGGAACTAGGGTGCGGGGAGGATGTGGCCGCTGCTGGGTTTCCTATCATTATCGGATTAATTGCACAGTTTAACCATCATAGAGTGGACGTTTATCATTTGCATGTGTTTTTAAGTCCTGTCAGTTTAACAGGGCTTGCTTGACAGGGCATATATAAGAACGAGCAGAGAGAGAAAGAGAGAGAGTGAGCCCCGGCCGCGCGCGCGCACTCACTATTAATAATAATAATAATAGCTAAGTATTCTTTTTTTCCCGACCAAATGTGACCAAAACGGTAATAAAAATGCTGTCATTATAAAAGGTTTCTAATGTCAATGTATTGCTTGTTTTTTCTGTTTACATTTCATGGTGTGACACTTCTCTTCTCCCATGATCGAACATAGAATGCTGCTCGGCCAAAGCGTCAACAAGCTTCCCCGTACTTTTTGACAAGCGGCCAGAGCTTCTTTGCAGCTCAAGTCGGCGGCGGTGTGAACGTACGGTTAGGAGTGCGAACTGTTCTTTTTCTGAATGCTGTATGATATAGCCTAGTGTTATGTAATAAAGGCTTGATTTATTAATTTATTTCATTTCATTTTCTTAACAATTAAGATGCTGCATGTGTTAGTCTAATCCAGTGGTTCTCAACTCCAGTCCTCGGGACCCACTGCTCTGCACATTTTGTATGTCTCCCTTATTTAACACACCTGAACCAGATAATCAGCTTGTTAGGAGAGACTCCATGAACTGATTTGTAACCACTGGTCTAATCGAAGTGTGCGTCTCTCCCCAGTCTTCACCTTTTCTCTTGCTGCCACCATCTCTACCTGCAGACTGAGCTTGTGCGTCATCTTCGATTCTTCGCGCCAGTTATTCAGCCAATAAAGTGTAGGCCTATGTATTTCATAGAAAATTGTGCCTAGTACTATATAAATTACAAAGGTTTAATTGTCATCTCTATTTCAAACGACCTGACCGACCGCGACCAGAATATCATTAAAAATATTTTTAGATGACTCGTAACCGCGGGTAACCACGGGTGACCGCAGGCACCCGCTCATTTTGGATCAACCCGCGCATCACTGGCCCATAACAGGAGCTGTTCGGCCATGGTGAACAGGTTGCGGGACCTGAGGCCACCCTGGCAATTTATGTAGGACACCACTGCCATATTGTCTGTTCGGACCAAGACGTGGTGTCCCGCCAGATGCGGAAGGAAGGTTTTTAGGGCTAGAAAAAACGCTCTCAATTCGAGGCAGTTGATGTGTAGGCGTTTCTCCGAGCTCGACCTCATCTCTCCAACCGAGGTTGGAAGCATCTGTTGAGATAGCCTTCCGTTTCGAAACCAGACCCATGCTCACACCCTGCTGGTACCAGCTGGTGTCTTTCCAGGAAGCCAGGGCTTTGATACAGCGCTGGTTTACCCTGATGTGTAAGTGGCCCGAACACCACACATGGGCTAGAACTTGAGGCTTCAGCCACAGCTGAAGGGGGCGCATACGCAGTAGGCCTAGCTGGAGTACTGACGATGCAGAGGCCATAAGGCCCAGAGCCCTTTGAAACGTTCTGAGGGGCGTGAGAGAGCCCACTTTGAATGATGCAGCAAGACACTGGATTGAGAGAGCCCGATCTGGTGAGGGACATGCTCTCATATGCACAGAGTCGAGAACTGTTCCCAGGAACGTGGTCCATTGGCTGGTGGACAGCATACTCTTGGAAAAGTTTACTCTGAGCCCAAGGCGGTCTAGGTGGCCGAGGAGCCAGGCTTTGTGAGTAAGGGACTCCCCCTCTGACTGGGCCAGTATGAGCCAGTCGTTGAGGTAGTTTAGGATACACAATCCCCTGCTGTCTCAGGGGGGAGAGAGCCGCATCCATGCACTTCGTGAATGTACAAGGCGCTAGAGACAGACCGAATGGTAGGACTGTGTATTGATATGCTTGCCCCTCGAAGGCGAATCTCAAGAATGGCCTGTGATGGGGGTTCACCTGGATGTCAAAGTAAGCATCTTTCAGATCTACTGAGAAGAACCAGTCTCCTGGGCGAATCTGAAATGGGTCTCAGGCCGCCGACTTTCTTCGGAATGAGAAAATAACGGCTGTAGAGGCCCGACTCGCTTTATGATATTCATCACACAGTCGAACACTTTGGGGATGGCCCACCAGGCCTCGGCCCGAAATGCCAGCGGTTGGATTGCATCTGGAGGTGGAGCGCCAAGACTCGGGGGCCCGACCTGCTAGATGTTTTTGTGTAGAAATTTGCTCGATTTGTGCTCTGTATGAGTCACTGTTAACCCTCTGAGGTCGGTAATCACGCCGGTGTGATCTGCTCGCTTTTTTCCTTATCAGTTGAAACGAGAGTCCAAATTCTCTGTTGACTTTGATTTTACAAACAAGTTTCATACATCAATCGATCCTGTTAAGTGTGTATTATTTTTGTGTATACTCACAATAAAAGCAAAGTGTTGTGCTTTTTGCCAAATAAAGAAAAATAAACATGATGCGAGTTCTGCTTTCTCTCTGTCAGTGAAGTCAATTCTGAAACGTGTCCGAAAATGAACCATAATTCAGCGAATGCTCAGTCAAACAGGCATACAGACACACAGGCATGAAGCTTGAATTCTCTTCTTTTAAATGAAGTAATTTTGATAAAAAAACAAATATTCTCTGTTTATGTAATCTGTATGAAAAGAGAGAGATGTCAGTCGTTCTCATCTCAGCTCATTATGTTTTAATTTGACTCCGCCCACGGAGAGCGCGCGCTATTCAAATGCAAATGTGAGGCGATCCTGCAATCCTGTGAAACGCCCACATCAGCTGGATAACACACACACCGCGAGTTCACTTTCAGACTCATGTACTTTACGACGCTGTGAGGAATAATAGGCTACTATCTTGATAATAATCCTGGAAAATTTACCTCAGAAGTGCTGGAAGTTTCATTTCGAGGAGCAAAGGGATCCGGCTGAGGAATAGGTTAGTTCTATGCTTTGTTCTAATCGCAAGTGTCTGCACACGCTGAATGAATGAACGCACAGATGCGTGCTGTTATGTAGCTACAGCTGGAAAAAAAAGACTGTTTAAATATGAATCGCGTTTCTATGTATGAATGAATGAATGCACATATGCGCGCTGTTATGTAGCTACAGGTGGCAAAAAGACTGTTTAAATATGAATTGCGTTTCTATGTGTGAATGAATGAACAGCTTTTACCAAACTCTATGAGATGGGCATGCTGTCACAGGAGGGACAGCCGCCTTTAGTGAGCGCTGCCTTGGCGTGCTCAGGACCGAGGCAGACGGCACACCGAGTGTGTCTGTCAGACACATGCAAGGGAATCCCGCAGGACTCGCAGATGGGGAGCACCATTTGAAACAATTCGCTCTGCTCTTTTAGAAAGCATGTAAAGGATATTCTCATCGGATGCCACAGGGAAATGGCTGCCAGCTGAAGGCGTGGAATCTGCCAGGTGCTGAAGCGGTTCCGCTGAAGGGCTGCTCAACGGCGAGAGGCTTCTTGATCTGGAGAAGGTCAGCGACGAGATGAGGTGAGTTCTCTTCGCTGAAGGAGGTAAAATCTGTCCTTTGGCGATTTTTCTCTGAATTTGTACCCTTCAGCCATGCCCATTTTGGTGCTCTCAAGGCTAGCAAGGCTAGCAAGGCTGCAAGCGCTCTGATTGGACCGCGCGTCCTTGCTGAATCGCCATATGTTCGTGCAGTTGCCACAGCACAGCCAATCAGCATGCTTCAGTCAGCTATGATGTGCTCGCTGTGCAGCTGCACTGCGTTTTAAAATAAAGGCTTCAATATTTTCGAGAAAAGGAGTTTTCCCATAGCGTTTGCAACACAATACGAGAGAACCATTCTCGAAAGGGAACAGCATGTTACTGTCAAAATGTGGCTGTTGGAAAGGCGGGGCTTAGCGCACCTGTCAATCATCATCCTGAGGTAAAATGAAACTAGAGAGAGACTCGCACGGGACCGGGAGAAATAACCCTTATTTTGTGTGCTAGAGTGTGCGTCTATTACTGATTGTGAGTATCCGTTTTGATCAGCAGACAATCATTATTAATCATAGTATTTCATTTCGAGGCAATTTGGTATTTGTCGGCTGTTATGGAGGTAGTTTGAGTGAACAGTGTGAGAACTAAGATAGCACATTCGGCGCATTCACGAGCTGTGTTTACAATATAATATCACAGTTTAGGATATCGTCAGCCTGTTCCGTACCTGTTTATTCATGTTACTATAATACTATACTTAATTATTTGTTAGTTCATTTGGGGAGTTCTGTATAGTGCGCTGTGTGATATTCATTGTCAGTTTATGTACACTTTCGGTTTCAATGCCGATTATGTTTACTTAAACAATAACAGCGCCAAATTGCGTTGTATTGGTCAACGGTCAAAGTTGAGTTATGTATACCTTGTATAGTGTAATGCAATGTGATGTATAGTGTGATTTATTTTGATATAACAGTCAAGTCATGTTATGCTGATTATTTCTTTATGTTTTATTGTAGAACCACACATACATGCCTCACACAGACAAACGAATCCTCAGTGTTCAATAAACCCCTTTGATCGAATCAGACTGTCCTGATCCATTCCTGTGTTCTGATCGACACACCAAGAGGAAGGCTAGAGACATTAGAACCACTCCAGAACACAATCCTAATTTAACTATTTAACAAATTTGGTCCTTCGAGCCGGATATTGGCCATTGCTCTTGGATAAAGTGGATCCATCAGGTCTAATATGCAGCCAGAAGGGGTAAATGCAGATGGTGGCAGACCTCAACGCCATGTTCGCCCTCCCGCCTATCTCGAGGACTACGATCTCACAGCTGCACGACGTAGACCGATCAGTCAGCCAATGATGCCTTATGCTGCAGAGGAGTTACAGAGAGGTGATCCATCAGATGCTGCCAGGATTTCTCCTTCCCTCTATGACAGAGCCTCTAGTCCCGTGAGTCAGTATTCCTGGAACGTGGTGGACGAGTGGTCACCAGCTGCTCATAACAGAGGGCATTCCTATGAAAGACAACAGGTGAAAGCTCCCATGCCCTTTACTCAACCTCAGTTTTCACCATATCATCGGCCTTGGGAAGAGACTGATGTTCAATCATCTCCACGAACGGTCTTTAAAACAGCACGCAGGCCTTCGCAACCCATCTTGCGCTCTGAGTCTCTCCCAACACCACTTCCCCACTCATCTACTAACCGGCAGCCAATGCGGTTGGTCAGCACAGTTGCTGCACCAGTAAACTCAGATTCATCTGCCCTTAGAGGGGATTACAGCTCAGTTCCGACCTCAAAGCAGACTGTGGACTATAGAGATCGTTCTGTTCTGTCTAACCACCCAGAGAGGAATGCTGAGGAGCCATTAAGGGAACATGTGATGGTAGATTTCCTGGGTAAGATGCTTAGTGAGCTTCAAGTAATGAGAGATCATATACAAACTTGATTGCCTGCCAAACAACAAGTCACACAGTCAGTTAAGCCCTCTAATTATTACGACTTCCCTCCTGCCAGCTATCCAGATGAATCTGTCCCACTGACTCGCAGATTACCTCCACCACTCAATGAGTACAGTACCTACGCCCATGATCCAAGTTGGTATCCAGAGCATGTAAGGGATGCTTACCTGCCTCAACCTAATGAAAGCTACAATCCAAGGAGACCTAGGTGTCAGACACCTATGCCCAGAGCTCCAACCTTACATCCAGATGAGAGAGAGAAGACCTACCGTGGGCCTACACCAACCATTCCAGACTTTATTACGGGAGATCCTAGTGAGTTCACCAGACTAAAGCTTGCTCTGGAGAACCTTTTACCTCAAGATGCTACTGAGCTCTTCCGCTATCAGATCTTGATGGATCATTTGAGATTAGATGAAGCCCGCCTGGTAGCAGACTCCTATCTTAACTCACCGTTCGCGTATAGTGATACCATGGCAGCTCTGACTGAGAGGTTCGGACAACCTTACAAGCTAGCCCTCAGAAGGATAGCTAAAGTGATGGACGCTCCTGATATACGACGAGGTGATACAGCAGCCTTTGACAAGTTCGCCTTGCAAATCAGATCCCTTGTCGGTATGCTGGAGACTTTGGGCCATGAAGGTCAGGCGGAATTGAGGTGTGGTTCACATGTGGAGTGGCTGCTAATCAAACTACCTCCTGAAATGAGGTCAGAGTTCAGAAGACATATGTTTCGTCGTCCTGGTGCAGTGTATAACCTCTTAGACTTCTCTGAATGGTTACAGTATGAAGCGTGGTGTCAGAGCAGTGAGAGTCAAACTTCGGACCGCCGGCGGAGGGTAGAGCAGAAGACGGACCGGGGGAGAGCGACAAACCCTGTTGGACGTTCAGCTACTGTACTTCATGGATCTGATGATAGCCCTGCTAAATTGCCTACCGGATCAGCTCTGATTCCAATAACCAGTTCAGGGAACACCAAAGCACAGCCCAAAGCTTTCTGTCCGTATTGTGACAAAAATGACCATTACCTCAGTCAGTGTGATACCTTCAAGTCCTTCAACAAACAGCAGATCAAAGATTGGATCCAGACAAATCACCGTTGTTGGCGCTGTGGGCGTGCACACCCAGCGGCTAAATGTACTCTCAAAAAGCCATGTAGTATCTGCAAAGGAGGACATCTGCAAATCCTTCATGAAGTGAATTCCAAACCGGTGACTGAAGGATCTAGTCTGGTTAATTCAGCGACTGAGACTCTGTATCTGGATAAACCTACAGGATGTAGGAAAGTTCTCCTCAAGGTTGTTAGAGTTCTGCTTCGTCACAACGACAAGACTCTGGATACTTATGCCGTCCTGGATGATGGTTCGGAGAGGACGATTCTTCTATCCCCTGCAGCCACCAAACTCGGGATCTATGGTCCCATGGAGAGCTTAGCACTGCGTACTATCCGCCAGGATGTTCAAACTGTCAATGGTGCCGTAGTCTCCTTCCAGATTTCTCCGGTAACTCAGCCACAGAAAGTATTTCGAATCTCAGTTGCCTTCACTGCCGAGTGCCTTGGTCTAGCAGACTATTCTTACCTTCTGAGTGTCTTGGAGAAGTATCAGCATCTGAAGAACCTTCCACTGCAGTCTTTCGATGGAGTACGCCCACTATTACTGATTGGAGCTGATAATACGCACCTCATTACTCCCATATCACCTGTTCGTCTGGGCCCCTCTGATGGACCTGCAGCTGTTCAGACAAGGCTCGGATGGACCTTGCAGGGACCTGCAAAATTCTTGAAGGATCAGCTGTCACCACAACAGTGCTTCTTCTTATCCCTCACCCCTGCTGAGTTGAAGAAGGATGTTGAAAGGCTGTGGTAGATTGATGTCTTGCCTTACCGCTGTGAGAAGCAGGCAACCCGATCCAAAGAGGACCAAGAGGCTATCCGTCTCTTGGAGACTAAGACGACTCGGGTTGAAGTTAACGGCATCCTCCGCTATGCAACGCCTTTATTGCGCAGGAATGACTTCCCCTTCTTCTGTGCTCCTAAGGAAGCAGTGATGCCTAGTCTCAGAGGCATGGAGCTTCGGCTCGTTCGGTCACCAGAGAAGGCGGAGGTGTATAAGTCCGAGATAAATAAGCTGGAGTTGACTGGTGCTGCCATCAAACTGCAGAATGAGGGAGAGGAAGCCACAGGAGAGAAGTGGTATATCCCACACCATATGGTCACTCACAATGGTAAGAACCGCCTAGTGTTTAACTATTCTTTTGAGTATGAGGGGCTAAACCTTAATAACTCCTTACTACCGGGTCCAGTCTTGAGCCCTTCTCTTCTGGGTGTTCTCCTGCGGTTCAGGGAGTATAGTGTGGCCATAAGTGGGGATATACGTGGGATGTTTCATCAGGTCCTGTTACTGCCTGAGGACAGACCGCTCCTACGTTTTTTGTGGCGTGACCTGTGTAAGGATGACCCTCCAGATACCTATGAGTGGCAAGTACTTCCTTTCGGGACTACGTGCAGCCCTTGCTGTGCATCCTTCACTCTGCAGTGACACGTGGCACTGCACAGTACGCCTGATGAGCATGTAAGATTCTCTGTAGACAGATGCTTCTATGTGGACAATTGTCTACAAAGTTTGAGTTCTGTTCAAGAAGCACGACTGTTAGTGGATAAGTTACGTGCACTCTTATCCTCTGGCGGTTTTGACATCCGGCAGTGGGCCAGTAATGCAGCGGAAGTTGTCAGTCACCTACCTCCAGAAGCCAGGTCCCCTAAGCTGGAGTTGTGGCTTTCTCAAGACAAAGCCGACCCACGAGAGTCAACCTTGGGCCTGAGCTGGCACTGCGAGCTGGACCAGCTTGGGTTTAAACACCGACCTGTCACATACAATGCCTTGACAATGCGGAGCATCTACCGGGTGCTGGCGAGTCAGTGCGACCCCCTTGGCGTCATCCTTCCCTATACTACCAGAGCCAAGGTGATTGTGCAGCAGCTTTGGCTAAACCACCGGGACTGGGATGATCCACAGCTCCCAGGTGAGCTCAGGCAAGCATGGACAGACTGGGAAGAGGAGCTTAAATTTTTATCGCAGGTAACAGTCCCTAGGTGCTATAACCCCTCCTATATGGATACCTCAGATGTACGCCGGGAGATTCACATTTTCAGTGATGCCTCTGAGAAGGCATATGGGGCTGTTGCTTATCTGCATTTGGAAGGTTGCCAGGGGGAACTCCACCTTGCTTTTCTTCTAGCTCGATCTAAAGTGGCCCCACCGAGGCTTGAGCTCTGTGCCGCCTTGGTAGGTGCACAGTTGGCGAAGTTGCTCACAACTGAGCTCACTCTGAAGTGGGACAAGGTCACCTATTGGACTGACTCCACTATTGTCCTCCACTGGCTCCTTTCTGAGTCCTGCCGGTACAAAGTCTTCGTGGGCACCCGGGTGGCAGAGATTCAGGAGTTGACCGACCGGACAGAGTGGCGATACATAAATTCCGAAGGAAACCCTGCTGATGACCTGACTCGGGGCAAGAGACTGCAAAACTTTATCGGCCCCAACAGATGGCTTCAAGGTCCGAAGTTCTTATTGCAAACTCAGGAGGAGTGGCCCTCTCACCCCACCTCACACTTTCCAAACTCTGAAGATGCAGCTGAACTTAAAGGAGGAATCTTCTGTGGGATCACTAACACGGGGCCATTAACTTTAAATGAAAGGAAATACAACCACTGGAAAGATTTGGTGGACGCAGTTGCACAGGAGCTGCATGGGGCGGCTGCCCAGGATAAATCTCCTCCGGCAAGTACCTACAGAGAGGCAGAGACTGTTGCCCTGAGAAAGATACAGATAGATAGTTTCCCTGAGGATTTTCAGCTGCTAAAATCCAACAAGCCAGTTCGATCCAATAGTCGATTACTATGTCTTTCTCCGGAATTTGACTCCGAAAACCAACTTATCAGAGTCGGAGGACGACTGAGGAGAGTGGAAGCCCTTGACCCAGCTACCGTGCACCCTATCGTACTCGACTCTCATCATCCTAACACTCAGCTACTGATTAAGGATTATGACACTCGACTCCACCACCCAGGACCTGAGCGAGTGTTTGCTGAGCTCCGCAGGAGAGTGTGGATTCTGAGAGGCAGGGAGGCAATTAGGAAACACCAAAGGGCATGTCTTGACTGTTGTAAGTGGAGGTCAAAACCGGCAACGCATCAGATGGCTGATCTCCCTCCGCCAAGACTCAGATTGTTTAAGCCGGCATTTTACTCAGCTGGAATGGACTGTTTTGGGCCATTTGTGGTGAAATTGGGACGCCGGGCAGAGAAGAGGTGGGATCTCCTATTCAAGTGTCTCACCACCCGTACTGTGCACATAGAAGTGTTGGCCTCAATGAACAGTGATGCCTTCCTGATGGCACTGAGAAGGTTCATTGGTCGACGTGGCCAGCCTGCAGAACTGTATTCCGACCAGGACACCAACTTCCGAGGTGGAGAGACAGAACTCCGGGAATCTTTCAGCCAACTCCGTCCAGACTTACAACAGCTGTTAGCCAAACAAAGGATCAGTTTCCACTTCAATCCTCCGGCCTCTCCGCACTTTGGAGGTGTATGGGAGAGGGAGATCCGGTCTGTAAAGGCTGCCCTTCGTGCAACCCTAGGTTCAGAAACGGTGTCAGAAGAAGTTCTTCAGACAGTTTTGATTGAGATCGAAGCCATCCTAAATTCTAAGCCTTTAGGGTATGTTTCGGCAGATCTGGCTGATCTGGACGCAGTTACTCCAAATTGCCTGCTGATGGGGCGGCCAGATGGTTCCTTACCCCAAGTGGTGTATCCGGAGTCTGAACTTCTCACAAAGCGGAGATGGAGGCACTCCCAGGTATTAGTATAGTATATTAGTATAGAAATATTAATCACTGGCCCTCCATCTCTAACAAAAAATTTAAGTAATATTCCCAGACTTGACCTCGAAGCTACATCAACAATTCCATCTGCCACTGTCAAAAACTTGGGTATTATTCTTGACCCTGCACTGACGTTCGACGCTTACATTAGTCATCTTTGTAAAGCGTCCTTTTTTCACCTGCGCCGTATTGCCAAACTCCGTCCCTATCTCAGTCCAAAAGACGCTGAAGCACTAGTACATGCGTTCATCACATCTCGCCTCGATTACTGTAATGTTCTTTTTTCTGGACTACCAGCACACTCTATCTCACGCTTGCAATATATTCAAAACTCTGCCGCAAGACTACTAACTTACACTAAAAAAACTGCCCATATCACTCCAATTCTGTATAAACTGCACTGGCTACCCGTGTCATCCCGAATCACTTATAAAATTCTTCTGCTTACCTTCAAGTCACTCAATGGTCTTGCTCCAGCCTATCTCTCTGACTTACTTTCTCCTTATATTCCCCCTCGAACTCTCCGATCTTCTGGCTGTGAACTCCTATGTGAGCGAAGATTTCGTCTGTCGTCTATGGGTGGCAGGTCTTTCTCTGTTATAGCCCCTAAGCTATGGAACTCTCTTCCGTTGGCTCTCAGGACAACAACCACGTTGCATGAATTTAAGCATAAACTCAAAACCCATTTGTTTAATCAGTATTATCAGTCATGAAAATGTTAATTTGACATAACACAGTCACAATGTTAACTTAGGTACCAATAATCTACTGCACCTTTACTCCAACTGCCCACCATGCTGTCTGTAATTAATGTTTGTTGCCTCTGTTTTTATGTTTGTATTGCATATGTAATGTGATTTGTAACTGCAATCGCTCACTACTTGGACTGGGCAAATGTCCATTGTCCGTTTATTTGTAAACTGCTTGCTATTTACTGTCATTGTGAAGCGTCCTTGAGCTTGGAAAATGCGCTATATAAATTAAACTTATTATTATTATTATTATTAGCTGACAGATTCTGGACTGCATTTATAAGGCACTATCTACCGGCAATGCAGATGAGAGGAAAGTGGCAAAGACCATCACCTGACATCGAACCTGGCACTGTAGCCATGTTAGTTGACCCCCAGCTACCTCGGTCCCTATGGCAAATAGGAAGAATCCTGAAAGTCTTCCCAGGAGCCGATGGCCGTGTCAGAACAGTGGAGATACAGATAAAAGGC
This sequence comes from Abramis brama, assembly GCF_963993115.1. NCBI lineage: Eukaryota > Metazoa > Chordata > Actinopteri > Cypriniformes > Leuciscidae > Abramis > Abramis brama. The sequence continues at coordinate 64,876,407 of NC_139963.1, read as the reverse complement.
AGAGCGTATATTCGGCCTATAGCTCGTATGATAGTGCTTCCTGAAATCCCTGAAGGGGATTTGAATCCTGGAAGTCAAAACAACCAACAGAAAATCTGAGTTAATTTCCAACGGAGCAAATTTCCAAATAAATTTGGGGGCGGCAATGTTGGAAAGGCGGGGCTTAGCGCACCTGTCAATCATCGTCCTGAGGTAAAATGAAACTAGAGAGAGACTCGCACAGGACCGGGAGAAATAACCCTTATTTTGTGTGCTAGAGTGTGCATCTATTACTGATTGTGAGTATCCGTTTTGATCAGCAGACAATCATTATTAAGGCGAGACACTACAGGTGAATAGGGTAAAATTTTTAACTAGCAGATATCACCATGAAACTTTCCCAGTTGATTACCTACATTAAGATGAGAAAAAAATGTATTACAAGTTTTCTGTAATTTAATGTTTAAATATGCAAATCAGGCAATATCTAATCAAATATGCACTAATTTGCATATATTTTAAAAAACGATATCTCAGTTTTGGATAAAGCCAGGTTAAAAATTATTTTTTCATTGTGTTCACATATTAGATGGGAAAAAAATTACAGAGGGATTTATGGATATCTACTTTTGTTATCCTGTAAATCAGAAAATACTGTCAATAGCCTTAAAAAAAAGATTTTCGCCATGTTTTTTGGAATAAAATGTTATATAAATCAGGCTAGGAATAATATATTTACAAATCCCTCTGTAAATGTCTTCATAATATAACTAGGTACAAGTCTGGAAAGTTTGGTGTATATAGGTGCTACTGAAGTGGAGATTTCGTCCTTGGAGTATGAGAGAAAAGTCATTTTGAGAAAACGGGCTTTAAAGATTTTTCATCAGCCAATGAGATTGCGCATTCAGCCCTTTTACTTTCACGATTGGTTGCTGATAGAAAGGAAATGACCATATTTGGATCCGACAGGATTGTACACAACAGAGAGAGCTTCCTAACGGTGCTTCTGATGACAGGCTGACGGCAGAGATCGCGGAGCAGCACGTTGATTAAGAACGCGAACTTTTGTTGAATTTATGAGAAATCTACAGACGCAAACAGACAAAGTGTAATAAAATAAAGACCTAAATGTGTATTTCGGACTTTTTTTCAACACAAGTCTGAAAGAAGACGTGTTATTGAAGACAAATATCCCCAAATCTCAAAATTGACCAGTAAAAAAAAAAACGATGTTTTTGCCTGCCGTGTCTCGCCTTAATCATAGTATTTCATTTTGAGGCAATTTGGTATTTGTCGGCTGTTATGGAGGTAGTTTGAGTGAACAGTGTGAGAACTAAGATAGTTTGGCGCATTCACGAGCTGCAATATAATATCACAGTTGAGGATATCGTCAGCCTGTTCCGTACCTGTTTATTCATGTTACTATAATACTATACTTAATTATTTGTTAGTTCATTTGGGGAGTTCTGTATAGTGCGCTGTGTGATATTCATTGTCAGTTTATGTACACTTTCGGTTTCAATGCCGATTATGTTTACTTAAACAATAACAGCGCCAAATTGCGTTGTATTGGAGTTATGTATACCTTGTATAGTGTAATGCAATGTGATGTATAGTGTGATTTATTTTGATATAACAGTCAAGTCATGTTATGCTAATTATTTCTTTATGTTTTATTGTAGAACCATACATGCCTCACACAGACAAACGAATCCTCAGTGTTCAATAAACCTAGCCTGGGTGCCAGCCCGAACCCCGCCCACAATATTTTTGGGTCGGGAAGTTCGGTCTGGACTCGATCCGTTGAGGAGTAATTATGCCCGGCTCCCAAAAGGCCGAGCCAATCAAATTGCCAGGGCGGGCTTTAATCGATGATGGACAGATGATCTGCGGTTACGTAATCACCCACGTCACCAAAGAGCGCTTGATTTGAATTAGTTTACAACAAAGACGACTGCAGCTGGAGAATTGAGATTTCACGAGTTCACACAAATAAGTCAGATAGAATAAATGCGTATATGACGTGCTGTCCGAGGAGAGGGCTGTGGGCTCGGTAGCCATACTCCCCCGTATTCCTGGTTGTGAGAGAACAAGACAAGAGTGAGGATTCAGGGTGTTGGAGGGATGCTGAAAAACTGTAAAGGAGTGTTAGGTAAGTTGACCGAGTGAATATGCTTCCTCATGCTGATAGATAGGGTAACATTAGACATGGTATTGTTTGATGACAAGTTGATATTGGATTGATTATTTGTACGTGCTCCTCCCGAACTTTGTTTATGAAACATCATGTGTAGATTCCGCCATCGCGTCTGTTATAGAAGATATCCACAGCGCATTCATTTTAAAAGAGGAACAGAGAGCCGCGACATTTTGTTGGTTGAAAATATGAATGAAGAACATCTGTAGAAGAACATTTACTCCGTTGCTCTGATTGGTTGTAGGTCTATCCAATTGAGTGCAGAGGGTTTTTTTTTCCTGGTTCGGTTGAGACACGCCCCATAATCAAATCTCTATGGAGCAGTATCAGACTCACATTCTGACTAGAATATGAGTATGACGAAGTCAGGCTACAATAAACCCCTTTGATCGAATCAGACTGTCCTGATCCATTCCTGTGTTCTGATCGACACACCAAGAGGAAGGCTAGAGACATTAGAACCACCCCAGAACACAATCCTAATTTAACTATTTAACAGTGGCCATATGTTACAGTGCACACTGTAAAAAAATTGCAGTAAAAAAACTGCCAGTAACAAAATCAGGGCTAAAATCATGCAGTGTGAACTCAGCATTAGATTAAATTAACTGAAGATAAAAGACATTAAGTCTCTGAGGATCTCAGCAGAGGAGGATTAAACAACTCCATAAACAGCATTACCCTCTCTTAAAGCAAACAACACACTCTCCAGAATAAACTATTAGTCTTTATCAGAGAGCTGTTCAAATCACTGACACTCTTAATATGAAGATAATTCTTCATCATCAGATGTTTGAGTGACACTATGTCCAGTATCAGGAATAATACAGTATGATCTGTGTGTATCAATACACAACTCTGAGATCACAACTCTGAGATCACAACACAACAAGACATTTCTTGTCTATTCCACCCACTGCTACTTATACCAACGACAGAAATAAGCGCAGTTACAATAGATTAATATGTGAGAGAGCGTTGCTATAGAGAGTGACAATATTGTATTGCAATAGATAGCACTATTATATTATATAGCAAATCAATACCAAATCAAAACTAGTTAGCACATTATTTGTAATTGAAAGGGTTTATTGACAACATGGTTATAGTTATACTTAACATAGCTACAAAATAGATGTATGAGATGATAACTTATACCATTAATTGTACCCAGCATATATGTAAAATGTTACCTGATAGATACAGATAGATAGAAATGTTACCTGATAGATACAGATAGATAGAAATGTTACCAGATAGATAGAAAAGAGGAGGCAAAGAGAGAGATAAAGATTTATTTTTATTTTTCAAAATAACTTTTATTACAATAAAAAAAAATACCAACCATAAAAAAAAACATTTTTTCACAATTAATTACTTCCTTACAAACTTACAGCAAAACACATCTCTCCGTTCACAACTGAGCATAAGGCTTCTCTGTAACACCATATAGATTCAAACTTCATTAAGTTATTCATTACTTTATAAAATCGAAAATCAACAACAATTCTGGATTTCACCATTACTTTAAACACCTGTACCACATCACTATCTTTGTTCTACATGATTTCTCCTACTAATGTATATAGCCATTTTCACCTTTCCAAGTACAAAATTCAACAGCTGACATTCACCACTTCTACTTCTCATATATTTAAAACCACAAATTAAAATCTGTACAGAAAATACTTCATTAAAACAATTGAAAATTGCTTTTAACATTTCAAACAAAGGCTTTAGCCTGAAACAATAAGTAAAACAATGGAAAACAGTCTCTCTTTCAGAACAAAAAGGGCAATCTTGACTTTGCTCGGAATTTAAAATGGAGACGAAAGCATTAACTGCGATTATTCCATGTAAAACCCTCCAATGAATGTCAGCTGTTTTTTTAGTTAATGGTGGCTTCTATAACGCTCTCCACTCTGGTCTTACGTTTTCATTCAATCTCGAAACATCACGCCAAGGTGTATAGACTTTTTGATGTAAACCTTTTTTGTTTAAAAAACTTTACACATGCCTTATACAACTGTTTTCCATTAACATCATTAAAATCTAAACACAAACTTTTTTAGTTGTAGGAAAATTCCAGAATAATCATTTAAATTGGGAGATAAAAACATTTTAGGAAAGGGATCCAAATCATTAGGACAAATAAGTCCTTCACAATAGTCTTTGAGCATATTAGATTCCTCTGATGTAAGAGCAGATCGCATCCTCTGTAATATTTGAGTCATTGTTCGAACAGATTTCATCTTCAGACAAGCAGTCACTTCTTCAGCATTTGCAAGTTCAGCCCCCACCAAAGTTACAAGTTTTTTTTAAAGTTGTGATTTCAGCTTGAATCAAAAGTTCAGTAAATGTGCTGCTTGTGCTCATTACATCCAGTCTCGCACCATTTATCAGGGGTTCTTCCAGCAACCAAAATAAGGAGTTTGTATTTTCAGACTTCACATTAAAACAACTCCAAACCTTAAAAAACCAAACCTACCAGATAGATAGATAGATAGATAGATAGATAGATAGATAGATAGATAGATAGATAGATAGATAGATAGATAGATAGATAGATAGATAGAGTGAGAGAGACCCTCTGTGCCTTTATGAACTCCAAATGGTCATTTTGGTAGAAAGAGGGGGTGGAAAACAGTAAAGCAAACGTCTTATTTTCAATCCTACAATGTCTTTAGAGAAAATACATATTTCTTTACCTGTGAGAAGTGAAGAGAGAATGATCAGTCCCAGCAGACACAGATCACACTTATCAAACATTTTGTGTTTCTGTCAGTCTTTCTCTTCATTATAGTTACAGCTCTTTCTCTTCATTATATATAGTTACAGCTCCTCCTTTAAACACTATCAGCTCCTCCTCTGGTTGGTAACTTTGTCTCATCTGATCGAATGAGTGTTGAAATCCTGCTAGAGTTGTTATAGTGACACTAAAGTGTTTAAAGGAGGAGCTACTAAAGTGTTGCTTTAAGTGTGTGTGAAACATGAGAAGTGCATATACTGTGGATCATACTGTCTCAAATTAGTGAAACAATTGTTTTGTTACTGAAAAGGTTTCTATTATCCATGACTCACTTGTAGATAAGGTATTTTGAAATGATTTAACATCTGCTCCAGTTTGGTGAAACAGAAAGTATTTGCAAACACTTAATGAGCGTCTGTAAAGCAGATATTAAATGTCTTCAGGAAGAGTTTCTACACATGGATTATAATGTTCTGCTTTACTCTCTCCAGCCCAGAGAAAATAGATCAGATCCACCACTATCTATTTATCTATCTATCTATCTATCTATCTATCTATCTATCTATCTATCTATCTATCTATCTATAGGAATAATGCGTGTTTGTCTTTTCAGCACTAAAGTGAAGTTCACTTAATTTATTGCACTGCAAAAAATGCTGTTCTTACTTAGTATTTTTGTGTTGTTTCCAGTCCAAAAATCTAAAAATTCTTAAATCAAGAAGCATTTACTAGAGAAGTAAAACTACATAAGAAATTTTTTTTTGTTTTCAGATAAACAGTAAGTAACTTAAGTAATTTTTGCTTAAAACAAGCTAAATTATCTGCCAGTGCAGTAAGAAAAAAAAACTTAATTCAAAAAAACTTAATAAAAACATAATCTTAAAACAAGATTATTTTCCTTACTGCACTGGCAGATAATTTAGCTTGTTTTAAGCAAAAATCACTTAAGATACTTTCTGTTTATCTGAAAACAAAATAGAATTTCTTATGTAGTTTTACTTCTCTAGTAAATGCTTCTTGATTTAAGAATTTTTAGATTTTTGGACTGGAAACAACACAAAAATACTAAGTAAGAAAAGCATTTTTTGCAGTGTGGAATTTAGTTTCAATATTACTTTAGCTCTATGCTCAATCTGACTCCAGTTTCAAATGATAAACAAATTTAGATTGTGTTTCTTATTAGAAAATAGTCATAAATATTGATTATGGATTAAGGAGTTTGTATTTTCAGACTTCACATTAAAACAACTCCAAACCTTAAAAAGATTTTGATAGAAAAGAGATCTTTGGATCGTTCGTGCAACCTGATGTCCCCTTTTTGAAGATCACGAAGGTGGTTTGGCCGGCCCCGACGAGATGGAGTGAAGGTATACTTTTCACTGTGAAGTGGTGTGTCATTGCAGTGTCTGAAGATTGAAGTGAGCACGTGTGAAGATTTACAGTGGTTTGATGCATGCACGAGTATGGGAGAATTAAACGTTACCAGCACTCTCAAATCTTTGTCGGGGATCGTCTAGCCCGGTGGGGCGTCAGGAAATAATTTGAACTGCTGTGGGTAAAGCTTTGTATAGGTGTCCCAGTTCATGCCGCTGTGGTAAAGAAAGGAGAAGTTCAGCTCTGTGTGTCGTTGTGAAGATCTGTATTCTGCCATTGCTGTCCTGTGGTAAGAGAAGACTCAGTTATTAACTACTGGATTCTGTACTCACTATTGCTGTTCTATGAACAGAGAGATCCTGTTATCCGCCGCTGCATTTTGCCATTGCTGTCCTGTGGTAAGAGAAGACTCAGTTATTAACTGCTGGACTCTGTACTCACCATTGCTGTTCTGGGAACAGAGAGATCCTGTTATCCGCCGCTGCATTCTGCCATTGCTGCTGCCCAGTGAAAGAAAGGTGACACTCAGTTATCTGATGCTGTCCTGTGAAAAGAGAAAGCCCACTGTCTGCCGCTATCTACCTGTAGTCCCTTGTGTCCTGCCCACCACCTACTGTCGTCTGCTGCGCCTTATCTGACGGTCATTGCTCTCTGCCCACCACATACTGTTGTCTGCTGCTCTTCATTGGAAGGTCCTGGTCCTCGGTCCTTACATTCAATAAAGAGAACCAAGCTTTTATATCACGTCGTTGTCTTGCCTTGTTGGTGTACTTTGGTGTAGCTCCTCTGGAGTGGTGGTAGTTCTCGGCCCTAGCGGTGACAAAAGCAAACGTCTTATTTTCAATCCTACAATGTCTTTAGAGAAAATACAGATTTCTTTACCTGTGAGAAGTGAAGAGAGAATGATCAGTCCCAGCAGACACAGATCACACTTATCAGCCATTTTGTGTTTCTGTCAGTCTTTCTCTTCATTATATATAGTTACAGCTCTTCCTTTAAACACTATCAGCTCCTCCTCTGGTTGGTAACTTCCTCTCATCTGATCAAATGAGTGTTGAAATCCTGCTACACTGTAAAAAAAAAAAAAAAAAATCGTAAAATAACGGTAAAAAGTCTGGCAGCAAAGTTGCCAACCACTTACTGTAAAATTAAAGTAAAATATCTTAATTCCAATAAAGTGCAAAAACTATAATTTTACAGAATTTTTCATTAAAAGTTTTAGAAAAAAACTGTTATTTTACAGGTTTTTCCTTGTTTGAATTAAGATATTTTACCTTAATTTTACGGTTTTTGTTTGGCAGCCGTAGCTGCCAGTCATTTGATCGTTTTTTTAAGATTTTTTTTTTTACAGTGTAAAACTTTTATTTTATGGATTTTTTCCAATATTATAATGACCAAACACCTTTAATAAAGTTATGGCACTAAAGTTCTACTGAGAAAACTGTATAAAACTGATTAAAATCATCTCAAACTTTAATTTGCAGCACTTGTGTTTACATATAATTTAATAGTATTTGAACAATGTAAACTTGTAATCTAAATAAAATGGAATTATTCAGACCCCTGAGGGTCACATAGTTCTGATATTAAATATTATATGGTCTTTACATTCAGAATACTTACTATACAAGTTTATTAATAAGTTAAATCAAAACATACAACAAAAGTGTACCAGAAGTGACAGATACAGCAAATAAACAGCAATCCAGCAAACGGCCAGTAATCAGATTGGTGCATCTGGGAAGAAGAAAAAAAAAGGACACACTATGATTCTCACAAAATGATTTCAATTATTTTTATTTCCTTTAAACAAGCTTAATGCATTTTTATTTAAATTGTCTGTTTGTCTTCTGATTTGTCTGGTATCTAAAACTAATGTCTGATTGAAAAATGTGCATCACCAAAAGAAGGAACATGTAGATTCACAACAATGGACATTCTTTTCCAGAGGTATCATTGCAAGGTAAACGCCTAAAAAAAAGGTATATTCTCATTGTGTGAGATTATTAAAGTACTTGATATAGTTCACCCAAAAATGAAAATTCTGTCATCATTTACTCACCATCATGTCTAGATATTTTTGAAGAATGTTGGCAACCAAAAAATGCATAAAGGTTTGGAACAACATGAGGGTGAGTAAATTATTTGGGAGAATTTTCTTGTTTGCCTGACTGTGAACTATCCCTTCAGTTCATGTGTGCCAAACTCCTGGAGGGCCAGTGTCCTGCAGAGTGTAGCTCCACATTGTTTCTGGTTATCCTGGGGATCTTGATTAGCTGGTTCAGGTCAGTTTAATTAGGGTTTGAGCTAAAATCTGCATGACAGTGGGCAAATTCCAATCAAAAGTGAGCATCCCTTTGCCCTGGGGTTTTTAATATATGCTTAGTAAGGGGCCGTTTACACGACTTAGTTTCCAACTAAAATCATCTCGGTCTAAACTACTGAAATGTGAATCTGTGAAAACGGTAAAGGCATGCATATGCGTATTATGTGTTTAGTCTATAGGCATGCGTGTGTGAATGCGAATGTGCACAGGCGTAGTCTTTCTTTACAGAGTGACATCACCAGTTACTTTGTGGCATGGATAAAACAGCGATTTAGACGTTTTCGCCGATCTGTGCGAACGGGAATCGTTTTAATAACGTTGTCATCTGTACAAAGAAAAAACTTTTCTGTTTTTAGTACATCGTTGTTGTGTAAAGGTCCTAAGTTTGTGTGTTCTTGACGTCTTTTCTTTGAACCCTGCAGGTAGTTACATTTAACGTATCTATTAATAGTTTTACCTATGGAACTTTATATGAAATGTTTGATGAAAATGTGTGTAATATAGCAAACCCAAACAAACAACTCAAATTATTCTGTTAAATTTAACACTTCCATCACATCTAGTTTTAAAATGAATCACTGGGACTTGCCATCCTGGGTCACATTACCATAAATATAAAATAAAATTACTATAAGATAAAATTACTTCAGTTAATTTACCATCGCATGTACCCTTTGCTAACGCATTTGTGGAAGGGGATTCTCCCCTCATTTACTCTCCCTTATGCCGTCCGAAAGGTATATGATTTTCTTTCTTCAGATGAACACAAATTTTAGAAAAAATAAACTAGACTTTTAGAAAAATTATCCATCTCTTGTGTTTGTGTGTCGAATAATGCAAGTGAATAGACAACAAAATGCTGAAGGTCAAAAAAGTCCAAACACACATCCTGACAATAATCCAAGAGCATTGTAAAGCTCATATGATAAGTGCAGAAAACTTCCTGTGTGAACAACACAGCAGGCTGTTTGTAGGCTGTATGTAGTTTCTGGAGCATGCACTTGCATTATATTGGCTTACAATAAATGGATCATTTTTCAAAAAATCTCTGTGGAAAGAAAGTCAGATATACATCTGGGATGGCACAAGGGAGAAAAAAAGAGATTTTTTTTTTTTTTTTTATATAGCCTACTGCAGTGGATACTTACTACTGAATGATGGGCTTGTTTCTCTGTTGGTGCTTGTTCTGCTCCATAAACATTGTTCCAATGCTTGATCTAAAAAATATTAAGAGACAATTGTTGGTCAGGACGACACCACGCGACAGTCGTGTCGCAAAAATGGATCAGATACGTGAGAGGGAGTGACGCGGTCGGTTGATATTCGGAGTGGCGGTGCATGGCGGCCAATTCAAATAAGTCAAAAAATATGAATAAGAGGGATCGAGGAAATCAAACTGGGAATGGATCAGAGACTCTAAGAATGGAAGATACAGGTGAAGAGGAGGATGATATGGAGGTAGGATGGACAAATGTCAGAACAGAAAAGAAGGTTAATAAAAAGAGGAAAAAAGGTAAGGAGGAAAGATCAGAAAGCAGTTCAATAGCTAGTGAGGAAGATAGGGAGGAACGAAGTAATAGCAAGAGTGATTTTAGGATAATATTGAAGTTTAAAGGAGAGGTAGGTGTCACAGGCCGGGGTGGCCCCCCCCCCCCCCCCCCCCGGGTCTCACACCACCCCTATTAAGCGTACCACCTCGAGGAGTTACCCAGAGACACCACGAGACCAGACAAGGTAATCAGTATCAAACGTTGTATTTTATTGAATTAAAATAGGCTAAATCCTAAACTAAAAACACAGGCTGATCCACCTCTCTTCTTCGTCAGGCTGCATGGGAGGTTCACACAGCGGTTCCTCTTCGGGCAGACAGAGGTAAGTAATGGGGCAGACGCTGGTAAGGAATTCACACAGCGGTTCCTCTTCGGGTAGACAGAGGTAAGTAGTGGAGCAGACACTGGTATGGGGTTCACACACGATTCCCCTTCGGACAACCAGAGGTAAGTAACGGAGCAAACACTGGTAAGAAATTCACACAACGGTTTCTCTTCGGGCAGACGGAGGTAAGTAATGGAGCAGACACTGGTATGGGGTTCACCCAGCGATTCCCCTTCGGACATCAGAGGTAAGCAATGGAGCAAACACTGGTAAGGAATTCACACAGCGGTTTCTCTTCGGGCAGACGGAGGTAAGTAATGGTGCAGACACTGATACAGGGTTCACACAACGGTTCCTCGTCGGACAGCCAGAGGTGAGTGATGGAACAGACACTGGTATGGAGTTCACACAGCGATTCCCATTCGGACAGCCAGAGGTAAATAATGGAGCGGACACTGATACAGGGTTCACACAACGGTTCCTCGTCGGACAGCCAGAGGTGAGTGATGGAGCAGACACTGGCACGGGGTTCACACAGCGATTCCCCTTTGGACAACCAGAGGTAAGTAATGGAGCAAACACTGGTAATGAATTCACACAGCAGTTTCTCTTCAGGCAGACGGAGGTAAGTGATGGAACAGACACTGGTATGGAGTTCACACAGCAATTCCCATTCAGACAGCCAGAGGTAAGTAATGGAGCGAACACTTCGGACAGCCAGCGGGGAGATCGCCGAGCCGAGGGCCCTTACCAACAGAAACAGCTCAGTCGCCTGGTAGCAAATCTTGCCAGGGAATCAAACAGTGTATGGGTGTGCAACAAATCCTCTTTAAGTCAGACAGTAATCAGGTACTCACGCCAGGGATCCTCTTCAGTGTGAACAGTTCAATAGACGGATGATGCTTCCTCTTCGAGTCAGGAAGTCGAACAGCAATGCATGAATATTCAACAAGTCCTCTTCAAATCAAACAGGTAATCAGGTACTCACGCCAGGGATCCTATTCCTTATGAACAGTTCAATAGACGGATGATGCTTCCTCTTCGAGTCAGGAAGTCGAACAGCAATGCATGAATATTCAACAAATCCTCTTCAAATCAAACAGTAATCAAGTACTCACGCCAGGAATCCTCTTCAGTGTGAACAGTTCAATACAGATGATGCTTCCTCTTCGAGTCAAGGAGTCGAACAGCAATGCATGGAACTGCAATCCTGTACAGCATACACTCAACACACAGCAGTTAGTTAATTTCAATTCGGCACTCGAGACCAACGAGTATGCCAACTGGGAACACGGGCAGACCCACACCTATAATGTCCACACATGTGCATGCATCAATCACTTCAAATGGTCACACGTATTCACTTCACACTAAGCACTGCAACTCACAACAACTCACAGTGAATAAGGTCTCCACTCGCGGTCCGAGCCGACTCCCTCCTCTCAATTGACGAAACTGTACATCCAAAACTGTGTGGGAAGTGTACTATGAACACACAACTGGCATTAGAGGCTTCAAACCAGATTTCACTAAACTCCGGGGCAGTTTCACCAAACTGTGATATACAGCGGGTACTGAAGGCATTAGGTTTCCTAGTAAGAATTACAGATGACACTTAACTGTTTGACGAAGTGACATAGATCCGCTGCCCCTCTTCCTCTGTTAGTGTTATCTCCCTTTATAATCCAGATCCATCAAACCGCTGATTTAAGGCTCCTTCTTTCTAACATGCAGTCTCTCCCCGCTCTGTGTGATCCCCTCTCTCCACACCAACAAGTGCTTTTATAATCCCCCTCGCGAATACATGTCTCTCTCGCGGCCCAATCTCCGCTCGTTACACAGCCGATGCTCATTTCCCCATTACTAAGCCCGGTGTGATGAACAATCGAGTCCGGCTGAAGAAATGGGTCCGGGCTGAGGACCCCATTAGTATGCCAGTAGTATGCCTGATCTAAATCTGTTCTCGCGATAACTTGTAGCTAACGTGAGCTGTTTTAGTGTTATTATGTGGTAGCTTTATGTAGAATGCTAAATCCCGCTGCTATATGCAAGGTAAGATTGAATTAAATTTTATATTGTATATGTAAATCGTGTATATTCTATAGCTAATATTTAAAATCTCAAGTTGCGTCAATAGCAGGAGAAAGACCGCGAAATTTAAAAATACTACTGTTATTGTGTCACGAAATGTAGTTTTAAGAGTTTTTCAGTCAATAATGTAGTTGTTTAAAGCTCAAATATGTTGTTTGTTTATACAGATAGCGCCTATTTAAAAATTTGATCTGACGTTTTCGGAGATGTGAGATCCAGCGATCACCGGGCGCTCAGCGCTCATGTATCCCGCTTGGAACAGCCTTACCTCGGCTAGAGCTGCTGCTGCTCTCTAGTCTAGTGGAGTGGTTAAACATGAGATATAATTCGTCTTGTGGGACGATCTTTGAAATCATTAATCTATATTTTGTTCCCTGGCAAATCGTTTTGGCTGAGGGCAAAGTTTTAGTTTCATAACTTTATATAACGTTAAATTATTTAGGCTTTTTATCTTTAACGTTGTAGCCTGCTGACTTATGTTTGACTGAATCGTTTAATTACTTTATTTCTTGACTTGTATGGCTACTTATACTTTCATAATTGCTATTATTGATCAATAAAACTGAAATTTAACAAAAAGAGACAGGGTTGTGTCATTTTATTTTATATAGCCTATGTAAGAATATTTTAATATATATATATATATATATATATATATATATATATATATATATATATATATATATATATATATATATATATGATATCACCAACATGGCATGTATTTTTTTCATGTATGGGATGGGAAGTATTTCAGAGTATCACTGACAAAGGCTCAAAAGAGTCCATGGCTTTCTAAAAGATCTTTTAAATACAGATTGTTTGTGTTTTTGTTTTACTTTTAGGACTGGAGAACATCTGGTAATGAGATGTCACTTTTTTCTGTTTGTTAAATGCTTAGTTACGGTTGGGATCTCTGCAAAGGAATACCTTCTCACAACATAGCGACACTTTTTAGTTAACTTAATGAATTACTAACGTAATGATAGCAGTAACACCAAAACGTACTTTGCAAGATTAATCGCTGTTTTATATGGATTAACCCTTTCATGCATAGTGGTCACTACAGTGGACAGCTATTAAAAAAAAAAAATTCTTAAATTTGCACGGGTTTTGATGGCATAGTTGCACATCATCCTCTTCAGTGGACCCACCCTGGTGCATCATCCTATATATTTAAACCAAGTGGCAAGCCGTTGTGCTTCGATTTTTTTCCCCCTCCAAACCAAGATGGCAAATGGTCAGTCAGAAATGCCAAGTTGCTCCGGAATATCCACCCATTCCTTCTATCCTAGGAGACTCTTGTAGGTAAAAAAAAATATTGCAGCATCAAGCAATATCTAATGAGTCCTATCAAAGTTGGGTCATTATACGTAAACGTGCCATTTTGTGTCCCTTAGAAAAAAAAGCTCTGTAAATCTTAATAAACCATAAAACAAATAAAATATTTTATAATTTAGTTTCCATAATATGTCTAATAATATAAGAATAAATTAATTTCTGTTTATTTTGTTTTTAAAGGATTTTAATCACATTTTTGTGCACAGCATCTTGCAGAAATGTTGAAAATGGCATGTCCCTCAGTATGATTTTTCTACTTCTCCTTGCATCATCTGCCTTTCATGAAGTTGATGGTAGAAGACAAGTGTTCTCTTCTTTTCTTTGAGTTCATGTAATATCTGAAAGACAGGGACACGCTCATTGTGTCAGCCCTGTTACCAGAAAAGCATACGTTAAAAAGTTATTTGTACATATTTAAAAAGGGATCTCCATATCTCAGCTCAGGAGAGGTGTAGAGAGCCAGGACTTGCACTCATCTCTACGCCTCATCGCCCTCTATCAGAATCCAAGGTTTCAAGAAGATCCGAGAAACTTTATTTTTCGACCCAAAAAAACTATAAGGCCTACCGGTGTGACGTGTGCTCTCTTTGGCTCGGTAAAGACCACTGCCGCATTCTGGATCAGTTGCAGAGGTTGCCTGTCGTTTTTTTTGGGTCGAAAAATAAAGTTTCTTGGATCTTCTTGAAACCTTGGATTCGGATAGAGGGTGCTGATGCGCAGACAGGAGTGCAAGATTGGAGGCTCTAGAGCCTTCCAGAGCTGAGATATGGAGATCCCAGGTAGCATTTGTTACACTGTGCAAAATAGTGGTTTCACGGACAGTGGAATTTTGGGATGACACTTGGTGCTACGGACTCAGGGGAGCCCGCTGAGTGCTGATAAACAGGTTTCATCAAAATATTTCGAAAGCTGAGCTTAAAAACCACCGTGTCCGCGAAGCCACTATTTTGCCGCCAAATAGTGGTTTCGAGGACACTCATTTTTATGCAAATTAAACACTGAAATGACTTGAAAATTAGTGTGATGTGTTCAGTTGAGCGTGCTTAGTACAGTGGGGGTGGTTTAATTAACGAGAATTGATATCACACATGACGGGAGAGCAAAAACACATAAATGTCCCAGATCCAACCTATTCAGAGGATGCAAAATAATGGTTTCACGGACACTGCATTTTTTATGCACATCAAGCACTAAAATGACTTGAAAATGAGTGTGATGTGTTCAGTCGAGTGTGCTTAGTACAGTAGGGGTGGTTTAATTAACGAGAATGAAACTTTTTTAAACACCAAACTTTTCCGCCCGCTCCAGGGGGCCGTGGCGAGATGGAAAATGTCTCCCCCTAGTCGATCGGCCCTTTCCAAGCGGTGTTCGCGAAACCACTGTGGCAAATGCATTCATTTAATGGGTGGGTGGGAGTTTTATAGAAAATTTGGCACGGTGACCCCTGGGCCCGCCCCGATCGACATACCGAAAGCGCCGGTCTGTAGAGCGAAGGCAAAAATATTCACTAACCCTAACCCTAAAACTAACATTTTCAGCCTCTAACATTAATTGGCTAGTAGGAGTTTTATAGAAAGGTCCCAGGGGCCCCAAATTCGGCACGGTGACCCCAGGGCCCGCCCCGAGTGCCATACCAAAAGCACAGGGCTCTAGAGCAAAAGTGAAAAATTTCAGCTGCTATTGGGGATGCGAAAGTGGACTGACTTTGGTGGCAGCGATATCTCTGGAACATTTCTCATTTGCAAATGCCTTTGCATTTATTTGTGCAATGAGGTTGATTGTGGTGACAAACTTTGAAAGTAGTGCATATAACCTTAATGTATGTATGTGTATGTAAACATGAAGGTACTTTGTTTTTGTTAAGGTTGTACACAACACAGTGTACGTGACATAAATGTGTATGATACATAAATCTTATTTATTAGGCCTAAATATGTATATATATAAATAATAATATATAAACAGATATATATCTGATTTCGTAATGTACGTTATTGTAATGCATTTCTTTACTCGTAAAATCAAAAAGTGATCTTATTATGTAATGCATGTTACTTGTAATATATTACTTTACTTATAAATGAGTTATAAATGAGAAGAGTTGTAAATGAGAGACAACTTCTTAATGAGTTTGTCTTATATAAAAGCCCTTAAAGTGATGAAAAAGAAGAATGCAATAAATAGTGTTTGCATTAGAGAAGAATATGATTTACAAAACAAAAACACAACCAAGTCCCTTTAACCTTTCAATCTTTTTTGTTTAATACTATGATTATCATTTTTCTTGTTGTATTTGTATTTCTTTTATGCACCTGTTCTGTATATTCTAATGCAATGTGTTGTTTGTGTGTTTTTGCAGAGTTCCTCAAGCCAGTCCATCCATGACACCCCTAGGTTCAACGAGCTAACTACGTCTGCTGCGTTGCACCTTTGAGTTTGCATATCAAAGCAAAAACAGTGAGTGATGTTCCATAGCACTAAGGACTGCAAGTGTACAGTTGCATGTGACATGTTGTTTGTGTGTTTTTACAGAGTTCCTCAAGTCAGTCCATGACACCTAGTCCAGCCTCCTCACCTACCAGGTCACGACCGCACCATCTAAAGGGGAAACTGACTGACTGCATCATCTAGGCCTTAGGATGGTTCCACAAAGAATTGACTGCACATACAACATGAATTTACTTCAAACTAAAGATCTGACTTTACATACAGCAAAAGACACTGCATCTATTTGTGTCTCATTAGCTCTCAAAAAAACTTTAACCTTACAGTTCATTAAATATTTTAACACAGCTAACTCAACATTAATTGTTTTTAAATCTCCACAATGTATAGCCAGAGGACTATCACAAAAGTGTTTAGGAAAGTAAATACATACTAGAGTATGTTTGTTTAAAGCTGCTTTGTATTGTTGTGTATTTTAAAAAGCTCTATAAATGTCCTAAAACGATGTGCATTTTGCTTGTAGTTTTGTGTTAATAAAAATGTAATATATTACATCTCATAATTCAGTTGAATTCATTATGTATTGTATTGTGTAATTTAATTACATTTTTATATAAGTTTTGGTTCTCTCATTTTATTACATTAAATGTTATTGTGTTGTATGATGTTCTGTATTAAGAATTAATTCTGACATAAATCATATGCATTAGTACACAAATGACATGCTTGTAATAAAAAAGCATTTTATGCCCCATTGCTTAATAACAAATAACTTTGTCACAAAACATACTTTAAAAATGTTATTTCTTTCCAATAAAAGATTATTATATGAATTAAGGGGTTTGATTAATTACATTAAAAATTGTGATTCCATAATTTTATTATACTGTTCTTTAGTCAAGGCTAGATTTAATATTTAATATTTATACCCACAAAACATAGCTAGCATTCTGTAATTTATTTAAATGTCTAAACTGGTAATACGAAAAATAGTAATATACACAAATAAGCATTATTTTAAGAATATTTTAATAAATAAAAGTACAAAATAATTACATAATTATAATTGCATTACGAATGGCTGTGAATATGGTAAGGCAGTATCAGTGCAGTATAAGCTCAGGAAAAGCTCATAGCACGAATCACGATCATCGGATAACGTTAGCTGTATGCTATGCTATTATCTAAGCTAACTAAAAAACACTACCAACGAGAAATGTTTAATTTCACAATCTATAGCTTCGGTTAAATACTAGTATATGAAACGTATACTTTAGAATACATTAAATACATTAATGATTCGTTATAACGTAGTACAAACGTCTTCTATAATAAAGTGATTTTGTATGATTTGTAACCAGGCACTAAAGCGATTACCCATAAAACGGGCTTTGAGCCAATCGGATTGCTTGGGTCCTCAGCCCGGACCCATTTCTTCAGCCGGACCCGATTATTCACCACACCGGACTGTTTACACCATAGATATCATATATAAACGCTAGATGTCTTATGGCGCAGTCACTTCCGGCATCACCGTTCGGCCATCTTATGTCAGTGCTCTGTGCATTAAGGTGAGTGATCAGCACGCACACAAATCCTCATATCTCGCTGAAATATTGACGGATTTACAAACGGTTTGGTTTCTTACAAACGTTATTAACGTGGCTATAATTCCGAATGCTTGAACATGTATGTTATAATTTTTCATATGTATGCAGTGTATGTATGTAGTGTCATAACTACATCTCTGACGTTTATAACAAACCAAACCGTTTGAAAATCGGTAGAAAATTGGGCAAGTTATGGTTATTTAAAAGTATTTGCACCATTAAACGAGTGAGCGAGCGCACTGCCGCAAGATGGCCGCCACGTGCGGACGTCGACCTCCATTGGCCAGCAGCGCGCACGAGACATCTAGCCTTTATATATGATATCTATGGTTTACACAGAAGGACCCGGAACCGGCCTGGTGTTACGTCAAAATCGCTCCCACAGGGAAACAACATTGGGCAACAATAGTTCCACTTCACTTCACCCCATGACATAGGAGTTTCAGGAGTTAATCCATTGACGTTGACATATGAACTGAAAAAGCTGGTAGGAGAGATAGCTTTCGCAAAAGTTCTACAAGATGGAGCTTTAATGATAGCATGTAGGAATGAAGAGCAAAAAAATAAAGCCATAAAAATAAAGACAGCTGGGAAACAGATGGTAATGAATTACAAGATTGTAGGACAGGAGTCATGGGTGTATGGAGTAATAAATGGAAATCCGTTTGGAGTTGGAGGAATTAAAAAAGAATCTAGAGGGGGCAAAGGTCATAGATGCAGTCCGATTACAAATGAACAGAGAAGGTAGAAGAATGGATAGTTTGTCAGTACGTCTAAAATTGGAAGGAAAAGAAATGCCAGATCGGATTAAGATGGGTTATATTAGTTATCCGATTAGGAAGTATATAGCCCCTCCTTTGAGGTGTTATAATTGTCAGCGATATGGACGTACTGCGTCAGTGTGTAAGTCTAAAATGAGGTGTGTGCGAGGGGAGCACGAATTTGGGAAGTGCGGAGAAGGAGTAGGATTGAAGTGTTGCAACTGTGGAGGTAGTCACAATGCGGCATATGGAGGTTGTGAGGTGAGGAAAAAGGCTGTGGAAGTACAACAGGAAAAGTAAAAAAATAATCGAACCTATGCTGAAGCTGTGAAAGTAGTAAATGATAGAAATAGGCAAAGTGAGACTGAGAGAATGGAGTATGGAAAAAGAAATGAAGGTACAGGAAGAATTGATGAAGGTAGAGTACCAGAAGATTTAATGATAGTAAGCAAGATAAATTTTGTGCTATTCATGGTGGAGGTAATTAATTGTACAGCACAAACAGAAAGGAGAACAGAAAAGTTACAAATAATAGTAAAGGCAGCAGAGAGAGTTCTAGATATTAAGGGATTGAAATGTGAAGATATAATGAAAAACCTTAATACAGATTCTCAGTCAAGTCAGGAGTTAGGTGTTGGCTAGTATGTTAAAGGGGCATTCCACCCATTTGAACATTGTTTTTTATTTAAAGTGGGTCATATATGTAGTCAAAATGTAAAATAAATGTTGAATTTGGTGCCTTCGTGACCGAGGAAAGACAAAAAATAACTTCAGGACGCATTTGTATGAAAGACAACAACTCCCACAATGCACCACATTGCACAGCTCCGCAAGCCACTCCCACTAATCCAGAAAGCACATATCTGCCTATAAGAGAAATCACTCTTCCATCTACAAGGCTAGCAACCACCAGAGCTTGAAATTCATTTCACATTCACACAAAATGTCTAGTTAGTTGGCGAACTTATTAGTGAATTACTCCTCGTTTGTATTTCTTTCGAAAAGGTGAATTATTGCATGGTACCTGGATGTTCAGTCAGAACATATGCGGTGCGAAACTAGGATAGTTCTCAACACAAACGTCCGTGTCCTCGTCTGATTCAGAGATTTCGTCCAGGAGAAATTGTCATCGTTGAAATTCTTTGCCGCAGACGGACTCTATCTCTGTGTTCGTAGTTGCATAGTGAGATCACCGGCGCCACCAGTCCGCCCTAACTCGAGCCAGTCCGGGCTCCTCGTCCGCGGCAGGCAGGTCTTCTGCCTCGGCTGCTCTTCGCTATAATGCGGCTTGTAAAGGTAGCTGCTAGCCACAAACACCTGATTCAAGCATCAGACTTCCGAAATCCTCTTCTTCTATATCATATTGAGCACTCTCCTCCGCTATTGTCATTACTTTACATCTGTCTCCACAGTGCCTGTTAGCTTAGCTTCAAACAAGATGGAGGATATTGCTTTCAGTTTCAGAGAGTAAAGTCCCACCCACTGATCTGTAATAGGTCTGTAGCGTGAGCGGGTCCCGCCCCCTGGGAAAGATGAGGACTTAGTGGTTGTAGTCTCAACAGAAATCCCCCCCTCTTACACTTCCTCCTACAATGACGCAAAATGACGATTTTTGCGTCATTGTAGGAGGAAGTGTAAAAGGTAAATAACGGATTTCTCCCGTCTCAAGGGAAAATGAGAGAGTGTTGCACGACCTGAAGGATTCAAATTTAAGAATATGTTTTAGATCTGCTGATCCTACTTCCTTACATAACATCACATGAAAAACTAAGGTAAATTACACTGTATTGGGCATTCAAAGTGAACATGATGGCATCAATTTACTGATCAGAAGTCAGCTGTAAGTCAGCTGTCTTAACATTGTAATAGTCAGGGGTTTTGTTAGTCTTTGTTCTTCCAACTAAGAGTTGAACTGTGTGTGAATGTTACATAGTCTTAGGTCTCGTGACCATTTGTTGTTTATACCATTTGTGGGGGGTGGGGGGGGGGGGTACCATTATCTCAGTTGGGGGCAATTGCCTCTATTGTCTTTAGATGATTAGATTTAGTGGTCATCCCTAACTAAGGCTGTGTGCATGGTCAGCACCATTAAGGACAGCCCACTGAAATGCCTATAAGAAACCATGTAAAGTTAAGTTAGTCAGACTGATTTTGGAAGACCTGCAGCCACTTCAACGTGAAGTCCTCAATAAAGAATAACTTCTTGAACGTGATCCAAACGTCTCCTGGTTTCTTGCTTCGACGAAGAAAAAGTTTTCAACAACGACCATTCAATAGTATGACTGGGTTTCTAACAATGCAAAGCTTAATGCAAATGGGTGGAGTGTCCCTTTAACTATTTTACAATGGAATGCCAGGAGCCTTTGTGCTAATGGTCAAGAATTTAAAGGATAGGCTATATAAACCAAATGAAAGATAAGCCAGATGTAATATGTATTCAAGAATCATGGTTGAATCCTAGACTAGAATTTGTTTTAAAAGGATACATAAGTGTGAGAAGAGATCGGGAAGAAGGAAAAGGAGGAGGATGTGTCAATTTTGTAAAAGAGGGAATGCCTTATAGAGTTTTGGAAAAAGAAGAAACGATGGAATATATAGTTGTAGAAATATGGTTTGAAAATAAAGTTATGTTATAATAAACTTTTATAATCCGTGTAAAAGATTAACACAAGAAAGTATGGAAGCAATAAAAGGATTAAGAGGAAGTAGAGTAATATGGTGTGGGGATTTTAATGCCCATAATACTTTATGGGGAGGTTTATCGACAGATGTATTGTATGGTCATTGAAGAGTTGATAGAAAAGGAAAATTTGGTTTGTATAAATGATGGAACAAAAACACGTATGGATGTAAATTCAGGGAGGGAATCCCCAATAGATCTAACAATTGTTTCTAATGAATTAGGGGGAATAATAAATTGGGAGGTATTAAATTGTACAGCGGGTAGTGATCATTTCCTAATATTAAGTTCAATTGTAAATAATGAGATATGAGATATAAAGAAAGGAAATACAGGAAAGTGGAAGTATGAGAAAGCAGATTGGGAAAAATTCGAAAGAATATGTGAGGAAGGATTGAAAATGATCAAGATGAATGAAAGAATAATAATTGAAAGAATATATACAGAATTAATATCAGTGATACAGAATGCTGCTAGAGAATGCATTCCGAAATGCAATGGAAAGAGGGTGGGGAAAATAGTCCCATGGTGGAATGAGGACTGTGCAATAGCAGTTAAAAGGAAAAGGAAAGCATTTACAATTCTAAGGAAAACTCACAATTGGGAAAACATGATAATATAAAAAAAAGGCTCAAGCAGAAACTAGAAGAACAATAAGGGAAGTGAAGAAAGAGTATTGGAGATCATATTGTGAAGAAATTGGGAAAAATACTCCAATTGAGGAAGTGTGGAGAATGATTAAAAAGATGAGTGGCATTCAAAGAGAATATGAGTATCCTGTGTTATGTATTGGGGAAGAAATAGCAATAAATGATGAGGAAAAAGCAGAAATGTTAAGAAAAGAATTCTCAAAAATAAATAGTTCGGATAATTTGATGAAGGAGTGTAAGGAAATGAGGGAGAAGTTGTTAAAAGAGCATCCATTTATTTTAGAAAAAAAGAGTAACAAATAGTTTTCTAGATGTGCCTTTTTCATATTCAGAATTAAAGAGGGAATTAAAAAAACAATAAAGCTTCAACTCCTGGACAGGATGGAATTAGTTAGTAATTAGTAATGTTAAAAAAGTTAAGTGATGAATCTCTTAAAATTATTCTAGAGTTTTATAACAGGGTATGGGACGAAGGGATTTTACCTAAGAGATGGAAATAAGCAGCAATAATTCCCATTAAAAAACAGGTAAAGATCCAAGTATCCCTTTAAACTACAGACCGATAGCATTAACATCACATCTAGGTAAAGTTAAATATAATTGGATTAAAGAGTTTTTAATTGAAAGAAATATTAAAGTACAGATTGGAGAATATATATCAAGGAAAGGAATAATTGAGAATGGAACTCCTCAGGGTAGTGTTATAAGTCATTTGTTGTTTATTATTATGATTAATGATGTATTTGCAACAATAGATGTAAATAAATCATTGTTCGCGGATGATGGAGCTCTGTGGCTTAGTGGTAGGAATGTAGAGTATATTGTTAATAAAATGCAAGCAGTTTTAAAAAATGTTGAGGAATGGTCTTACAAATGGGGTTTTAAATTCTCAGTGGAGAAAAACAAATATATATATTTTTACAAATAAAAGGTCAAGTATTGATTTAAAGATTAATTTATACAACAAAGAGATAGAACAAGTTAAAGTGATAAGATTTTTAGGTATGTGGTTTGATACAAAGGTTACATGGAATGTACACATAAATAAGATGGAGGATAAATGTAAGAAGATTTTAAATGAATGAGATGTATTTCAGGATGAGAATGGGGAGCTGATAGAGTTGCATTAAAAACAATTTATTCGACAATGATAAGAGCAGTATTAGATTATGGTTGTATCGCATATGGAACAGCAGCTAAGTCACAGTTAGGAAAATTAGAATGAATTCAATCACAAGCTTTGAGAATATGTTGTGGAGCTTATCCTTCCTCTCCTGTTTCAGCTTTATAGGTGGAGATGGGGAGATGCCAATTCACTTAAGAAGGAAGCAATTGATACTGGCATACTGGGTAAACCTAAAAGGGCAGAAGGATAGTCATCCAACAAAAGCTATACTTGAAGCATGTTGGGAATATGGGAAAGGGAAAGTTAACAGTTTTGGTTGGATTATTAAGGATTTAGTTCAGGATATGAAATTAAATGAGTATAGAGTTATTCCAGCAGTAATATTACCAACAACACCATTATGGATTTTACCTCAACCAAATGTAAATCTATTCTTATTGGAATCAAGACAAGATAAAGATCAGAGGATGTTGGAAGCAGAGATGACAAAAGAATATATTGGTAATAAAGGGATAGTTCGGCCAAAAATTATATTAAACCCATGATTTACTCACCCTCAAGCCGTTAGAGATGCATATGTCAATCATTTTTCAGACGAACACATTTTCAGTTATTTTAGAATATGTTATAATGTGAAGTTATGGGGTCCACTCCTTCAAGTCCCAAAAATGTGCATGCATCCTTCACAAAAGTAATCCATCCGGCTCCAGGGGGATAAACGAAGGCCTTCTGAGGGTAAACCTTCGTAAAAATATACATATTTAAACCTTTATAAATGAAAATAACTGGCTTCCGGTAGCGGTCGACGCGCGTTCACGAAGATGGATGCTGGCGTATGACGTAGCGTAGGAAGCATCGTGACGTTGAACGAACGTGACAGCGCAGCCAGAGAGCAGAGCAAAACAAAACTACGTTCGCAGTAATACACAGAACTTGAGCAAGTCCGACAACAGTACTTTGAGTTGTCGAAGAGAGGCGAACAGCGCGACTGCCAGATGTCAAAGGGGCTCAGATGCCGGCTCATTCGAAACACCATGACCAGTATGATTGCAATCCTGAGGGCAAAGGGGGATGGAGAATCACACAGATACCCATCAAAGCCAGAAATCACAGCAATGGCAAAGAGAATAGTACTGTACTACCCCATGCTGCAGGACCAAGGCCTCCATACATGGGTAAGTGAAATGCACCCATTTTGATGACGGTTTCACGTTGGACATTTTTAGCGATTTGAAAAATTGATTGAATGTCTTGTGCAGGTCACTGTGTACAGACAGCTTTACAAAAGATTGCAAAATGTGAGATCCCCCCAAAAAAGAACTCCAGATGGGAGACATTCAAAGAGGTGAGCTGTAACTAATGATTATTTTCATCAAAGATTCATCTGTTAATCATTTTCTGTCAGAGTTCGTATAGAGGACCCAAAAGCAGAGGTGAAGCAGTAAAGTTTATTGCTTAGTAACTTCAAACAAGGAGACTGTCGTCAACAGACGCAGATCTGTAATTAACAGAAATAATTCTTGGCAGGTAGAAGGTAGGAGCTGTGGTGCCAGTGCCAGGAGATTGACGAGCAGCAACTGAACTCCGTCCCCGAGCCTGGTGCAAGTTACTCACAGACGGCTGGTAGGTGAAGGTCCACAGACAGTAGGTGAACTGGGTAGAGAACAATGATGAATCTCCAACATATAACTCGCGTAACGTCACGACAGGACAGGACAGGACAGGACAGGACAGGACAGGACAGGACAGGACAGGACAGGACAGGACAAGGTGTTTCTCATGAGAATAAATACTGATGAGATAGAAACGAAGAGACAAAGCAAAAGCTCAACGTTCAACAATAATCTGACAAGGAGACAGAGAAAACAGTGACTAGAAGTAGCTGAGGAAATTAGAGGGGAAAAGGATCAGGTGAGATGATAATCAGTGTAAGTGTTGATTACTATGGGTATCAGCTGCGGGTGAGGTGAGGAAGGAAAAACATGAATGGGAATGATAAGAGTGTGTGCGCAGCGCAAGCGCTGAGATAATAGGAATCAGCTGTATGTGTGTGCGCGTGTGTGAATGAAGGAAAACAAACAGAAGGAAGAGGCCGGGGGCATATACCATGAAGCCGGTTTAGGTGGCTAGCCAGCTATGTTTCAGTTTAGTTTCCACCAACCCTGGGTTTTAGGTACTATGAAAGTAGCTCGGCTTTAATCGGTGTTCGTTGCCATGGTATCTTACGCTGCATGGCTATCCTGCTCCGGGGAAAGTTATGTTCTGGATTCAAGATCTCAGACTGAAGTTTGGCCAATCAGCTGAGAGCAAAGAAACATATAGGTGACGTAACTTATTCCCAGTGTCTGTTGGACATCTCAGCGCGGTGGACATCTCAGTGCAAATTGTTTGACGAGCACTTTGTAGAGAAAGAGTTTTTAGCCAGACAAAATCCCAATTGCCTTTCCTGATAGTTACTTGTAGATACAGATTTTCCGCGGAAGGAATGTCTTATCTTTGCGAACTTCTTGAGCCGCACATAAAGAATTTAACACGTTGAATTCATGCACTTACAGTACCGCAAATGGTATTGCATTGCGTTTTTTTGCAAGTGGTAGCCTACATAGCCTACTTGCACGGTGGGGGGTGACACACAGCGCTTTGAGGAAAGCAAGTTAAATTTGGTACAGTACAAAACACTGTTAATTTGAACTGAGATAGAAAAACCTACACAATAACCCTCAGACAGGGCCACAGCACTGCTTCAATGTGGCCCTCAGTAAAACCAGAGTGAAGATCGAGATGACCTTTGGCATCCTAAAGGCACATTTCAACTGTGTTCAGCGCTTAAGAGTCACCAGAGCGGGCATCACAGATAGTGGCTGCATGTGCCATTCTGCACAATATAGCCACCAGTAGAAAGGAGCGAGAAACACCACAAAACCAGCTTCTCCCCGATGAAACTGACCCGATCACACTTGACCACCCAGCTGGTGCAGATGTAAATGCAATGACCATACAATATTACACTTAATAAAAGCACATTGAAACTGCAGATATAGGTCTCAAACTGTTTTATTGGTTTTGTGGGATGGGAGGGGGAAAGAGAGCAAGAGAAAGTTGCATTAATAAATATTCATACTGTGTTACTTGGTTAAATAAGTTCACATACGGAGATCAGTTTTATCCAGCTGTTTGATCTCCAATTTTTTTTTTTTTTTTTGGAGCCTCCTCAGCTCACAGTCCACCAGCTCCTTTAGTGTGCAGTCTAGTTTGAGACTCCTTTAGTGTGCAGTCTAGTTCAAGACTCCTTTAGTGTGCAGTCTAGTTCAAGACTCCTTTAGTGTGCAGTCTAGTTTGGGACTCCTTTAGTGTGCAGTCTAGTTTGGGACTCCTTTAGTGTGCAGTCTAGTTAGAGTCTCTTTTAGTGTGCAGTCTAGTTCAAGTCTCCTTTAGTGTGCAGTCTAGTTCAAGTCTCCTTTAGTGTGCAGTCTAGTTTGAGACTCCTTTAGTGTGCAGTCTAGTTAGAGTCTCTTTTAGTGTGCAGTCTAGTTCAAGTCTCCTTTAGTGTGCAGTCTAGTTTGAGACTCCTTTTGTACAGGGCCCTGACTGAGTCTGTTTCCACCTGAAACATAATTCCACCACAAACATGATCATTACAAGTTTTCTGGAAGCTAATCAAATCACAAAAAGTTCCTTAACTTCCTACAAACACAGGACTGACTGTAATTTATGTCAAGGGTTTAAAGCACTACCTTGTTCACATTTCTTCTGAAGCCCATTGAGGTAAAGGCTTCAGTTTCTGGGGCAGGTTGTGAAAAATCCTATAATAAAAGAGATGTGTAAGGGCCAGTCCCTTTTTTATGCTACACATTCAAATGTTTGTCATAATAAAAAGCCCAGTGCATTCACATCAGCAACTGTCTGAGAACACACAGACAGAGTGTCTTCATCATTTCCTACACCCTAATAAATAAAAGGCTAATGTAAAGCATAACTGTTGTAAAGCAGGTTATGTTTGGTGTTCTGTCTGCTGCATGCTGTCTGCTGCTGTGTGGGAGATTGTGTGAATGTGTGTTGGCTTCAACAGGGACACTGTATTTCCCTCTGCAGAACATACAGTCAACCATATTTAAAACTTCAAAAAGTAGTAATGTATTGCACACGTACCCAGTGTTACTTGCTTAGAGGAGCCAGCACCAGGGTCAGATTGTACAGCACCTGTAATCCCATCCATAATCGGCCGTCCCTTATTGCTACTCAGAGCCAACTCCTCCGCCAGTGTATTCTGGTTTTCTGAATGTAACTCTTTATTTCTGTTTGCTGCAGACAAGTGTTTGTGATAAAATGTTCACAAAAATAATAAAAGGTTGTGGTAAATACTCACCACTTTGAATTATATTTTTATATTTTGTCTTTATCTGCTGCCAAGAACATTTGGAGTTGGGGTTGCATCTAAAAATCAATGAATATTAATCTTTCTTAGTACATACATGCACATTTTTTATATATTATAAAAATAGGCTATAGGTTACACACATATTATATTATATTATATTATATTATATTATATTATATTATATTATATTTATATATTTATATATATATATATATATATATATATATATACACATAAATTTTACATATAGAACGTATTTGTTTAACTTACACATTAACAATCAGAAATCTTTCTCCAACAGTCTTCTCTTGCTTTGGCAGCAGAGACCGTATTGTTTCGAGTTTGAAATACATATTTAAATTCATCGTAATTATGAATGATTATCTCTTGCTCCTCCGCGGAAAAATATATCGCTCTCGCTCTACCCGCGATTGGTTGTTCAGTGTCGACGTCACTCTTTTATGTGCACGCGCGCGTGGAGTAATCATAGCTTAAGGATCAAAGCCTGAGTTGACAGAGAAAGTTGATAAGCTGCATCATGGTACCAATAAAGCCTGATTGCATCGGTTTGGTTTTGTCGACTCAAAACCAATCCTGTAACCCCGAGTTTGTTCAGCTACCTTCATGGTACAGGCCCCGGTTCATGACATTTTCAAGATTAATTGATTAGTTGTCTGGTCAATATAAAGTACAAGGTGATGTCCTCAAAAGTCTTGTTTGATCCATAACCCAAAGCTGATAATTTCACTGTCATAGAGGACTAAAGAAGCTAGAAAATATTCACATTTGAGAAGCTTAAATCATATTTGGACATTAAAAAACAAACAAAAATGACTCAAAATGATCAATCATGTCAATGTCCTGGGTGATCTGTCTCTAGTGTCTCCTCACTTCCCGGTTTTAATGAGTGCTGTTAGTGTTTGACTACAAAGTAATTGCTTTGGATGTGTGTGGGGATATTGCTGTTTATTACGAAGCACTGTGTTACACTTTATTTGTATGAAAAGTGCAATACAAATAAAGTCAGATGGATTGATTAATTTAGTAGTTGACAACTAATTGATTAACTGACTAATCTTTGCAGCTCTACAAAGAGGCGCTGTCTTGAGCAGTCAACAGACACGGATGAAATGGGTTCAAGTGACTCAATCATTGTAGATCACTCAACAATCACTGTAGATGAACTTCTGGTTTGGAGATGTAGAGGAAAGACGCGTGGGAGCATACCTCCGTATAATTTCGGGAAATTGTGTTAATTATGTCTTTATTTCAAGTATATTTAATATTTAATATTGTTTTAAATAACGTCGCGCTGAACAAGTAAGAATGAGCAAACAAACTCGGAAAAGTCAGGCACAACAACAAACTCTACCCTTCTCTGGTCGGGAAGCTAGCAACATGGCGTCGGGGCCTTCCCCTCTCACTTTGGAAACCCTCATCATTGAACTGGAAAAATCTAGGAAAAGCACCACCGCGGAGCTCACCGCCTCTATGACCGCGGCCCTCGCCCCGATTAATTCGGCCCTTGAGTCTATCGCCGCTACCGTGGCTAAACATACTTCTACAATTTCGGAGATGGAAACGACTCTTTCGACACACTCGGATAACATCACCAGCCTAGAGCAAGACGTAGTGGAACTACGCTCCAAGTTAACCTCATTGACGGAAGAGCATGGAGCTCTCCAGGCTACCGTGGAGGACTTGGGTGTCTCGATCAAAGCGACAGAATTTAAGGGTGATTGGGCTTCCTGAAGACGTCGAAGGAAATAACCCAAGACAATTCATGGCAGATTTATTCAAGGAAGTGGCTGCAGAGGCTCTATCGAATTCTACACCTGAACTAGACCGTGCCCATCGCAGTCTCGGACCCAAACCTCGTCAAGGATCCCGCCCTGTGATAGTGCGCTTTCATCGCTACATCGACAAAGAGAGAGTTCTATTATGGGCAAAAAAACACCGCAACATGATGTATCGGGGCCATAACATCAAGTTTTACGAGGACTTCAGCGCTGCAGTGGCGAAGAGGCGAGCTGCCTTCAATCATGTGAAATCTTTGCTTTTTAAGAAAGGGATACGGTTCGGCATGATCTACCCTGCCCGGTTACGTGTCACCTTCAACGGCGTGACCCACACCTTTGACTCTCCAGAGCAGGCGGAGTTGTTTTACAAGGAACGCATCTGCGACTCATGAGTGAGGGAGCAAGTGGAACGCGCACCGATCTAAATTTAATTTTTTGTTTTCTGTTGCTGAACTCTTTCGAGGTAAGGCGCGACGACACTGTTGAAATGGACCACAGACTATGAACAGTACCACATATCACTCTATCTCATCTCCAGTTAAATATGGACAGTGCTGAAGTATCATGGCAGCCAGCTGCTATTTGTTTGCTCTACTTCACGTATGGCTTTTTTGTTTTATCGATATATAAAATATATTTTCTAAGAAACACACTTTAATTTTTTAATTTTTTTATATGTGGGTATTAATTATTATTATTATAAATTAGTATTATTTTTTATTTATTTTTTATTTTTATTTATTTATTTATTTATTTATTTTTTTCACTTAGTTATTTTAAAAAGGAATATTTAAAAAAACAAAACAATTTATATCTTTGCCTGCACTTTTTTAGCTAGGAGATTGCATGGTCAGCTTGCTACAAATACTGGTCCAGTGTCATTCCAGATTGTTTTCATAAATAACTGTCTACAAGGGTTTTTTATTTATTTATTTTTTTATTATTATTATTTATTATTTTTTTTTATTATTATTTTTTTTTTTTATTATTATTTTTTTATGGCGTATATTCTGGTTCATCAGGAGGCAGAACCTACTGCATGGTAAACCGGTTGTGTGTATTCCAGTCCTGCAGGTCATCT
This sequence comes from Abramis brama, assembly GCF_963993115.1. Lineage (NCBI taxonomy): Eukaryota > Metazoa > Chordata > Actinopteri > Cypriniformes > Leuciscidae > Abramis > Abramis brama. The sequence goes on along the minus strand of NC_139963.1, from coordinate 64,845,945 downwards.
TGTTCTGTTATGACGAGCTTAGGATGTAACTTGTTGGATGGTTTATGGTCTAAACAATGGCCATTGTGTTTTTGGAGGAATGTGTTTTTTTTCTTTATCTACTGGGAGTTTTTTTGTGTTTCTTTCTCAAAGTTAATTTCAACTGGATGCTACTATATTGCTCATTGTATTCTTGACCAGGATGCTCATTTATTTCCTAATGGTTAACCTAAGTATCTCTCAGAGAGGATTGAGTGGGTCTAGTATTCGGTTTGTGAGTTGGAATGTTCGCGGACTTGGCGGCCCGATAAAGCGATCCAAAGTGTTTTCACATCTCCGAAGTCTTAAGACTGACATCGCTTTCCTTCAGGAGACTCACTTATGTATAAATGATCACTTCAGAATGCACAAACCGTGGGTTGGGCAAATATTCCATTTAGCTTTCAATAGTAAATCTAGGGGCGCTGCCATTCTCATTAACAAACGTACCCAATTTTTGCCTGATCAGATCATATCTGATCCCCATGGGCGTTATGTTATAGTAAGTGGCACATTATATCAAACTTCAGTTGTATTGGTTAATGTTTATGCCCCTAATTGGGACAACCCCAATTTTATGACTTCCCTTTTCTCAAAGATTCCCAATTTGGATACTCATCGTCTAATTCTAGGGGGGGACCTGAACTTAGTAATAGACCCCAAACTTGACCGATCTCACCCGAAAGTACTTATACCCTCTGCCATGTCGAAGACATTATCATCCATTATGAGTCAATTGGGCTGCATAGATGTGTAATAAGGATCCACTGGAGGCAAGTTGAGAGATGAGAACCCATGTGCAGTTTATTATGACTAAAACAAAACATGAAACAAAAACATGGCGTGGCATGAAAACAAAAACCAAAGCATGAACATGAACTTTGCTCAACAGCAGACTACAGGAAACAATACTTGACAAAGACACATGGCAAACATGAGGGCTTAAATACATAGACTAATGACAAAACAAGGGACACCTGTGTACAATGATCAGACAATTAACAAATGACAAGACATGGCAGGATCACATGACAAACAGGGAATCACATGACAGACATGGAAACAAGACATGACACAGAAACATGACAAGAACAAACCCAAAACGTGACAGAATCCCCCCCCTCTAAGGGCGTCTCCCGACGCCCAACAAAACCAAAACACAACGTAACACCAGGAGGGTGGTGGAGTGGAGGAGGTCATGGGGGAGGGATGGTGGGCCAGGCCCGTGCAGGGGGACAGGACATGGGACGTGGCATGGCGTGGACGGGCCTGGGTCGTGGCATGGCGTGGGCGGACCTGGGCCGTGGCATGGCGTGGGCGGACCTGGGCCGTGGCAAGGCGGCCAGGGCGGATCCAGCTGTGCAGGAGGCCAGGGCGGATCCGGCTGTGCAGGAGGCCAGGGCGGATCCGGCTGTGCTGGAGGCCAGGGCGGATCCGGCTGTGCTGGAGGCCAGGGCGGATCCGGCTGTGCTGGAGGCCAGGGCGGACCAGACAGTTCAGGTGGCCAAGGTGGACCAGACAGTTCAGGTGGCCAGGGTGGACCAGACAGTTCAGGTGGCCAGGGTGGACCAGACAGTTCAGGTGGCCAGGGTGGACCAGACAGTTCAGGTGGCCAGGGTGGACCAGACAGTTCAGGAGACCATGGCGGCGCGGCCTCCATGGTCCTATCAAGGACCCTACTGCCCCCCCCCAAAATTTTCTTGGGGACAGCTATGGGGTTATGGGCTGGAACAGACAACGGCTCAAGAACAGAAATGACGTGAAAAGTCTCAGCAGTTGTGACGTGAACAGGCTCTGGCTCGGCAGACGTGACGTGAACAGGCTCTGGCTCGGCAGACGTGACGTGAACAGGCTCTGGCTCGGCAGACGTGACGTGAACAGGCTCTGGCTCGGCAGACGTGACGTGAACAGGCTCTGGCTCGGCAGACGTGACGTGAACAGGCTCTGGCTCGGCAGACGTGACGTGAACTTCAAATGTGTGCACCGACCACACACACCATATGGCTGTGGCCATAATTGTTAGTGTAGCCATAGCTGAGGATTCAAGATTAGTGGCAGCCATCTTTGCTGAGGGCTCAGGTTCAGGCGTGGCGTCGGCCATCTCTGCTGAGGGCTCAGGTTCATGCGTTGTGGCGGCCATCTCTGTTGAGGGCTCAGGTTCAGGCGTGGCGGCGTCCATCTTGTCAGGAGACACAGGCTCGGCGGTGGCCATCTTGTCAGGAGACACAGGCTCGGCGGCGGCCATCTTGTCAGGAGACACCAGCTCGGCGGCGGCCATCTTGTCAGGAGACACAGGCTCGGCGGCGGCCATCTTGTCAGGAGACACAGGCTCGGCGGCGGCCATCTTGTCAGGAGACACAGGCTCGGCGGCAGACGTGGCGTGAACAGACTCAGACTTGGCAGGCATGACGTAAAGAGAGTCAGACATGGCAGACATGACGTGAAGAGACTCAGGCTTGGCAGGCATGACGTGAAGAGATTCAGGCTTCTCAGACTTGGCAGGCATGACGTGAAGAGATTCAGACATGGCAGACATGACGTGAAGAGACTCAGACATGGCAGACATGACGTGAAGAGACTCAGGCTTGGCAGGCATGACGTGAAGAGATTCAGGCTTCTCAGACTTGGCAGGCATGACGTGAAGAGATTCAGACATGGCAGGCATGACGTGAAGAGATTCAGGCTTGGCAGGCATGACGTGAAGTGACTCAGGCTTGGCAGGCATGACGTGAAGTGACTCAGGCTTGGCAGGCATGACGTGAAGAGATTCAGGCTTGGCAGGCATGACGTGAAGAGATTCAGGCTTGGCAGACATGACGTGAAGTGACTCAGGCTTGGCAGGCATGACGTGAAGAGACTCAGGCTTGGCAGGCATGACATGAAGAGATTCAGGCTTGGCAGACATGACATGAAGAGATTCAGGCTTGGCAGGCATGACGTGAAGAGATTCAGGCTTGGCAGACATGACATGAAGAGATTCAGGCTTGGCAGGCATGACGTGAAGTGACTCAGGTTTGTCATGGATAGACTCAGTTAAAGACAAAATAAAGTCTATTTGCTAGCATAGTGTAGAATGGTGATCAAACGAAGGCATTAACTCAGAGAGTTCATCATCCAATCCATTTTGAAAGCACCATTTTAAATAAGTCTCAACCCAAGGTACCTGATCCGTGAAATAGAGAAAATCCTTAATATACGCTTCCAGGGGACGATTCCCCTGCCGTAGATTTAGGAGTGCAGCTGCTGGGTTCATGGTAGGTCAAGTATTCTGTAATAAAGAGGTCCACTGAAGGCAAGTTTAAAGGAGAACCCAAGTGCAGTTTATTAACTAAAACAAAACATGAAACAAAAACATGGCGTGGCATGAAAACAAAAACCAAAGCATGAACATGAACTTTGCTCAACAGCAGACTACAGGAAACAATACTTGACAAAGACACATGGCAAACATGAGGGCTTAAATACATAGACTAATGACAAAACAAGGGACACCTGTGTACAATGATCAGACAATTAACAAATGACAAGACATGGCAGGATCACATGACAAACAGGGAATCACATGACAGACATGGAAACAAGACATGACACAGAAACATGACAAGAACAAACCCAAAACGTGACAGAAGCTTGGCGCCTGCGCCATCCATTTTTAAAAGAATTTTCTTATTTCTCCAAAGTACACCAATCTTATTCCCGCATTGACTACTTTTTTATAGACAGGGCTCTTTTACCTGCTGTGAAATCCACTGAATATTCTGCTATCGCTGTTTCTGATCACGCTCCTCATATATTAGATTTAGCGCTCTTACCTGTCACCACAAAACAATGGAAATTTAACACAGGGTTACTAGCAAAAGATGAGTTCTGTAATTATATTTCAAAGAAAATTGGTGTCTTCCTTGACAGTAATAAGACTGAGTCCACATCGCCCTCTTTGTTATGGGAAACATTGAAAGCAGTTATTAGGGGAGATATTATTTCATATAGCACACATCTGGCTAGGAAAAATAAACAAAAGCAGCAAGAGCTTATTGATGCAATTCTCAGCGTAGATAGAGAATATTCAAGTTCTCCCAACCCAGAATTGTATGCTAAAAGGATCAAATTACAATCTGACTATGATCTTCTCTCTACAAATAAAGCAGAGTACCTTTTAAGACGGACCAAAGGGACATACTATGAATATGGTGATAAAGCCAGCCGTCTCCTTGCCCTCCAACTTAAACGTCAATCAGCCTCTAATTTCATAACACAAATATATGACTCTTCTCGTTCCCTAACTACCAACCCAGCTGAGATAAACTCCACCTTCGCTTCCTATTACTCTAACCTGTATCAATCTGAACCCCCTGCAAATAGGACTACAATGGATCACTTTCTGAAAAACATCGATATACCTACCATAGATCCTCATATTAAAGAGGAGTTGGAAACGCCCATAAAGCTGGAAGAATTAATTTCTTGTCTTAAATCAATGCAAAATAACAAAGCTCCAGGGCCGGATGGATTTCCGGTTGATTTTTATAAAAAGTTCTCCCACCAACTTGCTCCTTTGTTATTAGACATGTTTAATGATTCACTGAAGCGGGGCTCTCTGCCTCCAACCTTAAATCAGGCTGTAATCACGCTCATTCCTAAAAAAGACAATAACTTAAATGATTGTAGCAGCTGGAGGCCGATAAGTTTATTAAATTCAGACGTAAAACTTTTAGCCAAAGTACTAGCATGCCGCTTGGACCCTTGTTTACCAGATATAATTTCTTTAGATCAAACAGGGTTTGTTAGAGGTCGTCAACTATCATCTAATATTAGAAGACTTTTAAATATTGTGCTATCTCCTAACACATCCCAAGATGCTGAAATGATTAAATCTCTAGATGCGGAGAAAGCCTTCGACAGGGTCGAATGGGATTACTTGTTTTCTGTTTTGGGGAAATTCGGCTTTGGGTCCAAATTTATTTCTTGGATACAACTTTTATATTCTGCCCCTTCTGCTTGTGTGACAGCTAACTTTCAAAGGTCTGAATATTTCCCTCTTTCGAGAGGGACTCGCCAAGGTTGCCCAATGTCCCCCCTGCTCTTTGCCATAGCATTAGAGCCCCTTTCCATTGCTCTTAAATCTTCTGCATGTTTCACTGGTATTGTTAGAGCTGGACTGGAACATCGAGTGTCTCTTTATGCTGATGACCTGTTGCTATATGTTACGGACCCAGTTAGCTCTGTAGATAATATTCTGCAAATCTTGAAAACTTTAGGATTATTCTCAGGTTATAAAGTAAACATCAGTAAAATCGAGTGTTTTCCGGTAAATACTGCAGCCAAACAGATCTCGTCAGATACGTTACCATTTCGATTAGCTTATAACAGCTTTCGCTATTTAGGTATTAATATTTCTCACTCCCTCTCCTCACTATATACAAATAATTCTACAAAGCTGGTTACTGAAATTAGGTCTGATTTGGCACGCTGGGACTCTCTCCCTCTCTCTTTGGTGGGCAGAATCAATTCTATTAAAATGAATATTCTTCCCAGATTTTTGTTTCTTTTTCAGTGTCTTCCAATTTTTTTATCTAAATCATTTATACAAATGTTAGACAAAATGATCTTAAAATTTATTTGGGCTGGTAAGAACCCAAGAGCTCGTCGAACAACACTCCAAAGAAGCAAATCATACGGGGGCCTTGCACTGCCTAATTTTTTATTTTACTACTGGGCCGCCAATCTTCAAAAAATCCATGCTTGGTGTAATTTTCCCAATTTAGACTGGTGTGTAATGGAAGATGCCTCTTGCCATCCCTCATCTTTGGCAGCTCTACTTTGTGCCCCTCTAGCTTCCCGTTATCCTAGTTGTATTAAAAACCCAATTGTACTTTCCTCCTTGAAAATTTGGAAACAATTCAGGCAACACTTTACACTTTCATCACCCGTCTCTTTAAGCCCTATTTGCAATAATCATTTATTTCCCCCCTCCAACGCAGATGCAGCTTTTACTTTGTGGAGAGAGAGGGGTCTGGTTCGTTTTTCAGATTTATATTCAGACAGCCTTTTTGCCTCATTCAACGACCTCCGTACTAAATTTAATTTACCCCAGTCTCATTTGTTTCGATACTTTCAAGTGCGGAATTATGCTCGTACACACTTTACTCCTTTCCCTCACTCTCCAGTGGAATCTCTTATCACTGAGGTACTCCCCCTCCCACTGGCTCGTAGTAAGATCTCAGTATTCCTTGACCTCATAGCATCTTCGAATATGTCCCCCCTTGTGAAGCTTAGGGATAGTTGGGAAAGGGAGCTTGGCTTTGATTTGACTGATGAGTGGTGGAGACAGGCAATGATCAGGGTCAATTCTACATCTTCCTGTGCTCGTCTTAGTTTGATCCAATTTAAGGTTTTCCACAAAATTCACTTCACAAAAAACAGACTTAGTAGGCTATTTCCAGGCACAAATGATATCTGTGACAGATGTGGTTTATCTCCAGCAGACCATGTTCATATGTTTTTTTCTTGCCCCAAATTAGTCAATTTTTGGTCATATTTTTTTAAATCATTAAATAATTCCCTCAATATCAGGTTGGAGCCTTGTCCACTGATATCCATCTTTGGGGTTCCTCGTACCTCAACTAGTCTCACTAAGAAAAATTCTGATGTTGTGGCTTTTGCCTCTCTCATAGCCCATAGACGTATTCTATTACATTGGAAAAGCCCAAACGCTCCTCCCACTACTTCTTGGTTAAGGGATTTAATGTCTTTCCTGTCTTTGGAAAAAAATAAATATTCCCTCAGGGGTTCAGCAACCAATTTTTATAAAAGATGGCAACCTCTCATAACATATGTAAACACCCTCACCTCTCTGGACTCCAACTGAATCAATGGGACACATCCAATTTGTTTATCTTATCAAGTCTTTAGTGAGCATGCTGGGCATCCTTTATTTAAGTAACTTTTTTTTTTTTTTTTTTTTTTTTTTATGCCTTCCTTCTGGATTTTATTTTATTTTGTCTTTATTTATTTACTGATTTATTTTCACCTAACTAATTATTTTTTTTTTTTTTATCTATTATTATTATTCATACTATTTATCCATGTTTTTTACTTTTGTATTTTTCCTCTCTCCCTTCTGTTCTTGGGAGTTGTTTGTTTTTTTTGTTTTTTTTTCTCTGTTGGTTCTCTGTTCTAATGTACCACATAAAAAAGAAAAAGGTTGGAAAACAGTTGTAGCATAATTAAGCAATGTATTGATGCTTGTTAATGCTGGTTTCCAATAAAAATATATATACAAAAAAAAAAAAAAAAAAAAAACAATCACTGTAGATCGCTCAACAATCATTGTAGATCGCTCAACAGAAGGAAGTGGCAGCCCAGGCTCAGACAGTAAAGAAAGTGAGTTAGAAATAACTAACAAGGTTATAGAAGTTTCATTTAAATTATTACACATCATTGACCCTGCTAAAGCTTTTTTGAAAAGGTTTAAATCAGATATAAACACAAGTTGCTCTTTTTGTGGTGCCCCTGATGAAACTGCTCTTCATATCTTCTGGGATTGTCCTCACACCAGGGACGGACTGACAATCTGTGCGTTCTGGAAAAGTCCAGAACGGCCGTCCAACCGAGGGCCGTCGGCACAAAAAAAAAAGTCTAATAAAGCAATATGAACAGCCAACAGCAGGGGCACTAATACGATCACTCATATGCTACGTGTAAACACTCCACAACTTTACTGTAGTAAAACTGTAGTAAAACAAACTTTTTTTTTGGCAGAAATGTGCCTGTATATATTTATATTAAAAATGCTTTTATATATAGTCATGTTATTAAAGTTATTAAGTTGTTATTAAACGTAATGTTATTAAATGTAATGCAGTAATGTTTTTGTTTAGAAGTTATGGCAGTTTATTTATTTTGCATTTATATTAATACTAAATATTTGTTTTTGATAACACATACTATAGGTTTATAGAGAATTAAAAATCAATATATATTTTCATAATTTTTCAGGAATTGTTTAAAACTGTCTGAACCAGAACCAGATCTCAAAATATTTTATTATTTCGCATATTATGGTGAAAAGTAAAAAAAAAAAAAAAAAAAGTTAAAGGTAAAGTTAAAGTTAAAAAGCACCATGTTATATGTATAATAAATATTTTTGAGTATAACAAACAAGTAGCCCTTCTAGATTATTGTATCCCTTGAGGTAGCCCACAAAAAGGTTGGAGACCCCTGGTATATAGTAACTATATGTTTTATAATTACAAGTTTGTGTAATTTGGAGTTTCTGTGGGCAGTGACATTTCATTATTTGTATTTTATTTTCAATGCAGATGTAATGGCATTGTACACATTTTTTGTTTTTATTTGAAGGCTGAGGCTTCATTAATAAACACAACCCCAATTATCATGATTGATTTTGAGATGTTACTTGCTTGTCTGATAGGCTACAGTATGTGGCATAGTATCAGGACATCCTGGCTAGTGTCTGTCGCACACGGCTAGGGGCGAATGGCCGGATGATGGGCCTATTTGGGAGAAAGTCCAGGGCTGTTTTTTAGCCCCAGTCCGTCCCTGCCTCACACACAGTTATTTTGGGTTGAATTTTCTAATTTTATTAAGTGCAATGTGCTTCCGGATTTCTCTTTGCTTTTTAAGGATGTACTGTTTGGTTTCTTTAATATACAAAAAGCTAAATTAAATGAGTATTTTATTATTAATATATTATTGTTCCTTGCAAAATTTCACATTCACCGTAGTCAGGGGCGGATTAAGGTTGTCAGGGGCCCCTAGGCTGCTCTTTGTGTGAGGCCCCCCCCCATGAAAAATTTAACATTACAAACAAACCACAAATACAAACGAGGCTCAGTGCTTAGAATCAACCATTTAATTATGATCAAGAAACACTGGCAGTACAACCAAAACATAAACAGAGGTGTAAGTGGAAAGAATGTCAGATAGTATTATCTGCCACCACAGCTCCCAAACAAATGTAACTATAAACATCAAAGCAACAAAATACCTTCACATTTCAACTCTCATCACTTTCTGTTGTCTCTCTCTCTCTCATCACTTGCTGTTGTCTCTCTCTCTCTCTCATCACTTGCTGTTGTCTCTCTCTCATCACTTGCTGTTGTCTCTTTCTCTCATCACTTGCTGTTGTCTCTCTCTCATCACTTGCTGTTGTCTCTCTCTCATCACTCATCACTGTCTCTCTCTCATCACTCATCACTGTCTCTCTCTCATCACTTGCTGTTGTCTCTCTCTCTCATCACTTGCTGTTGTCTCTCTCTCATCACTTGCTGTTGTCTCTCTCTCATCACTTGCTGTTGTCTCTCTCTCATCACTCATCACTGTCTCTCTCTCATCACTTGCTGTTGTCTCTCTCTCTCATCACTTGCTGTTGTCTCTCTCTCATCACTTGCTGTTGTCTCTCTCTCATCACTTGCTGTTGTCTCTCTCTCTCTCATCACTTGCTGTTGTCTCTCTCTCTCTCATCACTTGCTGTTGTCTCTCTCTCTCTCATCACTTGCTCACTTGCTGTTGTCTCTCTCTCATCACTTGCTGTTGTCTCTCTCTCTCTCTTCACTTGCTGTTGTCTCTCTCTCATTTGCTGTTGTCTCTCTCTCTCATCACTTGCTGTGGTCTCTCTCTCTCATCATTTGCTGTTGTCTCTCTCTCTCTCATCACTTGCTGTTGTCTCTCTCTCTCATCACTTGCTGTTGTCTCTCTCTCTCATCACTTGCTGTTGTCTCTCTCTCATCACTTGCTGTTGTCTCTCTCTCATCACTTGCTGTTGTCTCTCTCTCATCACTCATCACTGTCTCTTTCTCTCATCACTTGCTGTTGTCTCTCTCTCTCTCATCACTTGCTGTTGTCTCTCTCTCATCACTTGCTGTTGTCTCTTTCTCTCATCACTTGCTGTTGTCTCTCTCTCTCTCATCACTTGCTGTTGTCTCTCTCTCTCTCATCACTTGCTGTTGTCTCTCTCTCATCACTTGCTGTTGTCTCTCTCATCACTTGCTGTTGTCTCTCTCTCATCACTTGCTGTTGTCTCTCTCTCTCTCATCACTTGCTGTTGTCTCTCTCTCTCTCATCACTTGCTGTTGTCTCTCTCTCTCTCATCACTTGCTGTTGTCTCTCTTTCTCTCATCACTTGCTGTTGTCTCTCTCTCTCATCACTTGCTGTTGTCTCTCTCTCTCTCATCACTTGCTGTTGTCTCTCTCTCATCACTTGCTGTTGTCTCTCTTTCTCTCATCACTTGCTGTTGTCTCTCTCTCTCATCACTTGCTGTTGTCTCTCTCTCTCTCATCACTTGCTGTTGTCTCTCTCTCATCACTTGCTGTTGTCTCTCTCTCTCATCACTTGCTGTTGTCTCTCTCTCATCACTTGCTGTTGTCTCTCTCTCATCACTCATCACTGTCTCTCTCTCATCACTTGCTGTTGTCTCTCGCTGTTGTCTCTCTCTCATCACTTGCTGTTGTCTCTCTCTCATCACTTGCTGTTGTCTCTCTCTCATCACTTGCTGTTGTCTCTCTCTCTCATCACTTGCTGTTGTCTCTCTCTCATCACTTGCTGTTGTCTCTCTCTCTCATCACTTGCTGTTGTCTCTCTCTCATCACTTGCTGTTGTCTCTCTCTCATCACTTGCTGTTGTCTCTCTCTCTCTCATCACTTGCTGTTGTCTCTCTCTCTCTCATCACTTGCTGTTGTCTCTCTTTCTCTCATCACTTGCTGTTGTCTCTCTCTCTCATCACTTGCTGTTGTCTCTCTCTCTCTCATCACTTGCTGTTGTCTCTCTCTCATCACTTGCTGTTGTCTCTCTTTCTCTCATCACTTGCTGTTGTCTCTCTCTCTCATCACTTGCTGTTGTCTCTCTCTCTCTCATCACTTGCTGTTGTCTCTCTCTCATCACTTGCTGTTGTCTCTCTCTCTCATCACTTGCTGTTGTCTCTCTCTCATCACTTGCTGTTGTCTCTCTCTCATCACTCATCACTGTCTCTCTCTCATCACTTGCTGTTGTCTCTCGCTGTTGTCTCTCTCTCATCACTTGCTGTTGTCTCTCTCTCATCACTTGCTGTTGTCTCTCTCTCATCACTTGCTGTTGTCTCTCTCTCTCATCACTTGCTGTTGTCTCTCTCTCATCACTTGCTGTTGTCTCTCTCTCTCATCACTTGCTGTTGTCTCTCTCTCATCACTTGCTGTTGTCTCTCTCTCATCACTTGCTGTTGTCTCTCTCTCATCACTTGCTGTTGTCTCTCTCTCTCATCACTTGCTGTTGTCTCTCTCTCATCACTTGCTGTTGTCTCTCTCTCATCACTTGCTGTTGTCTCTCTCATTTCAATTTTTTCTTTCTTGATTTTCTGGCAGAGAAGTCCTTAATGAGGCCGGAAAAATCCAATTTGCGCAGAACGTCATTTTCAATGGACATCAGAGACAGGTGATTGAGTCGGTTTTGGCCCATGGTGGATCTGAGTCTGTTTTTAATTAGTCCCAGTTTTGAAAAAGAGCGCTCCCCGCTGGCGTTGGTTACAGGTAAAGTCATAAATAGCCGGAGTGCTATGTCAACATTTGGAAACACTGATTGTAGTTTCCTTGCTCTTATAAATTGCAGTAGTGACCTTCCTGAGGTGTCCTCTTTTTCTTTGAGGAATTGTCTGAATTGTCCAATTTCGTCCACAAAATCCTCCTCTAGATCACTTGCAGATTTTTTCTGCAGATTTGCTGCTCCTATACGTAGATCTTGTAGGGGGATGGATGGGATTTCATTCAGAAACCCAAATGTCTGCTGAATTCCTTTGTAGGAGTGATACTTCCTATCCAGCTCGGCAACTAGACGATCTATGATGGCAATAAAAACAGCTGTTTTGAATTTTTCGCGGCCTGACCGCACATAGTCCGGTTCACTGGATTCATCCGCTTGTTTTTTCCTTTTCCTGTGTCTCTGCGTGTCCACTTTGTAGTCTTGGGACAAAGATGGAGACATGTTTTTTGCATCACTCTCAAACTTGTCAAAATCTTCTCGGAGGCTGGCTACATAATCCCTCAACGAGCTGACCAAACTAACAGCATTGCATAAATCCAGGTCAACTCCCTGTAAAGCAGTACTAGTCTTGTGGAAACGCTGCAGTATGTTGTTCCACATATTACACAGAATGGCATTCTCTAGTTTGTCCATCTTCATATACAGTGTCCTGGCTTCATCCCGTGTAGTAAGACATTGAGTTGTGTCATTACTGATCTTTTGCAGTGACTCCTGGATTCTGGAATAATTCTGTTGCAGTGCTTTTGTCGCTTGCGCGTGAGCTGACCATCTAGTGTCTGAAAGGCTTTTCAAAGTTTCGATCCTTTGGTTGTCATTTGGCAGTAAACCCGCTGTGATTGTCTGCCAACGGGATGTGGATTTGGAGGAAAAATTAAAAAGTGTCTGCACTAAATTAAAAAATTCCTCCGTCTCAAGGCAGCAGTTAACACTATTAACACCCACTAAATTTAGTGTGTGTGCAGCGCACGGTACCCACTCGACTAATGGGTTTACTTGTTTGATACGAGCTTGTAGGCCACTGTAAACACCAGACATGTTGGCTGCATTGTCGTAACATTGGCCTCTGCAGTTACCGATATCAATGCCCATGTCCTGTAAAACACCAAGCACAGACTGGCAAAGCGACTCTCCTGTATGACTCTGGATTGGCAGAAACTTGATGAAACGCTCTGTGATGCAGCCATCAGGTGTCACATATCGCATGATAAATGTGAGCTGGTCAGTGTGTGTAACGTCAGGAGTGGAATCAACACTGATCGAGAAGTACTTTGCCACTTTAATTTGACAGATGATCTCTGCGAGGACCTGTTCCCCCATCAGTTCAATAAATTCTAGACATGTTGTCGATGAGAGGTATGATGGAGTTCCCTTTCCAGCATTGCCATATTTTTCTATATGTGCTTTCAAAAAGGGATCAAACTCGCTGATAACTTCCAGCACACCCATAAAGTTCCCATTATCCGTTTTCCCAAAAACTTCACTATGTCCCCTAAGTGGTAGTCCTCGTTCTGCTAAAAACTTCACCACCGCAACCACCCTCTTTAAAACCTCGGTCCAATATTCGCATTCATTGTCAAATTGTTTTTTTTAGTTCTGAATCTATACACCCACCATCTGCACAGCGTGTAACATACACGAGCATTGCCTTTCTGTGGCTCTCTGATGCCTCGTGTTCAGCTAGGCGGACAGCTGCATTTTTCCAGTCACTATAGCCTGCTGTCAATGCAGACTGAATATCACTGTCCCCAAATAATTTGCACGCAAAACAAAACACGGTGCCAGTTGAGGGGGAATAAAGCAGCCATTCTCTTGGCTGAGTTTCACCATTTGCCAGCTTTCTATTAAACAGGGTTTTGGAAAAGTATCTCTTTTGGTGTTTATGTTGTCTTTCAGAGGCAGCAACATCTGCGTCTTTGTTCTTGCAACTTTCATGTCCAATTTTAATCCAATATGCCCTCATGTCTTCATCAATTTTATCCCAACATGCAGGATCCGAGCTATAAGTAGGATTTGCGGCCTCTTTTTGTGGTCTCTCCTCCGCAGCAACAGGTGGAGGGGGGCCGGGAATTCCCTCCATCTCTGCCAGGGGCTCGACTGACCCACGAGCAGGTGAACTCTGTCTGCAGCATGGTGCTTCGGGTGGCTGAAGTGTCTGACTCAATCCCTCTGTCTCCCTCCTATTAGAGTGAGATGGTTGTCTGGCTGCGGCCTTGTTGTGGAGGTCATCTTGACCGGAGGTGGTGTCTTTACATTTATCACTGATAATGTAAAAAAATAAAATAAAAAATAGAACCAGCCTTAAAAACCAACCTGTGTGTAATATGAATGTCATTGCAGTGTTTCCTTTAAGATTTGTTTTAGCAGTGGGGGCATTTTATTACCATATTCAATATTGTTGTATAGAATTGTAATAAAACTATACTATTTCTCATCCTATTTTATGGTACAACTGGTATTCCTAACAAATTAGGTCTAGGCCTAATAGCATATCATTGTGCAAATGTACTTAATTTATACCTAGTCCTAGGTCAGAGGTCATGAGGGCCAGAATACAACCAGCATCATCATCAAGAATGAAGAGGTGAACATAAAGATTGCGTCATTCACGTGCATATTAAATAGCCACATAATTGGTTTGTTTTGGTCTTGTACATCCATAAATGCTCCAGCAGATGATGGATAGTTTAGCCAACTGTTGATGATAATCATTGCTATATAAAACTAAATAAGCTATGTATTAATATTAATAATAAAAAAAATTAAAAATCCTCACCATCGGCATTGGCGTGTTCCACCTCTTTAGGTGACGGCTTACAAAAGAAATCTGTCAGGGTTCGTTTCATCTTCTCTCTAGCCGATCACACGCGTTGTTCAGGTTCGATAACACAGAATGAGCAGTGCGCTGCGGTTTTTATGTTGCTAGGCAACCACCGAAACAGCTGAGCTGTCCCGTCAGTCAAGTAAACGTCAAATCAGCCTTTTAAATTTCGCGCAGTAGTCAGCTCCCTAATATATTTTAGGTCGCACTCGCACAGATTATATTTCAGGAGCATATGCGACCAAAATGGCTTTGATTTCGAGCATTGATGTTTCTTGTAATGTTAGCCATTTATTTATTTCTTGATTTTGGTGTCTGGGTTTCAAAGCCATCTCCCGCGGACGCGGTGACGTTTTTAAGCGCGAAGGGCTAGGAGGGTGCCAGCGCCTCTGCCTCGCGAGTGGATGATAGCCTAGCACCCGAATCGTCCCGCGAGCTGTTCGTTTAATAGTCGACTCGGAAGAAAGCGAACATTTTGACAAAAATAAAAAGCGAGGCGGAAGAAATTGCCATTGCGCACCGCCACAATAAAATAAACATAGAGGAAACACTGCATTGTGGAATAACTCCCCAAATTCCCTGAAATATTAACTTACCGATAACATGATGAGCTAGCTGCAGGCGTTTCAGCTTGCTCCGTTCCGGCAGTCTGCGGTGGATCTTGTCTTTGACTGGATGAAGATTCAGCAGCTTTGAAATATCCAGTCAATTTAGGAATTTTTTTCAATATATCTTGGTCCCGTTGTTCTCTTAACTTTAGTAATTTACGTTTTTGTGCTCCACTTTCATGCTTTCTTTCAGCCATTCTGCCACTATGTCCTCCAGCAATAGCAGTGACGTAAATGAAAATGATTGACATGATTTGACCAGCAGCAGCTGATTGGATAACCAATTCACATCTACCCAATCACCTGCTTGTTTTTTTAAATGTTTCTTATGGGCCAATTAGGGTCTTCTTTTGTTCGCGCCCTGACGGGCCTAGGCCCACCCACTTTTCAACAGGCCAATCAAAAACTTTTCTTCAAAAAAAAAAAAAAAAAATTAATATGTTCTAATTTTGTCAAGAATTATAAAAAATCGGCAATAAACTCATAATTTGTGCTAAAATAGTCTAAATATTAGTTTTAAAAAAATAATTTAAAAAAGCTGGTTATGTCTAACCTGTCTTTGATGTTTCTGCGCAAGTTCAGCAGACAGTGGTTCGGGTTTGTTCCGATCAGAGCATGTGAGCGGAGAGCGCATTTCTGAATATTCCGCTTGCTCATTCCGCTCAGGGTCGCTCGCTCAACCCAAAATGCCCTGCAGGCTGCAAATATGTGGAATAAGGGCTGCCTCCGACTAAAGTTTTTTCTAGTCGACAAGTAGTTGTTCATTTAAGCCATTCGTGGACAAATCGCCCCTTTATATTAATTTAATTAGGCTATATACCAGATAGATTAGCGTTTACATAATATAGCCGCACTCAAGCGCACGACCACAAGGAGACATGTATTAATTATTTATTAATAAACTGGTGTTTTCTGTGTCGCAGCAAAGATGAAGTTGATGATGCGGTCTCGCCATGAACGCCAGAGAGAAATGCACATTTCATATTACATTTTCAGAGTGTAGGCTAGCCTATTTATTTTAGTTTTGAATATTTTCGTTTAAAAGTAGACATTTCAAACTTTCTATAATAGATAGCCTATATTTCTCAAATCTGTGAAGCACAAGCTGAGTTTCGGCGCCCTCCAGTTCACATGCAATGCAAGTGATCGTGTCGGCGCCTTATTACATTGTCTGCTATATATTTGCTTGTTATTTAATAAAAACGGGCAATTTGTTGATAAAACATTGATCAAAATTAAGATATAATTTATACAAAACGAAAATCTTTTAAAAAAGAGACTACAAAACAAAACTTAATGAAGTGGTCAAAATGTTTTACCCATGTCTCCAGACATATTGCACATCTCATGATGTATCATATCTTTCTCATGCTGCATGCTCACTTTCATAATCAACATTGATTAAATTAAAAAACATAATTACGTCACATATTTTCCAACCCAGCCCTCGGCCCTGTTGCAACAGTCGTTGTTTAGGTACCTTAAACGCGCACGTACAGTCTCGGAGTCATCGCTGCAACCAGGAGATGAAGAGAGCTGAGATCCACATCATCACCTACATCTTCGTCTCTGCCACCCCAGGATGCTAGCGCGACCAGCGCCATTGCTAGGAGGGCGCCAGCGCCTCTGTCCTCAGCACCTCTGCCTCGTGAGTGGATGATAGCCCTGGCCCCTGAAGACGCCTAGCAATGGTTTAACCTTTAGTTAAGTCATACCTTAAGAGTCTTCGTAGCGCGCTAAGAGACAACGTTATCGGGAAACGCTGCCCAGGAATGATGCTTATGATGCGTAATGGAGATTCCAAAGCGCTCTTCTTTGGTCAGAACCACGGAGAGCGATCGCGGATAGGTCCGTCCTATGCACCGAAACTTTTTTACAATGCAACAAAATATTTAAAGAGCATCAAGCTATTAAAATCTATATATAGTCACAGATAATTTAACAGTATATTAGTCAGTATTTTTTATTAGGTTAAACAGTGATTAGATAACGTTTTTAATTTAACGTTCTGGCCCATCCAAACTGGAATCCCAAAAAAAAAAAAAAAAAAAAATGTCTGGCCAATCCGAGGCCCCCTGAACACGTGGGGCCCCTAGGCTGCAGCCTATGTAAGCCTGTGCATTAATCCGCGCCAGACCGTAGTAAATTCAGCAGAATCCCTTATTCATTGTTTTTAGAAGAGAGGTCCAACAATACATCCAAAGCATTTCGTTATCTAAGAATCTTAAAGCTCTTAAGACAATAAAATTGTTTCAACTTTTTAATTTATTTCATTAAAGCTTTCTGTTCTATTTTTTATTTTATTTTTATGAGTATATGTACAGGCTATATATATATATATATATATATATATATATGCTGCTTTGCTTTTTTTTATTCCGTTGTATGTAATTTGTACTTTTTTGCTATGTAAGTTATATTTTTGAAACCTTGGCCTAATTTCACAAGAGTTTTATTTATTTTTTGCTGATAACGAGAAAACCATTGGTCGAGCTTAATTCGTTGCCCTAACATGTAAACCATGTGAGTCTAATGACAAAGGCATGAATTATGACATTTAAGCAAACCGTATTCATTAAGCCAACTCATCTGGACGGTGGTTTGAGCGCAATGAGAAATCACTGAAGAAGAAATCACCCAATCGCAAAGTGGACTGGCTCCGTCTCCACAGCAACGGATGCCGAGGTTCATGGGTAATGCTGGGGTAAACTAATTAAATTAAATTAAATTAAATTAAATTAAATTAAATTATTTTATTTTATTTTATTTTATTTTATTTTATTTTATTTTATTTTAATCAATATCCAAAACATGGTCATATCAGTCGATAAGGCTCTGTAGATTACCGTTAGATGACACACCAAACCAATGGAAAAACGGTATTTCTCAAAAAATAAACAGCAACATTTAGAAACGATAGCCGTAGCAGAACTCTTCAGTCTCGTTAATTGAATAGATTTACTATATTTAGACTGGAAGAAAGGAACCACGGGCGATTCAATGGCAAGAAGCCTACAGAATATAAAGCAATAAAAACAAGGACAAAAAAATGTCTGATTAAATGTCGAGTAATGTAGCGCGTAAAGTTAAAAAAAATAAATAATGACAAATGAGAAAAAAGCAATGCTCTAGATTGGCAGAAAGAAAAACGTGGTGCAGACACGAAATATACTTCCCATTGAAATACATTAGATTGAAAGTCGTGCTGAGTGACACGAAAAAAAGGAGAAATTCGTGTTCACGAACACGAATCAATAGATTAAATTTCGTGACATGTTTCGTGGTCAAAATAAGCACAGATTGACATGAACATATAATAATAATTATCTCACCATTAAATTTAATCCCACCGTTTAATTAAATAAAATGTAGTAATCTCACCATAAATGTATTTTTTGACTTGCAGACTTGGAGTAGTTCCATTTTCACACACACACACACACACACACACACACACACGCATGCACGCACAGACACGACTTGTTTAAATACATTTATGTTGTTCACAAATAACAAAAAATTGTTGTTGTTCCAGCAATATCTCCGAGTTTTGTTTTTCACTAGAAATCTCAAATGTCATGATTTGCCAATGCAAGAGAGTACCGGCACCTTTTCCCCCCACTTCAAGCACTGCATACACTATTTGTGTGCAGCCTGATTTTTGTGTTTGTGCAGACTGTGCATGGAGGAGTGATTTGAGTGTTAAAAAAATAAAGCGGAATGCGAAAAATTAAATATACCCAAGCCTTAAGTGTACTTACCCTTTCTATCCAGCTGTCTGTCAATACATTGATTGAAATGAATGAGATGTGAGCAGATTTTTACAATTCAAAACCTTTATTGTTAAGCTTTTAAAGAACGTAACGGAAATAACATGGCTTTTAAAACATTGCTAAGCAAAACATATTACTTAAACACATTTCAAGTGCATTCTAACATGATTCTGAAACAAGTAATAAAATAAAAAAAATAGCCCCAATATAAAACAATTAAACAATAAGGGGCTTATCTGTATTTGTACTTGATTGGTAGAAGCTTGCCTTTAGCTTTTAGCTCTTCAATTTTAGTACTGACCTCTGGAGTCATTGATTCTGCACAACGCTTTGAGTAATCTACACTGAAAAAAAATGATTTTTTGGTGAAGTAAATACTACTGAAAAAAAAAACAATGTAATTTACATGAAAAAGTTAGTTTTGGCAAGAATTAAAAAAACTAAGTAAATTCCATATCAGTACTTAATTCAAGCGAGTAGAAATGAAAGCGTAAATATCAACTCAACAAAATTAAGTAAAAATTACTCAACTTTTCTGATACTGGGGTTCCCATCATGCACTGGACCTTGAATAATTAATGAGGTTCATTTTTCACTGGTTTCCAGCTGTATACTGTTTTATCATTGCTTTTGTTGTCAGGATTAGTAACTTGCCATTTTGTGACATAAAAATTTTCAAAAAAAATTTCTGCTCAAAATGACACATTCAAACACAAAAATGATCCATCAAATGTTACCGTCATTGTGTATTGTCAACCAAGTATTGAGGTCTTTGCATTCACATGATGCTTAACATCTAACATGATGTAGTATAAATTACTTAGATAATCTAAGTAAAGCACATTCTATAAATGACTGGTATAATTCAATATTATTGTTTGAGTGAAATGTAATACAAAGGAATTTTCAACTAAATCAATATTAATCAACCTTTTACTAGCCAAGTTAAAATTACTTATTTTCTTTGTTACTTTCACTTAACTAGGTTAAGTAAAGTTTACTTTTTCCATATTCCATATTCCAAGTAAATTTAACTTAAAGATTTCTAATTAAAGCTACTGATAAATATGTTTAGGTTTTTACTTGGCAAATCTTTGTAAATTTACTAGCATTTTCTGAGTGGAAAAAGTTGCCTAGCTTTTTTCAAGTAAATCCTACTCCAAATTTTTTTCAGTGTAAAAGCTTCTCTTTTTTGAGGTTAAATGGAGGGGGGCTCTTTAAGAATTTTGGACAAGCGATTGCAATTTCAGCCAGGGGAGCAGACAGAGCCAGGGTGTTACGATCCACTCCTACAATTTTGAAGGCCTTACTCATGCTCCCCTGACTCTTGTAGGCCTTCATAACTTTCTTATGAAATCATCAGTTGTGCAAGCTGCAAAGAAAACAAGAAAAACAGAATTATCAGCCATTCACTTTAAACTAAAATAGGATTGAAATTATATATTAAATAGCATTGTTTCTTCGGCCTCTCACAGCGCACCTCTTGCCTTTCAGGTGCATTGAAACAGTCCTTAATGCTGGGCATGGTCGTGGCTAAGAGACTTGTGCTTAAGAACTGGAAGTCACCCTCACCCCCTTCCTTCCAGATGTGGATTATGGATATGATCTCTGTCATACAGATGGAAAGACTTCAACTTTTGAGGACTGATTCTATTGAAAAGCTGTTTGGGGTCCATTTCTCGGGTATTTGGACAAGTTAACAGCTCAGTCGGCCCCCAAAGACTTCCCTAAGGTCTAGGCTGCATATCCCTCCTGGGCACCTAGTCTGTTGTGCAGCTTTTTATTAATGTACTTTTATATACAGGTTTTTTGTTTTTTTGTGTGTGTGTAGTCCGAGCCAGTGTTGTTTGTTCTGTGTTTTTACTTGAAAAATCCTTTAAAATAAAGTATATATATATATATATATATATATAAAAAAAAAAAATAGCATTGTTTACTCTCACCCAATTGTCATTGGCAGCATTGTAAATGACCAAAGTACAGCAAGAACCAATAGGCACAAGCTGATAAGTCTGCGTCATATAATCTGCCAGCCAAACAACTTGCATATCTACATCACATATCAGCTGATCCGTTAAGCCAAGCAGGGCGGAGTGTGTGATGCAAATCATGCACGCCAAATTTCATTGGCTTGTGCTCGCATGCTCGAAGAGAATTGGCTCCCTAGCGTGATCCCATTCAGTCGATGTCGACTACGTCTGACATTCTCGACTGAAAGGGAACAGAATTTTCTCAAGGTTTCAATCTTTCTCATACAACCAATGAATGCAATGAAATCAAGACCATTTTACCAATCAACATTTATAATGATACCTAACATGAAAAGAAAACACAATAGATTGATGATTGATGATTTACATTTAAATCAATGATTTAGCCTTTGAATTTAATCATATTCAGAAAAGAACAAGAATAAAAAATAACTATAAACAAGTCTAAACAAAATAATTTAAAGTGAAAGTGAAAGTAAGCGGTGTTGGGCTCACTTTTCTCTCTCATTAGCATCAAAATGTTTCAACATTCGCGATGTATTTGGATGCTAAACTATTCTTTATTATAGGCTTTGTACTTCACTCACGTTCCAATATCGACGGGAAAAAATCATCCTCTTCACACGCGCAAAAATGTTGCTGGAAACATCACAGTGCAGGGGTGCTTATACTGACTGAATGTACGAATTGTATTACTGACTATTTAAACAGAGCAGTGCAATTATTATATGTTAGGTTGACTATTTTATTATTATATTTTATTACGGCTATAATGAACAGGCTGCAATGTCAAGATTACAATTCTGGAATATGTTGTGGTTGTGTGTGTGTGTGTGTGTGTGTGTGAGTGTGAGGCGCGGGCGCGATTGAACAGTGTAAACATAAAAACATACTCAGTCATGTTCATACAAGACATCATTCAAACTGCAAAGTGTTGCAAAACGTTGGAGGATATTTTGCGAATAATTTATTTAATATGTTTTGTGACAGTTTGTTTTCAGGAGTTTCAAAGAGTTAGTAAAAGAGTAAAGAAGTTAAAAAAAGTTAAAACTTTTTATTTAAGTAGGCCTATCTATTTTTTATTAAGTATTTATTTTGTATTAATACATAACCTCATTGTATTCATTTATAATGTAACATTATAGCGTGACATTTGTGTCAATAATCGTCAAACAGGTGACTCCGTGTGGTTGGAGGGGGCCCCCGAATCAAATTCTGCTTAGGGCCCCCAAAAGGCTCGGGCTGGCACTGACAGGTTGGACATTAAAATTAAAGCATGGCAGAATGCGTGGATGCTGCAGCAGCTGGGTAGGGTGTCACATGACACTCTTGGCCGGGTTTGCTTCCACCTGCACTTGGTTGCGGTGGTATTCAGTCTGTGGAATTTCTGTTTGCGTTGGTCAGCATGATCAGAAAGTGTCAGTGTAAAGTGTCATTATAACGCTTTGCGGAAACATCTGTGTTCTGCCTAGGATGTTTAACTGACCCTTTGAAAAGTCCTCGGTCACCTTTAAGCAGAAGGTTTGGTTTGCCGGGCAGGTCAGAACTCTATCGTTGAAGGAATTATTTCACTGATGACGCTCCATTGCGTGTGAAAACACCTGAACAACTTCTGAATTACCATGCAATAATTGAACACTGATGTATGTGTGGTTATTGTAAGATGAGAAAAAAAGTTATTGGATAAACACAAGAACACAAAATAACAAGACATGATGTACTCAAAAGTGCGAAACTCAAAAGTGCGAGTGGTAAATAAGGTCTCTTTTTCAGAATCATATATTTAGTGAGCAGGTGTAATTTGATCATCAAATTCTTCACTACCACAGTGATCTGGTAGTGGAATTTAGACTTGGTCTGGATAAATCAAGGAAGGGTAGCATAAAGTCACCATAACTAGTATATTTACTAGCGGTATGCTTAATTAGAGTATATCACATAATTAAACATGGAAATCCACAATTTCATAATTATAAAATTGTCTACATTAATTGTTTTAGGTGCAAATCATTAATGAAACCTAAGGTTTTAATACGTTCAATTAATGAAATGTATAGAAACAGAGATTTAAATTCTCTGGTTTAACTTTTGTAATCATCCTCTGTGCATTTGATGTACAGACTAAGTCACACTCAATAATGCAGGTCTGACTAGGAATTGTATAGTTGACCAATATAAATGCCTGCATTTTAAATTTAACTGTTTTGTTTCGATTATTTTTTATTGTCATTAGTCATTTGTTGGAAACTAGTGGGCCCTCCTGGTTTGTGTAACTGGTGGCTTGCGACACCAGTTATAAAATCACTTTTCTGCGTTGTGAAGACAGACACGGGACAACAGGTGGCAGTTTCACTGAGTTTTACTCTCTGAAATAAAGCTATAAGAAATTGAGATTGAGACAAAAAACGCAGCATGTAACTGTTAAAAAACTGACTACACGCTTGTTTATAAGAAAGTTATATATAAACAGAAAATATACCCTCTGAGTAAATCACCCTTTAGTATGGTCTATAAAACAAATGTGATGTACATTTAGATCACCATGTGCTTTCATCTCTACACATATAGACAAGTCAAAAATATATATTAAATTGAGTACAATGATCAAAATAACCACACAGATAAGTGAAATAATATAATACACATAGTGAAGATATAAACATAAAAGCAATGATTAAAATAACGATTAATTCAGATTAACAGGAGCCCAAAATAACCTCACCTCTTCAGTGCATTAACAATGCCAAGAGGAAGAGGAGGCGGCAAAACAGGAAATTATGTAGGTTCATGGTGACATCATAGCAATTAAAGGTGAAACGTACTCAACTCACTTAGACAATCATATCAGGTGCATGTGAAAAACAATTTTGTGGGAATTCTTATAAACTATACATATATTTAATAGTACACTTTATGTATCTGTTACACTTGCAACAATGCTAATGACTGGACATAATAGGTCTCAATTAGATTTGATATGTGAATTTAAACCAACTGATGTGTGACCATAGCCATGCACGTTCTATTCCCTTGTCCTATATGTGTGAAGGTGAATGATGTATTATAGATGTGAATCATTTTGGCCTGGATAGTCTTATGATCTATGCCAGGTAGAGATGTTCTAAGATTGTCGTAGTGATGGTGTGTATTGTGTATGTTTGTGTATAGGAGATGGGTGGTGTTTTATCCTACCATAATCTGTGTTGCATAATTTAGTTCCGGTGCTACACCGGGAGGCCACATACAGGAGCTACTTCTGTAGTGTTATGAGGTGTGAGCGGCCCCTTGAAGTTTATCCACCCCCATCTCCTACATGTAAAGTTGTGTGTGTGTCCTGTGTTTTATGGTGCGTAATTTTAAACACATTTGACCTTATTTTAATTATTCTCAGGTTAGGTAAATTCTCATGTATGTAGTGGTCATCCCTAAGTCTGTGTGTAAGTTCAGCACCTTTAAGGACAGCCCACTGAAATGCCTATAAAGAAACCATGTAAAGTTAAGTTAGTGAGATTTGGGAAGAACTGCAGCCGCGTCAACGCAAAGTCCTCAATAAAGAATAACTTTGTTTGAACGTGATCCCCAACGTCTCCTGGTTTCTTGCTTCGACAAAGAAAAAGTTTTCAACACTACACTTGCAAAGTCTGCGATGGGACTGAGCTCGAACAGCTTCATCGGCAGCGACTTTTTATTGTATGAAATCTCTGTCAATCAAAAGGAGACGCAGCCTTTCGACAGACCCTCCAATCATCACGCAGAAGCCCGGGGTCCAGGCCAGCCCACTCCTCATTCACTCCCAGAGTCGCTGAGCGTCCATGGGCGGGACAACTCATCTTTGAGATGAACATGTTCTAACGCATTTTTAGTCAATAAAATGTTAACACAATAGTACATATTTGACCATTAATTTTTTGGACATTATAGGGGAAGCCGAGCTGCCCTTGCAGTCTGAAAGAACTGCTGGAAACCCCCTAGGACTAACCTGTCATGAGTCAGGTTATCTTCTCTTTGTTTCTCACTATCCTTTTGCGCACACACACACTCTCTCCTTGATAGTATGGCCCACCCAATCAGAAGCTTGGCCCACCCTGGCCCCACACCACATAACAGCCACACCATGCTCTTATGCAGTGAAACATACATATTGCGGAGCAGAGATGACACTGACAACGTGCTGACAGACAGGACAGATCAGGTTACTTTTAATATGAAACCGTCTCAACTTTAAAATTTGGTCATTTTTTAACGAAATTTAAAAAATAAATACCGTTAATGTGTCTGACAGATCGCTGTAGAGCCTCAGTTAAAGCTGCTTGTGAACCGATCATCTCTTCCTTCTAGTTAATTTATGTCATCAAATAAACATTAATGAACATCAGAAGGAATGTTGTTTTAACCAAAGAAAGACATCAGTACACACGCCGTTATTCAAGTTCAAGTCCTCCAGCGTTAATCTACTAACTCTCCACTCTCCTGACTGCTTTGTCGGATGCAGATGGCGGATTATGATTGGTCAGATCGCCTGTCAATCAAACTCCCTGCGAAGGGCCAATTCAGCTCCAGATATGTTATTTTCTGTTTTCTTCCCAACCCGCTCTTTTTTACCATTACCAATCTACAGTAGATTTAGTCAACTAAAAATGAATCATTATATACTCCCGGAGAAAACATCTATTAACCTGTTAATATTAATAATTTTTAAAGTTTGAACATGCAATACAGACAAAGATTAAACTGCTGTAACATAAAAAATATCTTAAAATTAAATAAAACAATTCTCCTAAAGTAGAGCAGTCTTTTATTTCCTTCTTCTTAACTTACATACATCATTCTTTATTATTTCAAGCACACATATTTATTTGTATAAATTACATATAATTAATCCTTATTAAAGCTATTAAAGAGCAGTGAATGTTTTTCTCTTTTTCTTTTGTTGTTTGATTAATATTAATGGCACAAATGGCATTAGGTTTATTACGCACTGTCACTTTAAAACCGAATGCGCGGATCCAATGCACTGATGCACATCCGATATTCTCACAACTGTATGTTCTGTAAAGACATCCGACTGCATTTACGTGAATGCTCTCCAAAACTGACATTTAGACATAATGTTGTGAGTATCTGTCCATTCAGACGCGAACGAGAGCTCAGTTCAGTCCTCGCACGCTGTATAGCTGTATATATGCATGGCTGTATGCTTTGTGTGTGTGTGTGTGCAGTGTGTGTGTTTGTGTGCACAGAAAAACATACCGAATAAACGATTTATGAGACATGCATCAAGCGCATGCCAATTCAAATGTGTGCATCAACCACACACACACACACACACACACACACACACACACACCAGGGGCGTAGCCAGAATTTTATTTTTGGGGGTCCATCTTAAAATGAGGGGGCAACTAATATATATATTCTATATATATTAGAAATCTTATATACCTATATATATATCCTAGGCTATAACAGCCTACGACATAGCTCGGCGATTATTATCTTTTACATGAGTCTACGAGGGCGATTATAAATAGTGTCAATGATGTCATCTTACTCAGCAAATATATGAAGAGTTTGGTTCCAAAACGTGAAATATATATATATATATATATACAGTACCAGTCAAAAGTTTGGAAACAGTACTATTTTTAATGCCTGCAGTTAAAAAAACAAAAAACTAAAAAAAAACAGTAATATTATGAAATATTATTACAATTTAAAATAATGGTTCTCTTTTTTAATATACTTTAAAATGTAATTTATTTTTGTGATGCAAAGCTGAATTTTCATCAGCAAGTACTCCAGTCTTTGGTGTCTTATGATCCTTCAGAAATCATTCTAATATGATGATTTGATACTCAGTTATTATCAATGATGGAAACAGTTGTGTGGTTTAATATATTTTTTTGGAATACTTTTTTCAGGATTCATTGATGAGTAAAACGTTAACAGCATTTATTCATAAAAACAGCATTTATTCAAAATAAAAACATTTCTAACAATATAAATCGTTACCATCACCTTTTATCAATTTAACGCATCCTTGTTGAATTAAAGTACTAATTTCTTTAAAAAAAAATAGTTATTGTTCCCAAACTTTTGAACGGTAGTGTATATTGTTACAAAAGATTTCTATTCTAAATAAATACAGTTCTTTTTAACTTTTTATTCATCAAATAATCCTGAAAAAAGTATCTCAGGTTATAAAAAAATATTAAGCAGCACAACTGTTTCCAACATTGATCATAAATCAGCATATTAGAATGATTTCTGAAGGATCATACGACACCAAAGACTGGAGTACTTGCCAGAGGTGGGAGTAGGTCACTAAATGCAAGTCTCAAGTCAAGTCCATGCAAGTCTTAACATTGCAAGTCAAAGTCAAGTCAAGTCATTCTGTTGTAAGGGTCAAGTCAAGTCAAGTCAAGTCAAGTCAAGTCATACTCTTTGTCAAGTCAAGTCAAGTCGAAACTTAGTCATCAAGTCATACCAAGTCACACACAGGCTCGTTTTACACATTTTTTAACTCTGGGACTTTTATTACTTATTTAGACACAGAGGGCTGATGGGTTACAAAAATAAATAAATTAACTTGTGTGTAATAAATAAAATATCGTTAAGAAGCACTTTAAATGCTCTAAAATAAAAATAAATTAAATGAACACAAGTAAACAAGAATTAATAAAACTTTTCCCATCTTGTGCTAGCCCTACATATAGTTATTTTGCTGTGATGTCCCCTATGAAAGTGTAAACTAAACAAAAACATTCAAAATTTCAATTTAATCCAATTAGGCCAACGTGAACACGCTTAAAAAGAACTAAGAACATATATCTGGGAATTTCATATATTGTAAGTTTTTCAGACAGTAGAATGTGCTGATGTTCCCTTCTCAGGAGGAGTCAGAACTACAGCTGTTAAACTGGATCATTTCTATCTATGAATACCCTGATGTATCTGTGTAAACATGGAGTGAACATTGTCACATGCCCCCATCTCAACATATAGTAATAATACCTATAAGTGTCCAGGGATGCAAACACATGTATGGTCAAAAAAGAGAGAGGTTATCGAAGCCCTCGCCCCGCTGCAAATTTCCAGATACTTACATAATTGTGATGAATTTAATCATTTTTAAGTTATTATTTTGCAGTGTAAGATTACAATTAACACCTTTAAATATTACATAAATGTATTATGTATTTTTATTAAACTTAATGAGTGTATAAATCAGCAGCAAAAAGTAATTCTTGAAAAAATCTGCACAGTAATTTTATCAAAACTAAACGTTAATAAAAACAAATTACTATTAGTACTCTTATAAAATTCAATCAGGCAATCATACATTTCACAATTTTATATTTATATATTAATGTCAAGAATTCAGAAGTGTATATAGCCTACACTACACAGAAATAATATACAATTAAATTATGCTTATTTTAAATGTATTGAGCAGGCTAGGTATAAAAAAATATAGGCTTTTAATAATCTTTCAGTGCGCAAAACCATGATAATATGAAACACTTCAAAACAGAGCGCACAAAGCTTGTATGCGCATCGCGGGTGCAGAATGATGTGCTCAAAGCAACATGGAGTCACAGTGTTCAGCGCTGCACAAGTGCGCATTTAAAAGTTCACGGCACAAAGCGAAGAAATGTCGAGCGCACAAATCCTAGTGTATATCTGTCCAACAGTTTATTGATCATTTGTTTCACAGTTGTAAATTCCAGTTATTGTGCGTTTGATGCCGATTCATAGTCCTTGTGATGTGTGTGATCTAACAAGCACACGGTAGTGAGTCGTTTAAAAACAGCAACAAACTCCAACAAAATAAAGTCATTTTATGCAAATCCACAGCCTTTTATCTACAGATCATGCATTATACTGTGAATATATCATATTGGAGAGAGTTTTACCGTGCATCCAACCGGAAGAGGCGCGCGCGCTGTTTGAATACTGAATGGAGAGTGATTGACAGCCGCAGAGGAGGGAAAACGAGTTTCCGTAAAAAAAATTAAAAAAAAATTAAAAAAACATCACAATAATTGAAAAAAATTAGTTTCCACAAGTCATTTCAAGTAAATAGGCACAAGTCCGAGTCAAGTCTAAAGTCACAAGGAGCAAGTCTAAAGTCAAGTCGAGTCTTTTCAGAGATCTAGTCAAGTAAGTCTCAAGTCCAGAAAATTGCAATGAGTCTGACTCGAGTCAAGTCATATGACTCGAGTCTCCCACCTCTGGTACTTGCTGATGAAAATTCAGCTTTGCATCACAAAAAATAAATTGCATTTTAAAGTATATTAAAAAAGAGAACCATTATTTTAAATTGTAATAATATTTCATAATATTACTGTTTTTTTTTTTGTTGTTTTTTTTTTAACTGCAGGCTTGATGAGCATAAGAGACTTATTTCAAAAACATTAAAAATAGTACTGTTTCCAAACTTTTGACTGGTACTATATATATATATATATATAGTTCCCGCAAAAATCTGTATTGTATCTGGTCGGTGTTGAAAAATCCATTTTTAATTTTACGTAAAATGCGATATGTTATTCTGTCATGTTTTCTCCCTTTCATTTTCCCTTTCTCTGCAGAATGCGATACAGTGAGCGCACCATTCCATGCTTTGTAAACCGTAACGGCGGCGCTTTGAATAAACCCGGCATCCTAGTTTTCCTTCTACTTTGTGATCCACAAAAAAAAAAATATATACTTTTGACGGCATTGGTGACCCTGTGGTGGTTTCTGCGGTGGGGTAGAAACGTAGGCTATACCTAAGCCATCGAAATCTAATAATTTAGGCTACTTGAGGAGATTAAGAAGATGAGGCACGCGGGAGGAGGAAAAATGCCGACTGTTGCTTGTTCTCACATGACAGCATCAAACTTCTGTCACGCTGACACGACCCCAGGGGATATTTTGAAAAACTTTCAATTGTTTTACTCAGTCAACGAAAACCGAGCAGGACCAAGCCATTTTACAGCTGATTGCCGTAAAAAAGTTCAGGAGGTATTTCTTAGCGATGGTGATTTAATGTCGGCTATTTTTAGTTCAGTGCCATATTACGGAAGCATATTGCATTCACTTGAGGAAAAAAAATCGACTCTGTTTTTCTGAATTAATGAGTTAATTATCTCAGAATTACAATATAATTTTTCATGAAAAAAAAGTTTTTGCTCTGTTTTTCTGAATTAACGAGTTAATTATCTCAGAATTACGAGATAATTTTTCATGAATAAAAAGTTTTTGCTCTGTTTTTCTGAATTAATGACTTAATTATCTCAGAATTATGAGATAATTTTTCATAAAAAAAAATTAGTTCTGTTTTTCTGAATTAACGAGTTAATTATCTCAGAATTACGAGATAATTAAGTCATTAATTCAGAAAAACAGAGCAAAATTTTTTAATGAAAAATTATCTCATAATTCTGAGATAATTAACTCGTTAATTCAGAAAAACAGAGCAAAATATTTTTTTATGAAAAATTATCTTATAATTCTGAGATAATTAAGTCATTAATTCAGAAAAACAAAGCAAATATGTTTCTTTCAAGAAAAAATTATCTCATAATTTTGAGATAATTAAGTCATTAATTCAGAAAGTAGATTATTTTTCCTCAAGTGAATGCAATACGCTTCCGTACCATATAACTAAAGTTATATAAGATTAGTATTGACCAAGTTCAGATGCTGTCATATGTGGATCAACTTACTTTGTTGTGTAGGCCTAACAGTTAAAATATGAAAAATAACTTTTATATTGATTCAATGGATTAATCGCATTTTGGCAAAAAAGTGTCATGAATTTATTGCATTTTGGGGGGAAACTAATCCTTTTTTATAATAAATATTTGAAAATCAAAATCTGGATTTGAAATTTTTGTTATTATAACCTAAATATGCTATGTGAAAGTTTGAAACAAAAAATAGTTGTTTTCATCTTTCCACTAAAGAAAACACATAGGCTATTACTCAAATTAATCATAATTGATTTATCGCGTTTTGAAACAAAACTCTTCATACACTGTAAATGATTTCTGTTGTTTTCACAGCATTATACTGTTTTTCTCAACAGTTTATTGCTGTATAACCTATGTACAGTAAATTACAGTAGATTTTGTTGCTTTCACAGTAATTTTTTGTATTTTCAACAGTTATGTACTGTGCACACAGTTAACAGTATGTTACTGTAGATTTTCAATGCATTCTGGGAAATTATCAGTTACTGTAAATCTAAATACAGCAGTGCAAATTGACCGCGAAAAACTCCACACACAATTCCACAGGTAAAATTGCTAGCATTGACATTTCAATTTCAGCCAAAATTATGCTGATTTATGGAATTCAGCTGCAATTAATGGCACAAAATAAGTATGTTTGATTTATAAATGTTTAAATTTTGTTGTTTTGTTTACCACATTGGAATTTAAACTGGGTGGGAAATGATGAGAATAGGAATCGATGAGCAGTCAATCTGAATTGATAAAATTCAAATGATACCCAACCCTATATATAATTATAAAGATGTATTTCTTAAAAAGACGACAATTGCTTAAAATATTCTGTCATTGAAGGTCATTCAAAAAAGAGAGGATCATTCAAAATTCAAGGGTCTACTTTTCTGTGGAGCTTAGAGTTAGGATTTGGATGTTTGTATGTAAACATTATTTGTCAGTAGGCTATGTTTTTGACTGTATTTTAACTGTCTTGTCTGTTCTCTTTGTCCACAGGTGTGTGCTTTGCAATTTAAGAAGACCCCTATCCATCTTGACGATTGATGAATTGTAAATCTAATCTATTTATCTAAATACTATACCTTGGTCCAATACTGACCCACTGAGAACATTTTAAACAGATTATTATTAAATCTGCAATTTTGAACAGATTATTGTCCATCTGCAAGTTGTTAAGAATTGTGAATATACATGGCATTTTAGATGGCATTTCAATTTAGGTAATAGACCAATTGAACTTGGGAATTTCCATCTTTAGAAATGGGTTTCTCTTGCAAATGGTGTTGTTTCTCTGCAGAGACTATTACCGTATTCATCAGGCATGTAAAAGAACACAGGAATCTTGCCAACTTTAGATTTTCTTGTGGGCTTGTCACATGCCCTTGTAGCTTTAGGACTGCCACTGCCCTTCAGGTTCATATGTATCGCAACCACTCCAAGCGTAAACCAGATGTCAACAGATCTCACAGGTGTATTGATATGACCTGCCATGCTGAGGGATGTGATTTCACTTCCACAAACTTTTCGAATTTATGTGAACATTTAAAATGGCACATTAGAGATGGCAAGAAAATTCAATGTCCTTTTGAAAATTGCAAAAAGAATTTCAGAGTGAGGTCTTCTTTCCTCTCGCATGTGAGCAGAAAGCATTCAGTTGCACCAGTGGTCTCTGCAGATAGTGTGACTAATGATGATGATACCGGTACTCCTGATGCTGTTGATGAGAATGATGGGGGCCACAGTGCAGAGATTGCTGAGGTTGGGGAGAGTTCCTCAAACAAAGTAGACGGAGATGTATTCATGACAAACTTGGCCCTCTTCTATCTTAGAATGCAAGCTAAGATGCTTTTGCCAGCCACCACAATCTCAGCTTTAATTGGAGAGTTCCAAGAACTACACACAAATGGGATGGCACATGTACTGACTATAGTCAGTCAAGAACTAGAAAAACTTAAAATACCAAGAGATAGAATACATGAAATTGTGGATGGGCTATCAAAAGAAAATTTACTAAAGATGTACAACGAGAGTGTGTTTCGATCAGATCAAACTAGAAAAACCTTTTTCAAGAACAATTTCTGTTATGTTGAGCCAACTCAGGTTTATCTTGGTGTTGATCCTAATGGTAAGGAACGTTTCTGCCAGTATGTGCCAGTTAAAGACACTCTTAAAGCACTGCTGAGCCATCCATCAGTCCGGGAACAATACAACGCTACAAAGATGTACCCTCTGGGAAATCCGCATGTGTTTGGGGATGTGCATGATGGTAGAAACTGTAGAGAGAACACCCTCTTGCAGAATGTTCCTTCCTCTGTCTCGATCATCCTTTATCAGGATGCTTTTGAGGTTGCAAACCCCCTTGGATCAGGCAAGAAGAAGCACAAGCTTCTGGCTGTATACCTGACATTGGGTGAGATACTGCCACATAATAGATCTGCTATAGACCCCATGCAGTTGGTAATGCTTTGCAGGGATGTGGATAGCCACCATTTTGGCCTTGACAAAATATTTTCTCCCCTAGTAAATGATCTAAGGGAGATTGAGGAATCTGGCTTTGTGTTAGACAATGGTGAAACGTTGCAGGGGACAGTGATAGCAATTGCAGGCGATAACCTAGGGTCACATTCTCTTGGGGGGTTCACTGAAAACTTCAGCAGAAGCAAACACTTTTGTCGATACTGTCTTATAGATCGAGAAAGTTTCGAAAGGGAGCCCACAAAGCTTGGTCCATTAAGGACAAAAGAAACCTATGCAAACTGTCTTGAGGAGTTGTCCAAGGGCCAGGAAGTCATGATAGCAGGCCTGAAGTTTGACTCAATTTTCAACCGACTGAAACATTTTCATGTCTGTCAACCAGGACTCCCACCTTGCCTGGGGCATGATCTGTTTGAAGGGATTGTGTCAGCTGATCTTGCAATGTATATCAAGAACCTGGTGTCTGTTGGGAAACATTTTTCATATGTTCAGTTGAATAGGAGCATATCTCAGCTGAAGTTCCACGGCAGTGATGCTAGTAGCCGGCCATGTGAAGTGAAGTCAGATAGATTAAACTTGGGAGGTAGTGCTGCCCAGAACTGGTGCTTATTGCGGCTCCTCCCTATTCTTGTTGGTAATCGGATCAAGAACCCATTGGAAGACAAAACCTGGCAGTTGTGCCTTAAACTCAGAGAAATAGTAGAGCTGATTTGTGCACCTAAGATCCATGTCAACCAGGTGGCATATCTCAAGATTATTATCAGGGAATATCTCCAGTCTAGAGTAGCTCTTTTTCCAGACACACGTGCCAAGCCAAAACACCACTTCTTACTCCACTATCCTGACCTCATACTGAAATTTGGTCCTCTTATTCGCCTCTGGACGTTGCGCTTCGAGAGTAAACACACATATTTTAAACAGTGTGCTCGGAAGCTCCATAATTTCAAAAATCTTGGTGTTACTTTAGCAGAAAGGCACCAACTGTTGCAGGCCTATCTTCATAGTGGGAATATTTTTCCTCCCATTCTCCAAGTTGGTCAGGCAAATGAATTTGATGCCCAAATGTATAATGCAGCAATTCAGGAAGCTATAAGGTGCAGGGGCTTGACTAAAGACAACACAATAGAAACATCTACTGTGACATACAAAGGCACAATATACAAAAAGGGCATGAGTGTTGTTCTTGATGTCAATGATAGTGGCTATGTGCTAGGTAAGATTGTTCTAATATTAGTCAAACAGGAAAAGGTTTATTTTGTGTCTGAGAAACATCAATCAGTGCCAGTGTTGGACCTTGGTGTGCATTGCCTGCAGTATGACCTTGAGACTCAATATGTTTGTTTATGTGCCGACGGTCTTGCTGACTATTACCCATTGCCTGTGTATAGAAAGTCCATCATTCTGTCTGTCTAGGTGGAAAGTAATGGAGGACATCATAAGAGGCACCCTTCCTCATCTGGATAGTAAGACTTTGGAGACTATAGTTGAAGACTTGTCCTCAATGGGAGTAAGGGAGATTGATGACTTAATGTACATCAAAGAGGATGACATCAGACATCTCTTGTCCATAGTTGATTGTAGAAAACTACTACAAAGATGCAACAACAGAGGTAAATATTTTGTTAATCTAAATAGTGTAAATAAATAGTCTACCTTTAACATGTTGTTGCGCAATTTAGAGATCCTATGTAGGACTTAAAAGTGAACAAAATTTGGATTTTAGTATAGGATAAATATTTTAGCCTGGTATATACCCGGTATCCCATTGCACTATTGATGCATGCCAAATTTTCATTTTTTGTTCATATTTTTCAGCTATAGACTATAGCTTACTTTGTGAGTTATAATATTGGTCAAATATCATGAGAATAAGTTATTAATTATCAAATCATAAAAATAAAGATATGGAAAAAGAAAAACAGTAGCAGTAAACAGTTAAAAAACAGTAACAGAATAAGTTAAATTAACCCTGTTTTCTGTAACATTTGAACCAAGAAAAAATGTACAAAGATGTGTTCTAATGTTATAAACAACATGGTTAATTTCACTTATGAAATTGACAGATATCGTTTCTCCACCTTTTTTTTTGTTTTCTGTGGCAGGGTTACACTTAATATTTGTTTTTCTTTAGATATTAGAGGCCAACAGAACAATCTGTTAAGGGACTCTGGAGCATCTGACATGATAACACTCACTCTCACACCAGTGTCTACGTTAGAAGCCTCTTCAAGCACGCAGTTCACACTACCACATCAGCACTCTACCCCTGTGCAGCACAGTACCTGGCCTTCAACATTCCAAGTACCTTGGGACAAGACCAGACCAAGTCTAAGAACATGTCTTGAACTCAGGAAGAGACCAGAAGAGACAGACAGGCGGCACATGGTCAGAGTGACTGTTGATGCCATGAGGGAAATTTGTTTAAATCCTACTTTGAGTCAGTGTGCTGATGTTGCAATGAGCATCATTGAACAATATCCAGACTGTTTCGAAGACAGAACTGATAAGGGAGATCGAATGCATTGACCAACTAAAGACTGATTGGCCTTTCCTGTTCATAAAGAGGTTTCTGATCCAGCATTTCAGCACTCTTACTGGCATTGAACTAGAATCAAGACTCAGGGAATCCATCTCTGGAAAAGGAAGAAGGGTGCTCCATTTCTTCAAGTCTCAGTTAATGCGCTGGAGAAAAGAGGTGAGGACAGTCCTCGCAGACACAGAAAGAGTATCTGAAGATGTGGATCCTGGCCTTGCTGCCATATTGGTGATGATGGCATTCTTCAAAGAAAAAGAAGATTCACTTTTTCTTCTCGCTGATGTAAGTACAGTAATTGTTTTATGATACTGTCATACCATAAATGTTGTTTAGATGTTTAATTAGGTTTTCCTTTGTAAATCATTGTTGGGAAATTGAAACACTCTAATCTGTTTAGATGTGTCTAATAATGTGTTTAGATTACTTGGAACAAAATTAAATAATCTTATTTTTGAGGACCAAAAATATTATTCTTCTAACAAAATGAAACAATCTTATTTATAGGGATAGATCATCCAAAAATGAAAATTTTGTTATCATTTACTCGCCCTTCAGTTGTTCCAAACCTATATGCATATGATTTGCTGGTACCCACTGAGTTCCATAGTATTGTTTTCCAGTCAATGGGGACCAGCAACCATATTCTTCAAAATATTTTCTTTTGTGTTAAGCAGAAGAAATGCATTAATTTAGGTTTGGAACAACTTGAGTAACTTGAGGGTGAGTAAATGATGACAGAATGTTCATTTTTGGGCGAACTATCCCTTTGAATGTGCAGAAGTATAAATGTTCTTTTATTTGCCCTTCCAGTATGTGTGACCTCAGATCGTAGCTCTGATTCTTTCTGCTTTTTGTTGACTTTTTCATACAGGTAACTACCACACAGGAAGATGCAGAGACCCAGCTTTCCCTGCCCAGCACACCAAGGATAATTCTGCTGGGTAAGATTCCTATACTTGACTTGCACTATCACTAGGGTTTACAGAACCCGTCTTACAGATGTACTAGACTAGTGAGTGACTTCTTTCACTACTAACGAAAGATTTATAAAGACATCAAAGAATAAATCCATTGAGCAGTTTGAACAAAGTCTCCTGAAGAGATACGATAACTTTATATGATGAACAGATTTAATTTTTGCTCTTATTGACATATAAACATTGATCAGCATACATAAACAAAAGCTTAATCAAACCTTATTGACGCTCAAGACTATACTTCGTTGGTTCAACAACAGCATTTGATAGATTACACATCAAGTGAGGATATCAGGTAGGTATGATTCCGTTTAGCAAATACTAGGCCTAATAGTTGTACGGACAACAGGAAAGTATAGCAGGTAGTAATGGCTGGTAGACACAGCTGAGAATCTGTCCATGTTTTGATATACAGGTGCTGGTCATAAAATTAGAATATCATCAAAAAGTTGATTTATTTCAGTAATTCCGTTAAAAAAGTGAAACTTGTATATTATATAGACTCATTACATGCAAAGTGAGATATCTCAAGCCTTTATTTGTTATAATTTTGATGATTATGGCTTACAGCTTGTGAAAACCACAAAATCAAAATCTCAGAAAATTAGAATATTACATGAAATCACACAGTAATTACACAGTAATACCATGGTGATTGAACCAGGTTTTGGTTCTTTTAGCAGTGTGGGCAGGTGCAAATCCTGCTGGAAAATGAAGGAAGCATGAAGTGCTCTAAAAATGTCCTGGTCGACACCTGCGTTGACTCTGGATTTAATAAAGCATAGTGGACCAAAGTCCTCTTTTCTGATGAGAGCAAATTTTGCATCTCATTTGGAAACCAAGGTCCCAGAGTCTGGAGGAAGAATGGAGAGGCACACAATCCAAGATGCTTGAAGTCCAGTGTGAAGTTTCCACAGTCTGTGTTGGTTTGGGGAGCCATGTCATCGGCTGGTGTGGTCCACTGTGCTGTCCACTCAACGCAGCCGTCTACCAGGACATTTCCAGAGCACTTCATGCTTCCTTCAGCAGACAAGATTTATGGAGATGCTGACTTCATTTTCCAGCAGGATTTGCACTGGCCCACACTGCCAAAATAACCAAAACCTGGTTCAGTGACCATGGGATTACTGTGTAATTACTGTGTGATTTCATGTAATATTCTAATTTTCTGAGATTTTGATTTTGTGGTTTTCACAAGCTGTAAGCCATAATCATCAAAATTATAACAAATAAAGGCTTGAAATATCTCACTTTGCATGTAATGAGTCTATATAATATACAAGTTTCACTTTTTTAATGGAATTACTGAAATAAATCAACTTTTTGATGATATTCTAATTTTATGACCAGCACCTGTAGAGTCTGTAGCAGTAGATACCAAGGAGGCGAGTAGTGAGAGTTAAGCTAAACACATGAATACATTTTTGTTTACTCTTGATGACTTCACACCAATATGCATGCAAGGTTTATTTATTTATCTTTCTATAAAATATAATTACTTTTTGTGAACAATTAAGTGTGATACAGAAATATGTTTTTCAGGAGATTCCATTCTGGTTCCAAAAAAATGGATGCTGAGTTTGGAGGGGAAGGTGGTCATAGAGTCAAGTCACCTCCAGCTTGACTTCACCTCTGCCCTAGCTGTCCTCTTTGGATCATTTTATGTGTTCAATATAGAGTACCAAGAAGAGGCAGCTTCAACTCTGGAGTTCATCCAGAGGTAAATAGTCCTTTTTTTCACTTTTTTCATACACTTTTCTTTCAAATTGATTTATATTACTAACACCGATGGGCTTTTGCATAAGTGATGGTTTAGAGCTTATCCCCTATTGCGATGTGACTTATTACAGATGATGCTACATATTGTGTTCACTCTTGATTCAGTTGGAAAATATTTTGTATTTACAGGTTTCTTGTCAGGATAAATCCTGAAAATTCAAAATGCACATCACAGTTTCAGGTGAGCAAAAAGAGCGGGAAAGTTGTCCAGAGGAAGTCCATGGCCTTGAATCCGCATGTTGTATCTTTCATCAGGGACTTTGCGGAATACGATTGGCAAAATCATTAAGGTAAGAGTAATATTAGGGATGTGCAGCATAGCCCATATCTGTAGAAATGATTTGTGTCTGAATCTGTATTTAGAAAAATCCAAAAAGGGTGGAAATGACTATAAACCATACATTTTTCAAAATAAATGTAATTATGTTCCCTTCACAGTTTCCATTTAACAAATATGCCTTGTATAAGTAAAATAATTATTTTTTATATTATAATTGTAACATCACACAACATGCAAGCAGTATATCCACCTTATTTTTCAACTTTGAAGCGAAGTAAGCTATTTTCTGTGAATGTGCGAGACTTTAGCCGCTATAAGGAAATAACGAGATGAATAACAAAGTGCTGTAAATTATAAAAATATGTATGCTACAGACTAGTGTTTAAAATTATGACAAATTCAAAATAATAGGGTAAGAAATACCAGTTTGCAATATCAAGAAGCATAACAAGCTTTTTTTGTACAGCTAGAAATAACTGTAAGCGGATTACACCATAAGCACATTTATTACATGGCTTGGTTGAATTCTAATATAGAATGGGGTGTGTTATTTCTTGATAACAGACCGCTGCTAAGGATAACACACCGTTGCCATGAAAAACGGAGGGTTGCTATGGACGCAGGATTCTAACCGTAGAGACGGAATGGACTATTTTCTTTAGCGGAAGCAATACAATCGTTTTTAAATCAATAAACTCCTTTTTAAATCAATATTTTGTGTCAAATTATTGATTTATTTGGTAGGTAGCCATGTAATAAGTGGGATAATGTAGAGCGAGGCGGTTGTTATAGCGAATACAACCCCTTCAGGCTGATTCAAGATCCGCTTCGCGTCGGGGTCCTGATCAGCCTGTCGGGGTTGTATTCGCTATAACAACCGCCTCGCTCTACACTATCTCTTACATAAATGACACATTTCATGGCCATGCCCACTCTTCCGTGAAAAATAAGGTGGATACCATAGGTAAAAATAATTCCCCTAAAAAGATGTTGATAATATGAGTTAGGTTTTTTTGATTATTAGTTGTATGTTTTGCCTCTGATTGATTTGTGCTTATCATTTCTTGCAGGATTATCAGAAGTGCAGTCACTTTTCCACTTTTTTTTCTCACCTGGCCTTCATCCTCACCGGTCTTGCTAAGTTTCTATTTTACCTGTTTTCTATGTTACCTGTTACCTGTTACCTGAATTGAAATACATGACTTGTTCACAATTGTTCATTCAATTGCATAAAAGCTTGGATAGAAAACTTCCTATTGCAAATATTAGTTATAAAAACAAGTCTGCATATAAATGAATATTACAGTAATGCAAGTTTGTCTTCTGTTTTTCATGGCACATGTGCATGATGAGTAGGGATGGGAACCGAGAACCGGTTCTTCTTCAGAACCGGTGCCCAGTGAATCGACTCCTTGGAACCGTTAGTATGCCTGCTTAACGATTCCGCTTATCGGTTCCGCTCGTTCAAATGTGACACGACGTCACACACGTGCTGCGTTGTTTTGGTTCAGAACGTAGCAAACACTATGAGCAAACATGGCATCGAGGCAGAAGCGCTCTGACCGCGTCCTAACTACATGCGACGCGACGGCGCGACACGCGATAAAAAGTATAATTTTCCATGTTAATCAAAGTTTAACCAGCCGCGACACGCGACGATTCTATTTGAAACGGATCCTATTTTACTGCGACGTCGCGCTGGAACAACAATCTCAAAGTGTGGCAATGATAATATCAGGTACTATTTTTGTGCTTTATTTAATGTTAAAAGCGTGTATAAAGTGACTGAATATCATTTAGTGCTCCCAGCTTTGTAGCTGTAAAAACAACAATGGATAAGTCACATCAGATCTTGAAATTAAACAAATGGAAACAAAAACGTTCAAAATGTGAAGAAAACCCGTGTATTATTTGACAAAGATTGTTTTAGTAACTCAATAGCCTAATCCAAATGAGCACTGTTAATATTCCAAAAGACACAAGCTCTTCCTAAACTGTTTTCAGTCTGTGTTTTTAGTTTTTATGGCACATAAATGGCAGTTTTATTTATTTTTTTGTCCGGACCAATGAATGTGAAAATTGTCAATTTCCTAATCCTAAGGCACTCTTCTTGATAAACTTTCAAGGCACACACTAGTGTGCCATGGCATACTGGTTGAGAAACACTGCCCTAGGCTATAGGTCCCTGGACTTTACTTTGAGAAGTAGCTCACCTACTTTTAGGTTTGTTCTGAGGTTGCTACACATAATTTGTGTATACTCTGTGCTGTGTCTTCTGATCAGATATTAAAGCGAGTTAATACAAACAAATTTGTACTTATTCCCTCACCCAATAAGAATCGATAAGAGAATCGATAAGGAATCGGATCGATAAGCAATATCGATAATGGAATCGGAATCGTTAAATTCTTATCAATTCCCATCCCTAATGATGAGGTTGTTTTTTGTTAAGTTTTTTTTAAAAGGACACTGGATAATAACTTGACATTTTGTAGTACTCATCTGGATTGGTGGTTTACTCGTCAAATGTATTTTACACACGTCTCCCAGCCCTGCAAATCTGGTCCTCTAGATAGAATGCAGCCAAAAACCCTTTAAAATCAGCAACAGACCAGTCTGACCAGTTATGCAGTCCATCTCAAACCAGTAGACCATCTTAGACTTGTTTAAAGGGATAGTTCACCCAAAAATGAAAACTCTGTCAGTAATTACTCACCCTCATGTTGTTCCAACCCCGTAAGACCTTCGTTCACCTTCGGAACACAAATTAAGATTTTTTGATTAAATCTGAGAGTTGTCTCACTCCTCCATAGGCTTCTAAGGGATTGGAACTTGCCGGCTTAGAAAAGTTATTAAAGACATCGTTAATATAGTCCAAGTGACTCCAGTGGCTCAATCTTAAGTTTATCAAGCGACGAGAATACTTTTTGTGCGCAAAAAAACAACAAAAAAACTACTTTATTCCACTATTCCACTTTAGACCTCGAGTTTTTTCACGTAGTAAAACAGTGTAGCGCTTCTGGGTTATACGTCACACGTAGGCTCACTAATGGCCGACGCTGGTCGTGTGTGATGCGTGTGACGTACAACCCAGAAGCGCTACACTGTTTTACTACGTGAAAAAACTCGAGGTCTAAAGTGGAATAGTGGAATAAAGTAGTTTTTTTGTTGTTTTTTTGCGCACAAAAAGTATTCTCGTCGCTTGATAAACTTAAGATTGAGCCACTGGAGTCACTTGGACTATATTAACGATGTCTTTAATACATTTTCTGGGACAGCAAGTTCCAATCCCTTAGAAGCCTATGGAGGAGTGAGACAACTCTCAGATTTAATCAAAAAATCTTAATTTGTGTTCCGAAGGTGAACGAAGGTCTTACGGGGTTGGAACAACATGGGGGTGAGTAATTCCTGACAGAGTTTTCATTTTTGGGTGAACTAACCCTTTAAACTGTTTTCCTACAGCAGGGAGTGGGTGGTTGAGTTGTTATGAATTAACTATCTTTCTAATAGATGGATCAGACATTGACCCTTTTAATCTTTCTATTTTACCTGTTCAGGATAAATTTTGCATGAATTGTTCACTGATTTTAATTATTAATTATAAATTGTTCATTAGTCTTGTTTTAAAAAAAGAATTTTATTGTTGTATTGTACATTATTATTACTCATGTATTGTTTGAAAATCACAATAAACCTTGTTATGCAGTTTAAGCTTCAAATGTTCTTTTTTCTATTTCCCATTATAAGCTAAAATAATATTTCTATGGATTTTCTACATATTTTACAGGTTATTCAGTAGCACTATAAAATAAATAAAATCACATTTTATAAAAAAAATCACATATACATAACTGTATAATACTATACAGTATTATTAAAAATCAACGGTGTAATACTGTACTAGAATATGGTAAGAAATTACAGTAAAATAATGCATTTAATTTTACAGTATGCTTAACACTACTGTAGTTAAGTGTTACAGTAATTTTACTGTTGAATGAAATACAGCAACTACTGGATAATTGTTGCCAGTAAGTTACTGTTAATTTGACAATTAATTTTTTACAGTGTATACAACAGATATAGGCTATAGGCTACAGGAAATGTGGTCATCACTGGTTGTGAAGGCGGTTCATCAATTGCAAACAAGTCATTGCGCATTGTGCCGATCTGAGTCGAAGTCTCACCGCTATTCCTGTGATGAAATATGTGCGTTTCTGTCTCCTAGCCGCTTCACTCGCTGTCGTCTTGTAGTAAGCTGAAGCAAACTCAGATGTAGATGGCTTATTTTCTCCTTCTCACTCATCTTTTCATGCGTAATATTGTACTTTGCACAACGCTGCCATTGTCACCGCATGAACTCTCACACAAAGATGACAGCGTAGGTTACGCACAACACGTCAAATCAAGTTTGAAAACAGCCGCATTTTACCGCGCAGTATTTTGATAGATTAGATTAGATTGGTCATTCTATCAATTAGACTAACAACACATCAACAATTTATTATTTTATTTTAAGCAATCAGAAATCTGAGGGACACACACACACATCAGATCTGACTGGATCTCTTCCTAAATCCTCCCTCCCAAACATTTTCGTCTAGTTTTTATTTGTGGATGAAAATGTCAATAAATTTCCGTCATAGTTGTCATTAGTGATGGCAAAATGAGGCTTCCTGAACCACTGAGACCTCGCAGCCCATT
This sequence comes from Abramis brama, assembly GCF_963993115.1. Lineage (NCBI taxonomy): Eukaryota > Metazoa > Chordata > Actinopteri > Cypriniformes > Leuciscidae > Abramis > Abramis brama. The sequence continues at coordinate 64,802,719 of NC_139963.1, read as the reverse complement.
GCTTCAGCCAAAGGTTAATTACTCGAAACTTCATTCAGCATTGCTCACTAGTGACATTAATTTGTCTGCTATATCTTCCCCCCCCCCACCCACCCACAATTTTATTTATTTTTTTCTCACTGTTAATGTCTGTAACCTTTCATTTGCAATAATAAAAAGACCTGAGCAGACATTTGTCCATTGCCTGGGTATAATATAAAATATGTATCTTTCTGAATTTACTTGTGCAGAGACAACTGTCACACACACAGTTCATTAATTATTCATAAATTGTTTGGATAGTGACAGTATGAACAACAAAAGTGAGACTGTGTTGAGTGCAGTGCTTATGGTGAAGGGAGTGTAATAAAGCAAACTGCAACAGAAAAGTGTGGGGTGGGAAAGGTTAAGAATTGTTTCTGGGTTGTTTAGTGCATTGAACTGTTACTAGTTTTAGTGCAGTGTTGTGCTTATGGGACTGGGGATATAGAGGAGCAAACTGCAACACTGCAGGTTGGAGTGGGTGAAGAAAGGATTACCGTACAAATGATTTTTATTGAGAAACAGAATTATTTCAAGTGTTGTTGGGGTTTAGACGATTTCTCTTCTCGGACAAAACCTCTACAGCCTTGGAAAAGATCCTTTCGCATGGAACAGAGGATGCAGAGGAACATACAAACGCCAGTGCCAGCTGATATAAATGAGGAGACTGATGCTTATGTTGAGCACAGAGAGGGCAGGATTTCCTCTTTCTTGCTGGTCCATTTACCAGGAAAAAGGAAGAGGTCACAAAAAGCAAACAAATCCAAAAGGACAATCCAAATAAAAAAGCAGTCCAGCCCAGATCCAAAAATCCAAATAATCTCATCTAATTACAGTTTTTCTCAATTTCTAAAACACAATTTCTGAAACCTTGCTCCATTTTCTGAAAATATTAAACACAAAACCTCATCTTCAAGCACTATTTACTAAACCTCTGACTCCTCTTGCAAAATGAAACTTTCGCCTCAAAACAGTTTTACCCGTGTTCAAAATCAAACACTGCTCTCAAATCATAAACAAAGTGATAAAAAAAATGATATACACTATCAAGCAGTCAGTAAACAATACACCAAAAAATAGAAAACACATTGTTCAAAACATATAGTTCTCGAAAGATATCTACGGACTGCTATTCTGTTTGTAGACTTACCCGTGACACATTACTGTACCATCAAAAAGTTAATTTGTCACATACTGTATGACTGCACTTGATAAAAAAAAAAAAAAAAAAAAAAAAACAGTTCTCAGGGAGAAGTACATTTTTAATCTCAAACCAAATTTCAAATGTTTCCGTCATTGTCTTTTGATGAATTAAAACTATCATAGTAGCTCAAAATTGATCAGAAATTACTACTCTGCTTTGCTCTTTGCAATTTTTATTTTTTTTGTTCTTCCTCCTCCTTGTATACCCCTATTTTTACAGTACTGTACCCTGCATCTCACAAACTTGTCCTTTGTCTCTGTGATACTGTAATTCTTGTTCTTTGTTGATATGAACCTGCAACCAGTCAAAATCTATTGAGCAGTCAGTGCTGTTAACAAATGGAAAGCACAATGTTCAGGGCCATACAATTTGTTCATTGTACAGTATACAGCCTAGGATGCACTGTACTACAGTATACAATACTAACAGGGACAAAAATCAAAGGAGTAAAAATGTCGACATCACAAGCAATATTGTCCCTCCTCCCCCTCTTCCTCTTTCTTTCCCTCCTCCTCGTCGCCCACCTCACATTCGCACTCGTCCTCGTCCTCTCACACAAGTTGTTTTGTGTCACATCATTTGAAACAGGTTAAATCAATTTTGAGTGGTTGTGTTCATTCAATGACGTGTGTTCTCTATTTGTATTTGATTGTTGCCACTTGTGTTTACCAGTATGGATGACATGTGCTTTAGAGTGCAGAATGTGTTTTGAGAATGAGAATGTGTTTAGAGTTTTGCTGAAAAGTCTAAGTGAGATCTGCAAATTGTGTTTTACCATGTGAAATGGTTTAAGGTATTGACAACAGACTGCACAATTAGCTAAATGAGTTCAGGCAACTGAAAACTTTGTTCAGCCAATGGGTTTTAGTGTTTTAGCAATTGAGAACAACTGTAATATAATACTATGACATAGCTATTTAATTAATAATAACAATATACTATAACTAATCTAACCTGATATAATGCAATAATATACAGCCCTAACACATATACAGTGAGGGAAATAAGTATTTGAACACCCTGCTATTTTGCAAGTTCTCCCACTTAGAAATCATGGAGGGGTCTGAAATTGTCATCGTAGGTGCATGTCCACTGTGAGAGACATAATCTAAAAAAAAAAAAAATCCAGAAATCACAATGTATGATTTTTTAACTATTTATTTGTATGATACAGCTGCAAATAAGTATTTGAACACCTGAGAAAATCAATGTTAATATTTGGTACAGTAGCCTTTGTTTGCAATTACAGAGGTCAAACGTTTCCTGTAGTTTTTCACCAGGTTTGCACACACTGCAGGAGGGATTTTGGCCCACTCCTCCACACAGATCTTCTCTAGATCAGTCAGGTTTCTGGGCTGTCGCTGAGAAACACAGAGTTTGAGCTCCCTCCAAAGATTCTCTATTAGGTTTAGGTCTGGAGACTGGCTAGGCCACGCCAGAACCTTAATATGCTTCTTACAGAGCCACTCCTTGGTTATCCTGGCTGTGTGCTTTGGGTCATTGTCATGTTGGAAGACCCAGCCTCGACCCATCTTCAATGCTCTAACTGAGGGAAGGAGGTTGTTCCCCAAAATCTCGCAATACATGGACCCGGTCATCCTCTCCTTAACCCTCTGGGGTCTGAGCTGTTTTCTGGGCCCTGGAGGTGTTCTGACATGCTCTGACATTTGTGGTTATTTCTGTTACTTGTGACATTTTCATGGCTAAAGTCTAATTACACTGTATTCAGCACAAACTCTGCTACAATAATATATCAGCATCATGTATGTGAAAGTTTGTAGTTTTGAGATAATGACATTTATGCGTGGTTTGTGAAAATACAAAAAAAAAAGAAATCTACATACAGACCACGAGCCAGTGGTCATTAAAAACCAGGAAGTGACTCAGGTGTCCTCATACAAATACTTAGGTGTCCACATCGACAGTCTTCTTTGCTGGAATACACATATTGACAACCTGTGCAACAAACTGCAGCAGAGGCTTTATTTTCTACGGCGTCTACGGTTGTATGGTGTGAGCAGTCAGATCATGATGATCTTCTGATTCAAGACTATAAATACTCTAATTGATGTTTTTTAATATTATTCCGGAATAAGTTATGTAATCTGATCACTTATTTGCTTTTCAATGAACTAACGTATACATCAGTAAACACATGGCGTTCGTATCTCACTACTCTACCCTGCCAGTATATACAAAGATAGGTCAAAGTGACATTACGTTAACCAACCATTCAGAAACGTCCTGTTCAAGCCTTAATTGTCGAACTTCTTAGTTCAAATTAATACGTTTGCACAGATGTGTCCTCAGAGACTCCCGCTGCCATTCTTCAAAATATAGCCTCAACTGTTGTCAAGGCAACACTCCACGTGTGTTGTGTCAACGCCCCACAGAACAGAGGGGCGGGGTAAGCAAAGCTCATTATCATTTAAAGAGACATGCACTTAAACGGCGTGCTGAAAACAGAGCTGTTTTTGACCAGGTAACATGAGGCGCCGCCAGTGTGTGTAGGCTACTCATAGAGAATAATGTGTTCGAATTTTAAAGACATGGCACTGCGCGGCCATAAACTGAGAGAGTGCGTGTCCGGTGTGTGATACCTCGAGTTGTCCTAGACGCAACGCGGTGCGGCGCTGCGCTTCTCGTCCGGTGTGTGCGACCCCCGTTAGCCGTGGCTACAGAGCGACGAGGCCACAAAATTGTTGAGTTATGTTTACCAGCTGTGCCGTGCTTATCATATTATACAGTGCTCTACTGGCTGAAGTAGTGAGAGTTAAAGAAGCGGGTCAAGTCTTCGAATTGTTGCTAACCTCTATATTGCTGTTTTCTCCAGGTCATTTTGAATGGACAGCTTTGTCACTGATAACCTAACTGAGTGGCGGCTGTCTGAGTTGATAGAGAATTTTAGAGGTGAGCATTTTACCCTTACTTCCCTTATATAATCTCTCTATACCTAAACATTTTCTTTAATAAGGCTTAAATGTGTCAGTGCAAGATTTTGTGAAAGTCACAACTTCTTCGACAGTGGGTATGCATATCTATAAAACCCTAAAAGATACTTGTGCCTTGTCTTTAAGCTGTTATGCATAAGAATGGGCCAGATATTCACCTTTGCATTAATGTCATTACACTTGTTAATGAAAGAAAAGATGGACAGTATAAACTGTCATTCACACAAAATGGGTAAGGGACTGTTCATTTTTTATTTTTGGGGCCACCGGAGGAGTTTTGAGATCTGTTGTCAAAAAAGACATGACCCTCCCTTCGCCAGCAATACATTTTTCTATGACCCTCCAAAATGATTGTGAAAAAAGGCATGACCCTCCCCGATAATTTATTGATTAGCCTACTTCTGTACTGGTTTGCGCTTGGCAAAGATGTTCAGATAGCCATTGTTTTTTTTTGTTTTTTGTTTTTTTTTAACCATAACGTTAAACTCTTGCTTTCTCATCTTACTAGGGCTGTAACGATAGACCAAACCTACGATTCGGTTCGTATCACGATTTTTGATTTTAGATTTGAAAAAAATCATGTTTTCGGTGCGGTGTGACTCATTCAACATGTGGGTGGCGCTGCCAATAAAGCATCTAAAAGCTGTCATAAAGAACCGGCAAAAGTAATGATTACTAATATGTCAAATATAGCAAGGAGACATTTTAATTGTTTATTAATAAACAAGTGTTTTCTGTGTCGACTGCAAAGATGAAGTTGACGATGCGTCGCAATCTTCTCAGAACGCGCCAGAGAGAAATGCACATTTCATAAGCAGAAAGCAGTCTGTTTTCCTTCGTTTTGAATTGTTCTGTTTAAGAGTAGACATTTCAAGCTTTCTATATATTTCTCAGGTCTGTGAGGCAAGTAGCATAGCCTATCTTACGCTGAGTTTCGGTTCATTTATGAGACAAGATCCAGTTCACTCGCCCGCGCCTCCGTGTCATGATTAGCTATTTTCTACTATATTTACTTCTTATTTATTAAATCCAGATGAAACATTGATTAAAATTAAGATACAATTAATAAAAAAACGAAATTCACTTTAAAGAAAGGCTTTGTGCTTTCTGTTTGAGGTCTCTGTGAAATTTCGCTTTCAGAGCAGTCATGTCCGTAATGGAGAACTGTCACGTCCGTAACATTGTTTTTTTTTTTTTTTTACATAAATGCGAACACGAAAAATAAAATAAAAATAATATAATATTTTATGTTCTGTGGAGGCCGATCTTTATTAATCCGGTGGGTATATATCTTTTGGTTTGCACAGTGTACTAATTTATAGAATTAGGCTACTAAAAAATATTTTGCGTCACGTCACGTGTATTTCCCTCATATTAAATATAAAACGCATGTGTAGACTGATATTTTTCTAATGTCTTGACTCCTTTCAGACGTTTCAAAATATTGGTATTAAATGCATTTTCTGAGAATTTATATTTCAAGTTTTGACTCCAAATGTCACGTCCATAACACTGGAATCGCCCAATTTTAACGAATTTATAGATGTGGTATAAATATATCCCATATAAAGATGTGGTAGCCCTACATCTTACACATCGTGGAAACAAAATAAGAATGGAAACTAAAATATGGTAGTATCGCGCTATACAGCGCACATTCTATCAGCGCGGTTCTTGCTCCTCAGTCCCAATACTTTAAAACTCGACGTACATTCACGTCACACATGTTAATGCAGCGGTAGAGTTACACTCACAGGACACTGTGCACTTATTCGCAATCACAAAAGTTCATTAATTGCTCGTGCTTTAAAGCTTTGCCGGGTAAACATTTCTTTGGCATTCTGTTCTGACATGATGCACTTTTTCTAAGCGCGAACTGAAGTGCGCGCGCACTGTCAAACAGCGCCAAACTGGATTTTTGTTGGGTCAGACCCATCTGATATCGAAGGGGGGCTGATAACGCGAGATCAACATGGAGCTAAATGGAAAAAAATAGCACCAAACAAGCCACTTTGAAATGTTGCTGTTTTCATGAATATAAAAGTTGGGTGACCCTCCCCCTAGACTAAAAAAAGTTCGATGACCCTCCCCTCAACAAAGAATAAAAAGACATGACCCTCCCCTATTTTCCTCCGGTGGCCCCTTCCATAAATACCGAACGGTCCCTAATGCTGCAAAATAACCACATTAGTTAACTAGCAATTTGGGCCAAAAAAAAAACAAAAAAACACAGCATTCCCTTAAAAGTGATTATTTGTTAGCTTAATAATGAAAGTGTCTGGTGAGTGGTTCACAATTGTCTCGACTTATTAACAGTACTCATGATGTCTTGTTTTCTGTCTTTCAGATGAAGACATACTGTAGATGAGGAGGCATTTCTTCTCTTTGATGAGGACACTATCAAAAATCTTGTCCCCAAAGTTGGCCCCAGGCTTAAATTCCTGAGGCTCTTCAGAGAATTGTCGTTTATTTTTCTATTTTTTATTTCTAATATTGTTATTACAGTGTGACCTAAAATAAATAGGAAAATAAACATGTCCAACTGTGTGTTTTTTTTCATATAGATTTTAATTTAATGCAATAAAAATGTAAAAGTGCTTGAAGTGTGTAATATAATGTAAAACAAAGTTTTATTTTCTGAAATAAGGCATACTGGGATAGTACATCCCCATACATACAGCATAAAATTAGATCACTAGCCAAGGAACCTTTCCTTCTTTAGATAATCAGAAACCTTGAGAAATGATATAAAAGCTGATCAGTCCACCCCTCCCCTGTCTCACTTGCTCCACAGTGTACTTCTGTGACTCTGTGTGGCAACTGGGACATTCTTGCAAGAAATTTTAAATGATCTTTAAATGAAACTTTTAAATGATCATTGGAATTCAGAGCGTCTCTTACGCAGTGACGAGTGTTTAATTAATTTTTGCCACAACAGGGTCAAAAAGAATAACCCAATTTTCTGGGTTGAAATAACCCAGAAATTAGTTGGTCCCTTTTTAACCCAGGAGTTGGGTCAAAAATAACCCATTATGGGTTATTTTTGACCCAGGAGTTTTTAGTGCACACACTCACACACACCATGTTGGTTGTTATGTATGTTTTGTTTTTGTTGCATATTAATAAAAAAAAATAATAATAACTGCATGAAGCAAACAAACATTAAGTAAAAGTGAAAGCAAATGAGACAGATCTCTCTCTTTACTGAAGAGCCAAAAGCATAAGAGAAGAAAAGTGTCCAGTTTCAAAGACAGATGAAAGTATATCTTGCGTTTGCATGGAAGAGTAGAAGTTGAAGAGAAACTAGATGTTCTAATAAAATAAAAAAAATATGAAGAATTAGTTAAAAAATAATATCAGATTCATGTCTCTCTTAAAAGTGTTATGACTTCTTCAGCTCCTGAACTTTGCCTTGAAATGTTTTAGTTTTTTCCAGTGTGGATTTTCTGGCACTCGTTCAGTTCATCTTCTGTAGTAAAGGACTTCAGCACTGAAACACACACCGCCGTGTCTTTTCTGCTGTAATATTACTAATGAATCTTCTCCTTTGTGTGAATCTTCAGGTGTTTCTTTAGGACTGAAGCCCAATGAAACTTCAGAATGAGCAGAAGTGATTTCAGAGTGAAAGCCTGAGCCGCTTCTTCCCAGTGTGAACTCTCATGTGAATCTTCAGACTTGATTTACCGATTTTGATTTTACAGACAGCATTTTTAGCTTCTGTTTTTCTTTTCTCATTCACATCCATCAGGTCTAAAAGAAACATAAAATCAAGTGAGATTTCAAACGAGAAACAAACATGAAATGAAAAGTGAAGCTCAAAGTCAAGATCACTGATGAGTTCAACAGTCATTTTAATCCCATCAAGTCTGGTCAACAACTGCTGTGCACAATTATGATCTATTTTAATGTCATGAAGATGGCCTCTAGGCAAAAATGTGAGAATTTGTTGACAGACCATCTTTTCACACCGAACCATACACAAATGTGTGTTGGACTGAAGGAAAAGCACATTCACGCCTGTTCAACAGAGGGCGATACATGCAAACTTTCAGCCGTCGAAAAAATGTCTGCCAAAGCAATAAATGTAAAAGTCTTGTAAATGTAAAAAAAAAAATTAAAAAAAACTTTTAAATTGGACTATTTTACACAATTGACTAATCATGGATTACTCGCGTAGTTCAAAGTGTTCATGAAATGCCAATGTTTCATTTAAAGTAGTTTTAACCTTTAATGCTGGTTTCACTAGTGCCACCAAATGCTCTTAAATGTGTATTTTGCAGCAGCTCAAAGTGTATATCTTATTGGTAAGCACATTTCTTTAAAGACCAAAGAAAAAAAAAAGAAAGAAAAAAGCATTGCTTCATTAGTAGGTGAATATTCCAGCCCAGCAAGAATGTCTCTACTTTTTCTAATCAAAATGTGTTAAGTGTGAAAAGGCTTTCACACCTCCCAGTTCACCCGCACTTTAGGCTTTTCCAGGGTCAAATTCATATCAAATGTCAAAATAATTAATCAAATATTAAAGGGGTTCTATTATGCCCTTTTATGAAGTCTTAATTTTGTTTTTGGGGTATGCTAGAATATGCTTTCATGCTTGATTGTTAAAAAAAACAAAAAAAACATTGTACATTATTACAGCTCCTCTGTCCCTAGTCTGGTTGAATGCTTCAATCAGTATTTCCTTCGAAAATATGAAATGTGCTGTGATTGGTTAGCTGGCCCAGTGTGTTATGATTGGCAGCGCTTAGCACGTATTCAGGAAATTTCCAACCCCTTACCATAACAGCAAGCTCTAGTACTTAGATGTAAATATTATTGATGGCCTCAATTTCAAACCAATTGCAGCCTGATTAATGTTCTTACACATTTTATGTACAATGATTATACATATTAGATTATAAACCATTAAAACCTATGTCGGGGAAAAAAAATGATGGTAATACAAACCGTAATCAATCACAAATACTTCCTGAACAGAATGGAAGCTTTATGTGAAAACATTTTTTAAAGCTCTTAGTCCCTCCGGAAGAGTCTCATGCTATTATAACCTAATCTAGCTTCCACTACCCAGTGAAATAGGTTTACCCTTATCAGATCAAGAAACAACTAACTGATTTCTCTTCCTTTGTATTTTAATTATGTTTGCATAGTAACACAATGATGCTTTCGGGATATATATTTTTTTTTTATGGTTTTGAGAACTGAATACAGGAGTTATGAACCAACGAAGCATGAAGTTCACTTACCCGCCTCACAGTTGAAAGAGCCAATAATAAAGCAGCCTTTAGCGAAAAGAGCTTTAAATCAATACCACCTATAGGCTCAAAAGGGGCTGAGGACCACAGACAGATCCCACAATCGAGCTTATAAACAAATAAACCTTTTTCAAGGTTTATGTAAACCTTATTTATTTTATAAATCAAATAAAAAAGGCTTATAAACCTTGATCAGATGCCACGCACCTCTCATAAACCTACAGTTGAGCGGGTGTTTCTGTCCCCACACAGCATGCAGAAATCGCAGCAAAATATGCCTTTAGAAAAGAAAAGGATCTCCCCTTATCTAAAAGCTCCTGCAGGAAGCATGACACGTCCACAAAAGAACAGAGAAAGGGAACAATGCATCTGTGCACACAGTTGCTCAAACATTCATTTCTGATCATAAGCTCTGAGGGTGTTTGAAAAAATTCAGAACGCTAGAGCTTCAATGCATAAGCCTGTAACAATTAAGGTTAACCTTTCATGGGCCATCCCCAGAGAGCCACTTTGTCCAGGCTTGGACAAAAACATCCCTGTGCACTTGAGAGAGGTTGAGTTGAGGTTGTACAGCAAATTGCAGATTATAACCCCTGACTGTAACGGATAAAACCCAGGGATGTACTGTGCATATGTGCCCACTTGCTGCAGCTCCTGCTCACTTGTCAGCGCCATCACGGCGGCGCCATCTAGCAGCAAAGCTGGGAACTGCAGCTCTGATCTAGACAGTTTCGTTTTTGTTTTGCCCTTCATTATGGGCTCATGGGCAGAAGGGGAGAAATGATCTGTGGGGCACTGGGGAATTGGGTGTTAACTTCACAACTCAACTGATAAGTTAACTTTTTCCCAGTAAACAATTCATGTGAACAATTTCCCAGTAAACAACTCCCTCACACTTGTTTGGAGGGGGAGAAAACAACTCTTTAAAACCACACTGGGACCACTGTAATAAGCCATTTAATGGGTGGAGCATGTGACTGTAGCCTCTGGCCTTCCTAACAGGGATGGAAATTAGCACAAGCCACCAGCCAAATGCTGGTGATTTTGTGTTGTGACTGGTAAACTTGCTTCACCTACCAGCCACCGTGGCAGGTAAATAAAAGTAGCATGCCGTTTCACCCGGACACTTTTAGAGGAGGCACACCATGAGACTTTACCCTATGGAATAAACGGCTTAAGTATTGTAGATCTTGTAGTATTAATTTTCACATGCAGTTACACATTGTTGGTTAAAAACAAGAAATTGACTGGTACAAACGTTGAGTGGCTGGTAGATTTTGGAATCCACCAGCCACAGTGGCAGGTGGACAAAAAAGTTAATTTCCATCCCTGCTTCCTAGACAGCTTTCCCCATTTTCATTCAACAGAGTTTCACCGCTGCACGCTGCTCTACCTGAGCTGGGGAGGGGGACCCATAATAATGAGAATAACTTTCTCATTATAATGACTTGAACCCAAAGGCCTAAAATTAACACTCGCCAACCACCACATGCAAGTAAAAATTGGAGTTGGCGAGTATACAAAACTGTGTCAAATAGAGCTTTTTGGTCTAAACTCCACTTGCCGTGTTTGGAGACAGAAGAAGGATGAGTACAACCCCAAGAACACCATCCCAACCGTGAAGCATGGAGGTGAAAACATCATTCTTTGGGGATGCTTTTCTGCAAAGGGTACAGGACGACTGCACCGTACTGAGGGGAGGATGGATGGGGCCATGTATCGCGAGATCAACAACCTCCTTCCCTCAGTAAGAGCACTGAAGATGGGTCGTGGCTGGGTCTTCCAGCATGACAACGACCCGAAACACAGCCAGGGCAACTAAGGAGTGGCTCCGTAAGAAGCATCTCAAGGTCCTGGAGTGGCCTAGCCAGTCTCCAGACCTGAACCCAATAGAAAATCTTTGGATGGAGCTGAACGTCCGTATTTCCCAGCGACAACCCCGAAACCTGAAGGATCTGGAGAAGGTTTGTATGGAGGTGTGGGCCAAAATCCCTGCTGCAGTGTGTGCAAACCTGGTCAAGAACTACAGGAAATGTATGATCTCTGTAATTGCAAACAAAGGTTTCTGTACCAAATATTAAGTTCTGCTTTTCTGATGTATCAAATACTTATGTCATGCAATAAAATGCAAATGAATTACTTAAAAATCATACAAAGTGATTTTCTGGATTTTTGTTTTAGATTCTGTCACTCACAGTTGAAAAGTACCTATGATACAAATTACAGACTTCTACATGCTTTGTAAGTGGGAAAACCTGCAAAAATGGCAGTGTATTAAAATACTTGATCTCCCAACTGTATATAGCCTATTACAGCGCTACTTTATTTCACTCCAGAATTCTAGAACTAATCTGTAGATACAAAAATTATTTCTGGACTATATCTGTTCCATCACCAAAACATTCATGAGTCATGACAGTTTTATCTTGTCCATGCTGGAAAATAATCATGACCACACGACATTAATTATATAGGCCTAAATAATGTTTTAAGCACGGCCATTTAAAACCAGGGAATTAATGTAAACACAGATATTGGATTTCAGTCCTGTAAAGTGAATGTAAACAGGCGGGCCACAAAAAAAAAAAAAAAAAAAAAAAAAAACGGATATAGTCAAAAGATTGGATCTGTGCATTAAGACTTGCAGTGTAAATGCAGCCTATGGGCCCTATTTTAACGATCTGAAACACAAGTATCAAGCGTGAAACGCAAGTAACTTTGTGGGTGGTTCTTGGGCGCAGTTGCTATTATACCGGCGGGATAAATTACTCTTGAGCCCGACGCAAATCTAAAATGGGTTGGTCTGAAGTAGCTTCATTATTCATAGGTGTGGTTTGGGCGTAACGTGAAATAAACCAATCAGAGCGACATCTCACATTCCCTTTAAGAGCAGGCGCAAAATTAGCAATTTTGACAAGCAAATACCAAGAAATAGGTTGCAGCAGTTTGTCTTTCGACTTCAATTGCAAAATCCGTGATGGGACTGAGCTCGAATAGCTTCAGCATCAGCGACTTTTTATTGTATGAAATCTCTGTCAATCAAAAGGAGATGCAGTCTTCGACAGACCCTCCAATCATCACGCTGAAGCCTGGAGTCCAGGCCAGCCCACTCCTCTATTCACTCCCAGAGACGCCGAGCATCCGCAGGCGGGACATAATCGCAGCATTTATCCAATCACCGTCTAGTTTCGAAGCACTGAAAAAAACTGTTCAAAGCAGTCCCACTGCAGTCAATGGACGCTGGGCTTCAACTGGGAAATGCACTGACGCTACGGGAATGTATGAGAAGGAAATTGAGTCAGCTGACCTGCTATAGGTAACTGATTCTGAACGAACTCATCTTTGAGATAAACGTGTTCTAACGTATTTTTAGTCAATAAAATGTTAACACAATAGTACATATTTGACCATTAATTTTTTTGACATTATAGGGGAAGCCGAGCTTCCCTTGCAGTCTTAAAGAAATCCCCACTGCTGGAAACCCCCTAGGACTTTGTCATGAGTCAGGTTATCTTCTCTTTGTTTCTCACTATTCTTTTGCACACACACACACTCTCTCCTTGATAGTATGGCCCACCCAATCAGAAGCTTGGCCCACCCTGGCCCCACACCACATAACAGCCACACCATGCTCTTATGCAGTGAAACATACATATCGTGGAGCAGAGATGACACTGACAACGTGCTGACAGACAGGACAGATCAGGTTACTTTTAATATGAAACCGTCTCAACTTTAAAATTTGGTCATTTTTTAACGAAATTTCAAAAATAAATACCGTTTTGTGGCTCTTTAATGTGTCTGACAGATCGCTGTAGTTCCTCAGTTAAAGCTGCTCGTGAACCGATCATCTCTTCCTTCTAGTTAAATTATATCATCAAATAAACATTAATGAACATCAGAAAGAATGTTGTTTTAACCGTAGAAAGACGTCAGTACACACACCGTTATTCAAGTTCAAGTCCTCCAACGTTAATCGACTAACTCTCCACTCTCCTGACTGCTTTGTCGGATGCAGATGGCGGATTATGATTGGTCAGATTGCCTGTCAATCAAACTCCCTGCGAAGGGCCAATTCAAATTCAGCTCCAGATATTTTTATTTTCTGTTTTCTTCCCAACCCGCTCTTTTTTCTCTGAGACAGATTAAGCTCATTCACTTCGCTACCTTTGAGGTAAACGGACGTGCTAAATTATGAAGCGACTAAAACTTAATTTTTTCCTCTCACGATAAGTAAAATCATTCCAAAAACCATGGCAACAGACGTTGGTAGGTTTATGTACTATAATACCATTATTATTTATCGAAGGAGATGTGTGTGTGTTTTCCAAGCATTAATGGTAAGGAACGACCTTTATTATACTTGTGAGTGGCACATATGAGGAGTTTCTGGGTGTTTCTCCCTCATATCTGCTTCGAGGTCTTGATTGTGGCATTTATTTGAGGTTTAGAATCCATTATCCATTAAATCCATTATTCCATTATTATTTATTTTTTGTCTTATATGAATTTAATAAAGAACTCTGTCTCGTATCCTGTCCAAACACACCACGTCATCTACGTCAGGTGACCTGTAAATGCGCAAAAACAGTGCAGTTTTGCGAAATATTTCTTTTACTAATTGCCTGAAAAACCACCTCATGCGAGCGTAAAAAGGTTTTTGCGATAAATGGGAGTTTTCGCGAAATTTACGTGTTTCCATTGGGCGTATTTTCAATTCGCAACTTCAAATTGCGCAATTTGAAAGGTAATGGAAACGCGGCTATTGATGGAACTGGATGTTTCAGAGCCCACAAGTGCAATCTCTGGCCACTTTGAGTCCAGATCATAAACTACTATGAAGAAACACAAGATGGGGAACATCATGGAGTTCACCGCAGACATCCAGTTGATTGTGGTCCCACGGATGAGTTGGTCAAGGCAAAGATCCCAGTGGCGTTAATTTTGAGGCAATTTTGATGAATTGTTTTAGTTTTTGTCTAGTTTTAGTCGACGAAATACAATAAAACTTTAGTTGACTAAATTATAATAAAATTATAGTATATAAAATTAATCATTACGCCTGGAGAAAACATCTATTAACCTGTTAACCCTCTGGAGTCTGAGCTGTTTTCTGGGCCCTGGAGGTGTTCTGACATGCTCTGACATTTGTGCTTTTTTCAGTTATTTATAAACATGTTAATGGCAAAGGTGTAAATTCACTCTATATAGCACAAACAGGGCTACCAAAATATCTGATCAACATGCATGTATATGTTTGAATTTTTAAGAGAATAATGTTTATGCGTGGTTATTGGAAAAAATAAAAATGAAAGTTGCAGAAATAAGGCCACAAAACACATACTAAATATGTGGCAATAAGACTTTTGACTAAAGGATATCATCGCCTATAGTTTTTTCTTCAAAATTATGTGAAAATAGTCTTGCTTTATCGTTCACATAAAACCATACATTGATTTAAATTGATGTAAAACAGGTTTTGCTTGGAAAGCCAATATGCGAGGGGGGCGTGAACGAGGAGTGGTTTACACCCACTCTGCATAATGAGCCATTCACTCAGGTGTGACAACTGACTGAGCCACAATGCAAGGACCATTTAAGATTTTGCTTACATCTATCTTGTAAATATGTTTTGCTATTTTATTAAAAAGGTTACAATTACAACAATTTCAACAATATTTCAAGTGTACTCTTTCTTTGTAAAAAAAAGATTATAGGCCTACATTTTATCTATGTATTCATTACTTTGAATATAGCCAACATTGGAACAGCTAACATCTTAGTTGATGACTTTATTTTTGACAAAAATAGTAGGCTATTTTATATATAGAAATTGCTAAACAAAAGCTTATTTGACGAGGCAGTATATTCTACAGTAAAAACTGTACCCAAATCTACTAAACAAAATGTTGTCTTTCATATTTCACCTGACTGTAACGTTGTTTTCATGAAATACGCTTACACACGCTTAAAATGATGATAATTAAGTGTAAAGATAGGTATTACTGAAAATATTTGGTGTTTGGGGTGAGGATTGGGGTTGATCCATTTATAAAGTAGCTGTTTTTTATTTATTTTTCTGATGTGCACAAATAAGCGACAGGTATCATAAGATTTTCTTCTCCATGTTCCTTTTTTTCTATTCTTTTATTCGTTCATGCATGTAATAATGAATGAATGAATGAATTTATGTATGACTTGTGCAATAAAAAAAAAAAATATATATATAAAAAAAATACGATAGGCTATTGACTCGCGATCTTCGCAGTAGGCTAGTGAACGCACCGGAGAAACGCACATTTATTAGGCTACATAGTTTTTTTGTTTTGGATGGTTTTGTTTAGAACCAGCTTTCTGTAAATATATTTCACATTTTTTAGACATGTGAGGCGAGTAGGCTACGGTCTGGTTGATGATCTCCAGTTCAAGCACCTTATGTTGTGATTGCTAGCCTATATTTACTTTAAATACAGGAAATTTGTTAATGAAAAAATATTAAAATTAAGATACAATTGATACAAAACGAAATTCGTTTTAAAGAAAGGATTTGTACTTTCTGTTTTGAGGTCTCTGTGAATGTTTGAAAGTCTTTAGTGCTTTTTAAAAACGCGCTCACGTCCATAATGGAGAACTGTCACGTAATATTGTTTTTTGCCAGCTGTGGTAAACAGCGCGCATCTATGCCGTTCATTCATTCATAAACAGAAACCCGAGAAGGAAAAACTTACTAGTATTCCTCAGCTCGTATTCCTCGTATTCCTCATTATTCCTCACAGCGCTGCATTGTAAACAAGTAATGTTCTGAATAAACTTGTGTTTTGGTTTTGTCGAGCTGATGGGGGCGTTCACAGGATTGCGTGGATTACCTCAGCCATTTGCGTTTGAATAGCATGCGCTCTCCGTGGGCGGAGTCACATTACATTTGAATTAGCTCTAATGAGGTCTACTGGAATCGCTCTCTTTTAATACAGATTTCACAAGATGAGAATATTTGTTTTTTATATAAATTACTTCATTAAAAAGAAGAGAATTCAAGCTTCATGCCTGTGTGTCTGAATGCCTGTTTGACTGAGTATTCGCTTTGTTATTGTTTATTTTCGGACGCGTTTCAGAATGGACTACACGGACAGAGAGTAGGCAGAACTCGCTTCGTGTTTATTTTTCTTTATTTGGCAAAAAGCACAACACTATGTTTTTATTGTGAGTATACACAAAAATAATACACATTTAACAGAATCGATTGATGTATGAAACTTGTTTTGTAAAATCAAAGTCAAAAGAGAATTTCGGGTCTCAATCAACTCATAAGGAAAAAAATCGAGCAGATCACGCCGGCGTGATCTCAGACCCCTGAGGGTTAATATGAATAATTTAATATTAGTTTGAACATGCAATACAGACACAGGTTAAACTGCTGTAACATAAAAAAAATCTTAAAATTAAATAAACCACTTCTCCTAAAGTAGAGCAGTCTTTTTTTCTTCTTCTTACATACATCATTCTTTATTCTTTCAGGCAGACATATTTATTTGGATAAATTACATATAATTAATCATCATTAAAGCTATTAAAGCGCAGTCTTTCGCGTCTTCACTCATTCAGATCTATCCATATGTCTGCTCTTCTCTTTCTCCCAGACGTTTACATTTATGAACGATTTATGAGACATGCATCAAGCTCATGCCAACTCATGTCCCGCCGGGTAGATCAGGACGTTGCAGTTCAAATGTGTGCATCTACCACACACACATCAGTTCTGACTGGACCTCTTAAATTGTTTGGATAGTGACAGTATGAACAACAAAAGTGAGACTGTGTTGAGTGCAGTGCTTATGGTGGAGGGAGTGTAATAAAGCAAACTGCAACAGAAAAGTGTGGGGTGGGAAAAGTTAATAATTGTTTCTGGGTTGTTTAGTGCATTGAACTGTTACTAGTTTTAGTGCAGTGTTGTGCTTATGGGACTGGGGATATAGAGGAGCAAACTGCAACACTGCAGGTTGGGCTGGATGAAGGAAGGATTACAAATGATTTTTATTGAGAAACATAATTATTTCAAGTGTGTTGGGGTTTAGACGATTTCTCTTCTGGGACAAAACCTCTCCAGCCTTGGAAAAGATCATTTCGCAAGGAACAGAGGATGCAGGCAGCGGCGGTTTCTTCATTAGGGCGATCGGGCGACGCACCACCAAAGTGTGAAAGGGACTTTTTCAATCACAATCTCATTCAACCACAGAGTTACGCTAGCAGTCACTCACTGTTGTTCTGCCTCTGGATCAAGGTTATTTTCGTAAACGAAAACTGAAACTAAGACTAAAACTATTGGTCAAAAAACATTTTCGTAAACTGAAATAAAATAAAAAATTAATTATAAATGAAATACTAAAACTAAACGAAACTAACAAGTTACTGAAAAACTAACCGAAGTAAAATAATAATTAGCAAAATTAAATAATCGTTTTCGTAATTAATAAGATCTTTACTTTGCCGGAAAATCTGACCTGTGGCTGTTTAGGGAAATGCCTGTATATGGCGCTTCACACGCGTGTGAAGTTGCTGAGGCGATTAACCGCTGTCCTGTGAAGCGCTCAATGAAGGACCATAGCATCGAACACATCGCTAGTCCTAAAGTGGCTGTGGCAGTGGAATGGGAACTACCACAAGGTAATGAGACGCAAGTTGGACTTCTTTTTACTTGTGCGCAGCATTTTTAGAGTGCTGTTTCATTTGCGAGACGCGGGTGCAACAGCAAAACAAATCCGTCAAGCACAACTAAAACTAAAACTGAAACTAAATAAAATAAAAACTAAATAGAAATGTGTTTGCAAAATAAAAACTAAACTAAAACTAACAAAACCATAAATGAAACTAACTAAAACTAAACTGAAGTTTAAAGCAAAATTGAAAATGATATTAAAATAAAAACTAATTTAAAAAAGCAAAACTATAATAACCTTGCTCTGGATATGGTCCAATCAGCGCCAAGTCACATTCTGTGGAGTACCGCCTCTTTTTGGGCCCAGAGTGTTCCCATAGACTTACATTCAAAGATTTTAGGCTTGTTCGACTTCATGCAGCTCTGCGCAGACCGATCGGCGGCTGACTTGAAGCAGTGCATGCCGGTTAGAAATTTTGTCCGACTTGATACAGCGCCGACGCCACGTGACTGTGACGTATGCCATCAAAGTACCGCGAGAGCGATTCGAGAGTAGCCGGAGAACTCAGCCAGCGCAGCTTCTCAAGAGCGGCTGCACTGGGCTGCAGGAGGGCTGATGACGACACAGCTGTTCCACGATTGGCCGGATTCACCGCATGACAACGATCACATGTGTTTCGTGTTTATTCAAACACCTTTAGTTCTTCTAAAGCTCACAAATAAGATTTTTATAACAGTAAACACTCTTTTCATGTCGTTGCGATGTTATATTATGTCATGTTTATCAAATTAAAACTGATTAAAAAACTCCACTTCATTGATAGTAGCTTATGTTGAACTTTATTCTTGTTCAAACAGACGCTGTATGAAGCAGTACATAAAGTATTGAATGAAAATGTCTCTGAAACATCTGTGTATTATTTGGCAAATATTGCATTTATTTCACTGCAGCTGTGGTAAAGTATGCAAACACCACGTGAGCGGTCACTACGGGAACCAGAAAGTGTCCGACTTCACGTCTCCGTTTGCAGCTCCTCCCCGCCTGCACGCGGCTACTCTCGCCGATCGGTTGCATCCAGCCGCAGGCGATGTCGAACACACCTTTTTTTTTTCGAACTGCAGGCACTGCAATGCATTCTCTATGGGTTCCGGGAGGGCTCACACTAACGTGCTTTCGTCATCATACATAAACTTCACTTGTGCAGCGATTGGTGGAAACAAATATACCTCTAATAATATTTAGCCATAAGCTGAAGTGACATCCAATAATTTCCTCAGTGCATAACTTACATTTCATGGACATATTCTCCATCTGTAAATGTTAGAAAGTCAATATTTCCAGTTTGCTGTCATGAGTGGGCGAGCTTTCTGCAAGCTAAACTTCCGTGAACGAGCGCCGCCACGTGCATGCGAGCCGAACAGACGGAGCGCAATAGAATAGGAGCGCAATTATTCTGACTAAAATATACATTATCACTAAATTATAAACATATTTAGCTAAAATATTTGTTATTGAATATTTGTTGTTGTTGGTGAAAATAAATGTGCTAGAAAATTTCAAACCTACCTTTTAAGTTTAGTAAATTTAACTTCTTTAAAAAGCAAATTTTTTTTTTAGATTTAAAGGAGCTGTATGTAAGAAATCTATTTCAATTAATAATAAAATGGCCCTGATGTGTCACTAGACATTAAGAAATCATGTTCATTTCAAATACTTATATCACTGACAACAGTAGTATGGCTAGGATATTGTCATTTAAAAAGTGGACTTGCAGCCCTCAACTGATGTTGATGTTGTCATTTTGTGTTTTGGCCTGACGCGCCTCCCTCCAGCTATCTACCAATCACGAAGTCAGTAGTGTTTCGGCATCCGGGTTGCCAGCTTTGCTCTAACCTACCCTAACTCTAGTCGGATAAAAATGTCTAACGTTACTAAATCAAAAAGACCTCGTTATAATTCAGAAATTCGTCGTGACAAAGTCCGAAATAAAACCAGAATTTGTATTGGAGATGCTTTTGAAAGATGGAGATGGCTGAAAACGGAGAAGAATTTGAAAACAGACGCCAACGTTGCTAATTTTCTCTTGGACAGGTAAGATTCATCTATGCTTGGCTAACTTGTACTTGATGTCAATGGACATTTCATATATTCATGACAGTCGAACAAAGTTATGCATGTTCGTGCAAAGTAACGTAACATTAGCTCACATGGCCGTATGCTAACATTAGCAATGCATTATAGGAGCCCGTTTCTCTGTCATTTTGCTGAGACGCTGAGGAAAACAACATTAGCACGCCCATTATGGCAATTTGAAACGTAATTGAGACAGAAGCCTAACTTTACCTCAGAAAAAATGATTCGTCATTCGTTCTTCACGTACAGTATATCGTGGACTAAGTTACACATGCTGCAAGTTGACCTGTATGACCATTGCTAATGTAATTTAGTTACTCTAACAATATTTTCTGATGGGACTGAAAACAACCCTGTGATAGCCATTGGTGATATTGAATTTGTCCCGCGTTATAATTGCTGTGGCAAATGTTATTTGTTATGTTATTTGTTAGCCTACTTATGACAAAAACTTTAGTACTTGTAAATCGAGTTTTTTTTTAATCTTTAAGATTATATTTAACTAATGACAATTAGTACATTTTTTAAATACATAATTACTTATCAAAATATCTCTCATGAAGCATAAACATAATTAACAGAAAAAAAAACTTACTGTGTACGTCTCCTCGTCACTTGCCATTGGAAGCTCATTGAAGCAGCCTACGTTTCTGCTGAATCCTGCAGCTTATCTGGCAACCTCGAGTCAGGGGGTAGGGGGAGGGGATACACCGCTCTACAGTATTTTTAAAGTGATTGCAGTACCAGTTTTGACCACAATCCTACATACGGTTCCTTTAATGTTGCAATGTTAGAATGTAATGTGATTTGACCCCTTTTTTGGATAGACTGCAGATAGACAGCACGGTTACACTATGTTTGTTTTTATAACCTTCAATATGAACATTGTTTGTAGGACAATATTGATCAGGATATTAAATATTTTTTTTAAAAATTAAAGTTTTTTTTTTTTTATTCAAATAGAAAAATAATAATTAAATACTCAGATACATCGCCATTTAGCCCAAAAATTCAGATTTATTTGGCAATTGACTATTTCCCAACCCTACCGGCTGAAGTTTTAGCTAAACTTTATCAAATGTTCATCAAATGTTTTTAGAACAAGTGGAAATTCTGGTTTCTGTGAGTTTGTTGGAAGATTGCACTAAATAAACAGTTAAATGTTTGATTCCAGAGTGTAAAAGGCTTATTTTTTCAGACAAAATTATGGTGATATTTCATGTTTGTAATTTTGTTTTGTATTTATTTTGATATTTAATATATAAAAGTTTTAAAAATTAAGTTAATCCAAATAATAATTTATAATTTAATGCTAATTAAACAAATCTCTTTGGTTGAAAGAGTATTTTTACTTTCAGTTGACTATGGAAATGTGATTTGAGTAAATTAATTTTTTTAAGTTGAGATAAAGTAAACCGATTACTTGTAACAAGTTGAAGTAATTTTTTTACTTTGATCCAAGGACTCATTTTTTTCAGAATTCATTTGATTTACAAAAGTCAATACTTGAAACCATTTTAGTGCATGACTTAATAAATAAAAAAAAAACATTCAATAATAAAACCGTCAACAATGTAATTTTGTACAAAAAAACAAAAACAAAACATCCATCAATAATTGTATACATCAATTCCATTTGATACAGTAAAATTGTCACTTGACATTTCAGATTATCTTGCATTACATTTAGGAATGTAACAGAAAACATTGAAAAGCCCTTAATATGGCATTGATAAATCATCCAGTGTAACATCAATTCATTGAAAAAAAAAACACCTGTGTAACACCTTCATATCAGTTTAGGATAAGTAACAGGTCCCTGAAAACTTCACCTAATCACTGACCCTCAGAAGATTTAGGTATCGCAGGAGGCAGAAAACACACACAGACCTGAATGTTAGGGAAATTTAGTTTATATATATATGTTTGTTCGTTGAGGAAAACAGTGAAATGACAATGTACTAACACAAAAAATGAATACCAGGTTCAAATTTCAAATGATTTTGCCCTTCGAAAATCCGTAAATTGAGAAAGAAATGAAAGGAAAAATGACAGATAAAGAACAAAAACACATCACATTCAAATTTTATAAATTTCCCTTTTAGAACACTGGTTTCTACTCTTATTTAACCAATATTATAATTGTATTGTTCTAACCACTTCTTTAAACCCTGGTTTAATACTCTGAATTTTTAGTTTTTCCTTTACTTCCCTTTTAATTTATAACTATTTTTCTACTTTTCCACAGGTTATATCAAAGTTACTGAATGCTAGACCATTCAAATGTTCAGGTAATACCTCACTCAAATGAAAAGAATCAACAGATTCAAATTTCTCATATCAATGTCAGAACACATCACATGAACAGTGAATACAATTGAAAAGTCCATACACTGCGAATGAGCTATGGAAGTCTCTATGATCAATAGTTATCGAAAAAAAGTTGAACTTTGGCATTTGGGTGGCTGTAACAGGGTCATTTAGAAAACGGGCGTGGCAAAATACACTCAAAAGCCTATAAATCCTACAGGAAAACTCAGAACTTCACAAAAATTGGTGAGCATATGTAACATAACATAACATCTTTAACAAGCATGCAAAATTTTATGGAGATCGGACGATAGGTGGCGCTATAACTGTTAAAAAGCTTTAAAACCATATATGTCCTATGGTACATTGCCTGTATTGGCTGTAAATGGTCTTTTCCATCTATTATGTCAGTGGTTAAATGCTTGCTAAATAAAACTTAACTTTTGATGCTTTTGTGCTTCAAAATGCCGGATTGGGAACGACATTTGACGGAGGCGGCCGCCTTGTAATTCTCGATGCATTGAAAAACCCAAATAAATAATGTAGGCCTAATTAAAAGTCCACAAATTATCTAACGTTAAGACAACTAAACTCAATTACATTAGACCAACGACAAGCCAGAAAAGTGAATTTATTGAGTCAGATCAAGTATAAAAAGTTCTTTAAACTAATGACAAGCCATATGCACTTTTTTTCAGTGTAGCTACATTATTATCAGTTAAATTGTTATTTAACAATTAGCCTACATTCAGTCTTGGATTAATAATTCAGTTTGTTGCGCCCCCCCAAAAAATTTTTTTAGCACCAGCCGCCACTGGATGCAGGGGAACCTAAAAACGCCAGTGCCAGCTGATATAAATTAGGAGACTGATGCTTATGTTGAGCCCAGACAGGGCAGGATTTCCTCTTTCTCGCTGGCTCCATTAACAGGAAAAAACAAAAAGCAAACAAATCCAAAAAGGCAATCCAAATCAAAAAGCAGTCAAGTCCAGACCCAAAAATCCAAAGCAATCCAAATAATCTTATCTAATTAATATAATACTATGATATAGCTACTTTAATTAATAATAACAATATACTATAACTAATCTAACCTGATATAATGTAATAATACACAGCCCTAACACATATATGACACAATAACGACGATGACACAACTCTCTAACTCTAACTCTCTGACACTACAACTGCTTCTACTACTCCTGCAACACCCACAAGGAGGAGCGAGTTTCGAACCCCTTTAATTAGCCCAGTCATTTTATGAAAAAAGGTTTAACAAATTGCAACAGAATCAAACTCAACTGATTTTGTATCCTCAATATGTCCTGAGTAAGGAAAAAAAAGTCCCGAAGAATCCCATTAGGGGAAAGTTTCGAAAAAGACCCAAATATAGCCTATTCATACGCCTATTCATTCTTTTTCTTACGTGAATATAGGGTAAAAATTTTAACCTTTAGATATCACCATGAAGATTACTGAGTTGATTACTTACATCAATACAAACAAAAAATGTATTACAAGTTTTTAAAAATTGTTTGTTAACATGGACAAACGGTGCATAATCTAATTATGTATGTGCTAATTTGCATAAATAACACACCAGGTCTAAACATTGGGTATAGTGAAAATGTCTTGTTGTTTCTTGTTGACACATAACAGTAAAATACTTAATATTAAGGTCCCCTAGAAACAGTCCCACGGACCCAGCCACAAACCCCATCTCTTAAAAATGAATAAAGGCTGGTTTCTAAAGTACTTCTTCCTGCCTCTATGTATTAATGCTCATGAGGATAGCGGAGGATTTTCTTTTTCCAGGTGGATCATCAAGACTATTGGTCCTCCTAAGGACATCTCACATAGACCCCTTTTGCGCCGACGTCACAGCGCTAGCTGGAGGCAAAACAAACGGAAAACTGGAGGCGGCCAATACAAACCAGCACAGATTCGGCTACATAATAAGGAGCTTAAATTATTATTTTTATTATTAAATGTCATGTTGTTGTGTTGTTGGGTGCAAGAATCGATGAAAAATGAGTATGCTGTATCTGGAATTTTTATTTCTAGAAAATATTCATATCATTAAAATTGCACCGTAGTGTCACTCTTTACATTGTCGTCTTCTTGGCGCTGGCTAGGCAGAACTGCGGATCGTACATGACCATTCAGCACATAGTTATAGGCATCTAAATATATATATACCGGTATGCCCTCAGTTTCTCTTTACCCTCGGTAGAGGGTAGGTGTAGAAGTCAGGCCACTCAAACAGAGGTAGCGTTAACCTTAATCCTGTCAGATCGTCCATTGACTGAGCGTGTACGGTCATCTGGTTCCGTCCGTTAAAATTAACTTTTGCAAATAACAATCGCGGTCCTGGACAGTGAGTGACCTTGCACATTAAGACAAAATCGGATTTTCTCCAGTCATTGTTAAAAAACAAGCTAACAAAACCTCCAAACTAGCGTTAGTGAAGCGGCCAGAGGGATCTTTCTGCCTCCAGCTAAGCTCCGCCCACACAAACACGTCACCATGTTTACCAACTGTAAAAGGGTCAATACATCAGTAAACACATAGCGTTCGTATCTCACTATACTCTACCCTGCCAGTACATACAAAGATAGATCAAAGTGACATTACGTTAACCAACCATTCAGAAACGTCCTGTTTTCCAACTCCGGTTCAAACTGATATGGTTGCACAGATGTGTCCTCAGAGACTCCCGCTGCCATTCTTCAAAATATAACGTTACCCTCAACTGTTGTCAAAACACCCACAGAATAGAGGGGCGGGGTGAGCAAAGCTCATTATCATTTAAAGACACATGCACTGAAACGGCGTGCTGAAAACAGAGCTGTTTTTGACCAGGTAAAATGAGTGTTTTCTTACAATACTAATGAGAATTTTTATTTAAAGTATATTACAAACTTTTAATTTAGACCCTAAAGAATCATATTAGCTTGTACAAAAATGGCATTATATGACCCCTTTAACACGTTGAAGACCTTTCTCAAACACAAAACATGTCCCTATTTCATTTCTGGAAGCCGGGCTAAATGAGCAAGCACTGTTACTGCATTCAGATATCAAATACTGACATTAAAGAGTACATGGAAAGAACATTTCAGTGATCACACTGGTAACTTCTATAACAAAGTAAAATCTCTAGAGAAGTCATTCAACTCATTTGATATTTAGAAGGCATACACATTGATTGGGAGCTTAAACAAGTGGTAAGAAAAAAAAAAAAAAGTATATGCATGTATGTGCTCCTCTTCTTGGTGGACCATTGTAGTGTGGCGTGGGTGAGGGTCTGGCTTATGGCCAAGGAGGGATCAGAGGCAACCTTTTAATACCATATTAGTAATAGCCTTATAATAGTATTGTTACTATTATTATTTTCATTATCATTATTCCTCTTCCTTATCATCTGGCCTCCCCGTCATTCCTGATGAAAAGTCTAATTGCTGTTATTATTGCTACAACTATTAGTATTATTGAATTACTATATAAGACTATATTATCATTTCTTCCTCATCGTCAAGTTATTATTTTTACTAATATTATCTTCATCAATATTACTGTCATAAATGTTTTATATGCGTTTAATATTTTTTATTATGACTTCCACTCACACACTCAGTTACACTTGCACACGCGCACACACTCACACACCATGTTGGTTGTTATGTATGTTTTGTTTTTGTTGCATATTAATAAATAATAATAATAATAATTGCATGAAGCAAACAAACATTAAGTAAAAGTGAAAGCGAATGAGACAGATTTTTCTCTTTACTGAAGAGCCAAAGCATAACAGAAGAATAGTGTCCAGTTTCAAAGATACATGAAAGTATATCTTGCATTTGCATGGAAGAGTAGAAGTGGAAGAGAAACTAGATGATCTAATAAAAAGAAAATGAAGAATTAGTTAAAAATTAATGTCAGATTCATGTCTCTCTTAAAAGTGTTATGGCCTCTTCTTCAGCTCCTGAACTTTGCCTTGAAATGTTTTTTTTCCAGTGTGAATTTTCTGGCACTCTTTCAGTTCATCTTCTGTAGTAAAGGACTTCCATCACTGAAACACACACACCGCCGTGTCTTTTCTGCTGTAATATTACGAATGAATCTTCTCCTTTGTGTGAATCTTCAGGTGTTTCTTCAAATGAAACTGTTTACCGCACTGATCACAGTTAAACGGTCTTTCTTCAGAATGAGAAGATGTGATTTCAGAGCGAAAGCCTGAGCCGCTTCTTCCCAGTGTGAACTCTCATGTGAATCTTCAGACTTGATTTACAGATTTTGATTTACAGACAGCATTTTTAGCTTCTGTTTTTCCTTTCTCATTCACTTCCATCAGATCTAAAAGAAACATAAAATCAAGTGAGATTTCAAATGAGAGACAAACGTGAAATGAAAAGTGAAGCTCAAAGTCTAGATCACTGAAGAGTTCAATAGTCATTTTAATCTCATCAAATCTGGTGGACAACGCTGTGCACGATTATGATCTATTTTAATGTCATGAAGATGATTTGTGTTATAAATCACTAGTTTGGTCATGAAACTCTATTTTCACGACACAAGCTAATTGGCCTCTAGGCAAAAATGTGAGAATTTGTTGACAGACCATCGTTTCACTCCGAACCACACAAAAATGTCGGTTGGACTGAAAGGAAAAGCAAATTCACGCCTGAGGGCAGAGGGCGATACATGCACTGAACTTTCAGCCGTTGTAAAAATGTCTGCCAAAGCAATAAATGTAAATGTCTTTGTGAAAAAAAGAAAAAGAAAAACTTTCAATGTACTATTTTACACAACTGACTAATCACAGGTTACTTGCATAGTTCAAAATGTTCATGAAATGCTAATGTTTCATTTAAAGTCATTTTAATATTTAATGCTGGTTTTACTAGTGCCACCAAATGCTCTTAAATGTGTATTTTGCAGCAGCTCAAAGTGTAAGTTTTCTCTTAAGAATAAAAGCATTGCTTCATTAGTGGGTGAATATTCCAGCCCAGCAAGAATGTCTCCACTGTTTCTATTCAAAATGTGTTTAGTGTGAAAAGGCTTTCCGATTTCCCAGTTCACTTTATTGTTTTTTTTTAACAATCCACCATACCTCTGGCAGAATGAACTTTTAGCCCCTCCGGAAGAGTCCCATGACATTATAACCTGATCTAGCTTCCACTACCCAGTGAAATATGTTTACCCTTATCAGCTCAAGAAAAAACTAACTGATTTCTATTCCTTTGTATTTTCGTTCTGTTTGTATAGTGAAGCCGCCCATCCTCTGATAAAAGGTGTCAGATGGTTAACTGTTGACAGGCTAGATCAGACATAATTTAGCTTACTTCAAGCACAAACACTGGATTGGTTTTGAGAACTGAATACAGGAGTTATGAACCAACGAAGCATGAAGTTCACTTACCCGCCTCACAGTTGAAAGAGCCAAAAATAAAGCAGCCTTTAGCGAAAGGAGCTTCAAATCAATACTACCTATAGGCTCAAAAGGGGCTGAGGACCACAGACTAGGGCTGGTCCGAATACCATTTTTTGAGCTTCGAAGCTTCGGTAGTAATGAACATCGAATATTTGAAGCTTCGGAGAGAGGGGGCTGAACATATTCTTCTCTCTAATAAAGGCAGGAATCTCTAGATGTGTCTGTCTGTCCGTTTGCATTTTGATTATTTCGAGAAACCGTTCATCCAATCGACTTCACAAGGGAGTGCAGTGTTGCATTTGGTGCAATATAGATAGAGACGCGACACGTTCAGAATGAATAAACATTTAGTAAACTACAGAACAGCGTGAGCGGGAAGCAGGGCTTATAAGCTCTGAGAATGGACACTGCACAAGTGATATTAAACACATCTTCCCTATGAACAACACAAAGTAAATACACTCGCACGTAACACACACACACACGTCTGTTAACGTGAGCAATACTTTTAATAAGGTAATTTAATATTTTCTGACTAACAAATTTCTGACACAGTAAAGGGTACATTTAAATAAAGAAAAATGAAATTTAAATAAATAAAATAAAAAATTAAATAAAGAAAAAAAATGAAATTTAAATAAAGAAAAAAGAAATTAAGTTAAATTAAATTAAAAATGAGATTCATTTAGATTGATAATAACGGGTAAAAAGGCTAATACATTTTGTTTCTATTATTCTATTTTTTCACAATGTCAAAGCAACACAACTTAACCCAAAACACAAGCTCAGGCATGCACTTCTGTCCACACACACTCTGCTGTTCTGCACTTCTGTCCACACACACTCCGCTGTTCTGCGCTTCTGTCCACACACACTCCGCTGTTCTGCGCTTCTGTCCACACACACTCCGCTGTTCTCATGCGCTTCTGTCCACACACACTCCGCTGTTCTGTCCACACACACTCCGCTGTTCTCATGCGCTTCTGTCCACACACACTCCGCTGTTCTGTCCACACACACTCTGCTGTTCTCATGCGCTTCTGTCCACACACACTCCGCTGTTCTGCACTTCTGTCCACACACACTCCGCTGTTCTGCGCTTCTGTCCACACACACTCCGCTGTTCTGCGCTTCTGTCCACACACACTCCGCTGTTCTGCACTTCTGTCCACACACACTCCGCTGTTCTGCGCTTCTGTCCACACACACTCCGCTGTTCTGCACTTCTGTCCACACACACACTCCGCTGTTCTGTGCTCTAGCCAGAGAACACTCCCGTTGCAGGAACACTTTAGTAGGCCAAGAAGAAGCAAATGTATTTATTAAGTATAACGAGGTTGGGTTCCTTCAACTGTCCATCCTATTAAAAATGGCTAGGCTATATAAGATAATTGTAAAAAAAGAGTATTTTATTTCATCAGATTTTATAGTGTTGAACATATTCAAGCGAACCGTTTCGAGTATATTCGAATATTCGGGTCCAGCCCTACCACAGACAGATCCCACAATCGAGCCTCTCCCACAACTGGCTAACTACCTGACGGTGGAGACCCCATTCTCCGTTAAGAGGATTTCCTCTGGATAAGAGATCCGGCCCCAAATTCATGCATTCCCGGGACATGCTTGCCCTGTAATGGCTGGAAATGAGTCTTGCACGCAACTGATTGTGTGGGACAGGACTCATTTCCAGCCATTAAAGGGCAAGCATGTCCCGGGAATAATGAATTTGTCTGATCTGATCAAAATGTTGGATTCTTAGGAACTGCACAGAATGTTTCAATGCCAGAAACACTGTTAACAGTTCTAGGAAGTTTGTGTGCGTTCTGAAACCCTCACACCCCAACCTGGGAGTTCATGGAAAAGTGTGTGAAAAAGTGTGTTTTATGATTGGTCACAATTGTGACCGGTGGGATACTGTGTTGTATCAACCATTGTACAGATTGAATATAGGTCTATTTGACCTGTGCAGTGTGTTTGTGTGTGTTTTTGTGTGTGTGTTTTTTTTTTTGTGTGTCTTTGTGTGTGTGTGGAGATCAGACATCAGAGGAGATGTGACCATGTGTGTGTGTGTGTGTGTGTGTGTGTGTGTTTTTCTGTGTGTGTGTCTGTGTGTGTGTGGAGATCAGACATCAGAGAAGACGTGACCGTGTGTGTGTGTGTGTGTGTTTCTGTGTGTGTGTGTCTGTGTGTGTGTGTGTGTGGAGATCAGACATCAGAGGAGACGTGACCGTGTGTGTCTGTGTGTGTGTGTGTGGAGATCAGACATCAGAAGAGACGCGACCGTGTGTGTTTGTGTGTGTGTGTGTGTGTGTGTGTGTGTGTGTGTGTGTGTTTCTGTGTGAGTGTCTGTTTCTGTGTGTGTGTCTGTGTGTAAAATTAGGTAGAAAGTAAGGTAGAACAGTTAGCCTATGTGTATTAGCATGTAGATACAATGGGTTATCCCACCGGTCACTATTGTTGCCGTTGACATGTTTGTGAGTGCTATGACCACATTAAACAAAGTTGAGTAATTGCAAATGCATATATCAATACTAGACACCTTAAACATGTGTACCAAAAATCTATGTCCTATCTTTATGTTAACATACTTTACCACCCTTTTCTTTGGAAGCTTTCTTGCTGCCATCCTCTTCTCTTGGCGCAAACAGGAAGTAAACAGCTCTGGTCATGTGACAATTTACAGTAAACATGCGACACTACACATATTTCATTGAGACCCTTCATTATTTCAATATCTGCTGGAAATGCATTGATAGATCATTCAGTAACACTTTTATAGCCTTAGAAATGAAACATTTTTTAGACATTTTTTTTTTAAACATTGGGATTAAATGGGTTAAATAAACAGCCCTCCGCAGAGTTTCTGACTCGAGGAAAGAACAATCTCTCCAGTGACGGAGAGCACACATGCAGAGTGATGGCACCAGAGAAACTGTCCAGGCCATCAGCTCTAGAATACATAAAAAGACTGAATGGGACTCTGTTCCCTTTCTGAAAAAGGGACAGACAGCCGTGAATGGACCCGATGTGCTCCTCTGCCAGAACCGCTTGATACAGGACAGTCTGAGACCACAAAGCTTTTGGTCTCATTTATCCTGAAGCCTAAGCTCTCCAGATGAGACATGAACACTTCTGCATCTATATCTGCCTGCTGCTCCAACACATTTGCTGAACACTTTCAGGCCCGAAAGGAACTGTCAAAAACTCGTAGGCTGCATCCTAACAGGCAAACCTGAGGAATTTTCTGTGTGCTGGGTAGATGCTTATGTGAAAATATTTATCTTTCAGATCGACTGACATACTCCAGTCATTGGGACGAATAAAAATGACAAAGACTTTTAAGCGAAGGCATTTTGAATTTATAATTTCAGAGATCCAGACAGGAACGGAGACCTCCCCCTCTATTGAGAATGGCAAAGTACAAGGAGTAAAAGCTGTGATAGCTGACCTCTGGCAGCACAATCCAACTTGCTCTCTTGCTCAACAAAGAGGCGGTTTCTTCCTCTACAATCTGAGATGATTCCCCTTCTGCTCTTGACTTCAACACACCACTGAAAAGTGGAGGTTGTACAGCAAATTGCAGATTATAACCCCTGACTGTAACGGATAAAACCCAGGGTTGCACTGTGCATATGCGCCCACTTGCTGCAGCTCCTGCTCACTTGTGACGCGGCGGCGCCATCTAGCAGCAAAGCTGGGAACTGCAGCTCTGATCTAGACGGTTTCGTTTTTGTTTTTTTGTGTTCTCTGCCCTTCATTATAGCCTCATGGGCAGAAGGGGAGAAATTCTCTGTGGGGAACTGGGGAAATTGGTGTTAACAATTAGGCTTAGTGTCCTAGTAAGCATAGTGAACATAGCCTAAGTCATAGTATGCATAAGTGAATGTATGCCTTCGGTCTTAAAAGTGGCAGAATCATTAAAATCCTGCCACTGTCTGCTTTTATTATATACATCAAACAACAAAGGGCAAAGAAAAAAATAATCACTCACTGCTCTTAAACTTTAAAAAGGATATGAAGTTTATGCAGTGTTATTTATTAGATTAGCCTACTTTATTACATTTCGGTACCTGAAAACTATAAGACCTACCCAAAGAGCACTATTTATTTAAAGGGGTGGTTGATTATGATGACACTTTTTTTAACTTTAGTTAGTGTGTAATGTTGCTGTTTGAGCATAAACAAGTTAAAAGCAAAGGGAGATATTTGCTTTTAAAGAAATTGCTTTTAAGGACTACAACAAACGGCTGGTAGAGACTACACCACATTCCTCCCATCACCAACCCTAGAATTTACATAAACCCGGCACCCTGGACACGATTTATAGATTATCAAGACAGAATATGCTAATCAATGACTTGAAGATAACTCCACATCAGCTACATAAATTCACCAACTAACCATTCAGAAATGTCCTGTTGCTTCTACATGTTGTCACTTATTCTCGAGTCTCTCCATCATTGTCTGAATCCGGTTTAAACATAAAAGGCTAAAAGTTTTTGTAATTTTCAGTGCGTGTGTGTGTGAGGTAAAAGGACATGAGCTGTTGAAGCTCCGCCCCCTGTGCCGGAAGCAGCAGCTCATTTGCATTTAAAGGAACAGACACAAAAACGGTGCGTTTTTTGCTCACTCTCAAAAAACGAATATTTGAACATACTATATAAAAATATCTGTGGGGTATTTTGAGCTAAAACTTCACATACACACTCTGGGGACATCAAAGACTTATTTTACATCTTGTGGAAAGGGCATTATACCACCCCTTTATTTAATTTGTATCTTTTATTGTATTGCATTTATTTGTACTTTTGCTTGTAATTTGATTTTGTTCTTATTTTAATACTGACTGTTTACTTGTCTTTTAAAATGTAGGCTATTACATTTATATAAGTTAAGCTAGTAGTTTTAGCTGAGGTATCACATTGGAATAGAGGATTATGAATAAAAAAAAAGGTTTCATAACTGCCTGTTATTGTGTCATGGCTGGTAAAAGATGGTTTGGCATGTACATTTTTTAAGTCACCGGCCATTGGCA
Source organism: Abramis brama (assembly GCF_963993115.1). NCBI lineage: Eukaryota > Metazoa > Chordata > Actinopteri > Cypriniformes > Leuciscidae > Abramis > Abramis brama. The sequence continues at coordinate 64,769,722 of NC_139963.1, read as the reverse complement.
GGTGTGACAAAAAGTTAGTTTTAGGCCCTACTTGCACCTTATAATGAGATACTTTATTATAAAAATAAAAATATTTCCAAGCAGATACCAATCAAACCAACAAAATGTCCTAACGCTCACCGTGGCTGTAAGGAAACTACTTTGTTGCTCAGTACAAAAAGATGAACTACTTACTGTGATCTCAGACTGTGTTTAAGTGGTTTCTCCACTGTATGGATCTTCATGTGTAACTTCAGGTGACTTTTAAAAGAGAAACTCGTCCCGCACTGATCACACGTGTGCGGCTTCTCTCTGCTGTGGGTCCTCTCATGTTTTTTCAGAGTTGATGACTGATTAAATCTCTTATCACAGAGTGAACACTTGTAAGGTTTTTCTCCAGTGTGGATCTTAATGTGTTGCTCCAGGTTGCGTTTAATAGCGAAACTCATCCCGCACTGATCACACGTGTGCGGCTTCTCTCCAGTGTGGATCCTCTCATGTGTTTTCAGATGTGTTGGCTGACTGAATCTCTTGTCACAGTGTGAACACTTGTAAGGTTTCTCTCCAGTGTGGATCCTCTCATGCGTTTTCAGAGTTGTTGACACACTGAATCTCTTGTCACAGTGTGAACACTCGTAAGGTTTTTCTCCGGTGTGGATCCTCATGTGTAGCTTTAGTTGAGCTTTAACAGAGAAACTCTTTCCACACTGATCACACGTGTGCGGCTTCTCTCCGCTGTGGATCATCTTATGTTTTTTCAGAGTTGATGGTTGACTGAATCTCTTTTCACAGTGTGAACACTTGTAAGGTTTTTCTCCAGTGTGAATTCTCTGGTGCAGTTTTAAAAAGGCCACTGTAATAAAAGACTTCCCACACTCAAAGCACACATGATCTCTTACACCAGTGTGAATTTTCTCATGTCTATGTAAATATGGCAGCAGTGAAAAACTCTTTCCACACACAGAACATGAATGCGGCTTCTCCTTCGTATGAACCGTCAGGTGTGTCTTCAGGGCTAATGCCCACATAAACGTTTTCCCACACTGATTACATGTGTACGGCTTCTCTCCGGTGTGGATATTCCTGTGCCCTTTAAGTTGTACCAATTGTGTGAAACTCTTCCCGCAGTGATCACATGTGAACGGTCTTTCTCCGGTGTGGATCCTCATGTGAACTTTAAGATTTTCTCTGTGTGTGAAACTCTTCCCACACTGAGTGCATGTGAACGGTTTCTCTCCAGTATGAACTCTCATGTGAACCTCTAGTTGTTGTTTGCTTGAGAATCTCTTTTCACAGCAATTACAAGTGAACAGCTTCTCTCCAGTGTGTCTCCTCATGTGAACAATGAGACCTTCTCTGTATGGAAACCTCTTCCCACACTGATCACATGTGAACGGCTTCTCTCCAGTGTGAACTCTCATGTGTTTCTTAAGTAGAGATGATCGCAGGAAACTCTTCCCACATTGATGGCATGCATGTGGCTTCTCTCCAGTGTGAACACTCATGTGAAGCTCAAGACTTTGTTTGTATGCAAAGCTCTTCCCGCATTGATCACATGAGAACGGCTTCTCTCCGGTGTGGATTCTCATGTGAATCACAAGACTTTGTTTATTTACGAAACTCTTTCCACAATGAGTGCAGGTGAAAGATTTATTGTCTCTTTTCTTTAAAGATGTCATTTTAGTCTTTGAGCGACTCAAAGGTTTTTTCCCAGGTTTAACATGTTCCTCCTCCACTTCACTCAGTTCTTCATTTTCCTCCTTCACTTCCATCAGGTCTGAAATGAAAGGGATAAAAAAGTCATTTTTGGTAAATCTTCCAGTTATTGAACATTATTGTCAGAGTTCTGTCACTTCTGTTTGGGTTACATCTTGGGTTGGTGACAGAGCTCTGGCATTCCCGGTCTGTCATGCGTTGGGTATAGTCTGGTTTGTTGTGAGCACATGGCTTGTCATGTTTTTCCTTGTGCCATGCGTTCTCCTGTCAATTATCTAGCCCCCCCCATCTTGTTACCCGATTATTGATTAATTTGCCCCACCTGCCTTTCTCGTTACTCTCTTTTGTTTGCTTCCTATTTAGTCTCCCTGTGTGTACAGTCCTGTGCTGGATCGTTGTCTAAGTTCCCTTGTGTTTCCTGTTCCTGCCGATGTCTGTCCTGTTTTCCCACACGGGGAGTTTTTGTTTGTAGTGTTGTTTTATGTCTTTTGTTAATAAATACCCATTTGTTTTCTTCACTTGAGTCCTCGCTCTTTTCACCAACCCAGTCCGTGACAATTATAGGCACATATCCAATATTTCTGTAGTGAGAACTACAATTTTAATTGAACAACGACACAATTACCTAATGTAATATTAACATTAAAGAATAGAGAATTCTGCCATAATTATGGCACCAGTCACCTCTGCTGCTGAGGATAAGTTTATCCGAGTCACCAGCCTCAGAAATTGCAAGTTAACAGCAGCTCAGATTAGAGACCAGATGAATGCCACGCAGAGTTCTAGCAGCAGACACATCTCTAGAACAACTGTTAAGAGGAGACTGCGCGAATCAGGCCTTCATGGTCAAATAGCTGCTATGAAACCACTGCTAAGGAGAGGCAACAAGCAGAAGAGATTTGTTTGGGCCAAGAAACACAAGGAATGGGCATTAGACCAGTGGAAATCTGTGCTTTGGTCTGATGAGTCCAAATTTGAGATCTTTGGTTCCAACCGCCGTGTCTTTGTGCGACGGATGGATTCTACATGCCTGGATCCCACCGTGAAGCATGAAGGAGGAGGTGTGATGGTGTGGGGGTGCTTTGCTGGTGACACTGTTGGGGATTTATTCAAAATTGAAGGCATACTGAACCAGCATGGCTACCACAGCATCCTGCAGCGACATGCCATCCCATCCGGTTTGCGTTTAGTTGGACCATCATTTATTTTTCAACAGGACAATGACCCCAAACACACCTCCAGGCTGTGTAAAGGCTATTTGACCAAGAAGGAGAGTGATGGAGTGCTGCGCCAGATGACCTGGCCTCCACAGTCACCGGACCTGAACCCAATCGAGATGGTTTGGGGTGAGCTGGACCGCAGAGTGAAGGCAAAAGGGCCATCAAGTGCTAAGCATCTCTGGGAACTCCTTCAACACTGTTGGAAAACCATTTCAGGTGACTACCTCTTGAAGCTCATCAAGAGAATGCCAAGAGTGTGCAAAGTAGTAATCAGAGCAAAGGGTGGCTTACTTTGAAGGAACTAGAACTTAAGACATGTTTTCAGTTATTTCACACTTTTTTGTTAAGTACATAATTCCACATGTGTTCATTCATAGTTTTGATGACTTCAGTGAGAATATACAATGTAAATAGTCATGAAAATAAAGGAAACGCATTGAATGAGAAGGTGTGTCCAAACTTTTGGCCTGTAGGGGTGGAACGGTACATGTATTCGTATTGAACTGAAATGGTACGGGCATCACGGTTCGGTGCATGAATTTACACGGAGAATACACGGTATGAAAAAAAAAAAAAAAAAACTTGTGTGCAAATAAATGAATGTAATGCGGAACTACTGTTAGATACGCGGGTTCTTTAGAGACAGCTAATCTGTAGCCCCGCCCCCACTCTGATTGGCGCCTGTGCAGCCGAGCTCCGCCTATGTTGCACTATGTAGTTTTTTGTCAGGTCGACAGTCCAGTGAGTGAGTCAGAGATAGCAGCGAGTATGGCAAGTGGTGGCGACCCACAAGAGTTAGAGGATCCGGCCTCTTTAAAATAGTAGGACAGGCGAGAGAGTGGTGGATAAGACGAGGATTGTGTGTCGCCGTTGTTCAGCAGTTGCTGGGTATGTGAGTGGAAATACATCTAACATGCTAACGCATATCCGACGCCATCACCCAGATATGCAAATCACTAGAACGAGACAAAAAAAAAAAAACTGTCCAACTTCTCCTCCCTACAGTGCTTAACCAGCCTTTAGATACACATAAATAGGACCAAAAAAATAAATAAATAAATAAATAAATAAAATAAGTCACTGAAGCAATCGGAATTTACATGTCATCTTCAATTCGCCCGTATTCACTCGTAGAGGAACCTGGCTTCAAGTATTTGCTGTACATACTCGAACCTCGTTACAACATGCCATCCCGTACATGAGGCAAAAGCTATTTAATGGTGACTGCTCATTTTATTGACTCTGAGTGTGGAAAGAAAGCATCAGTTCTACAGACGTGGCCCCTGTATGAGCAGCACACAACCACTCACCTAGCTGAGAAGCTAATGGAGGTCGTGGCAGAGTGGAAACTAGAGAGGCCTGGAACAACTATTTCAGTGACCACAGACAATGCAAAAAACATTGTTAATGCCGTCAGAGAAGCAGGGCTGGGTCTGCATGTAGCATGCTTTGCCCATACCCTAAATTTAGCTGCACAAAAAGCACTGGCAGTCAACCAGGTATCTAGATTATTAGGAAAAAAAATACTTTTTTTTCATCGTAGCACGACGGCTGTTTTATATATCATATATTTTTAATGTGCTTTTTTTATGTGCTTTTTTTTGCATTTGAATTTGCATTTTTTTAGGGAATTTGAGGAATGTTCAAAATTCGAATTTTTATTTGACAGCCCTAATATACATGACACGATTTTCCAAAATACCCAGTTTGCCATCCCGAGGAAATTGATTGCCATATTGGAGTTGACCAGCATAAGATCAACTCAACAGACTTAGATGCTGGATCCACATTTGCTCCCTAAGGTCTGTCAAAAATACTCTCAGAATGAGAAGAGACCAAACCAAACTCAACCTTACAGATAGAGCTTAACATAGTGGCCCTAAAAGAGCCAAAATACTTGATATCACTGTCCACACAGAACCACGGCCTGCATCCCAATGTCCATACGATCCATCCACAATGGAAGGCTTTGTATTTTTTGTATTTGTATGTCTTACTCTGTGTGTTTTTATTGTGTTATGGATCCCCCTGGGTCTGAAATAAAGTTTCAAAATAGTGTGTGAGATTTAAATAAGTGTCTCAAAGCATATTAGGTTGAAAAGAGTATGCCAGACGTCCCCGGATTGGTCTACTATTTCCGGTAGATTTTTTAAGTGTGGATCCGTACACACTATAAAGGCTAATATTGCCCACAACCCATTGCGATTTGGAGAAGGATTCGGTTCAGAACTACAAACACAAGTAAAAAGTGTTAAAAAACTACAAAACATGGCGGATGTGTGCAACCGAAAGAGGATAAAGGGGTTTGAGTGATTAATAAATCACAGTTTAAACTGATAAAAAATATTTTTAATATATTGTAGGAAATGGAATTAAAATGAAATGTGGAGGATATTACCTGTGATAAGATGACACAGCAACAGAGGAGAACAAGAAGAGGCCAAACTACGCTCAGTATTAAAGAAAGCTTATCCCAGCAGACAACTCTCTATAGCAGGAGGAGGTCTAGCAGCGCTTTCATTTAAAGGCTCGTAGGGGCCAATTGTTTCTAGGGATGGGCGATATGGACTTAAAACTATATCACAATATTTTCTGCTATTTATTGTGGTAACGATATCATTGACGAATAAAGTGTGTGAGAAACACTAGCGCTCTCAGCAAAGCGACAGCCAGTCGGGTGCCTCACACTAGCATTAACGTATGTGTCACATACACTGTGCATTCACTGAGAATAACTGAAATACCAAGGAAAATATATCTGTGTGTACGGGTTCCAGATTGTAGAGGTAGTTCCTCGATTATCGATAAACTCAAGCCTCAGCTTCATGTCCACTAGGTAATAATATATCAGCCATCCCTACTGGAGGCCCCAGTCTCTGTCGCCGGCCAATGACATTGTTGCGTTTGAATCATGTGCTACAGACATCGATACAATACAACATAATTGATACAGTAATACATCGAGGTCACGCGCCAGGTATTCCCCACAAACTTCTGTTATTAATGACAAACAACGTTTACTAGTAACTACAAATCTGGTTTTGCTTAAGTTTCTCAAACCTCCCTTTACTCACCATTTGTTGAAGACAGACAAAAAACATTCTGTACCATTTCATAGTTTAACTGTTTATCTAAATGTGCTGAAGTGCTTGAATGTTTCTAACATGAATGTTCTTCAGCATCATGAATGAATGAAGAATAAACACCAACCTCTTTGTTCTTCAGGATCTTCAGTGTGTTTCATTCTGCAGGGTTCTGGATCACTCATGTTCTCACCGTCCTCTTTAATAAACTCAGTCTTTGCAGATTTCAGCTCTTCCTGATGCTCTGATGCTTGTCTTCACTTGTAGCCGATGGGAATTTACAGCATTTATTGGAGAATTGCTGTGGGAGGAGCTGATCTGACAAAAAAAAAATAAAAAAATATCAGTTCCTGAATTTGTTTTTATACTAAATATCACATCTAAGCATTTATGTCTGTCTGAAGTAAAGTAACTAATGCGAATCGAATGTATAACTTATTTTATGGCTAACCTTAAAGCTCATTTCATTGATGTGAACAGACTGTATTTGTGTCAATTTACAGGAGATCTGAAGACATCAGCATAATAAATGAGGTGAAAACAGGAACTATTGTCATGAAATAAAGAGTGTTTTCAGCAGATCTGTTAATATTGATGAGCCTCAGACTATCAACACTCATTCAACAAGCCATTCAGGATCATCAGCAGATCATCTCACTTTATTCTGAGTGTTTGCTGTTAGAAACACATTATTCAAGTCAGGATAGATGATAAAAGCCTGTAAAACTGCTCTACTGAAAGAAAATACTGTTGCTTCTCACCATCTGACACAAATAAAACATAAAAAAAGATATAAATACAAACCAATCTTAATTAACCACCTCATCTAAATAACTACAACAGCATAATGTCAATATCTAAAGTATATTTTCATTTTCTAGTAATTACAATCATTGCAATAATGTTATTCAAAACTGACAATGATCCTAAAAAACTCATTATCTTAAACTGTAACTCTTGACTTGACATTCAGTAACAGTTCTCACTCCAAACATCGAGACAATCACACAAACGAACACAAAATCGCTCAGGTCTGAATGAACTCAACATATTCTCCTCATGCTCGCTGCTGCTGCACTAAATGTTTATTTCAGAAGGAAGACGCCAGAAAAGACGCACAAGTATCGCTGTGATCGATGAAAACAATACAGAAATGAGTCTGTCGCTTAATCAAACTGTATAAAGTGTGTGTGATGGTTGTGTAAATATGAGAAATACCTCTCCTGCTGCTTTCCTCACCTCAGAAGACTCTTCTTCTTCTTCTTCTTCTTTATTGGCGGCTCGAATTAGCGCCATCTGTTGTGGGTTTTGGATCAGAGACTCATTTTACTCCTTTTTTATGTAATGGATGATAATGAGGAAGCAAGCACTTTTTTTATTTCAAAAAGTACAGAGATGACATGTTTATACAACTTTGAATACGAAATGTATTAACAATGTGTTCAATGTCATCAGAATACAAATGAGAAAATAAGAGTTGATTAGCTGAAAACTGAAAAATAAAAGACAAAAAAGAAGATAGAGAGAAAGAACACGAGGGTAAGATATTAAACTATACATCAATTTCATTGTAGGCCTACTTAATAAAATTCTTATTTTAAATTATTTAAAAAACACAGTGTTAACAGTGTTTTGCTTTTAAAAACAGCAAAATGTTTAATTGTTCAAGAACAGAACAACAAACACATGATTCTGAACCTCATCAACAAGAGATTCATCAGTTAGACAAACTTGTCAATTATAGACAAATATTCATTTTTATGGTAACACTTTACAATAATGTTTTAGTTAATAACAATGACAAAAACAATGAGCAATATATTTATTACAGTATTTATTAATCTTTGTTAATGTTAATAAAAATACAGCTGCTCATTGTTTGTTCATGCTAGTTCACAGTGCATTAACTAATGTTAACAAATACAACATTTAATTTTAATAATGTATTAGTAAATGTTGAAATTAATATGAACTAAAATTTATAAATGCTGTTCATTCTTATTTCATGTTAACTTATTGTAAACCAGGAACCGCACTCCAATGGTTCGTCTTATCTCTCAGGTAGGTCGTTCAGGGTATCGTGGAGGGGTGAGGCGTCTAAGACACAACATCTAGCTACTGGAGTGCCTCAGGGCTCAGTGCTGGGACCGCTTCTCTTCTCCATCTACATGACATCCCTAGGATCTGTGATTCAGAAACATGGTTTTTCCTATCACTGCTACGCTGATGACACAACAACTCTACCTCTCATTCCAGCCTGACGATCCGACGGTAGCTGATCGTATCTCAACCTGACAGACAGACATTTCTGGCTGGATGAAGGACCACCACCTTCAACTAAACCTTGCGAAGACAGAGCTACTCGTGGTCCCGGCCAACCCAACACTTCATCACAACTTCACCATTCAGCTAGACTCGTCATCCATAACTCCATCAAGGTCAGCCAGGAACCTTGGTGTGGTAATTGATGATCAACTGAACTGCTAGAACTGCCCGGTCATGTAGATTTGTCTTGTACAACATTAGGAGGATCAGGCCCTTCCTTTTAGAGCAGGCTACACATCTCCTTGTCCAAGCGCTAGTTCTATGCAGACTGGACTATTGTAATGCACTCCTGGCTGGTCTTCCAGCTTGCTCTGTCAAACCTCTGTGACTGATCCAGATGCTGCAGCAAGAGTGGTCTTTAACGAGCCGAAGAGAGCACACGTCACTCCTCTCCTCACAAAATTGCACTGGTTGCCAGTGATCGGCTCAGAATGCATTTTCAAATTGCACATTGAATTTTGCTACATTCATTGCGGGACACTTAATGGGAATGCAATCGCAAGTGTCTTAACTGTGAGTGCAATTAAGAAAAAAATAACATTTAAATTACAATTTTGCTACAGTTTTTGCTTGAACATGTTAAACATATCTAATCATTTCTGTAATACATTTTAATTTTGCAACTTATAAAGCATTCAAATATGTATTCAATTTACATATTAAAAATAGTGTATGAAATGACAAATGTAAATTATGTAATTGAATTTTCATTTTCATTTTGCACCAAACGTTGCACAAATGTATTGGAAATTTGAAATTTAAATACAGAAATGCATTGTCATTTTGTATATTACTTCTCAAATTTAAATTTGCTACGCATAAGCTTCCATTGTTGCAAGATGTCAGGTCTGATGATAAAAGCCAATGCACAGGCGAATGGAAATGTTAGATGAGGGATGAAATAGAGACATTCTCAAACTGGCACGGACCAACGTTACAAAACGTTAGTGGACGAAAAGAACGAACAACTCAAACCCAGAAGACTCAAGAGGTGAACTAATTATTTGTGGTTCCTCTAGATCTGAGTTGTTAGTTCAACACATCATATCCCCATAAGCTGAAGCTATCCAGCCTGTACAGGTTAAAACGACAACACACAAATAACCTTAAAAATAAGGGTGACTAGACAAACAGCCGCCTCATTCTATCAGTCATGTGTGGACTAAAGTATAGTTTATTAGGCAATTAAAAGCATTGAGAAATTTAAAACAGAGAACCCAAAAAGCAAACATAATACTTCATGGTTTTCAGTTATTATGACAGTAATATCATGATGGTATGATATTTTTTGCATCTGGGTTTTCAAAAATCATAAGTGAAAGAATAATTATCATTTTTAAAAAACAAAAATGAAAAACAAAATAAAAATAAATTGTGTGTTACAGCCTCTTCTTCAGCTTCCTGAACAAGAACGCTTATGCTTTTACTTTCCTTCATGAAAGGCTAAGCAAAATACTGAGATACATTTGGATTATAAGACAAGTGACCATAATATGAAACTCATAAGCACACACAACGAAAAATTTATATCATGAAGCTGTGAAAACTTTATTCACTGTGAAAACTTCAGATAAAGTTTCTTAGTCATGTCGGTTGTTATGGCTGGTTAGGAAAGATTTATCCAGATTATATTTTATTGATTGATGCATTATTGTGTCACATTTGGCGAATACACAGCATCAAACCTGAAAGTGCTGGATCTGAAGAAGATCTACTTACAGTGAACGTGTTTTGTATGTTTGAGTAGAGAAGATGGATGATTGAAACGCTTCCCACATGCAGCGCAGGGATACGGCTTTTCTCCAGTGTGAATAATCCGGTGCAGTTTTAAATTGTTCGCTGTAGTAAAAGTCTTTTCACACTCAAAGCACATGTACTTTCTCACACCAGTGTGGATTTTCTGATGTCTATGTAAATATGGCAGCAGTGAAAAACTCTTTCCACACACAGAACATGAATGCGGCTTCTCCTTCTTATGAACTCTCAGGTGTGTCTTCAGGGCTGAATTCAACAAAAAAGTTTTGCCACATTGGTCACATGTGAAGGGCTTCTCTCTGTGTGGATGTTTAATGTTCATTAAGGTGTGTTGATATAGTGAAGCTCTTTCCACACTGATCACAAGTGAACGGTCTCTCTCCAGTGTGAACTCTCATGTGACGAGTAAGATTTGCTGTTTCTGTGAAACTCTTTCCGCACTGATCACAAGTGTGCGGTTTCTCTCCAGTGTGGATCCTCTCATGTCTTTTCAGAGATGTCGACTGACTGAATCTCTTGTCACAGTGTGAAGACTTGTAAGGTTTATCTCCAGTGTGAATTCTGTTGTGTTCCTTAAGTAGGGTTGGGAACCGAGAACCGGTTCTTATCCAGAACCGGTAGTGTTTTTGAAAAAATACCGGAACCGTGCGAAATTCCTAAGTTTCGGTTCCGAAAACGGTTCTGGTGGGCGAAGTGCTGGAAGCTTATCCTTTAATAGCGACGTCTCACCTCATATTAAAATAGTAATGAATGCACTGAAAAGCCCTCGCGCTACTCAAATACGTTTTGCGTCAGATATCAATGCATAGAGAGAGAAAGAAAGAGAGAGAGAGAGAGAGAGAGAGAGAGAGAGAGAGAGAGAGAGAGAGATAATTAAAGACAGTAGAGCTGCACGATTAATCTTTAAAAGATCTCGATTCAAACACCCAGGCGATCTTATTCCTAAATTACAAAAACCTCACCCCTGAACATTCAAATCTGTTTGCGCTGTCGTTTACCCAGAGAGAGCAGTTGTCAATATGAAACAGCTTTACAATCACACAGTATCGATATTTCTGTTACAAATATTCAAATGATCACAGAAGTAGGCTACTGAGATAAAAGTTTATAATTCGAGTATAAACACTGATGTCTACGGTAGCAACCAAAATATTGTAAATCACCTTTTGAAAGTCGCTGCCTTCAGATAACGAGTGTATCGATTACATCTGATGCTTCAAAACATTCATAAAGACGCAGTCCGTAACTTCGTGTTCAGAATTTATAAAATGTATACAATGAGCGAGTGCATCATGAATGCCTTTTTTTCAAACCGTGTTTTTGTCTTATCCTGAATTACTACGTTAAGCCTGCAATAAGCGTTTATACTCAAACTATAGCCTACTTTAGACTGGCGGATCGCAGCCGCTGCGGGGTAGCCTAGTACCTGCGTGACTCGTCATAGACATAAATAGAGAGAAGTAGCTCCAGCTACAATGTTCTTCCGCAAGACGCATGCCGCTCTGTTTATTAACTGCTAGAGCGCTGATTTATCCGGTAATGAAACAAGTAAAGTCTTTATGAATTTATCATTCAAAACAATTTTAAAAATAATCTGTTCTACACACATCTTACATGGGTGTTCAAGCATATTCTACCCTTCTGAGAGGGTATTCTCCACTGCTGGAGATACAATAAGCTAGGAGAGGTCCCAAATTATTCTAGAGAATGCAGACATTTTTATTTTCCTTCAGAAAAAATATTTTTTTGCAAAAATTGCTTAATAATATGTTGAATTTGTTGACATTACCAGTCTGTTAAACTCATTTGACAAGTATAAGAAATAAACACGAAAAGGATTGTGGATTTTTCCCTTACTACTATTTTTTATTAGTTGTTTTAATATTTTTTATTGAATGGGAACCGGAACCGGAACCGGAATCGTTTGGTGGAACCGGAATCGGAAAATTTCTTACGATTCCCAACCCTATCCTTAAGTCTTCTTTTTTTTACGAAACTCTTCCCGCATTGATCACATGTGAACGGCTTCTCTCCAGTGTGAACACTCATGTGAATCTCAAGATTACATTTGGCTGTGTAACTCTTTCCACATTGAGTGCAGGTGAACGATTTCTTGGCTCTTCTTTTCTTTAAATCTTTCTGTTTGGTTTGAAAGTAACTCAAAGGTTTTTCTCCAGTTTTGACATTATTTTTCTCCTTAACTTCATTTTCTTTTAATCAAATCTGAAATAAGGGTAAACACGATTCATTTTCAGGAGCTAAAAAAATTAAATAAAAATGAGAAAAGTGAAGGACATAAAAGTGAACCCTGGTGTAACTGTGGACATTAAGCAAAACCTAAACATGTTGATGCATTTTTATTAAGTATACATCCCTGCAACTTAACATGAATGAGGTACATTGATTTTTATATAAAATTATTTATTAAAAAAATATTATAGGCACAAATCCCATGTTTCTATGGGGAGAACAATTAAATATCTTTGATCAACTACACAATTATCTAACATACATTTTGTCAGGATTGTCTTTCCACAGTTCATAGAAAATGTCTCTTATTATTTATTGCTACACCTAGATTATTCAACAGCTGTAAATATTTTTCTTATTACAACAAATCTAAATCTAAAACTGCTTGAAGAATAAACACCAACCTCTTTGTTCTTCAGGATCTTCAGTGTGTTTCATTCTGCAGGGTTCTGGATCACTCATGTTCTCACTGTCCTCTTTAATAAACTCAGTCTTTGCAGATTTCAGCTCTTCCTGATGCTCTGATGCTCATCTTCTCTTGTAGCTGATGGGAATTTACAGCATTTATTGAAGAATTGCAGTGGAAGGAGCTTCACTGATGATGTGACTGATGTGGGAGGAGCTTCACTGATGATGTGACTGATGTGGGAGGAGCTGATCTGCCAAAATAAATAAAAAAAATCATTTAATGAGTTTTTTTATACTAACTGACACATCTAAACCCAGCATTTATTGGAGAATTACTGTGGGAGGAGCTTCACTGAGAGTCCAGAATTATCTGGACGACTGGCTAATATTAGCCCAGTCAAAGGAGGAATTGGTGTCACACAGGACTTTACTGTTGGCCCATCTGGATCAGCTGGGTCTCAGAGTCAACTGGACCAAGAGCATACTGTTCCCCAGTCAGGAAATATCCTTTCTGGGGATAGATTTGGACTCCAGGGGCGGCAATTCAGCGCTTTGCAGCGACATTCACCGTAGGAAAGCATCTTCCCCTCAGAATGTTTCAGAGGATGATGGGTCTTGTGGCCTCAGCCTCGACTGTGCTGCGGCTGGGTCTGCTACACATGGGCCCCTTTCAGCTGTGGCTGAGACGGCGTGTACCAGCAAAAGCGTGGAAAACAGGTTCACTTCGTCTCACGACAAATCAGACATGCGTTGCAGCTCTGAAACCGTGGATGAACACCGGCTGGTACCAGACCAGCGTGAACTTGGGCGCCGCCTCTCAAATCAAAGTCATCTCGACAGACACCTCCAACACGGGTTGGGGCGCCCTGTACGAAGGGAGACCTTCCATGGGCTTGTGGTCAGATGCAGAAAAGCGTCTGCACATAAACTGTCTGGAGATGAAAGCGGTCGAAAACGTAATACGTTTCATAAAAAAAAAAAAAAAGTTATTTCTCCCTGTAATAAAGAACCACCACGTTCTGGTCAGAACAGACAACACCTCAGTGGTGTCGTACATGAACTGCCAGGGCGGTCTCAAGTCCCGGAGCCTTCTTGCATTGGCACATGTGCCGGGCGTCCTGAACGTGGGCCCAGATATGTTATCCAGGGCCAAGCTCTCCCCAGGAGAATGGGCTCTGCATCCTATGACGGTGCAAAATATCTGGGACATTTTCGGCAGAGCAGAGGTAGACCTGTTCGCGTCACAGACCAACGCTCACTGCCCAGTGTTCTTTTCGAAAGAAAGGGACGCGCTGGCCCAAATCTGGCCCAAGCACCCTCTCTATGCGTTTCCCCCGGTCGCCTTGTTACCACAGGTAATCAAGCAAATCAGGGAGACCAAATGCTCGATACTCCTGATAGCCCCGCTATGGGAGAATCAAGTATGGTTCCCAGAGTTGATGGAACTGGGGAACACAGCTCCATGGCTGATTCCGCTGAGGAGGGACCTGCTGTCTCAGGCCCAGGGTGCAGTTTGGCACCCGTACCCCGAGCTGTGGGCCCTCCATGTATGGGCGGTCAACCATTTCACCTCCCAGAGAGAGTGCTGAACACGATCACACAGGCTAGAGCTCCGTCTACTAGACGGCTCTATGCGTCCAAATGGTCAGTGTTCGCTGAATGGTGTTCAGCTCACGGCTTTAACCCGCTAAGTGGTGAGGTAGCGGTGGTGCTTTCTTTCATGCAGGAGCTGCTGGATAGCGGTAGAACCCCATCCACGCTCAAAGTGTATGTGGCGGCTATAGTGGCTTTCGCGAAGCCCGCAAACGGCCAGTCACTGGGAAAGAACAACCTTATAATCCGTTTCTTCAGGGGTGCTAGGAGGCTGAACCCTCCTCGACCACCCTCGGTTCCAGTGTGGGACCTTTCCACGGTCCTTGAGGCCATGAAAGGTAAACCATTTGAACCATTACATGCAATGGAACTAAAGTACCTATCCTATCCTTCAAAACTGCTTTTCTGCTGGCGCTAGCCTCAGTAAAGCGAGTGGGCGACCTGCACGCGCTCTGAGTAAGTGCTACGTGCCTGGAATTTGGGCCTAACAACTCTAAAGTTATCCCCAAACCAAGGCATTGTTACGTCCCGAAGGTGCTTGCGACTCCGTTCAGAGCGCAAGTTATTTCCCTTTCGGCTCTCCCTGCGTCCTACAGTGAGGCTGGGGTTAACCTCCTTTGCCCAGTTAGGGCTTTAAGGATTTATGTGCAATGCTCTGCCGCCTATAGGCAAACAGAGCAGCTTTTCGTTTCGTTCGGTGGCTGCGTCAAAGGGCAGGCCATCTCGAAACAGACCTTGTCCAAATGGATAGTGGATGCTATCGCGTCAGCCTATGCCTCCAAGGGCCTGGATTGTCCCTTGGGGGTTAGGGCCCACTCGACTAGAGGCATGGCCTCGTCGTGGGCATGGACAAGTGGGGTGTCACTTCATGATATTTGTATGGCAGCAGGCTGGGCCTCGCTGTCTACATTTATAAGGTTTTATAACCTAGAAGTGCCTGCCTTACAGGCTAGACTGTTCTCAGTCTGATGTGTCATATTAACACTGTCTACCCACTCAGTTGACTAGGTTGTTGGTATGCTGCAACATCCTGTGGGCTTATGCAGTTATAAGGTTGGGGTACTGCCATGACTGTATATATGTGCGCGCACCTATCACACTGACCGAGTCGTTCCTCCCCGTTTCCCGCTTGTGTGTATTCCACTGTTGAGCCCCGGGCACACTGCCCTTGGGACATTAGTGTTTGACATTTCGCACACACGGCGTTTTACATGGGGTTCCCGTAGCGTAAGCTTCACTTACGCAACACGAGAGTACTCTCGTAAGAGAACGACACTCGGTTACTAACATAACCTCGGTTCTCTCTAGAGAGGGAATGAGTGTTGCGTACGCTGCCGTGCTTGTTCTGCATTATGGTTTTGCTTCACTCGACTGAAATCATCATGCAACGTCAGCGGTGGGAATTTATAGGCTTGTAGCCACTCCCACTTTGGCGGGCTATGACGTAGCGCGGGAAGTCATAGGCGCTGGAGTCATGCCAAATGCGCTGATAGGTTGCAACAGTTGCTGCAGAGCAGCCAATGGGCGCACGAGCTGTCTCGCCTAGGTCTGCCTGCTGCAGCAAATGCGTTTTACATTTTGGAAAATTAAGGATAATTTTCTGGCTTCAGTATTCTCTAGAAAAGGAGTTTTCCCATAGTGTAAGCTTCACTTACGCAACACTCGTTCCCTCTCTAGAGAGAACCAAGGTTACGTTAGTAACCGAGTGTCGTTTTTGTTTATAATAAACTGCACTTGGGTTCTCATCTCTCATCTTGCCTCCAGTGGATCTCTTTACATTTACATAACCTAAAAATAACCATTGGGGAACATTCTATATTTGGTAACTATTTCTATGTTAATATAAAAAAAATTAGATGTTAAAAATAACGATCCTGCAGGGAACATTATTTCATTGTTGCAAAAAAATAAAAAGAGCATTCCTAGAACATTATTATTTAGTTCCCAAAACAATGACAAAACAGGAACCGAATACCAACTTTATGGGGTATGTTCTGTGTTTGCTGGGAAGCCCCTGAAGCAAACGTAATACTTGGCTTTCAGAACTGAAAATTATGGAATTAATCCTGAAGCAAGAAGAATCAGCAGACAATAAAATTGCACAATAACAACAAGCTGTTGATAAAATTATGAGTTTAATCAATCATTCCTTCAAGTACAAAAATTTATAAAAATTAAAACTAATGAGACAGATGTCAAACAATGAACGAGTTAAAATTAATTTCAGATTCATGTCTCTGTTAAAAGGCCCAAGTGAAACTCTTCCCGCACTGATCACAAGTTTCTCTCCGCTGTGGATCCTCATGTGAACCTTCAGACTTGATTTACAAGTGAAGAGTTTTTTAGGCTTCTGTTTTTCCTTTCTCGTTCGCGTCCTTCAGGTCTAAAAGAAACATTAAATCAAGTGAGATTTCAAATGAGAGGCAAACGTGAAATGAAAAGTGAAGCTCAAAGTCAAGATCACTGATGAGTTCAATAGTCATTTTAATCTCATCAAATCTGGTCGACAACTGCTGTGCACGATTATGATCTATTTTAATGTCATGAAGATGATTTGTGTTATAAAACACTAGTTTGGTCATGAAACAATGTAAATCTAGTGAGCATCAGCATGTTCTTCATCATGAAGAATGAATGAGGAATCAAGAATAAACACCAACCTCTTTGCTCTTCAGTATCATGTTTCATTCTGCAGGTCCTGGATCACTGGCGCTCTCTCGGTTCTTTCTTTCCAGATGCTTTCTGGCAGTTCTGCTAAACACAAACAAGTTTAATTTCTTACAGACATGATGCGAGAGGAATAATCAATATTTCAAGTACTAAGGCTAATCAAATGTTTAAAAAAATAGTGACCTTGATCATGTAACCTAACAGTGTTGTTAAATAAAACCCAAATGATTACTTACTTTGATACTTTATTTGAACCAATTATTGCTTGTTATTTTATATTTGTATTTTAATGGCTGTTGTACATTTTTGTTTGATTACTCGATTTATCGATGGAATAATTGGTAAAATACTCAATTACTAAAATAATCGATAGCTGCAGCCCTACTTTACTTTTGCTTTAAAAAAGGATTTCATTTGGCGTTTCACTACTGAAGTCCGCTGTTTATTTTTTTCATCTAGCTGTGCTGAACAGAAGCCCAGAACATGTGGATATATTGACATTCAGAACATGCTGACTTTCTCAGACTTATTGTTTTTACTAATATTTACTGTTATTTTATTTTTTTATTTTATGTTTGTATACATTAGTCAATAGATTAATCGATACAAAAATAGTCATTAGTGGCAGCCCTAGAAAAAACTATTATGAAATGTAAAAAATGGCTTATAAGTCAATAAGCGGTCCTCTGCCGCCATCTACTGATTATAGTTCATTTTTAAATCAATATATGTTGGTTTGCCAAGTATAAGTTTTCCTACATTTTGAAGCGTTTAGTTTTACAAATGGAGACAATCTTTGAAGCATAAACAAATCATGGTTTTGGTCATCACATTAAAAATAACATTAAAACTGACATAAGTACTGGAAAAAGTGTGATGGACTTGAAAGTCCTTGATTAGTGCTTGAATTTTACTCTCAAAAGGATGTACGAACCCTGAAATTAATAATGTAAAAAACATTTGACTATTTCTGCCACAATACCATGGTTACACAATACGCATTACTACATTAAATCCAAAGGCAATATTGATGATTTGTGGACTTAAAAGCCATATTACTTAAAACTTCATGAACTTGTTTGTTCATGACACAATGTTTCTCCTGGCTTCCAAGTCAGTGCTGTTTGATCTGATATACAGTATATGGTTAATAACAGAGAATTCTGTGTTGGGTGAGTAAATCATGGGCTAATTTTCCTATTTGGGTGAAATATTTCGTGATCGAGATCAGCCCACGAGTAAACCGCTATCTAGTATTGCTCGTGGATTATCCCTTACATATTTGGCTATAGGGTGATGTGTCTAACTTACACAGAAGAGACTTTGTTGCTCAGCACATTAAAATAAACTACTTGCCGTGATCTGGGGTGCACGATATATCGACTCAATATCGTTATCGTGATATCACGTTGCCTTATCGAACGTCTCCTGATAATTATGCGATATTTAGTTTATGATGCGTCCCGTCCGAAATGCACCTCTCAAAAAAATACACGTTGCTTGAAGAGGGTTAACTTTTCATACTACAGATTTCCCACAATGATCAGAAAGAACAGGGGAGACGCTTTGTTTCTCTCAATATGACTCTAGAGTCGCTACTCGCTCCAAAGCTAATCGCCGTCAACAACCAGATGCATTTACACTTGTCCAGTTGGTCTGGAATGCGGCCCAGAGCTCCTCCTGAAGTGGTTTGAGTGCGATCGGATTCAAATCCGCCTCGAATGTGTTTCGAGGGAATGCGCATGCGTAGTGTCTGAACGCGTTGTTGTCTTTGGAGCTCCATCGATTTGATTTATAATTCTTGATTTTACTCTTTAAACTTACTTACAACAAACATTTTCTACTTTTCCTCACTGAGAAGCACTACTGCTCAAACCTCATAGTTACAACGCGGACTGTTGAGCAGACGCGTCTCAAGCCTATTAGTGATCCAACGCTGGATACTCCTATAGGTTACATCCGTGGATCACGGCTGAACGCGTCTTCTCAACACTCACTTACAAACATTTTTCGCCTATCGTGCGTCTACTCTACACCCCTAACACTAAAAAGACGGATTATATCTAAGACTTCAGTCATAAATTAGTATTAATATTGATAGCATCACTAGTAGCATCGTTGCTAACTTACTGTCCATCTGTTAAAATGGCCAATATATCAGATGTAAGTACACAGTACACTGTACACTGCACACATTTGAGCTGCACGCGTTGCAGTCTGAGCTGGAAGCTGTTGAGAAACAGATCCACAACCTTTTAGTGAGACAAGCCGAACTGATAGACCGGCGGTTAGCTCTTGAAACATCACGCGCCAATGCACACAAATCAGAGATTAACGTTACTAACCCGCTGATTCCGACCTCGTCTACTCCGTGCATTACTTAGCATCGGTCCCGAGCGCCGAGGTCGCGATCAGCCATGGTCTCGTTCACTCCGGCTCCAACACGCCACCACGAAGCCTGGATATTTCCGCAGCGGAAGACGCGAGTCAGGTCTAGACCAAGACCCTCTCCGACCCTCCCGGTTTTCGAGTTATCCACACAAAACCGCTTCTCCCCTCTTCGCGAAACAGAACGCGATGCTGTGATCATCGGTGATTCCATCGTTCGACACGTACACGCTACATTAGGTAAAAGTAAAGTGCACAGTCACTGCTTTCCTGGTGCTCGTGTTTCTGAAATCGCTGCTTGCATTCCCGAGATTCTGAACGAGCGCGTCGGAACTGTTGTCCTGCACGCGGGAGTGAACGACATCAGGCTGTGCCAGACGGAAGTTCTGAAGAAAGACTTCAGGAATCTGATCGATACGGTACGCAGCACATCGCCTGATATAACGATCATTGTGTCAGGACCACTTCCCACGTACCGTCTAGGACATGACAAGTTTAGTAGATTATTCGCGCTAAATGAATGGTTAACGTCATGGTGCAATGAGCAGAAACTGCTCTTTGTAAATAATTGGAATCTGTTTTGGGAGCGTCCTAGGCTTTACCGTGCTGATGGCTTACACCCAAGCAGATTCGGAGCGGATCTTCTGTCAGATAACATCTCCAAAATGTTAAATACCTTTTGACTAGTAACCAAAAGTCCAAATCATAGTCTCTGCTGCACCAAATTAACTGATATAAATACTAGTGTAGAACATTGCATAGAAATTGTGTCTATTCCTCGTTTAGTGCAATCAAATAATAAATCTACTGCAGGATCTAGGAAAAATCTAATTGTTATTAAAACAGAAAATGTTGCTATTAGTAAACAAAAAAAATTTCTAAAGCTAGGTCTTTTAAACATTAGATCACTCACACCTAAGGCAGTTATTGTAAATGAAATAGTCACAGATAATAGCATCGATGTACTTTGCCTTACTGAAACCTGGCTTAAACCAAATGATTATTTCGGTCTAAATGAGTCTACTCCATCAGGATACTCCTATAAGCACGAGCCCCGTCTGATTGGTCGTGGCGGCGGTATTGCAACAATCTATAGAGATTTTCTTAGTGTTACTCAGAAAACGGGTTATAAGTTTATTTCATTTGAAGTACTTGTACTAAATGTTACGCTCTTAGATGCTAGAAAAACATCCCTATTATCTTTAGCCTTGGTTACCGTATATAGACCGCCAGGGCCTTGCGCTGATTTCCTAAAAGAATTTGCAGATTTTCTCTCAGACCTATTGGTCAATGTCGATAAAGCATTAATTGTTGGAGATTTTAACATACACGTAGATAATCAAAATGATGCGTTAGGGGCTGCGTTTATAGATTTATTAAACTCCTTTGGGGTTAAGCAAAACGTTACCGGACCAACTCATCATTTTAATCATACACTCGATTTAATTATATCACATGGAACCGATCCAACCAATATAGATATCATTCCACAAAGTGATGATGTAACTGACCAATACATGGTAACTTGCATATTACGTACCCCTGTAATATATCATGCTGCGCCGCGTTATCGATTAGGCAGAACAATCCTTCCATCCACCATAGATAATTTTTCAAATTGCTTATCGGATCTGTCTCAGCTGCTCAGTGAACCCAAACAAACAGATGAACTAGAGGAACTAACCAGCACTATGAGCACCATTCTCTCTGGAAAATTGGATATTGTTGCACCTATTAGACTCAAAAAGGTCAGAGAGAAAATTAAAGCACCATGGTACAACAATACTACGCGTGTTCTAAAGAGAGAAACCCGTAATTTAGAGCGTAAATGGAAACAAACTAATTTAGAGGTTTTTAGAATCGCTTGGAAAGACAGTACGTCACGTTATAAAAAGGCCCTAAAAGTAGCCAGGGCAGAGCACCTCCGCAAACTAATAGAAAATAACCAAAACAATCCTAGGTTTTTATTTAACACCGTGGCTAGACTAACAAATAAACAAGTGTCACCTGAACAAAATATTCCGTTACAGTTTAGTAGTAATGATTTCATGAATTTTTTCACTGAGAAAATAGAAAACATCAGAACCACAATTGTAAACGTTCAATCCTCAATCGCTCCTTATAATTCAGCCTCGATTATCACCCCGCAAGAACAATTACAGTGCTTTACAACTATAGAACAAATAGAGTTAAATAAACTTATTACTTCCTCTAAAACAACAACATGTTTATTAGATTCCATACCAACTAAACTACTGAAGGAAGTGTTACCTATAGTGGAAGAGCCTCTCCTCAATATTATTAACTCATCTTTATCTTTAGGTCATGTTCCAAGAACATTTAAACTGGCGGTTATAAAACCACTCATTAAGAAACCACAATTAGACCCAAATAACCTAGCAAATTATAGACCCATTTCAAACTTCCTTTTATGTCTAAAATACTAGAAAAAGTTGTGTCTGCCCAACTAGGCTCTTTCTTACAAGAAAATGACACCTATGAAAAGTTTCAGTCAGGATTCAGGCCGCATCATAGCACTGAAACTGCGCTCATTAAAATCACAAATGATTTACTCTTAGCTTCTGACCAAGGCTGTATCTCAATACTAGTTTTACTTGATCTTAGTGCTGCGTTCGATACTATAGATCACACAATACTCTTAGATCGACTACAAAATTATACTGGTGTTCAAGGACAAGCATTAAGCTGGTTCAGATCATACCTATCTGACCGATACCATTTTGTCTATTTAAATGGAGAAAAATCATAACTCCAGTAAACTATGGAGTGCCGCAAGGATCTGTGTTAGGCCCTCTGTTATTCTCAATATATATGCTGCCACTTGGAAATATTATAAGGAAACATGGAATTAGTTTCCATTGTTATGCTGATGACACTCAAATATATATTTCATCACGGCCGGATGAAAACGCTAAATTATCCAAATTGACAGAGTGTGTTAAAGATATAAAAGATTGGATGACGCGCAATTTTCTTTTATTAAATCCAGACAAGACAGAGGTAATACTTATCGGTTCAAAAAACCGCCCACAAAACCTCTCACAATACAACTTTAACATAGTAGGATGTCCTGTTACTTTATCCTCTACAGTAAAAGACCTGGGTGTTATACTTGACTGCAACCTGTCTTTTGAAAATCATATTTCATGTTACAAGAACAGCCTTTTTCCACCTTAGAAACTTTGCTAAGCTACGTAATATGCTATCTGTTTCTGATGCAGAAAAGTTAGTTCATGCGTTCATGACCTCAAGACTAGATTACTGTAATGCTTTATTAGCTGGTTGTCCTGCTTCCTCAATAAACAAGCTACAGTTAGTCCAAAATGCCACCGCTAGAGTTCTTACTAGATCAAGAAAATTTGACCATATAACACCAATTTTATCATCACTGCATTGGTTACCTATAAAGTTCCGTATTAATTACAAGGTATTTCTACTGACTTATAAAGCCCTAAATGGCTTAGCTCCAGTTTATTTAACGGATCTTCTATCGCCCTATAATCCATCGCGCTCTTTAAGATCACTAAATTCGAGGCTTTTGGTCATACCTAGGATATCCAGATCATCCAAAGGAGGGAGATCATTTTCACATTTAGCTCCAAAACTCTGGAATAGCCTTCCTGATACTGTTCGTTGCTCAGACTCGCTCTCCCAGTTTAAAACTAAATTAAAGACGCATCTCTTCAGCCAGGCATTCATATAATATTTTTAATCTTACAGTTAAATCCGGTCTCTAGTTCATAAACGCCAGAGGAGAACTGGCCCCCGACTGAGCCTGGGTTCTCCCAAGGTTTTTTTTCTCCATTAGGTCACCTGATGGAGTTTTTCGGTTCCTTGCCACTGTTGCCTTAGGCTTGCTCAGTTGGGGATACTTAATTTAATTAATCAATCAACAATACTATTGATCAGCATTACCAAACGTGGACGTTTTACACTAGAAACAAACACTGATGTACTATTTTATTTAATACTGTGAAGCTGCTTTGATACAATCTGTATTGTGAAAAGCGCTATATAAATAAAGTTGACTTGACTTGACTTTTTGACTTACACCTGGTCTTTTCACGATCAAATACTGTAGCTATCAACTAACATGTCCTGTTCTGTAGACTTGCTCTTTATTTATAGTTTTTTTTTACTGTAGTGTACATACAACCAGTAAAACATGTCCTGTTCGGTAGACATGGTTATTTATTTAGTCATGTTGTACCAGTCCAATAAGACTGTCAGTTGAAATAAACCTTGTGTTGTAAAGTAAACTTGTTTTATTTGTTATGAATCTATTTTTATGCGTTATTTTCGATAACTTTTGTAATTTTACGTGTTTAAAAATATCGGCATTAATATCAATATCGCAATATTCATTATCGATATCATGCACCCCTACCGTGATCTCAGATGATGTGGTTTCTCCACTGCATGGGTCTTCATATGTAGCTTGAGGTGACTTTTAACAGAGAAACTCTTTCCACACTGATCACACGTGTGTGGCTTCTCTCCAGTGTGGATCCTCTCATGTGTTTTCAGATTTGATGAATTACTAAATCTCTTGTCACAGTGTAAACACTTGTAAGGTTTTTCTCCAGTGTGAATTCTCTGGTGCTTTTTTAAATTGCCCGCTGTAATAAAAGTCTTCTCACACTCAAAGCACATGTACTCTCTCACACCAGTATGAATTTTCTCATGTCTATGTAAAGTTTGCAGCAGTGAAAAACTCTTTCCACACACAGAACATGAATGTGGCTTCTCCTTCGTATGAACTGTCAGGTGTGTCTTCAGGTGTGATGCCCTAAGAAATGTTTTGCCGCATTGATCACATGTGAATGGCTTCTCTCCGGTGTGAATCATCATGTGACGTGCAAGAGTTTGTTTGCATGAGAAACTCATCCCACATTGATCACAAGGGAATGGCTTCTCTCCGGTGTGGATCCTCGTGTGTTCTTTAAGGTGTGAAGATTGACTGAAACTTTTCCCACATTGATCACACTTAAACAGCTTCTCTTCGGTGTGAACTCTCATGTGAACAGCAAGAGTATGTTTGTATGTGAAATTGTTTCCACATTGATGGCATACATGCGATTTCTCTCCAGCATGGATCTTCATGTGTAGCTTCAGGTGACTTTTAGAAAATAAACTCTTTTCACACTGATCACACGTGTGTGGCTTCTCTCCACTGTGGATTATCATGTGACGTTCAAGAGTTTGTTTGCATGAGAAACTCTTCCCACATTGATCACAAGGGAATGGCTTCTCTCCGGTGTGGATCCTCTCATGTCTTTTCAGATTTACTAACTGACTGAATCTCTTGTCACAGTGTGAACACTTGTAAGATTTTTCTCCAGTGTGAATTCTCTGGTGCAGTTTTAAATTGCCCGCTGTAGTAAAAGTCTTCTCACACTCAAAGCACATGTACTCTCTCACACCAGTATGAATTTTCTCATGTCTATGTAAAGTTTGCAGCAGTGAGAAACTCTTTCCACACACAGAACATGAATGTGGCTTCTCCTTCGTATGAACTCTCAGGTGTGTCTTCAGGTGTGATGCCCTAAGAAATGTTTTGCCGCATTGATCACATGTGAACGGTTTCTCTCCGGTGTGAATCATCATGTGATGTGCAAGAGTTTGTTTGCATGAGAAACTCTTCCCACATTGATCACAAGGGAATGGCTTCTCTCCGGTGTGGATCCTCATGTGTTCTTTAAGGTGTGAAGATTGACTGAAACTTTTCCCACACTGATCACACTTAAACGGCTTCTCTCCAGTATGAATTGTCATGTGACACTCAAGATGTTGTTTGGTTCTGAAACTCTTTCCACACTGAGTGCAGGTGAAAGATTTCTCGGCTTTTCTTTTCTTTAAAAATGTCTTTTTAGTCTTTGAGCGACTCAAAGGTTTTTCTCCAGGTTTGACATGATGTTCCTCCTCCTCTTCACTCAGTTCTTCAATCTCCTCCTTCCCTTCACTCAGTTCTTCACTCTCCTCGTTCAGGTCTGACATGAAAGACAAAATAATTAAATATAATTTTCAGTACATCAAAATAATTACAAGAGAGGAATATAAAGTGAAAGGACATGAAATTGAGCCCTGATGTAAAAGTAGAAAGTAGAACTGTTATAAAATATTATGATAATTTGAAGCCTTTTTATAAATCGATTATAAACCCATGAAATTTTCCAAGAATGAGGTAAATTTATCTTCCAATTGTTATTTTTAAAACATTATAGGCACGAATCCCATGTTTCTTTAGCAAAAAGTTCATTTATACGAGACGAACTCCAGTTCACTCGCCGGCGCCTCCAATGTCGTGATTGTCTGCTATATTTATTTATTATATCCAGGCAATTGGTTCATGAAACATTGATTAAAATTAAGATATAATTAATACAAAACGAAATTCAATTTAAAGAAAGGCAGCTGTTCTGTTTGAGGTTTCTGTGAAAGTTTTAAAGCAGTGTTTTGCCGCTTTCAGAGCGCTCACGTCAGTAACCGCAAACTGACACGTTGTTTTTTCCCTCATAAATGCGAAAATGAAAAATAAAATAAAATGAATATTATATTGTTTTTTTGTTGTGTCAGACAATGATTACCAAATTTCTCTCTCATTTTGCTCCTCATAACCACGAAAACGGTCAACGGAAGTTAAAAGTGGTGGGTACAAAATTACTCATGACGAAATCTGGTGGGTACGCGTACCCACCGTCCCCATAAAATTTTAATAAATTTGAATAAAATTTTAAATTGTCAATTTAAAAAAAGCAGAAACGTAATTTCTCTGTCATTTCTCTGTCATTTCTCTGTCTTTGTATCTCTTTAAAATATTGCTACTTTTAGAAATTATGAATTATGAATCAAATTATTATGAACAAATAATGAAACTGTGTCAAAATTCGACAACACAAAGAATTATCAAAAGGCGATAACGCACATCTCAGGTTAAATTAATTATATAAAAACAGGGAACATTTTGTAAAAGCAAAACTGAACAAAATGCGTAATTAAAATAATTGTATTATGTTTTACCAAATATTTAATACCACTTCCCCATAATGTTGTAATTAATTTTTAAAACAACATCTGTCAAACTGTCAATCAGATACCTCTTATCTGGTCATTTTTATTTTATTTTAGAAGTCATAACTGTTGACCACCCTTTATATGGATTTTGTGAACATGAATATTTAAAAGATTTACAAACTGTCGGCAAGACCTCAAGCCAACCCCGGACATTCTGAGACTAACTTGGAAAAATCTTTATGCTTAATGCA
Source organism: Abramis brama (assembly GCF_963993115.1). Lineage (NCBI taxonomy): Eukaryota > Metazoa > Chordata > Actinopteri > Cypriniformes > Leuciscidae > Abramis > Abramis brama. The sequence continues at coordinate 64,743,049 of NC_139963.1, read as the reverse complement.
TTACGACAGTTCAATTAAAATAGTTATTAATAATGTAATGGCAAATCAGATGCGGCCAAAATATAAATGTATAAAATGTGTTGTGCTGCAACATTACCTCACAAGAAATATCTGCACAAGAACAATCACACAAGAAATATCTGCACGAATTAAGAATCTGGGTAAGTCGCATTATTTAAGCCTTTCATTATGTTAGGATGATTTTGTGTATAAAATACAATAAACATACTGCTGGGTTTTTACAGGCAGAGTCACGTGTATTATGCTCACACTAAATTCTCTGTTGCACTTATATAAATGCGCATTGCATGCACAATCATTTTAATAGTTGTACAAAAAAGTTATGCGCTGGCAAGAACGTCACTTTGCTGTTTTAATAAAAGCAATGTTAAATATTCTGCATGCACTCATCTCCTGGAAACCACAGCAATGACAAAGCATATATAAAAATTCGTAAACGTTGTCCAATACCCCTTCTTGTCTTAAGACAACTTTGATGAACCTTTTGGATTTACAAATATTTTCAAATGTTTGTATAATACAGTACTGTAAATATTTGTGTCTATTACTATTTATAATTTATATTTTATTGTGGATGTTTTCTCACAATCATGACGTAATGTGAAGTAAAATAAAAAATATAATGTAAAGTTGTTTTTTATGCGCCACCTGGTGGATATTCTGTGAAGCGAAACACATTGAGGGAATTTTTAAGTAGCCCCCCCGAAAGCACTTGCAGAATTCTGCGAGACTCTACGAGACGAATTGCCGAATGGCGCGGGAGAAAACGCGCGTTTTTAAAGGCCACATCTGTATTAGGTAAACTGAGAATATTTGTTTTTTATAAAAATTACTTCATTTAAAAGATAATTCAAGCTTCATGCCTGTGTGTCTGTATGCCTGTTTGACTGAGTATTCGCTGAGTTACAGTTTATTTTCGGACGCGTTTCAGAATTGACTTCACTGACAGAGAGAAAGCAGAACTCGCATCATGTTTATTTTTCTTTATTTGGCAAAAAGCACAACACTTTGTTTTTATTGTGAGTATACACACAAAAAAATACACACTTAACAATTGAGTGATGTATGAAACTTGCATGGAAGATCAAAGTCAACAGAGTATTTAGAGTCTCTTTTGCACTCATAAGAAAAAACAACAGGCTTAGATGTGAGTGTGAGGGCGGGGATGTTTGTTTTTGCACGAGCGCATACATTATACATCACATAATGTGCTGAAGCAGGTGCTGGAGGCGGCAAAAAAAGTCAGTCAGTTTGACTTTGCCTTTGGTGAGGGAGCAACGATGTCGTCTGTCCGGTCGTTCTTCAAAGTGTCTGAAGAGGATCCTCGCTATGCTGTATGCAATGATTGTGAGGGCCGGGTGATGCGAGGGGGAGTTCGTGTCAAATCGTTCAATACAACCAATTTGATCACCCACTTAAAAAACAAGCATCCCGAAGCCTACAAAGAATATGAGAAACTAGCTAATACTAACAAGCAGTGGAAGAAAGCTGCTGCTAACGCTACGGCAGCTGCACCAGTCGGTAGCCCCATAGAACAAGCGCTGGAAAAGACCAAGAAATTCCACAAGGACCACCCGAAGCAAAAGGTATTGACCATGGCAATAACAAAGATGATCGCTGTTGATGACCAACCGTTTTCAGTAGTGGAAGACAAAGGCTTCAGCAAGGTGCTTGAGACCTATGACATGTGCCCCGCTATGACAAGCCAAGTCGTCATTACTTTACGGATGTCACCCTGCCTGCCTTACATGATATCGTAGAGCCACCCACGTCCACCAGTTACTCGACAGCGATGTCAATGACATCAGTTTTACAACAGATATCTGGAGTTCCGACCTTAACCAAACAAGCATGTTGAGCCTCACGGCTCAGTGGATTGATGACAACTTCGAGATGAAGAAAGCCGTGTTACATGCCCAATATTTCCTTGGCTCGCATACAGGTAGACCTGGCTATTTTTTTGGACAGATTTAAATTAAAGTCAGAGCAAAAGGGAAAGATGTGTATGATGGCTGGTTTGCATGTCAGCTGCAATAGCCTAACGCCTAGCACTACATATCTCTCGCGGTAGGCTAATTATAACTGTGTATTAGGGCTGTCACTTTTTATTTGATATTCGAATATGCATTCGAACATGACGTGAAATATCCGTAATCAAACTATAAAATAAACTATTCGGTTTTTAAAGTGCCATGTGTAGCGCATTTTTTACAGTCTATGATTTGTTTTTTATTTTATTGTTTGCCATCTGAATTGAATTGTTCTGTTTAAAAGTAGACATTTCAAGCTTACTATATATTTCTCAGGTCTGTGAGGCAAGTACCTTATACGCCGAGTTTCGGTTCATTTATGAGACGAGCTCCAGGTTCACGCGCTGGCGCCTCCATGTCGGGATTATCTGTTTTCTACTATATTCTTATTTATTAAATCCAGGCAGTTGGTTGATGAAACATTGATTAAAATTAAGATACAATTAATAAAAAACGAAATTAAATTTAAAGACAGGCTTTGTGCTTTCTGTTTGAGGTTTCTGTGAAGGTCTTTTTTTTTGTGAAATAAATTTCTAAATAAATGCTACTTATAGTCCAGTGCGATATGTTTTTTTCGTAGATATTCGAATATATTGCTTGATATTTGATACCTGTTCGAATTAGATTTTTCGAAGTGACAGCCCTAGTATCAGGCAGAATGTAGTTATATGGTCGTAATAGGAATTGCAAAGAACAGCAGTCATCTTGCCAAACAGTCCAGTTTGGCTCAATCCATATATTTGGTGACATAGTAGAAATTAAGCTAACGTCCTTCGGGCTATGCACGTACACTTCCAGGCCGGGTCAGTAGCCTATATACAGTATCGCTCGGCTGTAGCTTGGTTTTACTCTAAAGTCTTGATGTATTGTCACCCTAGTAAAAAAAAAAAAAAACAGCCTATGTGGAGGTGGAAAAATATCTTCCTTGAGTGATAAGAGGAGTTTTGTTTCAACATTGAATGGATGAAAAGCACGCTAACAATTAAAATATCCACTGTAGCTACAGCCCAACTTTATTCTAGCCTACACATAGCAAGTGTTCAGCGTGTGCTGACGTGAACCATGGACATAATTGAAAATTTATGCACTGGGATTTTGTTGTAATTCACTTAAAATATCAGAGATTGCTGAGGGCTGTTTATAAATATCTGGGAAATTTCTAGATGTTTCTTAATGACAGAGGTTAGGTACAGAGCAGCTTACACAATCGTTGAACTAGGCTGGAGGCGTAAATTCAACAGCACAGTTTTTCAGCACTTGTCAATCTCACCATTTAACCCAATGAGCATGTTATACAAAACTCTCAGACACTGACATTGCTTATTTATTCTTTCTTATTTTAATATTCATTACAAAACACCTGGACATTGAGATAGGCTATATTCTTTCTCGTTACGTGCCCCCACCCAACCCACTTCTGCCGTGACTGATCAGAATGCGGGAATGGCAGAAGTTGGTTTGGAAAAAAGACGCATTATATCATGTGCCAGCTAGCTAACGTGTCCTTGTTTAAACTTTTTTTTATCGTTTTATTCCAGGTACCGCCATAGCCAGTGCGTTTGACGCCATGTTTACAGAATGGAGAATCCGGAAAGAAATGTGCACGTTGTGCTTCGAGACAATGCACAAAATATGGTGAAAGCGATGGAGGAGTGTGGTGTTAAAAGCCTGGGCTGTATGACTCATCTGGGGCAGTTAGCAGTGCACGATGCAGTACTAAGCCAGCGAAGCGTTGTTGACTCTTTGGCTATAGCGAGAAAAATAGTCTGACATTTTAAAAGCTCCCCCCTTGGTACCTCTCAGCTGAGAGACATCCAGAGAGAGATGGGAATGAAGACCAAGATGCTACAACAGGACGTCCCGACGCGCTGGAACAGTACATTCCTGATGATGACAACTCTCCTGGAACAGAAGAGCGCACTGGTTATGTACGAGGCTTACCACGGAGTGCCTGTGTCTCTCAACGCAAACCAGTGGAGTCTCATTGAGAAAAAAAACACACGCCTGGCACCCTTTGAAGAGTTGACGAAAGAGATTAGCTCGCATACAGCTACAGCTGCTGACGTGATTCCATCTGTTGTGGCACTCAAGCGTTTTCTGAACAAGACAGCCGAAACCGCCAGTGGGGTCAAAACTACCAAGTCTGCACTTCTTGATGCCTAAACAAGAGATTCGAAACAACTTTCTCCGTGCAACTCTACTACTTGACTGCAACGATCCTGGACCCCAGATACAAAGATCGCTACTTTGACGCAGACCTCAAGCAAGTGGCAAAAAACAGCGTCAGCGACGACCAGCGCCAGTGCCACAGATGGGCCTACAGCAGACGCAGAAGACACTGAGCCAGAAGAAGGTGAACCACAAGAAAAGAGGATGTGTACGCCAAGAGAAGGGCATTCGTTCCTGGACATGTTCGATGAAATTCTGGAGGAAAAGGAGCAGGATGAACAGGCAACAGGTTCAACGAGTGTGCAGGTAGGCTAGGTGACTATACTATTTGAATCAGATAATCTTTTAATAGTCTTTCATTCAAATTAAGTATTTCACATTTCTTTGTGTGATCAGATCATATATTGACAGTCAAATCTCATGAAAAAACTGCGGTCCATAGTTATTATTGAACTTGTAGGATTGCTGGTGCATGCCACGGTTAACATGGGTGCATCTCAATAGTCTGTCTTTTCTCCATCATGAGATTCTGTAATGGGTGCATCTCAATAGTCTGTCTTGTCTCAAATTTAGTGATAGGCTTGTAATGGGTCTACTGGGCTGACCAATGATAGGGTAGTTGGTGCACCCTCCAGTGGATAGATGGCGAAACAATCTTATAAATTAGCTACTACATTGAAATGACTAGGCATACATATACTGGGACTCCAGAGTTTTGGCCTCACAAGAAAAAAAGATAATTGAATGAACAGTTATTTTATTTCATTTGGTGTAATGAATACACATGTTGAATAATAACTTCCTGATGATTTGCCAGAGATGTATATTTATACACATGTCTATATTTCTTTTAGGTGTATGGTTACCTGAGTGAGCCCACCATCCCCAGAAATGTGAGTCCGCTGCAGTACTGGCAAAGCAACATGACCCGCTTCCCTGCCCTCGCCCCAGTGGCACGCAAGTACCTGTCAGCTCCCTGTACAAGCGTGGAAAGTGAACGCATGCGGAATTCTGAAAAGTTGAGATGTTCTCATCTCGTCGCGGCATAGGAAAAATGTGCTTCCATTTTGCACGCAAAAAACGCGATATGTGAACAAAAGTGACGGTGTTACTAAGTCGTGCTGAAAAATGTTGGCCACATCGAGAGGAAACTAATCTCCACAGTCATCTGGAACGGAATCTCAGGGAGCTATATGACAGGGTTCCTGCAGGTTTCAGTTAGTCAAATTTAAGACCTTTTTAAGACATTTTAAGACCATAAAGATTGAAATTTAAGACCTACACGACACATTGCCAAAAAATATTCAAATCAAAGAATTCATTTTATTTCAATGAATTCAGTAATTGAAAAAGCATTAACTTAATTTACAGATAAAGCAATCACATTAGTAACCTTCCAGACCCAACAACGCGTCAGAGAAAAGAACAGAATCAGATATAATTTTTTTTATAGAAAATTGTACTTTGCATATTATAGGCCTACTGTAAAAAACACATAATTAGTTGATTTTAGTTGATCATAGTTGATCATAACTAGAGATGAAATGGCATGAACATTTCATTTAATTATTATAGTGCCAAAAATGATCACTTTTATCCAGTGGTGTAGTCTAGTTTTTTGTAGTGAGTATACTGTAATATAAGCTGACAATTTTCCAAAAAAAAATAAAAAAATAATAATAATGAAACATTATATGCACAAATACAAATTTACTTTTAGAAATGGTGTTTAAAAAAGTGTTATTGTTTTGGCAAGTTTACTGTTTAAATTATAACATGTATGAAAAATTGTGTGATATTCCCTTAAAATAACGTTTTAATAGATTTTATTATTATTATTAATTTTTAATTTTAAAATGTTATTAATTTTACTGTGCAATTTCTTTCTAATTTCTTTGAGTTAGACCAAACTTTTATTTTGGTGGGTTGTAGACATTTGAGTTTCTGTGTGTTTTAATAAACTATTATTATTATTATTATTATTATTATTAGGCCTATTTGAAGTATACTCTACTGTGCAATAGTAATATATTTCTGTTATAATTTCTTCAAGTTATACCGAACTTTTATTTTGACAGGTTGTTTTGAAGACATTACAGTTTCTATGTGTAGGCTATATGAAACGAATGAATGACGATAGTTTTGTCAAATTAAAATGGTGACATTCTCGTGCAGTGACTCTCATAGCAGCTCTGCGATGAACATGTGTGCACATGTGTATCCTATCCTACATCATGTCTCAATACAGTGCAACGCTGAAAACACCACGAGCGTGAGTCACGCGTGCTTCAGTGTGTGTGTGTGCGTAGTGGAGCACACATTGAGCGCTCATTCCCAGAGACGCGTAGAACAATTGCAGTCTCTTTTAACTTTAATATTCACAGACACTAGTCCATATCATATCCCTACTTTTGATTTATTCATTCAAAAATAGCCAAATTCCGTAATGACGTTCTGCTTAGCAAGCTCCATTTGTGACTGGATTCCGCGATTCGGTGTCGCTTCGCAAACACTGACGGGGTGAATTTATGAATGAAAGTGTGAAAGTTCTGACACAAAACGAAGTTGTTACGTATCCTCACGATTTTTTAAGTGGGTATACGGAAATCCTTGGCCTTTTCTAGTGGGTATACGGCGTATACCTGCGTATCACGTAGACTACACCACTGCTTTTATCACAGAATCCTATTCAAAAAGTACTAATACTACACAATGAAATCAATTCACCAAGTTTTATGTCGAAAAACAGCAAATAACAAATAAAATTAGCATCAATACGCACTAACATAAACATTAAAATAATACGATTAAAAATGATAGCCAGATATTAAAAGTGTCTTGCAACATGTTAACATGTACAAGTTCAAATAAAATTGACAAAAAAGGTTTTTATAAAAAGATAAACCTCACATATTTCAGACTTTAATTTATCTTTTTTGACTCATTCTTTTTATAAAAAATGATTTAGTGACATTTACAATACACTTTAGCTTACCGTGGCGTCTGTCGTTGCTATGCAACTCCACAATGACAAAAAAGTTTTAGTGGCTAATGGATTTCCACCGCCGAAAAACGCTTGCTGTAGCTCTGCTACAAGATTTATTTACGGAGAAGAGAAAAACACCCGTAGTGTTTGGGTGCACCCGCATCCTTCATGTCTTTTTTTCATGTCGCTGCGCCTGAAAAAAAAACGAGCGCGTCGCTTCAATTATAAGCGCGCCTACATTTGAATGAACTTGAGCGCGAAAAAGACGCGATATGTGAACTGCCTCTTGGCGAGCGACTTCGATACTTTTTTTGCTACTCTGTAATAACTTAATGCGGCTAGCGTTTCTGGAAATGATGAGGGTAAAATCTTTTTTAAGACCTGACTAAATGAAATTTAAGACCGCGGATGAAAATCTGGCTGTTTTTAAGACGTTTTAAGGCCTTAAATTTAAAGTTCAGAATTTAAGACATTTTAAGACTTTTTAAGACCCCACGGGAACCCTGTATATGAATGGGCTTGGGTATCGAGTATCGATTGGAACCGGAACTAGCTTTGCGATTTTCCCGGAATCGTTCAAAAGTTTAAATTTCAATTCCTAGTTTCGATTCACAGTTCGCCGACCGGAAGAAGAAACCGCTGAACACCAACGAAGAAGCGTCCACCGAAAGTGTTGGCATAACCGAGCGAGTCGAACATGGATAGCGTGCGTCGGCGGTCCAAAGTGTGGCTTCACTTTTCTAAACAGAAAGAAATCTCGGCAAAATGCAACATTTGCGACAAGATTGTTTCGTGCATAGGAGGGTGCAAGTCGAACATGATAAAGCACCTCCGAGTTCATGGAGTAGAACAAAATGTGTGCCCCGTCTTTGACGCGCTGCGCCAACCGTCCTCCGCTGCCTCTTCCTCTGGCTCTGACCCCCAGCCTGGCACCGCAGTGAAGTTGTTTCTTATTGTTTATTTGCTATTCTGCACCAGGTTAGCCCATCAGTGGGAGCACGGTAACATGTTTAAGTACCTGCAGCATCATACACTCATGTGTAAATGTGTTTTCATGAGGTTTTCAAAAATAAAGCTCTCTTGAGGAAAGTGTACCCCTGTGAAAATATATTCACAATTTATAATATTTATATTCAAGTTCATAGATTTGATATTTATATTGTAGTTGAAAACAGCCCTGTGAGAAATTCATAGTAAAGTTCATAAAAAGTAAAAAGTTCATAGAATTAAAATTGATGGAGAAGGTCAGACTATTTCCTTCAGAAAGACCGTTGGTTAGCTAGCTCATTTAAAATATCCTAAACTTTTTTGACCCTGCCTCTAAAAAGAATCGGAATCGAGAATCGTTAGGAACCGGAATCAAAAAACAAGGAATCGGAATCGTTCAAATTCAAACGATACCCAACCCTATATATGAAGACTTAAAAAAGTCAAGTCAAGTCATCTTCATTTATAGCACTTTTAACAACGTAGATTGTTTCAAACGTAGAAATGTAATAATCGCAAGAAATCGCATATTTTCCCAGTATAGTGCAGCCCTACTCCACAGTGTTGATCACATTCATCAACCCTGTTACCAAAGTTACTGTAAGAAGAATCTCTATAACTATGAATAACTTGTATGATATTTGACAAATACAATTTTATCAGTAACTTGGTGTTAACTGATTATTCCTAAAAAAAAAAAAGGTGTAAACTATGTTGAAAATTACTAGGCTATATGTAAATATATATGTTACTATAAAAAGAATTACTAAACTATTATGATGGTAATGTTGCTGCAAATTGGGGACCAGATATAAAATAAATGTCAAATAAAACAGATAAAATAGTATTTAGCTTGATCTGATGTTGACAATCAATATACAAACGTCTCAAACCTCCCTTTACTGAACATTTGTTGAAAACAAACAAAAAACATTCTGTACCATTTCATAGTTTAACTGCATATCTAAATGTGATGAAGTGCTTGAATGTTTCTAACATGAATGTTCTTCAGCATCATGAATGAATGAAGAATAAACACCAACCTCTTTGTTCTTCAGGATCTTCAGTGTGTTTCATTCTGCAGGGTTCTGGATCACTCATGTCCTCACTGTCCTCTTTAATAAACTCAGTCTTTGCAGATTTCAGCTCTTCCTGATGCTCTGATGATCGTCTTCTGTTGTAGCTGATGGGAATTTACAGCATTTATTGGAGAAATGCTGTGGGAGGAGCTTCACTGATGATGTAACTACAGTGGGAGGAGCTTATCTGACAAAATAAAAAATAGTATCAGTTCCTGAATTTGTTTTTATACTAAATATCACATGTAAGCATGTCTGTCTGTCTGAAGTAAAGTAACATGTGAATGTATAACTTATTTTATGGCTAACCTTAAAGCTCATTTCATTGGTGTCAACAGACTGTATTTGTTTGTGTCAATTTACAGGAGATATGAAGACATCAGCATAATAAATGAGGTGAAAACAGGAACTATTGTTATGAAATAAAGAGTGATTTCAGCAGATCTGTTAATATTGATGAGCCCAGACTATCAACACTCATTCAACAAGCCATTCAGGATCATCAGCAGATCATCTCACTTTATTCTGAGTGTTTGCTGTTAGAAACACATTATTTGAGTCATGATAAAAGCCTGTAAAACTGCTCTATTTAAAGAAAATACTGTTGCTTCTCACCATCTGACACAAATAAAACATAAATATTTAAAAACAAAACAAACTTAACCACCTCATCTAAATAACTACAACAGCATAATGTTATTATCTAAAATATATTTTTATTTTCAAGTAATTACAATCATTGCACTAATGTTATTCAAAACTGACAATAATCCTAAAAAAACTCATTATAAGCTCATCAATTCCCCTCACAGATCTCAACCTTTAACTCTTGACTTGACATTGAGTAAGTTCTCACACAAACATCGAGACAATCACACAAACGAACACAAAAATCGCTCAGGTCTGAATAAACTCAACATATTCTCCTCATGCTCGCTGCTGCTGCACTAAATGTTTATTTCAGTAGGAAAACAATACAGAAATGAGTCTGTCGCTTAATCAAACTGTATAAAGTGTGTGTGATGGTTGAGTAAATGTGAGAAATACCGTAAACTGCTCTCCTCACCTCAGAAGATTCGACGCTGAAACTCTTCTTCTTCTTCTTCTTTAATGGCGGCTCGAATTAGCGCCATCTATTGTGGGTTTTGGATCATAGACTCATTTTACTCCTTTTTTCATGTGATGCATGCGAGAAAGGAAGCACTTTCAAGAAGTACAGAGGTGACATGTTTATGATATACAACTTTCTATACAAAATGTATTAAAAATGTGTTCAATGTCATCAGAATACAAATGAGAAAATAAGAGTTAACAGTGATTAGCTGAAAACTGAAAAATAAAAGACAACAAAAGAAGATAGAGAGAAAGAACACGAGGGTAAGATATTAAACTATACATCAATTACATTGTACTTATTAAAATTCTTATTTTAAACTTTGAGTTGATCTGAATCCCACACTTGAATCTGCTGGTTTCAATGATGAGCTTTATTCACTGTGAAAACTTCAGATAAAGTTTCATGTTGGTTGTTATGGCTGGTTAGGAAAGATTTATCCAGATTATATGTTATTGCTTGATGCATTATTGTGTCACATTTGGCGAAGACACAGCATCAAACCTGAAAGTGCTGGATCTGAAGAGGATCTACTTACAGTGAACGTGTTTTGTATGTTTGAGTAGAGAAGATGGATGATTGAAACGCTTCCCACATGCAATGCAGGGATACGGCTTTTCTCCAGTGTGAATAATCCGGTGTAGTTTTAAATTGCCCGCTGTAATAAAAGTCTTCTCACACTCAAAGCACATGTACTCTCTTACACCAGTGTGGATTTTCTGATGTGCACGTAAACTATACAGCCATGAAAAACTCTTTCCACACACAGAACATGAATGCGGCTTCTCCTTCGTATGAACTCTCAGGTGTGTCTTCAGGGCTGAATTCGATAAAAAGGTTTTGCCACATTGATCACATGTGAAGGGCTTCTCTCCGGTGTGGATTTTTATGTGTTCCTTAAGGTGTGTTGATTTAGTGAAGCTCTTTCCGCACTGATCACAAATGAACGGTCTCTCTCCAGTGTGAACTCTCATGTGATCCGTAAGAGATGCTTTAACTGTGAAACTCTTTCCGCACTGATCACACGTGTGCGGTTTCTCTCCAGTGTGGATCCTCTCATGTCTGTTCAGAGATGTCGACTGATTGAATCTCTTGTCACAGTGTGAACACTTGTAAGGTTTCTCGCCTGTATGAACTTTGTTGTGTTCCTTAAGTCTTCCTTTTTTTACGAAACTCTTCCCGCATTGATCACATGTGAACGGCTTCTCTCCAGTGTGAACACTCATGTGAATCTCAAGATTACGTTTGGCTGTGTAACTCTTTCCACACTGAGTGCAGGTGAACGATTTCTTGGCTCTTCTTTTCTTTAAATCTTTCTGTTTGGTTTGAAAATGACTCAAAGGTTTTTCTCCAGTTTTGACATTATTTTTCTCCTCAACTTCACTCAATTCTTCATTCTCCTCGTTTTCTTCAATCAAATCTGAAATAAAGATAAACACGATTCACTTTCCCTAACTCAAAAAAAAAAAAAAAAAATTAAAATGAGAAAAGTGAAGGACATAAAGGTGAACCCAGATGTAACAGTGGACAATAGGCCATTTCTATTTAAAAAAAAATCCTAAACAATGTTGATGCATTTTTATTAAGTATACATCCCTGCAACTATACATGAATGAGGTACATTGATCTTACAATTATTATTTTAAACATATTATAGGAACAAATCCCATGTTTCTATGGGGAGAACAATTAAATATGTTTGATCAACTACACAATTATCTAATATACATTTTGTCAGGATTGTCTTTTCCCAGTTCATAGAAAGTGTCCCTTATTATTATTATTATTTATTGCTACAGCTAGATTATTCAACAGCTGTAAAGATTTTTCTTATTACAACAAATCTAAATCTAAAACTGCTTCAATAATAAACACCAACCTCTTTGTTCTTCAGTGTGTTTCATTCTGCAGGGTTCTGGATCACTCATGTTCTCACTGTCCTCTTTAATAAACTCAGTCTTTGCAGATTTCAGCTCTTCCTGATGCTCGTCTTCACTTGTAGCTGATGGGAATTTACAGCATTTATTGGAGAACTGCTGTGGGAGGAGCTTCACTGATGATGAATTACAGTGGGAGGAGCTTCACTGATGATGTGATTGCTGTGGGAGGAGCTGATCTGGCAAAATCAAAAATATATAATTTAATGAGTTTTTTTTTTATATACTAATTGACATCTAAGAATTTATGTCTGTCTGTCTATTGTAAAGTAACTGGTGCTAATTCGCAAATCCATTGTATTGTTCACCCTAACATCATTCTGCTTCGTTTAAATATAGCCATATTTAAAATTTAGAAAATAAAATAATGAAAAACCTTACAAATATAAATAATGGTAAGAAAAACAGTTCAAAGCATAAACACAGAAATAAATGTACATATTTGTAATCATCAAATCCCCTCAGTCTGCAGACACCAATGAAATGAGCTTTAAGTGTCAATTTACAGGAGATCTGAAGACATCAGCATAATAAATGAGGTGAAAACAGGAACTATTGTCATGAAATAAAGAGTGTTTTCAGCAGATCTGTTAATATTGATGAGCCTCAAACTATCAACACTCATTCAACAAGCCATTCAGGATCATCAGCAGATCATCTCACTTTATTTTACAGTGTCCTTGTTGCATATGTTACATGTACTTACCATAGTAATAACAGTAAATGATGCATAATTACATGAAACTAACCCTCAACCAAACCCTAATCCTACCCTAACCAAGTACATGTAGTTGCTTAATATTACTCAGTACTTAAATATAGAATTACACTGTAACAATGACACCCTAAAAATAAAGTGTAACCAAAAGCGGCTAAAGTCTCTTCTGCATATAGATACTGTCCTCACGTACGGTGGCTAAAGATGAAGACTGCTTTTACAGATTTAAGAGAAAGTCTGGATAATAAAGGTTAAGCGAATTCAGCATTTAAACTAAAAATAACCTTAGAAATGCTCCTAGCATCAAATATTTTAGATTGTTGTAATGGTTCTAATTTGGAAGGTACAGATTTACATTTTAACATTTGTGAATGAATTTAAAATTACATCTTGTCTAAGTTACAGTCTTAAGACGGCTCTTGAAAAGATTATGGTAACACTTTACTAAAAGCCTTTATGTATAATGCATTATAAAGGTATTCGTAATATATGCTACAATGTATTATCTTTTTCTTAAATAATCGTAACCAAAGTTACGATAAATTATAACATTTATAACATTTGCAGTTACATCTGAAATACATAAGTATTATATTATAACCGTGGTTACAATTAATCATGAGACCATACAATTCATTAAAGGTGCATTATAAAGGCTTTAAGTAAAGTATTATCCAACATTTAAATGACATATAACAAACATCTGAATCTGTTTCCCACAGGGATCTGATGATCCTGATTCGCTGAATCAATACTCTACAGCAGTGGTTCCCAAACCTGTCCTGAAGGACCCCCAACACTGCACGTTTTCTTTGTCTCCCTAATCAAACACACCTGATTCAACTCATCAGCTCATTAACCCATGTGATAATGAGCTGATGAGTTGAATCAGGTGTGTTTGATTACGGAGACAAAGAAAACGTGCAGTGTTGGGGGTCCTTCAGGACAGGTTTGGGAACCACTGCTCTACAGTATGTGAATGAGCGGCACTTTGTTTCTTCACAAGGAGGAATAAAGCTGATTTCCAGACCCTTTACTCCCTCTGTTCCTCTGTGGTGAAACAAGCTGCTAAACTCCATCTGATCTACTGAGATCATCACAACCTTACAAAACAAGGCACTTTCCAAGAAAAAAAAAAGTTCTACATTTCACATCTGCTCTGGTTATTTCTAGGATTGAATTCACTTCAATCATACCTGATTAATGAATGTAATAAAGTTTGATCTAGGTTACCTAATCTGCCTTTTGTTTTATTAGGTAGTGCTCAATCACCGGGTTTTTCTGGCCACTGTCTAGTTACGGGCCATTTGTAAGGCAGCTTTTATTTGATTTCTTTTTCTAATTGCATATTGTAGTTTTTAAATTTGCCAAATTTAACACTCTCTATTGGTCATCTGCCAGCAGACAGACGGACGCTGAGGAAAAAGCATTTGTGGCCGAGCGTTCATACAGGGTTCACCTAACACTCAGAAATGAGAGAACAATAAACAATAGCCGTTTGAACTCTTCTCCACTTTATTATATGCAACACATGAGATCACTAACTCAGAAACCCCCGCGATACTCCAGTACCAAAAGTGCACGACCCATGCCTATCTACAGCATTTCTCGAGAGGAAAAATACATTGCATACACACATATATAAAATGACCGCCAGTACATCCAGAATTAATGCATCATAACATAATCCAACAAAGTCTGTTACACATTATAAATGTATTTTTATTTGTCGTTTTGTCGGTCTAACATAAAAAGTGCTTCTCCCCATTTTTTGGAAACAACTGTCTCCATTTGTTCATTATGCAACAAAGACTGCTAAAGACAACAGATTTTACTAACAGAAAATAAATAATGATGCTGCCATCTTCCTTAAAGGAGAACTCCGGTCAATTTTAACATTGAGCTAATTTTTTTGTACATTTGGAGTGCTGTCAGTACAGAGAACAACAACAAAAATCGGTGTTGCCTACACCGTGTTATCCTCTTTTTAAAATTTGCACCCTGTTGACTTCAATGGGGCAAGTTTTAAACCTGCTTTTAGCCTCTTAACATCCTTGATGTGTCATTACAAGTGCACAGGTCATGTGAGTGATTCCTTCGGAGTGAACGCGGGTGAATCTGACTGCAGTAGTCATTTTTCATTTTTATTCATATCTTTAACATCTACTGCAGTCAGATTCACCCGCGTTCACTCCGAAGGAATCACTCACATGGCCTGTATCAATCACTCACATGGCCAAAATTGCTAAAAGCAATTTTGTCCCCCTTGTAATTTGGCTCCCCAGACAGCAACATAGTGTCGGCCCAGATCCGGCCCACATCTTTGATCAGAACAAAAGTTACTTGTAGATGTGTTACTTGTTCAGATGACATTTTCCTTCGTATCTAGAGGTCGTATCTGTATTTCTGAAGTACAGTGAATATCCACACTGTTGAATTGACTGACAGCTCACACATACACCTCAAGGAATTATTCATCCGTGCTCAGGAGCCGTGCTGATACACAATGCATGTAAAGATAATTCCACAAATAAATGCAATTGCAGATTTCAAACGGAGATGGCGACAAAGAGACAGACTCCGGTTTAAGAAGCGACTAGAATACTTTTTGTTTGCAAAAAACAAAACAAAAATAATGACTTTATTCATCAATTTCTTCTCTTCCCTATCATTCTCCTACCCTGTTTACATTGTTCTACGTCAGAACGCAGACTCACTATTGGCCGACGTGTTGGAGAATTTCACTTGTCTCATGTAAAAGTCTGAATGCTGTAATTCCAAGCAGAAAATGGGTCACAAGGATAAGAGAATGGAGAAGTACCCAAAAATCTGTAAATGCTGGTGTTTGGATGCGCTGGAAGAAAAACATGTAATACAAAATGTTTTGAGATGTTTCACCAATAGAAGAAGGTCTAGGGGAGATGTTTTTAATGGTGGCAAGGCCACAAGGAGTGACAAAGAAGAAGAGATAGATATGAGGGTGCCCATTGGGCACCTAGAGATAAGAAAAAAGTATAAGACATGTAGACTGGGAATGGTAACTTTAGATGTCCAGATGGCCAGCTGGCGTCTCACTTTGTTGCTTGTCAATACGGTAAATTCTTTTGAGCTTTTTTGAGACCTGAACCAAAAACGACTTTGACCACAACAGACGCTGGTCACGTGAGCAGCACAACGCATTCGTGTGATCCTGACGCATGAGCTGGCCAATAATAACGAGGCAGAATTCTGACGTAGATCCCGGAAACACTGCACTGTGTACAACAACGTGTGTTGGAGAAGCATGTGCAGAGCAGAGGAGCAGTAAATGAAGATATAAACAAACCCAAGAATTTATGATTTCTGTGCTTTTCACATTCACAATATAATGTGTTTTGATTGAACTAATTGCTACATTTTATTAAATGCTGCATAAACTAGTTTCAGAGCTCTGTACAGGTCATTATACAAAAACATCTGCGTGTTTTAATTGGAAAGTTAGATAACATATTTATAAACAATAACCATTGGGGAACATTCTACAGTATATTTGGTAACTATTTCTATGTTAAAGATACAGTGGAGGATTTTCCTGAATTTTAGAAAAGAACCGCCCTCTCCTCTTTTTGAAAAAATGCACATGCGCAACACTCTACCTGCTCCCGAGAGGGAACGCCTATTAAACGTGTGCACGAGAGAGCATGCACGAGCCTAGTTCTCCTCGTGCATGCTCTGTTTACAAGTTGCTGTCGGTATGGCTCATACAAGCCTACTTTCCAAACGAAGATTGGCACTTTTTCCACTATGTTGCAAATTATAAACTACTTCAAAAACATTCATACAAGACAAAATGTCAAATTCCCTTCCGTGTTTTATTTACTTATCATACTGATCGATTGAGTGAGGACTCAAGACATGATCTGCAATGGAGAAGTAGCTTGTTGCATTTGTGTAATAAATACTATGGTGAACACATTGGAATTATCAAAAATGAACATTTTTAGAACATTTCAGCGTGATACCTTTTACCATTTGGTCATAAGGCTACTTTAGACTAATTGAGATGTTTACCGTGTCCGTGCATGACTTGTGCAAGGGCTAGCATCGCTAATCATAGCTTACATGAACTTTTACTAGCAGTGATTTTAAATGGATTTCTCCAAATAGCATGCCAAACTTTACCTGTCGAGTAGAAACTTCACGACTGAGGCATCAGTGGGAAGCCCAACCTGTGCTTTCAGCACACACCAGCGTGTGAAATATTCTCCAAAAAACACTATGGTCTTGTTTCTTTCTTTAGAGGCCTTTCTCTTCTTGCCATACAATTCGTAGACACTTTTTCTCTTGCGACCCTCAGACATTTTGAAAAAACCTGATGAGAACAGCGAGCTTCAATGAATGGCTGAAACCGTAGCTCACCACACATATACACCTGAAAGTGCGCATGCGCAGAAAGCGAAAACTACCTAGAGATGACCACATACGACGACCTTACCTAAACATATCACCAGAATGATTGACAACTAGGAGGACCAATAGTCTTGATGATCCACCCGGAAAAAGAAAATCCTCCACTATTCCTTTAATATAAAAAATTTCTATGTTGTTAAAAATAACTATCCTGCAACGTTTGGGAACATTGTTTTATCGTTGCAAAAAAATAAAAAGAGCATTCCTAGAACATTATTATTTAGTTCCCAAAACAATAACCAAACAGGAACCAAATACCAATGTTAGGGGAACTTTCTGTGTTTGCTGGGAAGCCCCAGAAGCAAACGTAATACTTGGCTTTCAGAACTAAAAATTATGGAATTATTCCTGAAGCAAGAAGAATCTGCAGACAATAAAACTGGACAATAACAACAAGCTGTTGATAAAATTATGAGTTTAATCAATCATTACTTCAAGGACAAAAATGTATACAAATTAAAACTAATGAGACAGATCTCAAACAATGAACGAGTTACAATTAATTTCAGATTCATGTCTCTGTTAAAAGTGTTACGGCCTTCAGCTCCCTAAACATGAAAGTGTTTTTTCCGGTGTAATTTTTCTGGTGCTCTTCTTCTGAATGAGAAGGCAGTGATTTCAGAACGAAGGTGAGTGAAACTCTTCCCACATTGACCACATGTGTAAAGTTTCTCTCTGCTGTAGATCCTCATGTGAACCTTCAGACTTGATTTACATAAAGAGTTTTTTAGACTTCAGTTTTTCCTTTCTCGTTCGCGTCTATCAGGTCTAAAAGAAACAAGTCAAGAGTCAAGATCACTGATGAGTTTAATAGTCATTTTAATCTCATCAAATCTGGAGGACAACTGCTGTGTACGATTATGATCTATTTTAATGTCATGAAGATGATTTGTGTTATAAAACACTAGTTTGGTCACCATAATTTGATGACCGTGACATTACCTTCGTGACATGGAACGTCACCTCTCTGGCAGGGAAGGAGCCTGAGATTGTGTGTGAGGTTCAGAGATTTTGACTAGAGATAATTGGGATCCCCTCCACGCACGGCTTGGGCTCTGGAACCACACTCCTTGAGAGAGGATGGACTCTTCACCATTCTGGAGTTGCCCATGGTGAGAGGCGGCTGGCTGGTGTGGGTTTGCTTACAGCCCCCCAGTTCAGCCGCCATGTGTTGGAGTTCACCCCGGGGAACGAGAGGGTTGCTGTCGTATGCGCCTATGGGTCAAAAGGCAGTGTAGAGTACCTGGCCTTCTTGGAGACTCTGGGAGGGGTGTTAGAAAATGCTCCGACTGGGGACTCCATCGTTCTACTGGGGGACTTCAATGCCCACGTAGGCAGCGACAGTTACACCTGGAGGGGTGTGATTGGGAGGAACGGCCCCCCTGATCTCAACCCGAGTGGTGTTCTGTTATTGGACTTCTGTGCTAGTTACAGCTTGTCCATAATGAACACCATGTTCAAGCATAAGGGTGTCCATCAGTGCACATGGCACCAGGACACCCTAGGCTGGAGGTCGATGATCGACTTTGTGGTCATTTCATCTGACCTCCAGCCATGTGTCTTCGACATTCGGATGAATAGAGGGGCGGAGCTGTCAACTGATCACCACCTGGTGGTGAGTTGGAACCGATGGCGGGGGAGGAAGCTGGACAGATTCAGCAGACCCAAACATACTGTGAGGGTCTGTTGGGAACGTTTGGCCGAATCCCCTGTCAGAGAGATCTTTAACTTCCACCTCAAGCAAAGCTTCGACCGGATCGTGAGGGAGTCTGGAGATATTGAGTCCGAGTGGACCATGTTCTCCACCTCCATTGTCAACGCGGCCTCTCAGAGCTGTGGCCGTAAGGTCTCTGGTGCCTGTCGATGCGGCAATCCCCAAACCCGGTGGTGGAAACCGGAAGTAAGGGATGCCGTAAAGCTGAAGGGGTCCTATCGGGCCTGGCTGCCTTGTGGGACTCTTGAGGCAGCTGACGGGTACTGACAGGCCCAGCGGACTGCAGCCCAGGTGGTTGTGGAGGCAAAAAATCGGGCTTGGGAGGAGTTCGGTGAGGCCATGGAGAAGGACTACTGGTCGGCCTCGAAGAGATTCTGGCAAACCGTCCGGCGCCTAAGGAGGGGGAAGCAGTACCCTAACAACGCTGTTTACAGTGGAGGTGGGCAGCTGTTGACCTCGACTGGGGATGTCATCGGACGGTGGAAGGAATACTTTGAGAATCTCCTCAATCCCATCGTTACGTCTTCCATTGAGGAAGCAGAGGCTGAAGGCTCGGAGGTGGACTCGTCCATCACCCGGGCTGAAGTCACCGAGGCAGTCAAGGAACTCCTCGGTGGTAAGGAACTGGGGGTGGTTGAGATCCGCCCTGAGTACCTCAAGTCTCTGGATGTTGTGGGGCTGTCTTGGCTGACACGCCTCTGCAGCATCGCGTGGCGGTCGGGGACAGTCCCTTTGGACTGGCAGACCGGGGTGGTGGTCCCTCTTTTTAAAAAGGGGGACCGGAGGGTGTGCTCCAACTGTAGGGAGATCACACTTCTCAGCCTCCCCGGGAAAGTCTATGCCAGGGTACTGGAGAGGAGAATACGGCCGATAGTAGAACCTTGGATTCAGGAGGAACAGTGTGGTATTCGTCCCGGTCGTGGAACACTGGACCAGCTCTAAACCCTCTCCAGGGTGCTGGAGGGTTCATGGGAGTTTGCCCAAACAATCCACATGTGCTTTATAAATTTGGAGAAGGCATTCGACTGGGTCCCTCGTGGCATCTTGTGGAGGGTGCTCCGGGAGTATGGGGTTCGGGGCCATTTGCTAAGGGTCCCTGTACGACCGGAGCAGGAGCATGGTTCGCATTGCCGGCAGTAAGTCAGACTTGTTCCCGGGGCATGTTGGACTCCGGCAGGGCTGCCCTTTGTCGCCGGTTCTGTACATATTTTTTATGGACAGAATTTCTAGGCGCAGCCAGGGGCCGGAGGGTGTCAGGTTTGGGGACCACACGATTTCATCTCTGCTCTTTGTGGATGATGTTGTCGTGCTGGCCCCATCAGACCAAGACCTTCAGCATGCACTGGGACGGTTTGCAGCCGAGTGTGAAGCGGCTGGGATGAGAATCAGCACCTCCAAATCCGAGGCCATGGTTCTCAGTCGGAAAAGGGTGGTTTGCACGCTTCAGGTTGGTGGAGAGTTCCTGCCTCAAGTAGAGGAGTTCAAGTATCTTGGGGTCTAGGCATCCCTGCTTAGACTGCTGCCCCCGCAACCCGGCCCCGTATAAGCGGAAGAAGATGGATGGATGGATAGTTTGGTCATGAAACAATGTAAATCTGGTGAGCATCAGCATGTTCTTCATCATGAAAAATGAATGAGGAATCAAGAATAAACACCAACCTTTTAGCTCTTTAGTATCATTATGTTTCATTCTGCAGGTTCTGGATCACTGGAGTTCTCTCTGTCCTCTCCTTCCAGATGCTTTCTGGTAGTTCTGCTTAGGCCTGTCGCGATACTGTTCATTTTATACACGGATAGTTGTAGGTCTCTTAAAGAGGATAGTTTTCTTGTTAAATTTTCTGATGATACTGCTCTGCTGTCACTCCTCCATGGCGCAGAGTCAGATCACGGACGTGCACTTCCTGATTTTGTAAAGTGGTGTGATGACAGCCTTCTCGACCTTAATGTTCTTAAAACTAAGGAACTCATTATCGATTTTAGAAAAAAAGGGACAAATACCTCAGTATGCAGGATCCATGGTGAGGATGTGGAGATCGTAAATTATTATAAATATCTGGGTACGGTTTTTGATTCTCAACTGAAGTTTGAAAGGAACTCAAACTTCAGATTTGATCGTCTCAAATCCGCCTCAAATGTGAATGTGTGCCTCGGAGGGCACTTACACCTGGTCTTTTCATATTGTACCAGTCCAATATGACTGTCAGTTGAAATAAACCTTGTGTTGTTAGAAAACTTGTTTTATTTGTTATGAATCTATTTTGATGCGTTTTCACATAAATTTTGTAATTTTACATGTTTAACCCTCTGGGGACGGATTGGGCGGTACCGCCCAAAATGGCATACTTTTACAAATGTGTAATTATCTTAAAAACTATTAATGCTAGAGAGATGCGGTCTTTTTTGCAGTGGTATATGGTAAACATATATTCCTTGTTGCTTAATACCACTGCGTATAAGGCCAATGAAATCGATGTTGTTAGGATAATTCCACGCGCAAAGACCAATGGAAAAATTGCCGCTGGGAGGAATATTTTTCTTACCCAATCAGAGGAAGGTTACCATGGCGTATTCTAGCTAATCAGAGGACTCTGTAGCCTTGCAAGGGGTGGTATAGTAAGTGATATGGCGCAAACATCGTCGAGTGGAGAAGGAGACAGAGAGCGAGCGGAGCGGAGTATTAAATACAGAGATTTATGAGTGAGAGACAGAACGATTATAATATTTATATATATAGCATATTAGCAATTATAGCATTATTATTATTTTATTGTTTTAGCACTATGATGGCAAGCAGTAAAAGATTTACCTCAGAACAAGCTCTGGAACAATTATTGGAAAGTGATGAGGAGAAATCCGAAGCTGACAGCTTTTTGACAGATGACAAAATATTTTAAAACGCCTGGGACTGTTTGTATATAAAGTTCATCATTTCATTGTTCTTTACACTTTACATTTTTTAATCATACTTCCTTTATAAACACATTACATGCATTCTTATGTTAGCTTAGGGTCTTCTGAATCCATATATACCAAACACATGATGTTCCATCTTCATTGCATATGGTTTATAAGCCCAAATGTAAAAATAGAGAAAACGGACCAAAAAGGGCTTAGTCCCCAGAGGGTTAAAAATATCAAAATTAATATATCGATATTGCAATATTCATTATCGATATCGCAATATCAAATTTTGTCAATATCGTGCACCCCTACCGTGATCTCAGACTGTGGTGATGTGGTTTCTCCACTGCATGGATCTTCATGTGTTGCTTCAGGTCACTTTTAATAGTGAAACTCTTCCCACACTGATCACACGTGTGTGGCTTCTCTCCAGTGTGGATCCTCTCATGTTTTTTCAGAGATGATGAGTGACTGAATCTCTTGTCACAGTGTGAACACTTGTAAGGTTTTTCTCCAGTGTGAATTCTCTCGTGTTGTTTTAAACTGTCCGCTCTAGTAAAAGTCTTCTCACACTCAAAGCACATGTACTCTCTCACACCAGTGTGAATTTTCTCATGTGCATGTAAATGTTGCAGCCGTGAAAAACTCTTTCCACACACAGTACATGAATGCGGCTTCTCTTTCATATGAACTGTCAGGTGTGTCTTTAGGTTTGCTGCACAGAGAAATGTTTTGCCGCATTGATCACACGAGAACGGCTTCTCTCCGGTGTGAATCCTCATGTGAATCTCAAGACTTTGTTTGTTTGAGAATCTCTTTTCACACTGATCACACATGAACGGCTTCTCTCCGGTGTGGATCCTCATGTGAACATCAAGAGTCTGTTTGTTTGAAAGACTCTTCCCACATTGATCACAAGGGAACGGCTTCTCTCCAGTGTGGATCCTCTCGTGTGTTTTTTTATCTGCCGACTGAATGAATCTCTTGTCACAGTGTGAACACTTGTAAGGTTTTTCTCCAGTGTGGATCCTCTCATGTCTTTTCAGATGTGATGAGTCACTGAATCTCTTGTCACAGTGTGAACACTTGTAAGGTTTTTCTCCAGTGTGAATTCTCTGGTGGAGTTTTAAACTGTCCGCTTTAATAAAAGTCTTCTCACACTCAAAGCACACATACTCTCTCACACCAGTGTGTATTTTCTCATGTCTATGTAAAGTATACAGCCGTGAAAAACTCTTTCCACACACAGTACATGAATGCGGCTTCTCCTTCGTATGAACTCTCAGGTGTGTCTTCAGGGCTGATGCACAGAGAAATGTTTTGCCGCATTGATCACATGAGAACGGCTTCTCTCCGGTGTGAATCCTCATGTGAATCTCAAGACTTTGTTTGTTTGAGAATCTCTTTTCACACTGATCACACATGAACGGCTTCTCTCCGGTGTGGATCCTCATGTGAACATCAAGAGTCTGTTTGCTTGTGAAACTCTTTCCACACTGAGTGCAGGTTGTAGATTTCTTGGCTCTTGTTTTCTTTAAAAATGTCTTTTTAGTCTTAGAGCGACTCAGAGGTTTTCCTCCAGGTTGGACATGATGTTCCTCCTTCACTTCACTCAGTTCTTCACTCTCCTCCTTCACTTCACTCAGTTCTTCACTCTCCTCCTTCACTTCACTCAGTTCTTCACTCTCCTTCTTCACTTCACTCAGTTCTTCACTCTCCTCCTTCACTTCACTCAGTTCTTCTCTCTCCTCCTTCACTTCACTCAGTTCTTCACTCTCCTCCACTTCCATCAGGTCTGACATAAAAAAAAAAATGTAATTTCATTTTCAGTACATTAACATAATTAAAAGAGAAATATAATGTGAAAGGACATGAAATTGAACCCTGATGTAATAGTAGAAAGTAGACAACTGTTATAAAATATTATGATAATTTGATGCCTTTTATAAATTGATTATATGTCCTTGAAACTTTCCATGAATGAGGTAAATTTATCTTCCAATTATTATTTTTAAAACATTATAGGCACGAATCCCATGTTTCTTTAGCAAAAAAAATTAAATATATTTGATAAATTACACAATTATCTAACATGATATTAACATTAAAATACACAATACTGCCATATTTTGACACCAACTTTGAGATTGATATTTATTTTACTAAAACGTTTGAATTATTAATGGCCGTTCACACTAGACTTTTCCTTCATAGACTTCCATTCATGCGCATATGAAAGTGGGACACCAGAAACATGAGCTCAAGTGAATTACCGTGAGAAATAACATAAGTGTTTAGCATTCAAGTGGAGTGGATTGTTTATTTTAAAACATTTTAATTATTATTTTTTGTTATATGTTGAACTTTTATCTGTAAAAAAGCTGCCATAGAATGTGGCGTCGTTTCAGTTTCTGTAGAATACCTCTGCGATAGGGCTGAACGATTAATTACATTTGTGATAATATCGCAATATGATGAAACGATTTTTTAACCGCAAAAGCTGCGATTACACTCTGGTCACGTGACACGCGAGAGAAAAGCAGTCTGCAAATTTAGCATCAACTTGGCACACTACACATACAGGCCTGGCATACAGGAAAGAACACTTTGTTCAATTTATGTGATATTATGTTATAATATACAGTGAGGAAAATAAGTATTTGAACACCCTGCTATTTTGCAAGTTCTCTCATTTAGAAATCATGGAGGGGTCTGAAATTGTCATCGTAGGTGCATGTCCACTGTGAGAGACATAATCTATAAAAAAAAATCCAGAAATCACAATGTATTATTTTTTAACTATTTATTTGTATGATACAGCTGCAAATAAGTATTTGAACACCTGTCTATCAGCTAGAATTCTGACCCTCAAAGACCTGTTAGTCTGCCTTTAAAATGTCCACCTCCACTGCATTTATTATCCTAAATTAGATGCACCTGTTTGAGGTCGTTAGCTGCATAAAGACACCTGTCCACCCCATACAATCAGTAAGAATCCAACTACTAACATGGCCAAGACCAAAGAGCTGTCCAAAGACACTAGAGACAAAATTGTACACCTCCACAAGGCTGGAAAGGGCTACGGGGAAATTGCCAAGCAGCTTGGTGAAAAAAGGTCCACTGTTGGAGCAATCATTAGAAAATGGAAGAAGCTAAACATGACTGTCAATCTCCCTCGGACTGGGGCTCCATGCAAGATCTCACCTCGTGGGGTCTCAATGATCCTAAGAAAGGTGAGAAATCAGCCCAGAACTACACGGGAGGAGCTGGTCAATGACCTGAAAAGAGCTGGGACCACCGTTTCCAAGGTTACTGTTGGTAATACACTAAGACGTCATGGTTTGAAATCATGCATGGTACGGAAGGTTCCCCTGCTTAAACCAGCACATGTCAAGGCCCGTCTTAAGTTTGCCAATTACCATTTGGATGATCCAGAGGAGTCATGGGAGAAAGTCATGTGGTCAGATGAGACCAAAATAGAACTTTTTGGTCATAATTCCACTAAACGTGTTTGGAGGAAGAAGAATGATGAGTACCATCCGAAGAACACCATCCCTACTGTGAAGCATGGGGGTGGTAGCATCATGCTTTGGGGGTGTTTTTCTGCACATGGGACAGGGCGACTGCACTGTATTAAGGAGAGGATGACCGGGGCCATGTATTGCGAGATTTTGGGGAACAACCTCCTTCCCTCAGTTAGAGCATTGAAGATGGGTCGAGGCTGGGTCTTCCAACATGACAATGACACGAAGGACACAGCCAGGATAACCAAGGAGTGGCTCTGTAAGAAGCATATCAAGGTTCTGGCGTGGCCTAGCCAGTCTCCAGACCTAAACCCAATAGAGAATCTTTGGAGGGAGCTCAAACTCTGTGTTTCTCAGCGACAGCCCAGAAACCTGACTGATCTAGAGAAGATCTGTGTGGAGGAGTGGGCCAAAATCCCTCCTGCAGTGTGTGCAAACCTGGTGAAAAACTACAGGAAACGTTTGACCTCTGTAATTGCAAACAAAGGCTACTGTACCAAATATTAACATTGATTTTCTCAGGTGTTCAAATACTTATTTGCAGCTGTATCATACAAATAAATAGTTAAAAAATCATACATTGTGATTTCTGGATTTTTCTT
Organism: Abramis brama; assembly: GCF_963993115.1. Classification (NCBI taxonomy): domain Eukaryota; kingdom Metazoa; phylum Chordata; class Actinopteri; order Cypriniformes; family Leuciscidae; genus Abramis; species Abramis brama. The sequence goes on along the minus strand of NC_139963.1, from coordinate 64,716,818 downwards.
TTTAGATTATGTCTCTCACAGTGGACATGCACCTACGATGACAATTTCAGACCCCTCCATGATTTCTAAGTGGGAGAACTTGCAAAATAGTGTGTTCAAATACTTATTTTCCTCACTGTATATATATATTTATTTATTTTTTATTTATTTTGTTGTTGTTGTTTTTTTGTTGCTATTTTATTAAAAAGGTTATACAATTACAACAACAATTACAATTTTAACAATATTTCCAGTGTAATCTTTCTTTGTAAAAACTGAAGTATACATTTTATTATACGTATTTCAAAGTTAAGGATTCATTAGTTTGAATATTGCCTACATTGGAACAAACACTATAATAACATCTTAGTTGATGACTATTTAAGCATATATATATATATATATATATATATATATATATATATATATATATATATATATATATATATATATATATATATAACATGAGCATAACATGAGCAGAAATTGACAACATTATAAGCTTATTTGATGTGGCAGTATTTTACAGTAAAAACTTTATAATCTATCCGATTTTTGTAGTCGATTTTTCCTCATCTCAGTATAGCAATAGAGTTTGATAAAAGCTGTTCATTCATTCACACACAAAAACGCGATTCATATTTAAACAGTATTTGTGCCAGATGTAGTAGCTACATTCATTCACACACAGAAACGCGATTCATATTTATTTATTTCTTTTTGCGTGTACAGACACTTGCGATTAGAACAAAGCAAATATAACTGACCTATTCCTCAGCTGGATCTGTTGCTCCTCGAAATGAGTCTTCCAGAATTTCTGAGGTAAATTTTCCAGGATTATTATCAAGATAGTATTATTCCTCACGGCGTCGTAAAGTACATGAGTCTGAAAGTGAACTCGCGGTGTGTGTTATCCAGCTGATGTGGGCGTTCACAGGTTTGCATGGATCGCCTCACATTTGCGTTTGAATAGCGCACACTCTCCGTGGGCGGGGTCACATTAAAACATAATGAGCTGAGATGAGAACGACTGACATCTCTCTCTTTTCATACATATTACGTAAACTGAATATTTTTTTTTTATTTTGACAATGTTTTTTTTTATAAAAATTACTTCATTTAAAAGAAGAGAATTCAAGCTTCATGTCTGTATGCCTGTTTGAGTATTCGCTGAGTTAGTTCATTTTTGGACGCGTTCAAGAATTGACTTCACTGACAGAGAGAAAGCAGAACTCGCATCATGTTTATTTTTCTTTATTTAGCAAAAAGTACAACACTTTGTTTCATTGTGAGTATACACACACAAAAAAAACACACTTAACATGATCGATTGATGTATGAAACTTGTATGAAAGATCAAAGTCAACAGAGTATTTAGAGTCTCTTTTGCACTCATAAGAAAACAAGCGAGCTGGTATTGCCGGCGATACCGCCGACCCCAGGGGGTTAAATATATTTGATAAATGACACAATTATTAGTGGTGCACGATACATCGGCCGCCGATATGATATCGGCCGATATGATAATGTTAATGCTAACATTACAGCATTACGCTACGGCAGCTGCACCAGTCGGTAGCCCCATAGAACAAACGCTGAAAAAAGCCAAGAAATTTCACAAGGACCACCCCCTAAGCAAAAGGCATTGACCATGACAATAACAAAGATGATCGCTGTTGATGACCAACCTTTTTCAATAGTGGAAGACGAAGGCTTCAGCGAGGTGCTTGAGGTCGCTGAGCCCCGCTATGACAAGCCAAGTCGTCGTTACTTTACGGATGTCGCCCTGCCTGCCTTACATGATATCGTAGCCACCCACGTCCACAAGTTACTCGACAACGATGTCAATGACATCAGTTTTACAACGGATATCTGGAGTTCCGACCTCAACCAAACAAGCATGTTGAGCCTCACGGCTCAGTGGATTGATGACAACTTTGAGATGAAGAAAGCCGTGTTACATGCCCAAGAATTCCTTGGCTCGCATACAGGTAGGCCTGGCTATTTTTTTGGACAGATTTAAATTAAAGTCAGAGCAAAAGGGAAAGTTGTGTATGATGGCTGGCTTGCATGTCAGCTGCAATAGCCTAACGCCTAACACTACATATCTCTCGCGGTAGGCCAAATATAACTGTGTATTAGGGCTGTCACTTTTTATTTGATACTCGAATATGCATTTGAACATAACGTGAAATATCCGTAATCAAACTATAAATAAACTATTCGGTTTTTAAAGTGCCATGTGTAGCACGGCGCCTCCGTGTCGGGATTATCTATTTTCTACTATATTTACTTCTTATTTATCCAGGCAATTGGTTGATGAAACATTGATTAAAATTAAGATACAATTAAGAAAAAACGAAATTAAATTTAAAGACAGGCTTTGTGTTTTTTGTTTGAGGTCTCTGTGAAAGTTTTAAAGCAGTCTTTTAGTGCCGCTTTCAGATCGCTCACGTCCGTCCGTAACTTTTTTTTTTTTGTGAAATAAATTTCTAAATAAATGCTACTTATAGTCCAGTGCGATATGTTTTTTTCGTAGATATTCGAATATATTGCTTGATATTTGATACCATTTCGAATTAGATTTTTCGAAGTGACAGCCCTAGTATCAGGCAGAATGTAGTTATATGGTCGTAATAGGAATTGCAAAGAACAGCAGTTGTCTTGCCAAACAGTCCAGTTTGGCTCAATCCATATATTTGGCGACATAGTAGAAATTAAGCTAACGTCCTTCGGGCTATGCACGTACACTTGCGGCCGGGTCAGTAGCCTATATACAGTATCGCGCGGCTGCAGCTTGGATTTACTCTAAAGTCTTGATGTATTGTCACCCTAGTAAAAAAAAAAAAAACAGCCTATGTGGAGGTGGAAAAATATCTTCCTTGAGTGATAGAGAAGAGTTTCGTTTCACCATTGAATGGATGAAAAGCACGCTAACAATTAAAATATCCACTGTAGCTGCAGCCCAACTTTATTCTAGCCTACACATAGCAAGTGTTCAGCGTGTGTTGACGTGAACCATGGACATAATTGAAAGTTTATGCACTGGGATTTTGTTGGGATTCACTTAAAATATCAGAGATTGCTGAGGGGTGTTTATAAATATCTGGGAAATTTCTAGATGTTTCTTAATGACAGAGGTTAGGTACAGAGCAGCTTACACAATCATTGAACTAGGCTGGAGGTGTAAATTCAACAGCACAGTTTTTCAGCACTTGTCAATCTCACCATTGAACCCAATGAGCATGTTATACAAAACTCTCAGACACTGACATTGCCTATTTATTCTTTCTTATTTTAATATTCATTACAAAACACTTAGACATTGAGATAGCCTATATTCTTTCTCATTACGTGCCCCCACCCAACCCACTTCTGCCGTGACTGATCAGAATGCGGGAATGGCAGAAGTTGTTTGGGAAAAAAGACGCATTATATCATGTGCCAGCTAGCTAACGTGTCCTTGATTAAACTTTTTTTTTTTATCCTTTTATTCCAGGTACCGCCATAGCCAGTGCGTTTGACGCAGAATGGAGAATCCGGAAAGAAAATGTGCATGTTGTGCTTCGAGACAACGCACAAAATATGGTGAAGGCGATGGAGGAGTGTGGTGTTAAAAGCCTGGGCTGTATGACTCATCTGGGGCAGTTAGCAGTGCACGATGCAGTACTAAGCCAGCGAAGCGTTGTTGACTCTTTGGCTATAGCGAGAAAAATAGTCTGACATTTTAAAAGCTCCCCCCTTGGTACCTCTCGGCTGAGAGACATCCAGAGAGAGATGGGAATGAAGACCAAGATGCTACAACAGGACGTCCCGACGCGCTGGAACAGTACATTCCTGATGATGACAACTCTCCTGGAACAGAAGAGCGCACTGGTTATGTACGAGGCTTACCACGGACTGCCTGTATCTCTCAACGCAAACCAGTGGAGTCTCATTGAGAAAATGACCACACTCCTGGCACCCTTTGAAGAGTTGACAAAAGAGATTAGCTCGCATACAGCTACAGCTGCTGACGTGATCCCATCTGTTGTGGCACTCAAGCATTTTCTGAACAAGACAGCCGAAACCGACAGTGGGGTCAAAACAACCAAGTCTGCACTGCTTGATGCCTAAACAAGAGATTCAAAACAACTTTCTCCGAGCAATCCTGGACCCCAGATACAAAGATCGCAACTTTGACGCAGACCTCAAGCAAGTGGAAAAAAACAAGCTAGAGAAAGAAGTGGACAAGATGACAGCGTCAGCGACGACCAGCGCCAGTGCCACAGATGGGCCTACACCAGACGCAGAAGACACTGAGCCAGAAGAAGGTGAACCACAAGAAAAGAGGATGTGTACACCAAGTGAAGGGCATTCGTTCCTGGACATGTTCGATTAAATTCTGGAGGAAAAGGAGCAGGATGAACAGGCAACAGGTTCAACGAGTGTGCAGGTAGGCTAGGTTACTATACTATTTGAATCAGATAATTTTTTAATAGTCTTTCTTTCAAATGAAGTATTTCACATTTCTTTGTGTGATCAGATCATATATTGACAGTCAAATCTCATGAAAAAACTGCGGTCCATAGTTATTATTGAACTTGTAGGATTGCTGGTGCATGCCACGGTTAACATGGGTGCATCTCAATAGTCTGTCTTTTCTCCGTCATGAGATTCTGTAATGGGTGCATCTCAATAGTCTGTCTTGTCTCAAATTTAGTTATAGGCTTGTAATGGGTCTACTGGGCTGACCAATGATAGGGTAGTAGGTGCACCCTCCAGTGGATAGATGGCGAAACAATCTTATAAATTAGCTACTACAATTGAAATGATAGGCATACATATACTGGGACTCCAGAGTTTTGGCCTCACAAGAAAAAAAGATAATTGAATAAACAGTTATTTTATTTCATTTGGTGTAATGAATACACATGTTGAATAATAACTTCCTGATGATTTGCCAGAGATGTATATTTATACACGTCTATATTTCTTTTAGGTGTATGGTTACCTGAGTGAGCCCACCATCCCCAGAAATGTGAGTCCGCTGCAGTACTGGCAAAGCAACATGACCCGCTTCCCTGCCCTCGCCCCAGTGGCACGCAATTACCTGTCAGCTCCCTGTACAAGCGTGGAAAGTGAACGCCTCTTCTCTGCCGCTTCTAATATTGTCAGTGAAAAGAGAAATAGGATCGGTACAGAGAGAGCAGAAATGCTCCTGTTTGTTAAGCACAACATTCCTCTGCTTCCAAAGCCCGGGAAGGGCAAGGGTTAGGTCTCTAAATACTTGGCAGTTACAGTACTTAGTTACTGTACTAACAGTTCAGAAGACTGCAAACGACAGACTGCATTTTGGCTTCAGTAGAGAAGAGGTACTGTGTAAGGGGCCGTTCACATATCGCGTCTAAAAATGCAGGGAAAGCACGGCAGCGCCGCTTTCTCCTTTCCACCAGCGCTTGCGTCTGTCGTTGCTATGCAACCATGACCTGCGTGAGCAATGCGGAATTCTGAAAAGTTGAGATGTTCTCATCTCGTCGCAGCATAGGAAAAATGTGCTTCCATTTTGCACGCAAAAAACACGATATGTGAACAAAAGTGACAGTGTCACTAAGTCGTGCTGAAAAATGTTGGCCACAGTCTCCACAGTCATCTGGTACGCAATCTCAGGGAGCTATATGAATGGGCTTGGGTATCGAGTATCGATTGGAACCGGGACTAGCTTTGCGATTTTCCCGGAATCGTTCAAAAGTTAAAATTTCGATTCCTAGTTTCGATTCACTGTCCGCCAACTGGAAGAATAAACCACTGAACACCAACGAAGAAGCGTCCACCAAAAGTGTTGGCATAACCGAGCGAGTCGAACATGGATAGCGTGCGTCGGCGGTCCAAAGTGTGGCTTCACTTTTCTAAACAGAACGAAATCTCGGCAAAATGCAACATTTGCGACAAGATTGTTTTGTGCATAGGAGGGTGCAAGTCGAACATGATAAAGCACCTCCGAGTTCATGGAGTAGAACTAAATGTGTGCCCCGTCTTTGACGCGCTGCGCCAACCGTCCTCTGCTGCCTCTTCCTCTGGCTCTGACCCCCAGCCTGGCACCGCAGTGAAGTTGTTTCTTATTGTTTATTTGCTATTCTGCACCAGGTTAGCCCATCAGTGGGAGCACGGTAACATGTTTAAGTACCTGCAACATCATACACTCATGTGTAAATGTGTTTTCATGAGGTTTTCAAAAATAAAGCTCTCTTGAGGAAAGTGTACCCCTGTGAAAATATATTCATAATTTATAATATTTATATTCAAGTTCATAGATTTGATATTTATATTGTAGTTGAAAACAGCCCTGTGAGAAATTCATAGTAATGTTCATAAAAAGTAAAAAGTTCATAGAATTAAAATTGATGGAGAAGGTCAGACTATTTCCTTCAGAAAGACCGTTGGTTAGCTAGCTCATTTAAAATATCCTAAACTTTTTTGACCCTGCCTCTAAAAAGAATCGGAATCGAGAATCGTTAGGAACCGGAATCGAAACAAGGAATCGGAATCGTTCAAATTCAAACGATACCCAACCCTATATATGAAGACTTCAAAAAGTCAAGTCATCTTCATTTATAGTGCTTTTAACAACGTAGATTGTTTCAAAGCAGCTTTACAGAATGTAAGCCCAAATCTACCAAAACTGCTAACGAAATGCCAAGTAACAATAACAGAGTCTCACCGACAACCATTAATCAAAGTGTTGCATGTGTAACGTTAACGTGGAAATGTAATATCGCAAGAAATCGCATATTTTCCCAGTATTGCGCAGCCCTACTCCACAGTGTTGATCACATTTATCAACCCTGTTACCAAAGTTACTGTAAGAATAATCTCTATAACTATGAATAACTTGTATGATATTTGACAAATACAATTTTATCAGTAACTTGGTGTTAACTGATTATTCCTAAAAGAAAAATGTGTAAACTATGTTGAAAATTACTAGGCTATATGTAAATATATATATGTTACTATAAAATGAATTACTATACTATTATGATGGTAATGTTGCTGCAAATTGGGAACCAGATATAAAATAAATGTCAAATAAAACAGATAAAATAGTATTTAGCTTGATCTGATGTTGACAATCAATATACAAACGTCTCAAACCTCCCTTTACTGAACATTTGTTGAAAACAAACAAAAAACATTCTGTACCGTTTCATAGTTGAACTGTTTATCTAAATGTGCTTGAATGTTTATAACATGAATGTTCTTCAGCATCATGAATGAATGAAGAATAAACACCAACCTCTTTGTTCTTCAGTATCTTCAGTGTGTTTCATTCTGCAGGGTTCTGGATCACTCATGTTCTCACTGTCCTCTTTAATAAACTCAGTCTTTGCAGATTTCAGCTCTTCCTGATGCTCTGATGCTCGTCTTCACTTGTAGCTGATGGGAATTTACAGCACTTATTGGAGAATTGCTGTGGGAGGAGCTTCACTGATGATGTAACTACAGTGGGAGGAGCTTATCTGACAAAATTAAAAATAGTATCAGTTCCTGAATTTGTTTTTATACTAAATATCACATGTAAGCATGTCTGTCTGTCTGAAGTAAAGTAACGTGAATGTATAACTTATTTTATGGCTAACCTTAAAGCTCATTTCATTGGTGTCAACAGACTGTATTTGTTTGTGTCAATTTACAGGAGATCTGAAGACATCAGCATCATAAATAAGGTGAAAACAGGAACTATTGTCATGAAATAAAGAGTGTTTTCACTTTTCAGCAGATCTGTTAATATTGATGAGCCTCAGACTATCAACACTCATTCAACAAGCCATTCAGGATCATCAGCAGATCATCTCACTTTATTCTGAGTGTTTGCTGTTAGAAACACATTATTTGAGTCAGGACACATGATAAAAGCCTGTTAAACTGCTCTATTGAAAGAAAATACTGTTGCTTCTCACCATCTGACACAAATGAAACATAAATATATAAAAACAAACCAAACTTAATTAAACCACCTCATCTAAATAACTACAACAGCATAATGTCAATATCTAAAATATATTTTTATTTTCTAGTGATTACAATCATTGCATTATGTTATTCAAAACTGACAATAATCCTAAAAAACTCATTATAAGCTCATGAATTCCCCTCACAGATCTCAAACTGTAACTCTTGACTTGACATTCAGTAACAGTTCTCACACAATAAACATCGAGACAATCACACAAACGAACACAAAATCGCTCAGGTCTGAATGAACTCAACATATTCTCCTCATGCTCGCTGCTGCTGCACTAAATGTTTATTTCAGTAGGAAAACAATACAGAAATGAGTCTGTCGCTTAATCAAACTGTATAAAGTGTGTGTGATGGTTGAGTAAATGTGAGAAATACCGTGAACTGCTCTCCTCACCTCAGAAGACTCGACGCTGAAACTCTTCTTCTTCTTCTTCTTTAATGGCGGCTCGAATTAGCGCCATCTATTGTGGGTTTTGGATCAGAGACTCATTTTACTCCTTTTTTCATGTGATGCATGATAATGAGGAAGCAAGCACTTTCAAGAAGTACAGAGGTGACATGTTATGATATACAACTTTCTATACAAAATGTATTAAAAATGTGTTCAATGTCATCACAATACAAATGAGAAAATAAGAGTTGATTAGCTGAAAACTGAAAAATAAAAGACAACAAAAGAAGATAGAGAGAAAGAACACGAGGGTAAGATATTAAACTATACATCAATTACATTGTACTTATTAAAATTCTTATTTTAAATTATTTCAAAAACACACTTTTTTTTGTTAAAGGTAAACTTACATTTATGTATATTTTTATGTTGTATACAATTTTTCAAGAAGATGAATTAAATTTATAACTGAGCTGAAGTCATAAGATTATCCGATACAACAGTCAACTATGAAATGTAAATATTAAACCTCTGGTATGTCTGAAATAAAAGGCAAAACAAAAGATGAACTATTTTAATCTTACTGAAAATGTCCTCATAGCAATATCAATGACTGAAGCATCAGATCTGCTCTTCAATACTTGATTTACACATGTAGCTGTAAACGCACAGACATTATTATTTTATTTTAGTAGAAGCAACTTTTCCAGTTCAACTCCCATAGCTGGTGTTTTGCTTTTAAAAAGAGCAACATGTTTAATTGTTCAAGAACAGAACAACTCATGTCAATACAAACACATGATTCTGAACCTCATCAACAAGAGATTCATCAGTTAGACAAACCTGTCAAGAAGACAAATATTATTTTTTATTAATAACAATGACAAAGACAATGATTAATACATTTATTACAGTATTTATAATCTTTGTTAATGTTAGTTAATAAAAATTCAGCTGTTCATTGTTTGTTCATGCTAGTTCACAGTGCATTAACTAATGTTAACAAATACAACCTTTAATTTTAATAATGTATTAGTAAATGTTGAAATGAATATGAACTAAAATTGATAAATGCTGTTCATTCTTATTTCATGTTAACTTATTGTAAACCGGGAACCGCACTCCAATGGTTCAAGTCTTATCTCTCAGGTAGGTCGTTCAGGGTATCGTGGAGGGGTGAGGTGTCTAAGACACAACATCTAGCTACTGGAGTGCCTCAGGGCTCAGTGCTGGGACCGCTTCTCTTCTCCATCTACATGACATCCCTAGGATCTGTGATTCAGAAACATGGTTTTTGCTATCACTGCTATCATCTAGCAACTGGAGTGCCTTATTTATAGTATTTATATCGTTTTTACCTCTACAACCACGTCCAAGTGATCTGAGGGCGCGCGCGTTTCCTGGTGTGTGACATGTGTGCACACGTTCTGGCTTAGTCTGCGCAAGCGCCGAAAGTGATCTCTCGTGCATTTTATCGGTAAAAACGATAGAAATACTGTTCGTTTTCTCACACAAACCGCTCGTTTCGTGTCTTAGGCCATCAATGTGTACTTACGATGGGGAATTGTTAAATTTGGACTCTGTGCATGCTCTTTGAGGTGGTGACCATAGACCTGCATTATATGACTGACAGACAAGAACGGCTTGACCTAAAAATATCAAAATTGAAACTACTGCGGAAAAAAGTCACCTACATCTTGGATGCCCTTGAGGTACGCTAAAACATACCAAAATTTAATTTCAAAGTGAACTATCCCTTTCAACCTACCCAAGCGTATCATATGCACGTAAAAACAAATTTTCGTGTATAAATTGCACGATAAACGCAATGCATATATTTATATTTGATAACATTGATATAGAGATGCATTTAGTGTGACCCGGTTGCTCAGACTCGTTTCCTATGCTTTCTTAGTCTTATTCTAATAAAAGGTAAAAACATCATATATATATATACACTCATGGTATTGTAATAAGTGTGGTTTTTGTGTGCTCTTTTACTGTCACATGATGGTCACACACATCTTAAAGATACAATGTCTTCCACAAAAGCAATGCATCAGATTGTGTATGATATTGAGTTTTGTGATGGTGTTCGCTGTAGAATCTGAAGTTCAGCTGGATTCAGTCAAACTGGAGGTAGAATAGCAGAAGAGACGAGAGCAGGAGGAAGCTTTCCTTATACACTCCATCTAAACAAGACAGTAAGGAAATTAGCGTTAATTAATACTAGTACTACTAAAACATTGCATGGTCATTGTTGATCACTTTTATCACACATTTTTAAAAACAAAAACTCTCTGAAAGTGTCACATATGAGGTGGTGATCTCAAGATGCATGTACAGAAAGTACAATAGAAATACTTTAATGTTAATCACAGAAAATACTCTCAAGGGAATAAAGTAACAATAAAATTCGTTTTTTAAATTCCCCATGGGCGACCACCTTGGCTACGCAGAGAAGGTATTATTATTATTTTTTTAAGTTTAATTTTACAATTATTTCAAATACTCTTTGTTTGCACTAAAACCATGTCAATCTGCAAAACAAAACATGGTTTCTGCATAAAATTCATTTTCACAGTTAATTAGGGATGTTTTTAAGGAACAACCACATCCACTTTTAAATCCAATATGGGTTTATATTTTAGTAAAAAATGTCTATTGTCTGAGTTGCAAGGTGTCAGGTCTGATGATAAAAGGCAATGCACAGGCGAATGGAAATGTTAAGGAAATGTCAGATGAGGGATGAAATAGGGACGTTCGCAAACTGGCACGGACTAATGTTACAAAACGAAAAGAACAAACAACTCAAACCCAAAGACTCGAGGTGAACTAATTATTTGTGATTCCTCTAGATCTGAGTTGTTAGTTCATCACATCATATCCCCTTAAGCTGAAGCTATCCAGCCTTTACAGGTTAAAACAACAACACACAAAACACAACAACACAGCAAATAAAAATAAGGGTTACTGATGTAGACAAACAGCCGTCTCATTCTATCTCAGTCTTGTGTGGAGTAAAGTATAGTTTATTAGGCAATTAAAAGCATTGAGAATTTTAAAACAGAGAACCCAAAAAGCAAACATAATACTTCATGGTTTTCAGATATTATGACAGTAATATCATGATGGTAAGATATTATTTTTTTGCATCTGGGTTTTCTAAATAAATCATAAGTGGAAGAATAATTATAATTTTTAAAAACAACAATGAAAAACAAAATTTAAAAAAATGTGTGTGTTACAGCCTCTTCGTCAGCTTCCTGAACAAGAACGATTAAGCTTTTACTTTCCATCATGAAAGAGTAAGCAAAATACTGAGATGCATTTGGATAGGACAAGTGACCATAAAATGAAACTCATAAGCACGCACAACAAAATAATTTATATCATGAAGCAAAATGATATACAAGATTAAACTTTTTGACATTGTTCTTGGGAAGGAACTCTGAGTTGATCTGAATCCCACGGTTGAATCTGCTTGTTTCAAAGATGAACTTTATTCACTGTGAAAACTTCAGATAAAGTTTCTTAGTCATGTCGGTTGTTATGGCTGGTTAGGACAGATTTATCCAGATTATATTTTACTGCTTGATGCATTATTGTGTCACATTTGGCGGGGACACATCAAACCTGAAAGTGTTGGATCTGAAGAGGATCTACTTACAGTGAACGTGTTTTGTATGTTTGAATAGAGAAGATGGATGATTGAAACACTTCCCACATGCAATGCAGGGATACGGCTTTTCTCCAGTGTGAATAATCCGGTGCAGTTTTAAATTGCCCATTGAAGTAAAAGTCTTCTCACACTCAAAGCACATGTACTCTCTCACACCAGTGTGAATTTTCTGATGTCTTCGTAAATTGTGCCGCAGTGAAAAACTCTTTCCACACTCAGAACATGAATGTGGCTTCTCCTTCGTATGAACTCTCAGGTGTGACTTCAGGATTGAATTCAACAAAAAAGTTTTGCCACATTGATCACATGTGAAGAGCTTCTCTCTGCTGTGGATGTTTATGTGTTCCTTAAGGTGTGTTGATTTAGTGAAGCTCTTTCCACACTGATCACAAATGAACGGTCTCTCTCCAGTGTGAACTCTCATGTGACCCGTAAGATATGCTTTATCTGTGAAACCCATTCCACACTGATCACACGTGTGCGGTCTCTCTCCAGTGTGGATCCTCTCATGTCTGTTCAGAGATGTCGACTGATTGAATCTCTTGTCGCAGTGTGAACACTTGTAAGGTTTCTCTCCAGTGTGGATCCTCTCATGTGTTTTCAGAGTTGTTGACTGGATGAATCTCTTGTCACAGTGTGAACACTTGTAAGGTTTCTCTCCCGTGTGGATCCTCATGTGACGCTCAAGACTTGGTTTGCTTGTGAAACTCTTTCCACACTGAGTGCAGGTGAACGATTTCTTGGCTCTTCTTTTCTTTAAATATTTCTGTTTGGTTTGAAAGTGACTCAATGGTTTTTCTCCAGTTTTGACATTATTTTTCTCCTCAACTTCACTCAATTCTTCATTCTCCTCGTTTTCTTCAGTCAAATCTGAAATAAAGATAAACACGATTCACTTTCACTAACTCAAAAAAAAAAAAAAATTTAAATGAGAAAAGTGAAGGACATAAAGGTGAACCCTGATGTAACAGTGGACAATAGGCCATTTCTATTTTAAAAAAATCCTAAACAATGTTGATGCATTTTTATTAAGTATACATCCCTGCAACTATACATGAATGAGGTACATTGATCTTACAATTATTATTTTAAACATATTATAGGAACAAATCCCATGTTTCTATGGGGAGAACAATTAAATATGTTTGATCAACTACACAATTATCTAATATACATTTTGTCAGGATTGTCTTTCCACAGTTCATAGAAAGTGTCCCTTATTGCTACACGTAGATTATTCAACAGCTGTAAAGATTTTTCTTATTACAACAAATCTAAATCTAAAACTGCTTCAATAATAAACACCAACCTCTTTGTTCTTCAGGATCTTCAGTGTGTTTCATTCTGCAGGGTTCTGGATCACTCATGTTCTCACTGTCCTCTTTAATAAACTCAGTCTTTGCAGATTTCAGCTCTTCCTGATGCTCTGATGCTCGTCTTCACTTGTAGCTGATGGGAATTTACAGCATTTATTGGAGAATTGCTGTTGGAGGAGCTTCACTGATGATGAATTACAGTGGGAGGAGCTTCACTGATTATGTGACTGCTGTGGGAGGAGCTGATCTGCCAAAATCAAAAATATATCATTTAATGAGTTTTTTTTTTATACTAATTGACACATCTACGAATTTATGTCTGTCTGTCTATTGTAAAGTAACTGGTGCTAATTCACAAATCCATTGTATTGTTCACCCTAACATTATTCTGCTTCTTCGTTTAAATATAGCCATATTTAAAATTTAGAAAATAAAATAATGAAAATCCTTCCAAATATAAATAATGGTAAGAAAAACAGTTGAAAGCTTAAACACAGAAATAAATGTACATATTTGTAATCATCAAATCCCCTCAGTCTGCTGACACCAGTGAAATGGGCTTTAAGTGTCAATTTTCAGGAGATCTGGAGACATCAGCATAATAAATTAGGTGAAAACGGGAACTATTGTCATGAAATAAAGAGTGTTTTCAGCAGATCTGTTAATATTGATGAGCCTCAGACTATCAACACTCATTCAACAAGCCATTCAGGATAATCAGCAGATCATCTCACTTTATTTTACAGTGTCCTTGTTGCATATGTTACATGTACTTACCATAGTAATAACAGTAAATGATGCATAATTACATGAAACTAACCCTCAACCAAACCCTAATCCTACCCTAACCCTATAGTAAGTACATTTAGTTGCTTAATATCACGCAGTACTTAAATATAGAATTACACTGTAACAATGACACCCTAAAAATAAAGTGTAACCAAAAGCGGCTAAAGTCTCTTCTGCATATAGATACTGTCCTCACGTACGGTGGCTAAAGATGAAGACTGCTTTTACAGATTTAAGAGAAAGTCTGGATAACAAAGGTTAAGCGAATTCAGCATTTAAACTAAAAATAACCTTAGAAATGCTCCTAGCATCAAATATTTTAGATTGTTGTAATGTTTCTAATTTGGAAGGTAAAGATTTACATTTTAACATTTGTGAATGAATTTAATACATTTAATTACATCATGTCTAAGTTACAGCCGGCTCTTGAAAAGACTATGGTTTAAAATGAAAAGATAATGGCTTTACTAAAAGCCTTTATGTATAATGCATTATAAAGGTATTCGTAATATATGTTACAATGTATTATCTTTTTATTAAATAATCGTAACCAAAGTTACGATAAATTATAACATTTATAATATTTGCAGATTCCTAGTTACATCCGAAATACATAAGTATTATATTATAACTGTGGTTACAATTAATCATGAGACCATACAATTCATTAAAGGTGCATTATAAAGGCTTTAAGTAAAGTATTATCCAACATTTAAATGACATATAACAAACATTTGAATCTGTTTCCCACAGGGATCTGATGATCCTGATTCGCTAAATCAATACTCTACATTATGTGAATGAGCGGCACTTTGTTTCTTCACAATGAGGATTAAAGCTGATTTCCAGACCCTTTACTCCCTCCGTTCCTCTGTGGTGAAACAAGCTGCTAAACTCCATCTGATCTACTGAGATCATCACAACCTTACAAAACAAGGCACTTTCCAAGAAAAAAAAATATTTTCTACATTTCACATCTGCTCTGGTTATTTCTAGGATTGAATTCACTTCAATCATACCTGATTAATGAATGTAATAAAGTTTGACCTAGGTTACCTAATCTGCCTTTTGTTTGATTAGGTAGTGCTCAAGCACCGGGTTTTTCTGGCCTCTGTCTAGTTACGGGCCATTTGCAAGGCAGCTTTTATTTGATTTCTTTTTCTAATTGCATATTGTAGTTTTTAAACTTGCCAAATTTAACACTCTCTAATGGTCATCTGCCAGCAGACAGACGGACGCTGAGGAAAAAGCATTTGTGGCCGAGCGTTCATACAGGGTTCGCCTAACACTCAGAAATGAGAGAACAATAAACAATAGCCGTTTGAACTCTTCTCCACTTTATTATATGCAACACATGAGATCACTAACTCAGAAACCCCCGCGATACTCCAGTACCAAAAGTGCACATGACCCATGCCTATCTAAGGCATTTCTCGAGAGGAAAAATACATTGCATACACACATATACATATATATAAAACGACCGCCAGTACATCCAGAATTAATGAATCATAACATAATCCAGAATTAATGCATCATAACATAATCCAACAATGTCTGTTACCCATTATAAATGTATTTTTATTTGTCGTTTTGTCGGTCTAACATAAAAAGTGCTTCTCCCCATTTTTTGGAAACAACTGTCTCCATTTGTTCATTATGCAACAAAGACTGCTAAAGACAACAGATTTTACTAACAGACCAACCAATCTCTGTGTAAAAATAAATAATGATGCTGCCATCTTCCTTAAGTAATTTTGTCCCCCTAGTAATTTGGCTCCACAGACAGCAACATAGTGTCGGCCCAGATCCGGCCCACATCTGGTAGCACTAGGTCGCTATCTAGGTCTGAATCTCAGGTGAAAATTGTATTTTAGACCCACCTCTACAACATTTTCATCTCCTTACCATAGCCTGATTCACAGCGGTAAGCTTTTAACGGGTTCTAATTTGAGTGGTACTGGTGGGTTTCCACAGCAAATATGAGCTTGCCGCGGTTCGTCTCTGCATCATTACGTTACGTCTGAATACATAAAAGAGGAGTCTCGGCTAGTAGGCTATTCTGTGTGTGAGGATGCTGCAGGTGGCCGATCATATATAGCCTTAAATACATACAGTCACGTAGTGTTGATAACAATAACAATTTGAGAACAAAGTATAAAAATGACAATTTGCACGGTTTGACGTGATCTGAGCTAACTTTGCGATTGTTAGATTTAATCACCAGTTGATCAGAACAAAAGTGGCTGACGTTACTTACTGTACTTGTTCAGATGACATTTTCCTTCTTATTTTGGACGCGTGTTGGAGAAGTGTGTGCAGATAAATGAAGATATGAAGTAGTAAATGAAGATATATACAAACCCAAGAATTTATGATTTCTGCGCTTTTCACATTCACAATATAATGTGTTTTGATTAATCTAATAGCTACTTTTTTATTAAATGCTGCATAAACTAGTTTCAGAGCTCTGTACAGGTCATTACACAAAAAAACATCTGCAGCGTTTTAATTGGAAAGTTAGTTTACATATTTATATAAACAATAACCATTGAGGACAGTTCTATATTTGGTAACTATTTCTATGTTAATATAAAACATTTCTATGTTGTTAAAAATAACTATCTTGCAATGTTTTGGGAACATTATTTTATTGTTGCAAAAAAATAAAAAGAGCAATCCTAGAACAATAATATTTAGTTCCCAAAACAATAACCAAACAGGAACCAAATACCAATGTTAGGGGAACGTTCTGTGTTTGCTGTGAAGCCCCAGAAACAAACGTAATACTTGGCTTTCAGAACGGAAAAATATGGAGTTATTCCTGAAGCAAGAAGAATCAGCAGACAATAAAATTGGAAAATAACAGCAAGCTGTTGATAAAATTATAATGAGTTTAATCAATCATTACTTAAAGTACAAAAATGTATAAAAATTAAAACTAATGAGACAGATCTCAAACAATGAACAAGTTACAATTAATATCAGATTCATGTCTCTGTTAAAAGTGTTACAGCCTCTTCTTCAGCTCCTGAATATGAAAGTGTTTTTCCGGTGTAATATTTCTGGTGCTCTTCTTCTGAATGAGAAGGCAGAAGTGATTTCAGAACGAAGGCCCGAGTGAAACTCTTCCCGCATTGATCACGTGTGTAAAGTTTCTCTCCGCTGTGGATCCTCATGTGAATCTTCAGACTTCATTTACATGTGAAGAGTTTTTTAGGCTTCTGTTTTTCCTTTCTCGTTCACGTCCATCAGGTCTAAAAGAAACATTAAATCAAGTGAGATTTCAAATGAGAGACAAACGTGAAATGAAAAGTGAAGTTCAAAGTCAAGATCACTGATGAGTTCAATAGTCATTTTAATCTCATCAAATCTGGTGGACAACGGCGGTGCACGATTATGATCTATTTTAATGTCATGAAGATGATTTGTGTTTTAAAACACTAGTTTGGTCATGAAACAATGTAAATCTGGTGAGCATCAGCATGTTCTTCATCATGAAGAATGAATGAGGAATCAAGAATAAACACCAACCTCTTTGCTCTTCAGTATCATGATGTTTCATTCTGCAGGTTCTGGATCACTGGCGTTCTCTCGGTCCTCTCCTTCCAGATGCTTTCTGGAAGTTCTGCTGAAAACAAACAAGTTTCATTTCTTACAGACATGATGAGAGAGGAATAATCAATATTTCAAGTACTAAGGCTAATCACATGTTAAAAAAATAGTGACCTTGATCATGTAACCTAACAGTGTTGTTCAATAAAACCCAAATTATGACTTACTTTGATACTTTATTTTAACCAATTATTGATTTTTATTATATATTTGTATTTTAATGGCTGTTGTTTTACTTGGATCTATCTTTATTACCACATTTTTGTTGATTACTCGATTTATCGGTGGAATAATTGGCAAAATACTCAATTACTAAAATAATCGATAGCTGCAGCCCTACTTTACTTTTGCTTTAAAAAAGGATTTCATAGAAATTTGGATTTCATTTGGCGTTTCACTACTGAAGTCCTGTTTATTTTTTTCATCTAGCTGTGCTGAACAGAAGCCCAGAACATGTGGATATATTGACATTCAGAACATGCTGACTTTCTCAGACTTATTATTGTTATTACTAATATTTAGTTATTTTATTTTTATTTTATGTTTGAATACATTTTTTTACTAAATTAGTCAATAGATTAATCGATACAAAAATAGTCGTTAGTGGCAGCCCTAGAAAAAACTATTATGGAGTGGAAATGGCTTATAAGTCAATAAGCGGTCCTCTGCCGCCATCTACTGTTTATAATACATTTTTAAATAAATATGTTGGTTTGCTAAGGGGAAGTGTTGGGTGAGTAAATCATGGGCTAATTTTCCTTTTTGGGTGAAATATCCCTTTAATTGCCTTCTAAAGGTTACACGGTTGTTGATGGGCTCTGTTTCTCATGACATTTTCTTTTTACTTGTTTTTTTTTTTGTTTTATTTTGATTGTTTCTAACATGTCCTGTTCTGTAGACTTGCTCTTTATTTATAGTTTTTATACTGTAGTGTACATACAACCAGTAAAACATGTCCTGTTCTGTAGACATGGTTATTATGTATTTATTCATGTTGTACCAGTCCAATATGACTATCAGTTGAAATAAACCTTGTGTTTATTTGTTATGAATCTATTTTCATGCGTTTTCCTATAACTTTTACATGTTTAAAAATATCAAAATTAACATCGATATCACAATATCACATTTGGTCAATATCGTGCAGCCCTACCTTGATCTCTGACTGTGGTGATGTGGTTTCTCCACTGCATGGATCCTCATGTGTCGCTTCAGGCGAATTTTAACAGAGAAACTCTTTCCACACTGATCACACGTGTGCGGCTTCTCTCCAGTGTGGATCCTCTCATGTTTTTTCAGATTTGATGAATAACTGAATCTCTTGTCACAGTGTGAACACTTGTAAGGTTTTTCTCCAGTGTGGATCCTCTCGTGCAGTTTTAAACTGTCCACTCTAGTAAAAGTCTTCTCACACTCAAAGCACATGTACTCTCTCACACCAGTGTGGATTTTCTCATGTGTGTATAAATGTTGCAGCTGTGAAAAACTCTTTCCACACACAGAACATGAATGCGGCTTCTCCTTTGTATGAACTGTCAGGTGTGACTTCAGGTTTGATGCACAGACAAATGTTTTGCCGCATTGATCACATGTGTACGGCTTCTCTCCGGTGTGAACTCTCATGTGGCGCTCAAGATGTTGTTTGTTTGAGAATCTCTTTTCACACTGATCACACATGAATGGCTTCTCTCCAGTGTGGATCCTCATGTGACCATTAAGATTGTTTTTGTTTGAGAAACTCTTCCCACATTGATCACAAGGGAACGGCTTCTCCCCAGTGTGGATCCTCTCGTGTGTTTTTTTATCTGCCGACTGATTGAATCTCTTGTCACAGTGTGAACACTTGTAAGGTTTTTCTCCAGTGTGGATCCTCTCATGTGTTTTCAAAGTTGATGACTGACTGAATCTCTTGTCACAGTGTGAACACTTGTAAGGTTTTTCTCCAGTGTGAATTCTCTGGTGCTGTTTTAAACTGTCCGCTCTAGTAAAAGTCTTCTCACACTCAAAGCACATGTACTCTCTCACACCAGTGTGTATTTTCTGATGGTCATGTAAAGTTTGCAGCAGTGAAAAACTCTTTCCACACACAGAACATGAATGCGGCTTCTCCTTCATATGAACTGTCAGGTGTGTCTTCAGGTGTGATGCACAGATAAATGTTTTGCCGCATTGATCACATGTGTACGGCTTCTCTCCGGTGTGGATCCTCATGTGAATCTTAAGACTTTGTTTGTCTGAGAATCTCTTTTCACACTGATCACACATGAATGGCTTCTCTCCAGTGTGGATCCTCATGTGACTTTTATGGTGTGAAGATTGACTGAAATCTTTCCCACATTGATCACACTTAAATGGCTTCTCTCCAGTGTGAACTCTCATGTGAACATCAAGATTATGTTTAATTGTGAAACTCTTTCCACATTGATCACATGTGAACGGTTTATCTCCGGTGTGAATCCTCATGTGAAGCTCAAAACTTTGTTTGCTTGATAAACTCTTTCCACACTGAATGCAGGTGAAAGATTTCTTGGCTCTTCTTTTCTTTAAAAATGTCTTTTTAGTCTTTGAGCGACTCAGAGGTTTTTCTCCAGGTTTGACATGATGTTCCTCCTTCACTTCACTCAGTTCTTCACTCTCCTCGCTCTCTTCCATCAGGTCTGACATGAAAGAAAAAAATATTAAATTTCATTTTCAGTACATTAACATAATTAAAAGAGAAATATAAAGTGAAAGGACATGAAAGTGTAGATAGCAGAAAGTTGACAACGGTTATAAAATATTATGATAATTTAATGCCTTTTTATAAATTGATTATATGCCCTTGAAATTTTCCATGAATGAGGAAAACTTATCTTCTAATTATTTTTAAAACATTATAGGCACAAATCCCATGTTTCTTTAGAAAACATTATTAAATATATTTGATCAATGACAATTATCTGACATACTAACATAAAAATATACAATACTGCCATATTTTGTCACCAACTTTGAGACTGATATTTATTTTACTAAAACGTTTGAATTATTAATGGCCGTTCACACTAGACTTTTCCTTGCACTGACTTTCATTCATGCGCATGTGAAAGTGGGACACCAGAAACACAAGCTCAAGTGAATTACCCTGTGAGAAATAACACAAACGTTCAGCATTCAAGTGGAGTGGATTGTTTATTTTTTAATTATTATTATTATTTTTTGTTATATGTTGAGCTTGTGTTTGTAAAAAAGCTGTGGGGGGGGTGTTGGAATCCGTATATATATTAAGGGACCATTTCTCAGTTAAAGTCTTACTTTACAGTTAGACTAAAGTTTCCTATCCTGAGAGAAAGAACTTGTTATCTTGATGTTTTGAGAGGAGACTCCTGTTTATAGTTAGAGCCTGGCCAAATCCAACCTTGGAAAAGCTGTGTGTCGGTGTGTGTGTGTGTGTGTGTTAGTCTTCTTGGTTACAGGAACCACTGGCATTGTTGGAGTTGTTGTCCGGGACATGTTGGCACCCAGCAACCCAAATCTGCGACTTGGAAGGTCACGATGTGCCTAACTTCAGGGTCTGAGTTTCAGCCGCATAATCGATGGAGATATGCTTCTCTCTATCTGTATATGTGTGGAAAATTACTATGTTTATCTATTTCTTAACCAATCAGAATCATTCAACCTGTAAGCAATGATGTAGCTTAGACCTTGGAAATGGTATAACTGCTGTGTGTGTGTGTGTGTGTGTGTGTGTGTGTGTGTGTGTGTGTGTGTGTGTTGACTTCTGCTGATGAAACTGCAAACTATCTTCAATAAAACTTTTCTTTAATTTATTATAATTCTGACTCCAGGTCTTCTTTCAAACACCTGGTCCTTGGGTCCTAAACTGTTAACCCCTAACAATGGTTTCAGCTTATCCTACATTAGGGTTATTTAACAACAGAAGCTGAATAATCAAATGTAAAAATAAAACACGTCTTATTAATTCTGATTCTTATTAAAGCTACAAAAGTTATTCAGTTATTGCAAGCCGTTTCGATACGCATATTGTGATATATAGCTCTGCGATAGGGCTGAACGATTAAAGGGATAGTTCGGCCAAAAATGATATTAAACCCATGATTTACTCACCCTCAAGCCGTTCGAGATGTATCAATCTTTTTTTAGACGAACACATTTTCAGTTATTTTAGAAAATGTCTTAGATCTTTCAGTGGTTATAATGTCAAGTTATGGGGTCCACCTCCTTCAAGTCCCAAAAATGTGCATGCATCCTTCACAAAAGTAATCCATCCGGCTCCAGGGGGATAAACGAAGGCCTTATGAGGGTAATCCGTGCGGTTTTGTCGTAAAAATATACATATTTAAAACTTTATAAATGAAAATAACTGGCTTCCGGTAGCGGTCGACACGCGTTCACGAAGATGGAAAGAAGATCAATGGAAAGCGTTCAGACAGCCTACTTTTAAATACTGATAGCACTCTTTGTTTATTGCTTGTAAGGGTGTCACGATTCTCCAAATCCTCGATTCGATTACATTTTCGATTCTAATGTCACGGTTTCGATTCGATTCTCGATTAAAAAAAAAAAAAATTGAAAGCACAAGCTATGCCATTTTTAGACTTTTATGCAATATAACAATATCTGACCTTTGTTCGCAATGTACCACACACTACATTGTCAAATTTAAAATGTTTATTAACAACATAATGTAACAATAACTTATATCTTCAGTCAATTGGAAACTAAAACAATATAACCTATTACCTATCATAGTCCCGGGGCTCCCTGGACTCCTCAGAG
This sequence comes from Abramis brama, assembly GCF_963993115.1. Taxonomy (NCBI): domain Eukaryota; kingdom Metazoa; phylum Chordata; class Actinopteri; order Cypriniformes; family Leuciscidae; genus Abramis; species Abramis brama. Next base: position 64,694,263 of record NC_139963.1, on the reverse strand, counting down.
CAGTCACAGGCGAATAGCACGGCGTTTTAAATTGGGTTCCCACAGCGTTTGCAACGCAGTAGGAGAGAACGTTCTCGTAAGGGAACGTACTTGGTTACTTGCGTAACCTCGGTTCCCTTAGAGATAAGGGAACGAGTACTGCGTTGCCTTGCCGTGCTATTTCGCTCATATCAGGTACTTCGCTTGAGTCGATTTAAACCTAAAGTCCTTTGGCGAGTTTTCTCTGAATTTATACAGCAATTTTATCCAAATTGTCGCGCTCGAGGTTGGCAGGGCGCCAAGTGCTCTCATTGAACCGCACGCCACTGCTAACTCGCCATAGGTTTGTGCAGTTGCCGCAGCACAGCCAGCTCGCTCAGACGAGCTATGATGCTCTCGCTGTGCAGCTGCAATGCGTTTTAAAATATAGGCTTCAATATTCTCGAGAAAAGAAGTTTTACCTATTACAGGCAAGCCGAGGTGATGTGACATATGGGCCGTGGCAGCATCGACGACTCCATTTTTTGATTCGCTAATCGAGATTGAGCATTAATTTCGATCGATTTCAATTTAAAATCGAAATCGTGACACCCTTAATTGCTTGTAATGTTTTTTTGCTTTTGTTCCTCTTTGTTTTGTATTTTAAAGCTATATTAGTTTATATAGCCTATTTAAAATTCTTAACATGTAACATGTTAATTTAATAATTATTTTTAAAAATGCGTATAATGACACATGTGATTAAATAATGATTTTAAGTGTTATTATAAAAATTAAGAAAAAAAGTATATCACTAGATGCCTAAAGATTGTAATGGAAATTTTACATTTAGATGTGTTTTTACTTTTAGATGTGTTTTTACTTCTAGGTGTGTACAACTTTTATTAATGTGAACATTATTTTTACTCATAAGCATTTAAATAAATATAATCATATAAGCTAAAGCACATTATTAAAGATATGTAACCAAGCTTTTAGAAATGCATAAGTTAAGATAAGCTTGCAGGAACAAAATGTTCTGGGTTATAGTCTAAGTAGCAAAGAGACTATGTGTACTCCAAGTGACCTATTGTGTACTTCAAGTGTGAAAAATATGTGCGCAGCTTTGATCGAACGAGAGATAGGCAAAATGTGTGAATTCGAGCAGCTTCTAAAAACAGGAAACTTTTTGCAGACATGGTATTGTTCTGTCTAGATGAAATTTATGTTAGACAAGAGATCTTGAACAAAGACGTTTCCTTTTAAGGTAAACAAGGCGATCTTTTGAGACAGACCAGGATGTGTTAAGGGTATATAACCTTGGCAAGGGGAACTAACTTCTTGCCTTCCCATATCAGATGCTCTCTGTATGTGAATTAGGGCTGCAGCTATCGATTCTTTTTGTAATCGATTAATCTAGCACTTAATCGATCGATTAATCGAGTAATCGGATACAAATTTTTTGTGTGTTTTTAAACAACCAAAACAAATAATGCATAACGAAAATTAGGTATTTATTCCAACTCCAACATTTGGCTCCAAAACTAAGCCTATTGCAATCTTGACCCATTTAGTGTTTATAAGTGCCAGTGCCAACAATTATATAACAATACAGTTAAGTCAACTTACTGTAAAACATGTCTAACATGTAAAACTATGAATACAAACTTAAATAGTAAAGGCCATTTGGCCTTAGTTTTGTCTTCTTAATACAACATTACAAAAAAAGGATTGCACCTTCTGCAAATTACCCACCGGAGAGCAAAAATAAATGAAATGAATATAAAATATCAAGCCCAACAGGTACACAATGTATACAATTTATAAAAAAAAATAAGTGTAGCTTTGAAAAGGGGAATGTTTTATTGCAAATATGCATTTTGTTAAATAGAAAAATAACCGCATTTTGTTTTTCACTTAGGCTAGTTTAAGTATATTAGCACGTTTTGTAGTATTATATATTTTTGTTAATTGAAAATGTTCTATGCTCAATTACTTTGGTAGCTGATTATGTCTTCCCCAAAAGTACGAGTGGATTTGGAGAAGCAGGCTGGGGAGTTTCATTTTTTGTTGTTGTCTGTAACTATTTGGCAGACGTGACATAGACTAAACAAGGTCTCGCAAAGACTGCAATACAATATTTGTTCCTCCATCACGTCTCGGTGTATACAGTGAATGCATGCTGAAATTATTGTTGCGTGGCTACATAAAAGTTTAAGCATATGCATTGCCGCAATTGGCCTGACTGGCGCGTGAGAGAGACGAGGGTGCGTGTGTGTGTGTGTGTGTGTGTGTGTGTGTGTGTGAAGGTTGTTTTTTTTGGCTATACTCTCTTGCAATTGAACGTGAATACGTTTACTACTTAAAAACATCAAAGCTAAACATCATATCTAGTCAAACCGCATCACGGCATCACTACAAATACAGTATGGGATTAAAATCAGTGAACATCAATGTATAGGCTTAGGCACGGGCGGAAATATTGGCGCTGGGTCAAAATAAATGCGGGGGACAGAATCGTTACCTTGTTTCAGCGACGCTGAAAGGAAGCGATCCCAAACTTTAGACATTCTCTGCCGTTTATGGACATCAGACTCTCCACCGTCGCGCCAACTAAATTCAAAATGTATCACGCGCTATGGTGTGCTTCCTGAACATTGAACAACGGTCCGTGTGAAATCAGATCCCTGCGCGTCATAGGAATTTAACGAGGCTTCGAGGCAGAGTTTTTGCCTCAAGGAATTTTTGTAATCGAGTAAATCGAGTAACTCGATGAATCGTTTCAGCCCTAATGTGAATGCCAATTTCTTGCAAGAAATAAACTTTTTGATACTTTGACTTTTCAAAGGTTCGACTTGGCTCCTTCCTCCTCACTTTTCGAATAGAATTATTTCCACAACAAAGATTCCCATCCCTACTATACAATGATTTATTGTTTGTCTTTGTCGAATAATACAGAAGATAAAGAACTTAAACATACAATATGTAATTTTTTCGCCGCTAGGGGTCGCTAACCTCTTTACAATAACAAAGGCGTAGTTTGATGACGCAAAATTTGCTAAGAATTATGCATCTTGTCGTCAACGTCAAGCCGGCCGATCTAATAATGTTTATGGATGAGTAAATACATCGATGCTTTTATCATGACTGTGATATGAAGCAGTTCGGGATTGCTAAGAGACAGCTATCAGCTCCACACGCGACGCGAGTCCCGCGGATATAAAAGGAATATGGACATTTCATTCTACCGAACTACACGCAAGTGCAGAATTACAACTCACAGGTCAGTTTATTAGACAAATTAAACTTGTGAGGTAACGCAGCGCTGTTTCACCCAGTCTAACATTACATTAGCACACTAAACTGCATTTGAATGTGTTGAAATGTATGTGTTAGTTTGTCTGTATGAGACTAGCAGTAAGCTAGCTCAATATTAGAATAACATACAGATCATATTCTAACATTTTATCATTGTTGAACTATATAACATTGATTAGTTTTATGTAAATGTGCTCACCTGTTTAATAAAGTACATGTAGGAGCGGTCGAAGTCTCGGACGTGGAGCTCTAGGCATTTCGAAAACACCGCGCTGATATTGATTCTCATTTTAGTTCTCCTTTTTTATCCAAAGTCTGCTTGCCATGGTCCATAATGTTTGAACGAAACAACAACAGCGTGCAGATAGACATTGCGAACTACACAGTGGTCCACGTCTGTCGCCTTGGTTACTATCAGAGGGCTCTGGTTCATAGCTCTGGTTACCATGGCAGCACGAGCGGAAACCAGGGACTAGAGCCCGACCGATAAAGGATTTTGAAGGCCGATACCGATACAAATATTTGTTGGTTTTAAAATCCGATATATCGGCCGATATTTTTTTTTTTAATATTATTTCAGAAACGCGCAACAAAACATTAACAGATTTCCCTAACATTAGTTATTTGTAGTTATTTATGAGTTTTAACTAAAATAATATGATAATGCATTTTAAAAAGAAACTTGTTTCTTTTATTGTCACAACAGAACAGAGTAACATCAAAATATATTAAAGTTCTGATAAATAAAATGTCTAAAAATACAAACTTAAGATATGAAACGTAAAGTCCTTTGATTTGGTTGTTGTTGTTTTTGTGTTTTTGTTCAAAGTTACCAGTTTTAAAAGACTTGGTAAGCTTCATAAATATAACTTTGAATAGGACTGGAGACAAATTCTGTTAAGTTCTATCATCATCATTTATATTATCATTAAACAAGATAAAGGTCACTCCTAAATGTTTGTGTGCATGTGTAATAATTAGTCCCACTCCCTACATTGCCTTATAAGCTACCTTATAATTACAATGTCAGCTTGCTTATCCCTTTACCTGCACTTTTTAAATTCTTTCCATCAAGCTACATCAAACCATTTTCAATCATCATCAGTTGCTGCCTGCCTTCTAAAACCTACTATTTAGCGATCTAAATCCATTATGTGACTCGTTAATGCTGCGGCTGAACGACAGTCTGCAACGCACACTTGGCGTCATTGGATTTCACACACGTGTAAAAGAAAAGCTAACTTTTATGCACAAGCTACGTTTGATACTTTTTCTCTGTCTAAAATGTTCACTCCTCGCAACTTACATTTTACAATGCAGGGACTGTAACTAGAGATATGCTAGTTATAAATACAGTAATCATTACCCTCGATACCGAGTGAAGGGGGGTAGGGGGAAGAACATTTCTCTAAGAAATGAGACACCACTCGATTACCGTTTGCGTCATCTTCCCTTTCCGCTAGCTAACTGCTACGTCAACACAGAGGCGATACGCGTTAACATAAACAAACGAAGATGCCGTCGTCTCGGGTTGTGATATCGATTGTCTGGTCTCTCTTTATCTTTGCACTCTTGTGTGCCATCAGTCAAAGACATTGTTTCATTGTATTTAACGACGGCGCCGGCGACACCATAGCTAAGCAAAACATTAGCAAACGGCAAATAGCGCATAGCTGCTAGCTAGCGGTTAACTAGCGATTCAAAACAAAAACATTACAATTAAAACCGCTTGAACATTTTATTAAAAGTATCATAAAACACGAGTGTCATTAAACTGCTGAAAATACTTACATTTGTGCGACTCACTTCTGAGAAATTCCTACCCCTCTCTTTCAAGTGTGGTCCTCCGCAAACTTCGTTTCAAGGGCTATGTAGCCCTACGCCTTGGCCCTAGCCCTTAGTCAAAATGAGAATTGGGACACCACTTCCCCTCACATGAACGCGCAAAACCGAGGGGAAGGGGTAAGACAGAGAAATGAGACGCAGCCTAAGTTCGTTGTGGAGATCTCACTTGCGGATAACTGGTTCTCTCTGCCCGACTCTGGCTGGATCAGCAGGTTGCAGGATGTGTGGTGCGTTATACATGAGTGTTGCCAACAGGGACGGTGTAGAGTGCCCTCTGGTGGACAAACTATACAACGCCAACCCTCATGACATGGTTGAAGGGTGTTTCGTCCGTTTTTATTTTATTTTTGAAATATTCATTTATCGCCATTATAAATGCCGATACCGATAGTTTGGAAAATGCCTAATATCGGCCGATAATATCGGCCTTCCGATAAATCGGTCGGGCTCTACCAGGGACAACGCGGATATGACGCCATTGACTGCGACAAAACGGAAATAAAGAAATGGGACATGTCTTCGAATTAAATTACAAATTTCTCCTGGTTTGAAAGTTGTTGGAAACAGTCGGGATAATGTAAGTACACAACTAAAAAAAATATATAACATAGATAACATAGCAAAAAAGTTACATATTGTGGCTTTAAAAAGTAATCGCATATTAAATCGCAATCGCAATATTGGTTTAAAAAAATAAATAAAATATCGCAATTAGATTATTTTCCAAAATCGTTCAGCCCTACTTTGCGATATTTTGATATATTCAATATATTCTGCAACCCTACTTAAAACTGTGACACTCAGGAAGTGACATCATCTGGGGTCTTTCTGTAGCAACTAGGAGGACAAGTAAATAATCTTAATCCATTGTGTAAGTTTTTACACACACTCCACAGTGTAGATCACATTCAACAACCCTGTTACCAAAGTTACTGTAAGAAGAATCTCTATAACTATGAATAACTTATATGATATTTGACAAATACAATTTTATCGGTAACTTGGTGTTAACTGATTATTCCTAAAGAAAAAAAGTGTAAACTATGTTGAAAATGACTAAAATTCTGGTAATGTTGTTGCAAATTGAGAACCAGATAGGCTATAAAATAAATATCAAATAAAATATAAAGTAGTATTTCGATTGATCTGATGTTGACAATCAATATACAAATTTCTTAAACCTCCCTTTACTGACCATTTGTTGAAAACAAACAAAAACATTCTGTACCGTTTCATAGTTGAACTGTTTATCTGTGATGAAGTGCTTGAATGTTTCTAACATGAATGTTCTTCAGCATCATGAATGAATGAAGAATAAACACCAACCTCTTTGTTCTTCAGGATCTTCAGTGTGTTTCATTCTGCAGGGTTCTGGATCACTCATGTTCTCACTGTCCTCTTTAATAAACTCAGTCTTTGCAGATTTCAGCTCTTCCTGATGCTCTGATGCTCGTCTTCACTTGTAGCTGATGGGAATTTACAGCATTTTAGAATTGGAGAAATGCTGTGGGAGGAGCTTCACTGATGATGTGATTGCAGTGGGAGGAGTTTCACTGTCAAAATCAAAAATATAAATTACTGAGTTTGTTTTTATAATAAATTACACTTCTAAGCATTTATGTCTGTCTGTCTGTCTGTCTGTCTGTCTATCTATTGATCGTACAGTAACTGATGCCAATTCATTATTTATTTTTAATGCTAATCCTAACATTATTCTGCTTCTTCATTAAAATAGAGGTATCTATAAATAAAGAAATGATTATAAATAATTTAATTTCTTCCAAATATAAATAATGGTAAAAAAAGTTAAAACCATAAACACATTTTAAATGTATAGGCCTATTTACAGGAGATCTGAAGACATCAGCATAATAAATGAGGTGAAAACAGGAACTATTGTCATGAAATAAAGAGTGTTTTCAGCAGATCTGTTAATATTGATGAGCCTCAGACTATCAACACTCATTCAACAAGCCATTCAGGATCATCAGCAGATCATCTCACTTTATTCTGAGTGTTTGCTGTTAGAAACACATTATGTGAGTCAGGATAGATGATAAAAGCCTGTAAAACTGCTCTATTGAAAGAAAATACTGTTGCTTCTCACCATCTGACACAAATAAAACATAAAAAAATATATAAAAACAAACCAAACTTAATTAACCACCTCATCCAAATAACTACAACAGTATAATGCCAATATAATATATTTAGATTTTTTAGTAATTACAATCATTGCAATAATGTTATTCAAAACTGACAATGTTCCTAAAAAAAACTCATTATAAGCTCACCAATTCCCCTCACAGATCTCAAACTTTAACTCTTGACTTGACATTCAGTAACAGTTCTCACACAAACATCGAGACAATCACACAAACGAACACAAACTCGCTCAGGTCTGAATGAACTCAACATATTCTCCTCATGCTCGCTGCTGCTGCACTAAATGTTTATTTCAGTAGGAAGACGCCAGAAAAGACACACAAGTATCGCTGTGATCGATGAAAACAATACAGAAATGAGCCTGTCGCTTAATCAAACTCTATAAAGTGTGTGTGATGGTTGTGTAAATATGAGAAATACCGCGAAATGCACCTCAGAAGACTCGACGCTGAAACTCTTCTTCTTCTTCTTGTAGGATTCCGGTAGTGTAGACCATAGACATAATAAATACATAGACGCCCTATAGACCCCTTCACGGTCGACGTCACAGGAAAATTCTAAGTTCGCAGTGCGCATGTCGGGGTCAGAAAGTTCATTCCATCCCATTGAATTGCGTGTTAACCAGAGAATTTCTCGTCAAGAAAAAATGCCTACTTGTTGCGTCGTGGACTGTGAAAATCACACCAGTTGTGGAGTCAAGTTTTTCAGGGTTCCTGCAGGATCTCATCCGTTTAAAAAAAAAAAAAAATAGACGACATCTGTTCAGATCTATTTTTTTTTTACAGTCTATATGGTTCAGATAGATACTGCTATCTGCTAAGTAGCATGACACAGGTCACAATAAATGCCAGATATCGAACTTCACCTAACTATTAAACCAGTCTACAGTTTACAGAAAACATTTGTTTACTTACCAGGGGGCTGTTCCATAAACCAAGATTAGAGTATAAGCCAGGCTTATTTCGGTTAGTCAGGCTTATTTTTGGTAGATTCGGTTTCATAAATCAAACTTAAAAAAGTTCAAACTCAGTTACCCTGGCAACTTATGCTGGGAAACTAGCCTGGTCCAGGGCAGGCTAACTGTCAGGCTAAGCCTCAGTTGTTACACAGATCCTCTAACACTGACCGACAAGAACACAATGATATTCCCACTGACACTCTCTCATACCATTATTGGACTTTATTAACCATTATTAGTCCAAACATAAATACACAGTATACAGAAAATCAACTTAAATAAGGCTACAATGATAAATTAGACAATATAGACTTATGAATACATTTCTCTCTGGTTTGTTTGGCAGCTGTAGTACATGTTTATGATTATTAGAAGAACATTAGAACACAATCTAAAAAAAGCTTTGTAAAGCAGAAGTTAAAATCACAAAATTAAAAATAAATAATTACAAAAGCACAGTATGAATTTTAACTAAGATGAATCTGAGCTTAGTAATTGACAGTATATTAGCCTAGATTTGAATATATCATAAAAATACACTTGTAGGTTTAAAACTCTAAATAAGGCACATCTAATGTCCAAATAACAAATATTTTAGCATATATATATATATATATATATATATATATATACATATATATATATATACAGTATATATATATATATATATATATATATATATATATATATATATATATATATATATATACAGTATATATATATATATATATATATATATATATAAAATGTACTTTATTATGTCTTTCAATTCATACACATTTAACACAATTATACAAATTGACAGTTCCTTTAAAGACATCATATTTTCCCCCAATAAATATTCCTTATTTTTCCTTCTACTTTTTTTCTTTTGTGATAATACCCACCAACACACATGATTAGAACAATAACCAAGAAGTACATAGTTAGACACTTTTACATATGATTTAAGGGGGAAAAGACAAAAAACAATAAATAAATATTAATAAAAAATTAACATTCACATATTTATATCAAAATCTTATTATGACACATAATCCCTAATAGTTATTCAAGTAATATTATTTGAATATCAAATATTCAATATAAAATAAGCAAATAAATAAAATAACAAATAACTAGCCTAGAAATAAAAGGGAGGGAGGGTTATATAAAAATGTAGTTAATGTAGACTAATATATATTACTTTATTTTATGGAATATTCTTTGATTTTAGAGTTGCACATATCTTTTCAAAATGTATACATTTGCTCTTAATTTCATGTTATCCTCTTTATAATGTAAAGTACATTAAGAATATATTATATTATATTATATGTATAATATATAAAAAGTACATTCTAGAAACTAAATCTAACCACTCATTTAAAACTGGGGATTCTTGCTTTATCCAAAAAATTATTGCATTAAAAGCTGTAATTCTCAGCATTCTAAATAAATATACATCATATTTATTAAGTAGCATAGGTCCTATACCCAAAACTATATTTTGTATCTTTATACATTTAGTTTCTTAAAAAAAATATTCCCTGAATTAGGCTACTTCTGTTCACTGAAGTACTTCTGTTCGCTAGAAGTTCACTGCAACTTATCCAACATCCTAAAGATAAATTATTATAATTAGAAGATATTTCTAGTGTTATAAAATATCGCATATTAATTTTCCAAGCAAAATGTATATTTTAGTCAGAATTATTGCGCTCCTATTTGCCGCGCATGCTCGCAGCAGCGCTCGTTCAATATGAAGATTAGCAGTAAAATGGATACATTTGCTCGACTTTCTAACATTTACAGATGGAGAATATAACTGTAAAATGTAAGTTTTGCACTGAGGGAAAAAAAAAACATGTCACAAACGCATAAAACAGCACAAAATATAGGCTGTTTGATGGTGGATCGATTTGATCCACGATCGACCTGTAGGGCTGCTTCAAAAACGCGTGCACACGCAATTATCTAGACTTGATAAACCTGGATCAAATTAGTGAGATTGCGTGAACTTCAATTACCTTTTATGGAACCACTTTAGCCCCAACTTATTTGTTAGGCTCATTCAAGTCCGGTTTTGGAGTTTAATCCCCGCTTTTCTAAGCGGCTTTTATGGAACAGCCCCCAGGGCTTAACTATACCGTTGTTGTCACAATAACTGTCAATAACACAATAACACAATAACACTACAAACACGAGCATCTTTGATCGTAGCATTGTCCCAGTCTGCCCGTTTATTATATAAAAAAAAATACACATACTTAACAGTGTTAAATTTGAAAAAATACTGTTCGACAGAACTGCTTGCTTGTTACCACAGTTATCTGCGTGGTTCCTTGGCGATGAAGTTCCACATTTGCGGCTATCCAACACGAAAATGCATGCAGCAAATAAGCCGTTCACATTTTCTTCAGATAACTCCAAATTTCTCCCACACACTGGACTTGATTTTTGATGACTGTCGACAACTTTAAAATCTCCACTAGCTATCCTTCAACTCCTCAGCATCCATTTCGACGACTGCAAGCAGATCGCGCGCGCGCGGTTATGATGCATTTTTAAAAGTGAAAGATCCTGAGAGGGCGTGGCGCGTGGGCAAATAAACTGATGTGGATTTTGAATATTTTTATCAACTTGAAATACAGGCATATTTTTGTAGACGTGTTCCTAAAAATATGAATATATTTTTACGTTTGCATGTGATTGTTTTAAACCCGTGTTTAGACCCGTGTTTCCCCCGTGTCCGACCCGACACAGTTGGATATTTTTCACCCGTTTGAGCAAAATTTGAACCGAACCCGTGCAGGACTCTAATCAGGCAGACAATCGCCATTAGCTCAAACAAGTTTATTATGGTTCTGTTCCCGTTCCTGTGATGGCAACAGTGCATACCTTTGACACAATATGCCGGTCTATTAGCCGCACCATTTTTCTGACCCCATGCTGCGCGCGCACCCAACCTAGACGTTCGATGTTTACAAACATTGAAGGGGTCTATTGGCCGCTTTGGAACGTTGCTGCGATACGTCAACGCGTCCGCCATTTTGCGGAGGGCAAGACTGCGCTGTAACAGAGAATGTCTAATAGGAAGAGGATTGGCACTCTCTGCTTACTTCCGGTTTCTGGACTGGCTGCAGTAACACGTCTCTGTCCATGCGGGGGCGCTCGCAGGCGAGTGCAGAATGAATGGAGGTCTATGGCGAAAAACCCTCAAAATCCACTTTTCTCAGGATATAATTTTTTGTCTTGTAATTTGAATGTTGTATTCGAAAGGAGATGCAAAGAAATTACACATTGCTGGGTGTTAGATTTTTTAGAGTCACTTATTTGGTTTAAAAAGTCTTTTAAAATGTCAATGACGTCAGAATGCTGACGTCATTAGCAGAATGCTAGCGTGTTATGGGCAACAACAACTCAACCTGTAAGAAATCGAAAAGAAATAAGTACTCGTTCATTCAACTTTCGACCTATAACCCATGTTGAACTTGCAAAACCTACAATAAAATCTGAGATTTCTCAACGGCAATCGGGTGAAAGAGACACATTTAGCCGTCTAGCCCCATAGACTCCCATTCAGTCTGCACTCGCCCGCGATCACCCCCAGTGGAATTCTAATGGAACTGCAACCAAGATCTATACAATGGGGCTAATAGGAAGTGCCAAGGCTCTCCGTAGACGGGCTCTGGCTGTAATCAAATGCAAGTAAACAGGTGAGCTGCGGTTTTTCTGTATAAAAACAGAAGTATAAAGTGAGAAGTAGGCTAATAGTAAATAGTTTAGTCAATAAAATAAACAAACAGTATACAGCAAATTAAATAGTAATGAAAAGTATAATTATATAATATCATATGTACTAATATAATAATAATATATTGATAATAGCATATAGTTTATGTATAATACTATAATAATAGCAATAGAATATGAAATATAAATTACAGAATATAGACAATAAAAAATAAGTTAAATAGTTACTATGAATAGTACAATAATTTAACAGCATAACTATAATAGATTGATAATCGCAAGTGGTATATTATTATAATAACAATAATAAATAATGTAAATTTATATATTTTAAAATATTCTTACATAGGCTATATAAAATAAAATGACGCAACCCTGTCTCTTTTTGTTAAATTTCAGTTTTTAAAAGGTATAAGAAGCTATACAAGTCAAGAAATAAAGTAAACGATTCAGTCAAACTTACAGCGGGCTACACCGTTAAAGTCAAATAGCCTAAATATATAAAGTTATGAAACTTCACTTTGCCCTCAGCCAAAACAATCTGCCAAGGAACAAATAATAGATTAATGAAACCAAAGATCGCCCGTTAGATATACACAAGACGAATTATTCTCACTAGACTAAAGACATCAGATCCAGCGGCGAACGTCAGAAGCACTATAGCCGAGGCAAGGCTGTTCTCGGCGGGGTACATGAGCGCTGAGTGCCCGGTGATCGCTGGCTCTCACAACTCCGAAACCGCCAGATAACATTATTAAAAAGGCGCTCTCTTTATAAATAGACCACAGATTTGAGCTTTAAACAACTACATTGTCGACTGAAAAACTCTTAAAACTACATTTCGTGACACAATAACAGTAGTATTTTTAAATTTCGCGGCCTTTCTCCTCTGAAAATATAAATAGTAAATGAAATACAACCAGGAACAAATTTTCAGTTTTGCTTGTGAAAGGAAATTCCCTGAGACCTGTTTTTAATTGTGTGGCGATTTGTAAAGCCCAAAGCAGCACACGAAATAGGCATTTTTCTCAATTCTCGTTATGAGAGGTATGGGAAAGTTGCCCTCCGCAGTATGGCGGCACCGTTGACGTACGATCCAGCGGCCAATAGGGCGTCTATGTATTTATTATGTCTATGGTGTAGACGCTGCTGAGCGTATTACTGCCCTCCACAGGCAGTGTTGCCAGATTGGGACGGTGATTTCCAGCCCAAAAGCTCACCAAAACCCGCCCACTACAAGAAAAAAACGCCCAAAATTTTACTGCCAAAATAATGTGATATAATTTCATTACCATGTCATTTAAGGTTGATAAGCACAACTTGTATCTCCTTAAAACAAAATAACGATGATAAAATAAAATAAAAAATAAATAAATTTTCCAGGAAAACACATCAAAACAGGGCAATAATTAAGGAGAATTAGCCAATATGACTAAAATGTCCAGGTGGACACTGTCAAAACGGCAATCAAGAAATGAACCGTGACTTTAACCCTCGGAAGTACACATTGCAGAACATAACGCAGAATTTAGCAGTCAAAACGAATTCATCGTTGATTCAAACCTTTTTCAGCAGCTGTCAGGGTCGAGTAGAGTGCATGCAGTCTGGATGGTGTAAAAGTTGCAGATGTCTGGTTAGGCTAGTGTGCACATGACCATGGACAGGAGTCGTCCCATATTTGATTTAAATTCAAGTCATTCAACTGTGCTCTCCTCTCAGAGTTATATTAACCATCGAGTGATCTCCCTCCACATGTGTACTTTTTTAGAGTTGCTCACTCTCACTCTTTACTGTAGATACAACTTACTGTATAGTAGGCTATGTCACTTTTTGCCTTGGCGATCACTTGAATACAACTTCTCGCGCTCAATCGCGTCTGCCTGCGGATCGCTGATTGGCTAAAAGTGCGTGCTCGTCGGTGATGTCAACACTAACGCCAGCTGACTCTGCATGGGCGTGTGTACAGTAATGTCATGATGACTGATTTTATGGACTACATGCACACTTTAGTTTCGTTTTTTAACCAATTAGACTTTAAAATGTAGATGTTTGAAAACCGCCGAACTGACCCCAAACCAGCCCAAATTTTGACCACCCGCCCAAACCCTTTTTTACCCGCACAATCAAATTCAAAACCGCCCAATTGGGCGGGAACCCGCCCAATCTGGCAACACTGTCCACAGGTCAAAGTTTGACCTAAATTCTCACATACAGTCCTGTATCATGCAAGAACTGAAGAACTGCCTTGGAGATCAGTTTATGCTCGTCACTGTGACCAAACAGAGATAAAGGAGAAAAAGCCTTAACTCCAAGTCCATTATAGGAAAACATGCCCTACTGTCTCAAGACTCCCACAAGCCAGAAACATGCTTTCCTACAATGCACAAAGAATAATTCAACCCACAGTGCCCCAACCTCAATCTACACATTTTAACTGAGTCCCAACGGGACAAAATGTTAAATGAACAACTTTTCCTAACTTTAGGTTGAATGGAAAAGTAGTGTCTACCCCTAATTTCCTTTTCCCACCCTCTCTGCCATTCATTTATTAATCCCTCTTTCATTTGTTCCCTCAGTTCCACTCTCCCTAATAATAAATGGACATCTACTTCTCTTCCTAAGCTCTCCTTTGCAATTTTATCCACCCGCTCATTCCCCCTCACCCCAGCATGCCCGGGAACCCAGCAAAAACTGATGTTGCATTCAAACCTAATTCTAAAAAACACATTCAAAATGTCATTTAAAATGTCAGGACGAGCTTTAGATTTTCCTTCTTTTAAATTTTCTAGAGCAGCTGCAGAATCAGAGCAAATAATGACCTCTCTAGGTTTTACTTCCTCAATCCACCATAGAGCCCATAAAATTGCCATTAATTCAGCAGTGAGAACAGAACTTCCATTAGAAATACGTCGACCAATTTCCAACCCTAACTGTTCCACATATACCCCAAATCCAGCTTTCCCACTGACTGGATCTCTAGATCCATCTGTAAAAACAATCATAGTATTCTCACTGATTGAATTAAGATATTCCTCTATTTTTGGTGCCACCTCCCATTTATCTTTTTCCTGAAGAAAACCAAGCTCAACAGACATTTCAGGCAGCACCCAATAGGGCATAGGTAACCAATTTGTGTGTTCTACAATACCTCCCTGATCCATGCTCACCTTCCCTGCCCACTGATTTACTATGACAAAAAAATAAATTATTGTATCTATTATCTCCAGCAACCTCTTGCAACAGACACCTTGCTGGGAAGGTATGCTTACACCAGTGTTGCCAGATCTCGCGAGACAAATAAGCAACCAGGCCCGTGAAAACAAGCCCAAAACAAGCGACTTTTTTACGGAGCACCCCTAGGTTCAGAGAAGAGAAAAATAAATAAACTGTGTGCACGGTTTTTAAACTGTGGGTACAGATTGTCAATTGACATCCATGTGGACAGATTGGTAAACTGTGCGCAGTTTTGCAAAACTGTACACACGGTAGCCTACAGTTTATTAATTTTTTATCCCCCCTGAGCTTCAGGACATTATTTACACAGTAAACCTGATAATTAAAAATTAAACTAAAATTAAAATTTGCACACAAATAAATATCATCCTGAATTCACAAATTCTTTATTTATTATTGCAGGGACTGCAGAAGATCCCATTTTTAAATAACTATAACCCAGAAACAGGAGAAATTATTGATAATCTAGTGTGCAGCAATAAAGTGGCTCCTGCTCTGATAAACAAATGAGTGAGTTAGAAAAGACTTAAATAAACTAAACTGGTTTAAAAACCATTCCAGTCAAAACCATTTGAACAGGTGAGGATGAGGCTTGGTCTAAAACATTTTTCTTAAGACTCATAACACTTAAGCCTCATTATATATGAAGAATAACACCACCATTATCTTTCTCTTTCTCCCAGTCTGTTATATTTCTTCCCGTATTTCGCCCACTTTGTCCCGGGCATTTTTGTTCCTCGAAAAACTCTCCTACAGTCCAGTCACCATCAGTCGCGACTCGCGCATATTTTCATTTAAACGTCACTCACTGACATTTCCAAACCAGAAAAAAAACAGATTGCCCTACTTTGCCTCTGATTGGCTAGTACTCGTTGCACTCTTCTGTATCATGTGTGTATGGGGAAAGGGGAGGGATAGGGGGAACAGGCAAGACAAACTCCCACGTTTAAAAAACATATGAAAAATTTCTGCTTGACAACTTATTATGGAGCTGGGAACAAGCCCAAATAAGCAACTACACTTTAGAAACAAGCCCAAAAAAACCGCGACCCGCGACTACCAATATTTGTAAGCGACTTTACAGAAAACCAAGCCCAAAGTCGCTTATAATAAGCGGACTTGGCTTACACCCACTAAGTTTTACCCAGTACTGTAACCCTAACTTAATGCGTCTTAACCATAAGGGCATTTCTCCCATTTCAATGAGCAGGGCAGGTACTGGGGAAGTTCTAAAGGCCCCACAGCAAAGCCTCAAAGCTCTTGCCTGCACCACGTCCAACCTAGCTAGAACAGTTTTGGAAGCAGATCCCTATACAAAGCACCCATAATCAAGAGCAGATCTGATCATGGCCTGAAAAATTAGTAGCAATGTCTCCCCATCCACACTTCTCATCACATTTAAAACTTTTTCACACTTTAACACAATTTTACCTACATGTACAGCCCAAGTCATATGCTCTTCAAACCAAATACCCAAAAATGTAAAAACCTTTACCTTCTCCAATGGAGACCCATACATATATAGCCCTATATTAGGTAACTTTCTTTTAAAACCAAATATCATATATCAGAGATTTTGAAGCCCCATGTATTTCCCCATTCCTCTACAGATACACTCTTTGTATCTGTTTTAAAACAAACTCTACATTATGCCCTCTTTTCCAAACGGCCCCGTCATCTGCAAATAAAGATAACCCAAATCCTCTCTCTATTTTAACAAAGATATCATTAATCATTATATTAAATAAAACTGGACTTATTACACTACCCTGTGGGGTTCCATTCTCTATGTCCACAGTCTTTGAACTAACACTACCAACCTTTACTTGAATTGTTCTTTTCATTAAAAATTCCTTTATCCAATTAAAGATTCGTCCCCTAACTCCCATGTCAAAAATTTTAATCATCAATCCCTCCTTCCACAAAGAATCATAAGCCTTCTCAATATCAAGAAATACACTCACTACTATTTCCTTATTGCTAAATGCCCTTTTAATATCTTGATCTAGAACTGCAACTGACTCCATTGTAGATATTCCATTTCTAAAACCATTCTGTACATCAACAAATTGACCCCTAGTTTCTCAAAAAAATATACTAATCTGTTAGTTACCATCCTCTCCATAATCTTACAAGTCACTGCTGTGAGTGCTATAGGGCGGTATGAATTAGGGTCAGATGCCTCTTTCCCTGGTTTCAAGACAGGGACCACAACGGCATGTTTCCACTCCTTGGGCAAATGACCCTCTGCCCACACAGTATTAAACAAAGCTAAGATTTCTTCAAGTACAAAATCATCCAGATATTTAAATAACTCATAAGACAGCCTATCTCTCCCCGGGGTAGTATTTGCCCAGACATAATTGCATCCTTTAACTCTTTTAAAGAAAAGAACAAATTAATAGGATTTTTATTTTCTAAACTCCTCTCCAACTTCCACCGATTAACTTCCATCAATTCAGCCCTCTTCCTACACCTCTCAACCCCCATTCTCTCTGATCTATGCACAGCTTGAAAACTCTCAACAAACATGTCTGCTTTTTCCTTATTAGAAACTGCTACCACCTCTCCCTTTTGTAACACTGGTATCAATTTTCTTTTATATACCCCTGACATTCTACGTACAGCTGACCACAAATGCCTTACTGGTGTTTCAGGACCTAACATACCACAAAACTTCCTCCAACTATTTATTTTTGCATCCTTTATAACTCGTCTTGCTACTGCCCTTAGATGTTTGTACTCTATTGCATTGACCAACATTGGATACTTTCTTAATCTTCTATATGCTTTATTCCTACTCCTTACAGCTTCATCACATTCTTTATTCCACCAAGGAACCAGCATAGGTGACCTAGGTTCCTGTTTCACAGGAATAGTATAGCAAGCAGCCTCATGTATCATGAGACTAATTTAAGTATTCCAGTTATCTACAGAACCCTCACTATCAACATTTCCAATTAAGCTTTGAGCATTCTCCTGGTATTTATCCCATTTGGCCTGAGAAAAGTTATATCTAGGGATATTCTTTTCCACTTCTCTTCTCAAATCCCTACCAAACCTGCATAAAATTGGATAATGATCAATATTGTATATGAATCTATAACTCTTCTTCTTCTTCTTTTTCATTGGCAGCTTGAATTAGCACCATCTATTGTGGGTTTTGGATCAGAGACTCATTTTACTCCTTTTTTTTCATGTGATGCATGATGAGGAAGGAAGCAGTTTTTATTTCAAAAAGTACAGCAATTACATATTTATTATATACAACTTTGTGTACAAAATATACAAAATGTATTAACAATGTGTTCAATGTCATCAGAATACAAATGAGAAAATTAGAGTGAACAGTGATTAGCTGAAAACTGAAAAATAAAAGACAAAAAAGAAGATAGAGAGAAAGTACACAAGAGTAAAATTCTTACAAATACTTGCTTTCATATTTACTGAAGATGTAGGCCTAATTTGTAGTAATATGTATTTTAAATTCTTTCAAAAACACAGAAAAAATGGTTTGTTAATGGCAAACTTACATTTATGTATATAACATTTTCCAAGAAGTCAAATTACATTTATAACAAAGCAAGTCAAATATTTCTGAGCTGAAGTCACAAGATCATCCGAAACAACAAATATGAAATGTAAATATTAAACCTCTAGTATGTCTGAAATAAAAGGCAAAGCAAACGATGAGGGAGGGAAGCACAGGCATTTGAAAATACTACAGGTTTTCTAATGATACAAAACTTAATGCTAATCGGTGAAGTATCCCTTTAAGTCTACCTTTTTCACAAGAATTTATAACTACAGATTTTCTAATATAGTGTTTATAATTTTTCCAAAAGAAATTAAATAAACATTGGTGAACTATCCTGGAAGTCTGAGCATCAACATAAAGAGATGTAGCAGAGTTAGCTAGACGTGAAAGACCATCTGTTTTGGAAAGTAAAGTTCTACCCTTGAGAGACAGATCTCTGTGTAACCAGAGATTTTGTGTCTTTCTGTTTATTTTTTTCCAGAATCAAGAGAAAAGTAATCAACACATCTGTTCATCATATCCTAGAAACGACTCTCCCAAATAAGTAACTTTCACTGGGGTGCCTTCAATGTTTGTTAAACAACAATTTTTGATTGATAAGAGTTCACATTTATGTATATTTAAAAGTAAGCCTGATGTCCTGGAAAATAACCTAATAATACTAATAGCTAAATAAACCTGAGCAGAGTTGTGTAAAACAGTGTAGTATCATCTTTGACTCAATATGATCTCTCTATCCACGATATTAATGCCCTGTATAGTACTTGTCCTAAGACGAACAGAAAGTAATTGACCAGCTTCTAAAAATAAATACGGTGAAATTGAACAGCCTTGTCTAATTCCACGTAGTAAATTAAATCTGGTGGATGAGCCCGTTTTCAATTTGATTGTAACGAAACTGAGGAAAGCAGGCGAAGACGTGGATCTAAACGCAGGGTGATTTAATAAAGTAACACATAAAACAGAGAACACAGAACTCGAAGAACAAAGGAACAAAACCGGGGGGATCACGGAGACAGAGGCAACTATTACACTCACAACAACTGACAAAGTAACAAGTGAAACACAAGGGCTATACACTCACCTAAAGGATTATTAGGAACACCATACTAATACTGTGTTTGACCCCCTTTCGCCTTCAGAACTGCCTTAATTCTACGTGGCAGTGATTCAACAAGGTGCTGAAAGCATTCTTTAGAAATGTTGGCCCATATTGATAAGATAGCATCTTGCAGTTGATGGAGATTTGTGGGATGCACATCCAGGGCACGAAGCTCCCGTTCCACCACATCCCAAAGATGCTCTATTGGGTTGAGATCTGGTGACTGTGGGGGCCATTTTAGTACAGTGAACTCATTGTCATGTTCAAGAAACCAATTTGAAATGATTCGAGCTTTGTGACATGGTGCATTATCCTGCTGGAAGTAGCCATCAGAGGATGGGTACATGGTGGTCATAAAGGGATGGACATGGTCAGAAACAATGCTCAGGTAGGCCGTGGCATTTAAACGATGCCCAATTGGCACTAAGGGGCCTAAAGTGTGCCAAGAAAACATCCCCCACACCATTACACCACCACCACCAGCCTGCACAGTGGTAACAAGGCATGATGGATCCATGTTCTCATTCTGTTTACGCCAAATTCTGACTCTACCATCTGAATGTCTCAACAGAAATCGAGACTCATCAGACCAGGCAACATTTTTCCAGTCTTCAACTGTCCAATTTTGGTGAGCTTGTGCAAATTGTAGCCTCTTTTTCCTATTTGTAGTGGAGATGAGTGGTACCCGGTGGGGTCTTCTGCTGTTGTAGCCCATCCGCCTCAAGGTTGTGCGTGTTGTGGCTTCACAAATGCTTTGCTGCATACCTCGGTTGTAACGAGTGGTTATTTCAGTCAAAGTTGCTCTTCTATCAGCTTGAATCAGTCGGCCCATTCTCCTCTGACCTCTAGCATCAACAAGGCATTTTCGCCCACAGGACTGCCGCATACTGGATGTTTTTCTCTTTTCACACCATTCTTTGTAAACCATAGAAATGGTTGTGCGTGAAAATCCCAGTAACTGAGCAGATTGTGAAATACTCAGACCGGCCCGTCTGGCACCAACAACCATGCCACGCTCAAAATTGCTTAAATCACCTTTCTTTCCCATTCTGACATTCAGTTTGGAGTTCAGGAGATTGTCTTGACCAGGACCACACCCCTAAATGCATTGAAGCAACTGCCATGTGATTGGTTGATTAGATAATTGCATTAATGAGAAATTGAACAGGTGTTCCTAATAAACCTTTAGGTGAGTGTAAATACACATGGACAAACAAGCTTAACTAAGTAATGAGGAAACAAGATACACCTGGGAACAATCATGAACTAATCAACAGGAAAAACTACAAAGGACTACAAAAACAGGAAATAATAAAAGTCCACACAAGACAAGGGGATGTAACGCAAAGAAGATGATCAGATTGTCAGCTCTCCCTCTACATGATTAAATTACTGAAATTACCCCTATTGTCTCAATATTCCGCCGCCAGGACGTGTAGACCAAATGGCGCCACAAACGGCGTAAATCAGTGACTGGCTATCTTAAAACACAGATCTCTCACTTTTGAATCAACAAAACCCTTCTGTTTCATTGCTTGGCGAACATCCGCTGACCAATAGAGCGATCTCGAAAGCACCCCCTAGGGATCTTCTTAGACACTGATTTACACGTCAGAAAACAACAAGACTTTGTTCGACCAGATGCGCCGGCTGATAATCTCATCAAATCCGACACACACACATAGGCAAGAGAGCAAAAGTTCAGCTGCGAGCGTGAACTCTCAGCCTCGGTCAGCACACACACACACACACACAGAAACACACACGGATCCTACCACGTGTGATCAAAATCATTTGGTACAATGTTTAAAATGTATTTTCTTGATGTATGCATGATCCCTTGTCCCAAATATTATGCCTATATAGCTTTATTGGTTTGTAATCAATTTGATGTGACTATAATCGCGAGAAATCATGTATCTGTGTGTAATTAGGTCATAGAATTGCCATTCGTGGTATCGTCTTGTTCCAGAAATCCCAACGGTCTTGAATTTTTAACACAACATATCAGAGGATGCATTGTTTTATTAATACCAGTGATATTAATGTTACGATCGAATCTATCGTTCCAATTTCTAAGAGTAAGGGGCGTATAGATCTCGAAACGTCAGGAGGTGGGCCCGATCCGTTGTTAAAGACGATTGGCCCACGTACGTGAGAGGGCGTGAGTTTGGCCCCTTCAAAATATCATGCTTCCCTTCTCTCTCGCTCTTCTCTCATCGATCGCTCTGACCTCCTCCTCTCCTCCCCGGCAACGCTTCTCCAGGAACCTCTGGAAAGGCTTTGGCCTTCTCCTCGGACCAACACATGTTCGAGTCGTAGCTGCCGGTCTTTGCAACTAAGCTCATCCGTGCCTTTCCCCTCCAAAAGGGAAACGATCTGAACTTTCTCGGTAACGTTAAATTCAAGTGAGCCTTTACATCGTCTTGCGAAACGACCCAGAAGACGAAGCTAGATGCAAACCAGCCGCACGCGCGCGTCCCTTTTACAGCATCGCACTGAAAGAGTACAACATCTCGCAAGTATCTCTCCATCTAAAAGCTGATTTCCTGGTGTCTATCTCTTAGGTCTGTGAATTAAGTTACCCTTTTTCCTCTTCTCTTTCTTTCTTTCTTTCTTTCTTTCTTTCATTTCATTTTATTCTGATCACGTATTTTCTTGTTTGGTTAAATGTGTGTTTGTTTTATTGTTTGCATTTTTACGTACGTTTGTATTTGTAGCTCATATAATCTCTAGTGTTACATTTATTAAAATCCATATATCCTTTTAACTGTCTCTGTATTTGAAAGCCCGCTTTTATAAAGTCAATGAAACAAAAGATCTAGCTACAAGCTCGATATTACAGACTACATTCAGTAGTTTTAATTAATAAACTCAGAAAGTTTGATGTTCGTGGCCAGAAGATAAACTTTCTTGGAGTTTGTAAAGGGATACCCCTTCTTAACTGTGATAATCTCACATTTATTCGCTGGACGAATGACTGATGACCAAACCAGTTACAGAACAAGGTAATCTCGACAATTGATAAAATAAATGTACATGCGATTTCTGAATTATTATGACCATGAGTTATAATTATTAATATTTCCAAAATTCCTTATATTCTTGAGCTAATTCACAATGACCCAGAGTCGTATTCGCTACAGGGAACACAAGGCAGGAATCATAACAGAGCCCCCCACTTAAGGAGCGGATTCCAGACGCTCCTCAGTGAACAACAGTCCAGGAGGGTGGTGGAGCAGAGACGGTCTTGGGGGAGGGATGGAGGGCCAGGTCCATGGAGAGGAAGAGGGCCTGGAGATTGCAGCAGGACGGGAGGCCAGGGCGGAGCAGGCGACATTTTATTTGTCGTTTTGATGATCTAACATAAAATAAAAAACATGAAAAGTGCTTCTCCCCATTTTTTGGACACAACTGTCTCCATTTGTTTATTATGTAACAAAGATTGCTAAAGTCAACAGATTTTACTAACAGATTTTACTAACAGGGGCCTGTACCATGATGGTAGTTGAACAAACTCGGGGTTACAGTATTGGTTTTGAGTCGACAAAACCAAACCGATGCAATCAGGCTTTATTGGTACCATGACGTAGCTCATCAACTTTCTCTGTCAACTCAGGCTTTGATCCTTAAGCTATGATTACTCCACGCGCGCGTGCACATAAAAGAGTGACGTCGACACTGAACAACCAATCGCGTTTGATATGGATAGAGCGAGAGCTATATATTTTTATTATTCTTCAGAAATACGAAGAATATAGAAGTGTTTTTCAAGCACACAGTAACACTGTATCTGCTACCAAAGCAAGAGAAAAATCTTGGAGGAAGATTGCTGATTGCGTTAAACAATTAATGTAAATTTATGTAGGCTAATCATATTAAAATTGTATTAAATGCTAAAATGAAAATGTGTGTATTCGTGTTGATATATACATACATATGTGTGTGTGTAGATGTATGTAAAATGTGAATGTATAGGCTATTACATCCTAAGAAATATTGATATTCATTGATTTTTAGATGCAACTGTCACCGCTAGGGCCGAGGACAACCACCACTCCGGAGGAGCTACACCAAGACACACCAAAAGGCAGACAACGACGTGATGTAAAAACTTGATTCTTTTTATTGAATATAAAAACACTTTAAAGGAATGTCACTGCCCCAGAACTCCTCATAAGGGCCACTCATCGGAACGGGGCTTCAGTGGAGGAAGGCTCAGGTCAGCCGCCAGTTGATCACCTCCTTGCACGGATTGGTTCAGGGGGAAGGGGAAGGGACAAGGGACGAATGCCTTCGGTTAAGCAACAGCAGGGACTGGGAAACTCTGCTCACAGGACCACAATAGAAGGGGGGAGGGGAAAAAAGGACGAGGGACAGATTGTTCCAAAGGCCAGGACCTTCAGATGGCAGACAGCAGGCCAACGTAAGTAATGAGTAGGACACAGGAGGCTACAGGTAAGGATTGACAGACGGTGGGTTTTCTCTTCTCACAGGACAGCATCAGATTACTGAGTGTCACCTCTTTCACAGGACGACGGGGATTGGTCGGAGGACCAGGACCTTTTTGGTGGGGAGCAACGAGCAGTATATGGTAGGCAGAAGGCAATAACCGTCCGATTAAATGCAGTAGTCAGCAGTAGGTGACTGGCAGGGTACAAGGGACTACAGGTGGGTGGCAACAGACAGTGGGCTTTCTCTTTTCACAGGACAGCATCAGCTAACTGGGTGTCACCTTCCTTTCACAGGCCAGCGGCAGTTGGAGTGCAGCGACGGATAATAGGATCCCTCGCAGGGCAGCGATGGCAGAATGCGGTGGCGGATAGCAGTTTCTTTATGTTCACAAAACAGCAGTGGAGAGTACAGAATCCAGCAGTTAACAACTGAGTCTTCTTACCACAGGACAGCGATGGCAGCATGCAATGGCGAATAACAGGTTCTCTATGTTCACAGAACAACAATGGTGAGTACAGAATCCAGCAGTTAACAACTGAGTCTTCTTACCACAGGACAGCGGCAGTTGGAGTGCAGCGACGGATAATAGGATCCCTCGCAGGGCAGCGATGGCAGAATGCGGTGGCGGATAGCAGTTTCTCTATGTTCACAGAACAGCAGTGGTGAGTACAGAATCCAGCAGTTAACAACTGAGTCTTCTTACCACAGGACAGCGATGGCAGCATGCGGTGGTGGATATCAGGTCCCCTATGTTCACATTAATTCTTGGTACTCCACCAGACTAGATGGTCTCCGACTAAGTTTTCAAAGTGCTGGTAACATCAAACGTTCAAACACTCGTGCATGTATCAAACCACTTTAAATATTCAACGTGCTCACTTCAATCGTCAGACACTGCAATGACACACCACTTAACAGTGAAAAGTGTACCTTCACTTCAGCTCGTCGGGGCCGGCAGATCCACTATGAGGATACTTTCAAAAGGGAGACACCGAGTTCGACCAACGAACTGCAATTCAGACCCCACTCGTTTCCCTCGCCACGCCAACCGTCTTTACTTCCGCTGCCGTCCTGCCGTCCTGCCGCCTCTGCCTCTCGTCTTCTCGTAACCTCGACTTTGATCACAACTGCTCTGCTTGCCTGCGCACTCCTCCCTTCAACCTGCCGCTTCTCTCTTTTCAAACTGCCACGCACACTCACCTGTTCCCAACACACGCTCAAATAGCCACTTGATTATCCACCGCAGCTGCTGCTCATCAATATGGGCGGCCATCACAGGCCACCAGAACCGGCCTGGTGTTACACCGGAACTGTTTCCCCAAGGGAACTCGTTCCGTTCATCGTAGTTCCTATTCGTCACCCGGTGACACAACCACAACTCCAAACGTTCTTGGCAGCAGATCAAGACAAAATATAAAAATATATAATTCAAAGTGGTGAGTATTTACCACAACCTTTTATTATTTTTGTGAACATTTAATCACAAACACTTGTTTGCAGCAAATAGAAAAAACTGTGAAATAAGGAAAACTGGGGGATTGCCACCTCCTCAAGATTACACTGTGGCGGAGGAGTTGGTGCTGAGTAACAATAAGGGGCGGCCGATTATGGATGGGATTACAGGTGCTGTACAGTCTAACCCTGGTGCTGGCTCCTCTAAGCAAGTGACACTGGGTATGTGTGTGCAATGCATTACCAATGTTTTAAAAAAAAAAGTTAAATATGGCTGACTCCGTTCTGCAGTAGAGGGAAATACAGTATCCCTGTTGAAGCCAGCACACATGCACACAGTCTCCTGCACAGAGGTCAGTATGCAGCAGACAGAACACAATGAACATAACCTGCTTTACAACAGTTATGCTTTACATTGGCCTTTTATTTATTAGGGTGAACCAAATGACGAAGACACTCTGTCTGTGTGTTCTGAGACAGTTGCTGAAGTGAATGCACTGGGCTTTTTATTATGGCACACATTTGAATGTCATAATTAAGTGACTGGCCCTTACACATCTCATTTATTGTAGGATTTTTCACAACCTGCCCCAGAAACTGAGGCCTCTACTCAATGGGCTTCAGAAGGAATGTGAACAAGGTAATGCTTTAAACCCTTGACATAAATTACAGTCAGTCCTATGTTTGTAGAAAGTCATGCCACTTTTTGTGATTTGATCAACCTCCAGAAAACGTGTAATGATTGTTTGTGGTGGAATTGTTTTTAAGGTGGAAACAGACTCAGTCAGGGCCTTTACAAAAGGAGTCTAGAACTAACCCTTTAATATGAACACTATGAATGTTTATTAATGTAATTTTTCTTGCTCTCTTTCTTCCTCCCTAGCCACATGACCAATAAAACAGTTTGAGACCTATCTGCAGTGGCAGTGTGCTTTTATTAAGTAAAATATTGTGTTGTGATTGCATCTCTGAAAGCTGCACCAGCTGGGTGGTCAAGTGTGATGGGGTCAATTTCATCAGGGAGAAGCTGGTTTTGTGGTGGTACTCGCTCCTTTCTGATAGTGGCTATATTATGCAGAATGGCACATGCATCTGTGATGCCCGCTCTGGTGACACTCTTAAACACCTAAGGCAGTTGAAACGTGCCTTTAGGATGCCAAAGGTCATCTCGATCTTGACCCTGGTTTTACTGAGGGCCACATTGAAGCGGTTTTGTGGCCCTGTCTGAGGGTCAGGATAGGGGGTTATCAAAAACCTCTGGCATGCATAACCTCTATCTCCTACCAACAGGCCATCAAAAACCCCTGTCATAGAACAAAAAAGGGGAAAATTGTGTAAGTTTTGCTATTAAAATTAAAACTTTAAAGTGTACTGTACCAAATTTAACTTGCCTTCTTCAAAGCGCTGACACAAAAATAGACTCACGGAAAATCCGTGAGTCATGCACTGAGCCAGGCCATTTGGCATCCAAAACTTGTGATCATGTCATTGGCATCCAAAACTTGTGATCATGCAACTTGTGATCATGCATTCATGATCACAAGATCACAAGATGAACTGTACAGTAAATAATTGTCCTATCTGTTAGTTAATATTTATTTAAAGATTGATCTCAATGCAAATAAAAATCATTTCACATAGGCTTTATAATAGCCCTACCTGAACATTAAGGCTGTGAAAGGACTTTCTGTTCACATAATCTGCCTCATGTTCTCCTAGAGAGCTGTGGAGATTGCAACACCTATCATAGGAATTAAAAATATACATTTAAAATCATTCTTAACAGGTAGCTACTGCAGACTATTAATAGATTTCTAAGTGTGAAATATGCTTTTTTGAAGAAGAAAAAAAATGAGTGTGAAAGGTTAAATTTGTTCATGTGATGTCACCCTATCAAGATATCTTACTGGCAATTTTAGAAAAGCCCTCTTTTATGGACATGGTCGATAAATGTCCAGGGAACACATTGAAGCTATTTATGTACCCCTGCAGAGTGAGGACCACCTTGCGAATGGCTCGACAGACCGTGTTTTCCCCTAGATTCTCTGCATCACCGACTGCATACAAAAAAACGCAACGCAATACATACCATTTGCGGTACAGTAAGGCCATGGCTTTGACGAGTCACATTTGTTATGTGCGGCTCAAGAAGTTCACAAAGATAAGACATTCCTTCCGCGGAAAATCTGTATCTTTCATACAAGTAAGTATCAGGAAAGTCAAATGGATTTTGTCTGTCCCTAAAAACTCTTTCTCTACGAAGTGCTCGTCTAACAATTTGCGCGGAGATGTCCAGAGGATTTGGGAGAAAAGGTGAAGCCATTGCAACAGAGAACAGACACTTTGGAATAAGTTACGTCACCTATGTGTTTCTTTGCTCACAGCTGATTGGTCAAACTTTCGTCTGAGATCTTGAATCCAGAACATAACTTGCCCCGGAGCAGGTTAGCCGTGCAGTGTGAGATACCATGGCGACGAACACCGATTAAAACCAAGCTACTTTCATAGTACCTAAAACCCAGGGTTGTTTAGATTTATCTAATAGCTACATTTTATTAAATACTGCATAAACTAGTTTCAGAGCTCTGTGCAGGTCAGTATACAAGAACATCTGCGTGTTTTAATTGGAAAGTTAGTTTACATATTTATATTAACAATAACCATTGGGTAACGTTCTATATTTGGTAACTATTTCTATGTTAATATTAAAAATGTCTATGTTGTTAAAAATAACTATCCTGCAACGTTTTGGGAACATTATGTTATTGTTGCAAAAAATAAATAAAAGAACATTCCTAGAACATTATTATTTAGTTCCCAAAACAATAACTAAACAGGAACCAAATACTACCATTATGGGGTCTGTTCTGTGTTTGCTGGGAAGCCCCAGGAGAAAACGTAATACTTGGCTTTCAGAACTAAAAATTATGGAATTATTCCTGAAACAAGAAGAATCAGCAGACAATAAAATTGGACAATAACAACAAGCTGTTGATAAAATTATAAGTTTAATCAATCATTACATCAAGTACAAAAATGTATAAAAATTAAAACTAATGAGACGAGTTACAATTAATATCAGATTCATGTCTCTGTTAAAAGTTTTAC
The DNA here is from genome assembly GCF_963993115.1 of Abramis brama. Classification (NCBI taxonomy): domain Eukaryota; kingdom Metazoa; phylum Chordata; class Actinopteri; order Cypriniformes; family Leuciscidae; genus Abramis; species Abramis brama. Next base: position 64,665,394 of record NC_139963.1, on the reverse strand, counting down.
AGCCTCTTCTTCAGCTCCTGAATATGAAAGTGTTTTTTCCGGTGTAATTTTTCTGGTGCTCTTCTTCTGAATGAGAAGGCAGAAGTGATTTCAGAACGAAGGCCAGAGTGAAACTCTTCCCGCATTGATCACGTGTGTAAAGTTTCTCTCCGTTGTGGATCCTCATGTGAACCTTCAGAATTGATTTACATGTGAAGAGTTTTTTAGGCTTCTGTTTTTGCTTTCTCGTTCACGTCCATCAGGTCTAAAAGAAACATTAAATCAAGTGAGATTTCAAATGAGAGGCAAATGTGAAATGAAAAGTGAAGCTCAAAGTCAAGATCACTGATGAGTTCAATAGTCATTTTAATCCCATCAAATCTGGTGGACAACTGATGTGCACGATTATGATCTATTTTAATGTCATGAAGATGATTTGTGTTATAAAACACTAGTTTGGTCATGAAACAATGTAAATCTGGTGAGCATCAGCATGTTCTTCATCATGAAGAATGAATGAGGAATCAAGAATAAACACCAACCTCTTTGTTTTTCAGTATCATGATGTTTCATTCTGCAGGTTCTGGATCACTGGCGTTCTCTCTGTCCTCTCCTTCCAGATGCTTTCTGGCAGTTCTGCTAAAAACAAACAAGTTTAATTTATTACAGACATGATACGAGATGAATAATCAATATTTTAAGTACTAAGGCTAATCGCATTGTAAGAAAAAATGATGTGGACGTCGAAGATCTCAAAAATGAAGTTTATTACAGCTTAGCAGTGGCAAGGTACACAAAGCACCTTGGGTTCACCGGCGTCAGAATGAACCCAGAACATCCAAATCTCAAACCTTTTATCCTGTTACAGTTTACAACTCTTAATGTAAATGAAGTTGCTCTTATTGTAACAGCTGTGGTCTGTATGTTAATGAAGTTGAGACACCCCAATTTCTGAGAAGATTCTCTATGTCCTAAACCCATTCCCATTCTACAATTGATTACCATTTGTTCAGGATGTGTTCAACCCAAATGGTCAACTCTTAATGTAAATGAAATGTTGTTAATATGAATATGAATATGAATTGTTAATAAATTGTTAATAATGCTCTGACATTTGTGCTTATTTCTGTTACTTGTGACATTTTCATGGCTAAAGTCTAATTACACTGTATTCAGCACAAACTCTGCTACAATAATATATCAGCAGCATGTGTGTAAAAGTTTGTTGTTTTGAGATAATGACATTTATGCGTGGTTTGTGAAAATACAAAAAAAATTCTCACTGAAATAAGGTCATGAAACCCATACTGATTATTTCTTCACAAGACTTTTGAAAATTGTATGATGTAGCCTAGAATATTTGCTCTAAAACTATGTGAAAATCACCCTGACTGCTCATTCAGATAAGACAATATATTGATTTAAAAAATTTACGACATGTTTTGTGTGAAAAAGCTTTATGCGGGAGCTCATTAATATGTAAGCTTTTCACACCTGAGAAAGACAAAGACCCTTGCACAAAGAATGAGGAGATTTAAAAAAGAATGGCTTTTAGATTTTTTGGATTTATTTACAACACAACATAATCCAAAGATACAAAACAAATGACAAAAAAGAATTCATTGAAAACAATTATCCAAAGACAGAGACCTTTGTGCCATTCCTAAAAACATTGTACATACCTTTCATTTCCAAGGTGTTTGATTTTCACTTTACCATGTTCATGTACAGAGACTCATGTGAATGTTGAAGTCAGCAGGAGTGGCATCTGGGCCCTGAAAAAAAAAAAAAGTGAACATTCTGATATCAAGAGAAACTATAGGCCTGCACGATTTTGGGAATAAATTTTAGATTTTTCTGGTTAAAATTGCTTTTTAAAATTCACAGAATACACTAAGGGTGTCACGATTTCGATTTTAAATCGAAATCGATCGAAATTAATGCTCAATCTCGATCATCGAATCAAAAAATGGAATCGTCGATGCTGCCACGCCCCATATGTCACGCCAGCTCGGCTTGCCTGTAATAGGTAAAACTCCTTTTCTCGAGAATATTGAAGCCTTTATTTTAAAACGCATTGCAGCTGCACAGCGAGAGCATCATAGCTCGTCTGAGCGAGCTGTTTGCCTGTGCTGCGGCAACTGCACGAACCTATGGCAAGTTAGCAGTGGCGTGCGGTCCAACGGGAGCGCTTGGCGCCCTGCCAACCTCGAGCGCACCAATTTGGACGCGGCTGAAGTGTATACATTTAGAGAAAACTCGCCAAAGGACTTTAGGTTTAAATCGACTCAAGCGAAGTACCTGATATGAGCGAAATAGCACGGCAAGGCAACGCAGTACTCGTTCCCTTATCTCTAAGGGAACCGAGGTTACGCAAGTAACCAAGTACGTTCCCTCACGAGAACGTTCTCTCGTACTGCGATGCAAACGCTGTGGGAACCCAATTTAAAACACCGTGCTATTCGCCTGTGACTGCTCTGAGGAGTCCAGGGAGCCCCGGGACTATAGTAGGTAATAGGTTATATTGTTTAAGTTTCCAATTGACTTAAGATATAAGTTATTGTTACATTATGTTGTTAATAAACGTTTTAAATTTGACAATGTAGTGTGTGGTACATTGCGAACAAAGGTCAGATATTATTATATTGCATAAAAGTCTAAAAATGGCATAGCTTGTGCTTTCAATTTTTATTTTTTTTAAATCGAGAATCGAATCGAACCGTGACTTTAGAATCAAAAATGTAATCGAATCGAGGATTTGGAGAATCGTGACACCCTTAGAATACACACATACACACACACATAAATGTTTCCAACAATATATAATATAATGAACATCAGGTTTGTTGTGCCTTGTAGGCATTGGCTATGCACAGTGCTGCATAAAATAATAATAACAATAACCATATCAGCCTATAAATCTTCCAAAATATTTCAGTAACAACTAAGCTAGAGAAAAATATATTGATTATCATGTTACTTCAATGTTTCCATTCGTTATGATGATATGAAATGAGATAATAGTAAAAACATGAAGCCGTTTGGTGCTTTTCAAACGCGATTACGATCCAAAATATGATGCATTAAAACGCGATCACGCTCAAATATAAAACATTATGGTTACCATATACATATCTACATTTGAGCAGATATCCACAAACACAGTAACAGTAAACACGGGTCTAAATATTATAATATTCACCATATATCTAGCAACAGTTCAACTGCAATGTGAAGTTTATGCAACAATAACAAACTAATATGTAAGAATTTCTTACCTTACATCTTTCTTGTCTTCAAATCGCATTCTTCTTCTTCTGAGGTAAATCCAATGTAAGCTCACGGCGCGTCTTTCAAACTCGACGAAAAGCAGAGACTTGTGAAGTGTTTTGGTGTTTTGTTTTTGAGGTAATGAGCGCGATCGCGTTCCATGTGGAGATTTGCATGTGAATCTCTTTTGCGCTTTAAAAATAATTAGGAAGCGTTTGAGAAGCTGGACAGCTTGTTGGTTTTATACAAATTACTTAAACAGAGAATATTTGTTTTCAGTTTGAATCCGATCATTTAAAAGTACACACTTAAATGTTTATAAAGATATATGTCTCATAAATGTGTGACAAGTATTTGCTGAGTTCTGTTTCAGTTTATAGACGTGCTCAAGAAAAAAAAAAGTTCACCGCGACGGAGAGGCAGAACGCACACCCTGTTTATTTTCTTTATTTTACAAAAGCTCAATGTTTTGATTTGATTGTAAGTGGACACATACAAAAGTAAAAATATCACAGATTCTTTTTTATATTTCTTTTTTCTGTATGACCATAAATGACGGAGTAATTTAAGTTTATAGTGCTACAATGTGAAGAAAATCCAGCAAAATGCGCCGGCGCGTTTGCCGACCTCAGAGAGTTAAAATAAACTACTCGCCATGATCTAGGGGTGCACGATATATGGACTCAATATCGTTATCGCAATATCAAGTTGCCCGATATGCGTCCCGTCCGACATGCACCTCTTAAAAAATTGTTGCTTGGAGAGTGTTAACTTTTCATGCTACAGATTTCCCACAGTGGTCAGAAAGAACAGGGGATACACTTTGTTTCTCTCAATATGACTCTCGAGTCGCTACTCGCTCCAAGGCTAATCGCCATCAACAACCAGATGCATTTACACTTGTCCAGTTTCATCTGGAATGCGGCCCAGACCTCCTCCTGAAGTGGTGTGAGTGGATCGCATTCAAATCCGCCTCGAATGTGTTTCGGAGGGCACTTACACCTGGTCTTTTCACGATCGGATAGCTATCCCTTCACAGAAAACGCGTGAAGTGGCCAGGTGTAAACAGCCCCTTCCATACGGCCAAACCTCTACCTGTGAATTGCCGGGGAAAGTGCAAATTGCCTTCTAAAGGTTACACGGTTGTTTAAGGGCCCTGACTTGCTCTTTATTTATAGTTTTTATACTGTAGTGTGCATACAACCAGTAAAACATGTCCTGTTCTGTAGACATGGTTATTATGTATTTATTCATGTTGTACCAGTCCATGACTGTCAGTTGAAATAAACCTTGTGTTGTAAGAAAACTTATTTTATTTGTTATGAATCTATTTTGATGCGTTTTCCCATAACTTTTGTAATTTTACATATTCAATATTATTTAATATTATATATAATATATTTTATTATAATTTTAATGTAAGATATTTGTAATTTGTAGTGATTACAATTTAGCTCAAAGGAATTATTAATTAATTTATAGGGAATTCAAAAGAGTCACTTGTTACAACCGAGCAAATGACTCGTTCGCGGTTCATTTGAACTGGCTGCAACTATCAACTCTGCAACGGATATAAATATCCGAACTATAGTGAAACACTATATAGTTAGCAAGGTAACTTAGATCAGAAGTTTAAGACATTAAATTTTGTAAGCACAATAACACAAGTAATATTTTTCTTTAAAATACAAACAAGACTTTATTGATTATTCTAACACATAAAACTAATATCTAACACAAACACACACATACACATTCATACGCGTTGCAGAAAGAAAAGAGTAAGGAAAGATTAAGTTTTAAGAGTGAGTTTAAGAGTGAGATGATGTAATCCCAAGTTTCTATGCACTTATAAGACACAACCTGAATGAACCATCAATCATTAGTTTAACCCTTTTATCGTTTCCTAGGTTATTAAATCTGTATCAAATACACCAGTTCAGGTTAAGAGTCTGGAGGCAGTACTTGCTTGTCTTTGCTTTTGGGGATTCCCTTTGGTTGCATGAAAGGGGTTTTCCCGGTCCGTTCGCTGGTCTCCTCGTGCCTGATGTCTGGGTCACGTGGTCAGTCACGTGGCGTGCTGCCGGAATGAAAGTCTTTGTTTGAAGCTGGCTTTGCAGAAGAAACGTGGCTCGAAATATTGTCGCAAAACTTAACTTAGAACCGAGACTCACAACGGAAAAGAAAGGAAACTAAGAAAAGAAAGGAAATTGAGAGGAGTAGATGATGGCTTGAATGAAGCTGTTTAACCCATGTTCTTCAGATCTTGATTTGGGTTATTTCGTCTGCGCGTTTACATGGTTCCTAGTCTGAGAGAGCGAGAGCAGAGAGAGAGAGCTTTGTTTCTGTCTAAGATTTTTAAACTCAAAGTTTGTCCCCCCTCCTGAAGAGATCGGACCAATTAGACACTGGCTTTGTTTGCAAAGTCATAAATCATGCGTTATCTGGGATCTCCTTACTAGCAGAGAGAACAGAGGCTACAGTTTAGACATTATTACTATTATAAGAATACGAACATTTTACACAGATTTCAATCAAGCCATCTTTTGAATCATGAGCATACGATCATATTGATATGAAACACAACACACTTTCATTCAAACATCTAACAGTTATAACAATTAAATTAATTATATGGGATTAAAGCATATTAAATGGACACATGTATTGTAGAAACACCTAGAATGATGTATGATAATTTAAGTCCATTGAAAATTGTTCTTGAATGAGTTTTACGTATACTGTAGGAAGAATCTCAGTTTTCTGGTTTAGAGAGAGAAAGAACTCTGTTTGTTCGTTCAGAGGTCCTTAAGGAGGAGGGGGTCTGGAATGTTGGGGCTCGAGCAGCTTCTGCTGAATTATCTTGATCGGGCTGAATTGTGCTATCTCTGAGCCAATCATTCTTTTCCAAGCTATCTCACATTGACCAGTTCTTCCTTTAGTTGGGCTCATCTTCTTTGAAGCTTGCATGGCCATAAAGTTCTTAGCTGGGGGTTTTCGTTGGTCAGCGGAGACTGGCTGGCTGGAGCCTTCTTTTATGGCTCTGGGGTTGGTGATTTGGTGTCTGGAATGTTCAGTTCTGTGAGAAATTATGTTTGAACAATTCACCTGGAAGATTAATTTGTGTTTGTTTCACACTCAATCCTACATTAATATTATTATCATATTAAAAATATAAAAATTAATATCGATATCACAATATCACATTTGGTCAATACCATACACTACCCCTACCGTGATCTCTGACTGCGGTGATGTGGTTTCTCCACTGCATGGATCCTCATGTGTCGCTTCAGGTGAGTTTTAACAGAGAAACTCTTCCCACACTGATCACACGTGAATTGCTTCTCTCCAGTGTGGATCCTCTCATGTGTTTTCAGAGATGCTAACTGAATGAATCTCTTGTCACAGTGTGAACACTTGTAAGGTTTTTCTCCAGTGTGGATCCTCTCATGTGTTTTCAGATGTGATGACACACTGAATCTCTTGTCACAGTGTGAACACTTGTAAGGTTTTTCTCCCGTGTGGATCCTCTCATGTGTTTTCAGATGTGCTGGCTGACTGAATCTCTTGTCACAGTGTGAACACTTGTAAGGTTTTTCTCCAGTGTGAATTCTCTGGTGCTCTTTTAAACTGTCCGCTGTAATAAAAGTCTTCCCACACTCAAAGCACATGTACTCTCTCACACCAGTGTGAATTTTCTCATGTTTATGTAAATTACCCCGCTGTGAAAAACTCTTTCCACACACAGAACATGAATGCGGCTTCTCCTTCGTATGAACTGTCAGGTGTGTCTTCAGGTGTGATGCACTAAGAAATGTTTTGCCGCATTGATCACATGTGTACGGCTTCTCTCCGGTGTGGATCCTCATGTGAATCTCAAGACTTTGTTTGGTTGATAAACTCTTTTCACACTGATCACACATGAATAGCTTCTCTCCGGTGTGGATCCTCATGTGTAATTTATGGTGTGAAGATTGACTGAAATCTTTCCCACATTGATCACACTTAAATGGCTTCTCATCAGTGTGAACTCTCATGTGAACATCAAGAGTCTGTTTGGTTGTGAAACTCTTCCCGCATTGATCACATGTGAACGGTCTCTCTCCGGTGTGGCTCATCATGTGAACATCAAGGTTTGATGATTGTGTGAAACTCTTCCCACACTGATCACATGTGAACGGCTTCTCTCCAGTGTGGATCCTCATGTGAATCTCAAGACTTTGTTTGCTTGATAAACTCTTTCCACACTGAATGCAGGTGAAAGATTTATTGGCCCTTCTTTTCTTTAAAAATGTATTTTTAGTCTTTGAGCGACTCAAAGGTTTTTCTCCAGGTTTAACATGATGTCCCTCCTCCACTTCACTCAGTTCTTCTCTCTCCTCCTTCACTTCACTCAGTTCTTCACTCTCCTCCTCCACTTCACTCAGTTCTTCACTCTCCTCCTTCACTTCACTCAGTTCTTCGCTCTCCTCCTTCACTTCTCTCAGTTCTTCACTCTCCTCCTTCACTTCACTCAGTTCTTCACTCTCCTCCTTCACTTCACCCAGTTCTTCACTCTCCTCGCTCTCTTCCATCAGGTCTGACATCAAAGAAAAAAAATTTAAATTTCATTTTCAGTACATTAACATAATTAAAAGAGAAATATAATGTGAAAGGACACGAAAGTGAGCCCTGATGTAATAGTAGAAAGTAGACAACTGTTATAAAATATTATGATAATTTGATGCCTTTTTATAAATGTATTATATTTTCTTGAAACTTTTCATGAATGGGGTAAATTTATCTTCCAATTATTATTTTTAAAACATTATAGGCACAAATCCCATGTTTATTTAGCAAGACCTATTAAATATATTTGATCAATGACAATTATCTAACATAATATTAACCCTCTGAGGTCGGCAAACGCGCCGGCGCGTTTTGCTGGATTTTCTCCACATTGTAGCACTATAAACTTAAATTACTCTATCATTTATGGTCATACAGAAAAAAGAAATATGAAAAAAGAATCTGTGATATTTCTACTTTTGTATGTGTCCACTTACAATCAAATCAAAACATTGTGCTTTTGTAAAATAAAGAAAATACACAGGGTGTGCGTTCTGCCTCTCGCGGTGAACTTTTTTTTCTTGAGCACGTCTATAAACTGAAACAAAACTCAGCGAATACTTGTCACACATTTATGAGCCATATACCTTTATAAACATTTAAGTGTGTACTTTTAAATGATCGGATTCAAACTGAAAACAAATATTCTCTGCTTAAGTAATTTGTATAAAACCAACAAGATGTCCAGCTTCTCAAACGCTTGCTCATTATTTTTATTTTTATTTATTTTTATTTGACCATGGCCACGCGCGCAAAAGAGTATGCAAATTCTAGTAAAGCGCAATTCACATGCAAATCTCCACATGGAACGCGAACGCACTCATTACCTCAAAAACAAAGCACCAACAAACTTCACAAGTCTCTGCTTTTCGTCGATTTTGGAAGACACACTGTGAGCTTACATTGGATTTACCTCAGAAGAAGAAGAACGCGATTTGAAGACAAGAAAGATGTAAGGTAAGAAATTCTTACTTATTAGTTTATGTTATTGTTGCATAAACTTCACAATGCAGTTGAACTGTTTTTAGATGTATGGTAAATATTATCTTATTTAGACCCATGTTTACTGTTACTGTGTTTGTGAATATCTGCTCAAACGTAGATATGTATGATATGGTAACCATAATGTTTCATATTTTGGAGCACGCTCTGCGTTTGAATGCACCATATTTTGGAGCACGCTCTGCGTTTGAATGTATCATATTTTGGAGCACGCTCTGCGTTTGAATGAATCATATTTTGGAGCGCGCTCTGCGTTTGAATTGTTACGCTCCACGCGTGTTTTGTTTTCAAGTGGTATCAGTGATTTCAAGCCCAAAAATATTTTTATCACATTTATCTAATCTTTCCTAACGATCCGCTAGCTGCCTGCCCCATAAGCATGCCATCAAAAAAACGCGTCTCTGTAGGCAGCCTAGGATCTGAGATCTGCACACAAAAACAAATGGTTTAGCCAAACAGTGTTCCAACCAATCACCGACAGGGGGAGGGTGTTGTGAGGTTTTGTGCTTGTGCACGGCTGCACGCGAAGTCAGAACTGAAGAAAAAGCTGGCTCAAAACCTCACAACACCCTCCCCCTGTCGGTGATTGGTTGGAACACTATTTGTTTTGGTTTTGAGTGTTTGGCTAAACCATTTGTTTTTGTGTGCAGATCTCAGAGCCTAGGCTGCCTACAGAGACACGTTTTTTTGATGGCATTCTTATGGGGCGGGTAGCTAGCGGATCGTTAGGAAAGATAAGATGAATGTGATAAAAATATTTTTGGGCCTGAAATCACTGATACCACCTTTAATATATAAATGTTACGGTACATTCCCTAGACTCTAAAAGTTCGTAACAGAATGTATCATATTTTGGAGCGCGCTCTGCGTTTGAATGTATCATATTTTGGAGCAAGCTCTGCGTTTGAAAAGCAAAATGAACCAAACAATAGGCTTCATGTTTTTATTCTAATCTCATTTCATATCGTCATAACGAATGGAAACATTTGAAGTAACATATGATAATCAATATATTTTTCTCTAGCGTAGTTGTTACTAAAATCTTTTGGAAGATTTATAGGCTGCTATAGGTTATTGTTATTATTATTTTATGCAGCACTGCGCGTAGCCTATGCCTACAATGCACAACAAACCTGGTGTTTATTATATATTGTTGGAAACATTTGTGTGTGTGTGTGAGTGTGTATTCTGTGAATTTTAAAAAGCAATTTTAACCAGAAATATCTAAAAATCTATTCCCAAAATCGTGCAGCCCTATAGTTTCTCTTGATATCAGTATGTTCACAGTTTTGTTTTGTTTTTTGTTTTTTTACAGGGCCCAGATGCCCTGAGTCCTGCTGACTTCAACATTCACATGAGTCTCTGTATATGAACATGGTAAAGTGAAAATCAAACACCTTGGAAATGAAAGGTATGTACAATGTTTTTAGGAATGGCACAAAGGTCTCTGTCTTTGGATCATTGTTTTCAATAATGTGCTTTTTTGTCATTTGTTGTGTATCTTTGGATTATATTGTGTTGTAAATAAATCCAAACAATCAAAAAGCCATTCTTTTTTAAATCTCCTTATTCTTTGTGCAAGGTTGCTCAGAACGACAGGGCCTGATAGCTCCTAATAGGAGATGGTCCTCACAGCAGAACACAAAATCCAGGGGGAGGAGTTGGATCCAGATCCAACTCCTTCCACCTTACATATACCTAAACCTACCCATCTCCACCCCCTGATCCCTAAACCTACCAATCTCCACCTCTTAGATGTGGATCCAACCCCGCCCCCTGGATCTTGTGGACTGCATTGAGGTGCTACTGCCTAATAGGGCCATTAGGGGAGGGTCTTTGTCTTTCTCAGGTGTGAAAGCCATACATATTCAGGATGTGTTACGCCTCTTTGCATAAAGCTTTCTTACACAAAACACGTCTTATAAATTTTAAATCAATATATTGTCTTATCTGAATGAGCAGTCAGGGTGATTTCCACATAGTTTTGGAGCAAATATATAATCAGTATGGGTTTCATGGCCTTATTTCAGTGACAATTTTTATTTTTTTTGTATTTTCACAAACCACGCATAAAATGTAATTATCTCAAAACTACAAACTTTTACATACATGCTGCTGATATATTATTGTAGCAGAGTTTGTGAATACAGTGTAATCAGACTTTAGCCATGAAAATGTCTAGCCTGACTACGTCAGACTTCTTACTTCCGCTCAATTTCATTTCGCTTCTGTACTCAGTCTGAGACAGCGTAATAGCTTTCCGTTTTCCTCCGGCCTGAAAACAGCCGGGCCAATCAACGAACAGAGGGCAGGCTGAGAGCCGTGACGTAGACGCTGATTGTACCGTGGATGCGTAGATTTTTACTTCACATAATCTGCAAAAGTCGTTGACAGCCATGTTCACTCCGATATTTCGCTCGATGGTTTTGTTTTCGCATCATACATGTGTTTACAGTGGAAGTTAGATGCGGCTGAGCATGCGCATAACACACGCCATAACCAAACGTTATGTGATTGGCTTACGGGTAACCAATGATTTTAAACTTCAGACAGCATGTCAGAACACCTCCAGGGCCAGAAAACACCTCAGACACGAAAGGGTTAACATTAAAATATACAATACTGGCATATTTTAACACCAACTTTGAGATTGATATTTATTTTACTAAAACTTTTGAATTATTAATGGCCGTTCACACTAGACTTTTCCTTCCACTGACTTCCATTCATGCGCATGTGAAAGTGGGACACCAGAAGCACAAGCTCAAGTGAATTACCCTGTGAGAAATAACACAAACGTTTAGCATTCAAGTGGAGTGGATTGTTTATTTTTTAAATTTTTGAATTATTATTATTTGTTATATGTTGAACTTTTATCTGTAAAAAAGCTGCCGCAGAATGTGACGTCATTTCATGACTGTTGCAGTGTGTGTAGAAACTTCACATGCTCAAAGTGTTGAGTGACCGCAGCTTTAACTAGATTTAAATTAACTATTTTATTAGCATTATCTGTGTCATGTTTCACTAAACCTTGTTACTCCTGACATGATTTTCCTCCTTTTAAAAACAGAGCATTTCCTAAAACTAGGGCTGCACGATATTGAAGAAAAATGCGATATCTGATATGCGATACGATAATGCTTAAAGTGAGTAAAATAAACTTAAATTATTTTTAAAATTGATTTAAAATGATATAACCAACGAATGTGTTTCACATTATTTTTGTGACAAGAAAACATCCCTACAGCTTCAGAAAGTGAACATCAGTGGGGGGGGGGGGGGGGGGGGGTGGGGTGGGAATCCACTGCTGCTTCAATGTATATGTAATGAGTGATTATAATCAAGGTATTAATCATTATTTTTTCCTTCTAAATATCAAAAGAGTTGAATGACTTCTGTGAGGATTTTGTTATAGAAGTTACTAGTGTGATTACTGAAATGTTCTTTTCATGTATTCTCTAATGTCTGTATTTGATATCTGAATGCAGTAACAGTGCTCGCTCATTCAGCCCGGCTTCCAGAAATGAAATAGGGACATGTTTTGTGTTTGAGAAAGGTCTTCAACATGTTAAAACATACAGTGAGGAAAATAAGTATTTGAACACCCTGCTATTTTGCAAGTTCTCCCACTTGGAAATCATGGAGGGGTCTGAAATTGTCATCGTAGGTGCATGTCCACTGTGAGAGACATAATCTAAAAAAAAAAAAATCCAGAAATCACAATATATGATTTTTTAACTATTTATTTGTATGATACAGCTGCAAATAAGTATTTGAACACCTGACTATCAGCTAGAATTCTGACCCTCAAGACCTGTTAGTCTGCCTTTAAAATGTCCACCTCCACTCCATTTATTATCCTAAATTAGATGCAACTGTTTAAGGTCGTTAGCTGCATAAAGACACCCGTCCACCGCATACAATCAGTAAGAATTAAACTACTAACATGGCCAAGACCAAAGAGCTGTCCACAGACACTAGAGACAAAATTGTACACCTCCACAAGGCTGGAAAGGGCTACGGGGAAATTGCCAAGCAGCTTGGTGAAAAAAGGTCCACTGTTGGATCAATCATTAGAAAATGGAAGAAGCTAAACATGACTGTCAATCTCCCTCGGACTGGGGCTCCATGCAAGATCTCACCTCGTGGGGTCTCAATGATCCTAAGAAAGGTGAGAAATCAGCCCAGAACTACACGGGAGGAGCTGGTCAATGACCTGAAATGAGCTGGGACCACCGTTTCCAAGGTTACTGTTGGTAATACACTAAGACGTCATGGTTTTGAAATCATGCATGGCACGGAAGGTTCCCCTGCTTAAACCAGCACATGTCAAGGCCCGTCTTAAGTTTGCCAATGACCATTTGGATGATCCAGAGGAGTCATGGGAGAAAGTCATGTGGTCAGATGAGATAAAATATAACTTTTTGGTCATAATTCCACTAAACGTGTTTGGAGGAAGACGAATGATGAGTACCATCCCAAGAACACCATCCCTACTGTGAAGCATGGAGGTGGTAGCATCATGCTTTGGGGGTGTTTTTCTGCACATGGGACAGGGCGACTGCACTGTATTAAGGAGAGGATGACCGGGGCCATGTATTGCGAGATTATGGGGAACAACCTCCTTCCCTCAGTTAGAGCATTGAAGATGGGTCGAGGCTGGGTCTTCCAACATGACAATGACCCGAAGCACACAGCCAGGATAACCAAGGAGTGGCTCTGTAAGAAGCAGATCAAGGTTCTGGCGTGGCCTAGCCAGTCTCCAGACCTAAACCCAATAGAGAATCTTTGGAGGGAGCTCAAACTCCAAACTCCATGTTTCTCAGCGACAGCCCAGAAACCTGACTGATCTAGAGAAGATCTGTGTGGAGTTCTGCCGTGCAAAGGCAAAAGACCGTAACTTCGTTTTTGGTCGAAAATGAGTTATTTATATTTTTGGCACATTCAAGACCTCCTTTATCATGTGGATAAGTATCTTGAATCAATTCTGTTGTTTTTTCTAGAAAATAATGAATTGTCTTAACAGTAACTTCCAAAAGCCCATGAGAAACAAAGGCAGAACACCGTAACATCAGTTACCGCTCTTTGGCTTTGTTTTGGAACGCTCGAAATGGAGTTACGGTACTCTGCCTTTGTTTAGACGCGCGTCAATATGAAGTTACTGTGCCGGTGTTCTATCAGATAATGCTACCTACCAGATTGTACGCTTATCAGTCCCTCTAACTTCTGATGTCCTCAGAGCTTTGTCCTGCACAGTTGCGGTCAGAACATTTGGTATGGTCTGAACCCGCCGTCGACAAACGTGCGATATCGATCGCGAAGGATTATGCAGAGTTGACAGAAAAAAGTTACACATTGCCGTATCAGATGAATACAACCAAGAATTAAAGCCCCGCCTCACTCAGTTCGGGTACAGGACCTGGTTGAAACACTCATGCATCTAGCTGGCAGAGTGCCAAAACTTCGCTGGCGCCTTCAGCCCCGCCCTAAACACGGTCGAGCCAATGCTCGACTAATATCTATGGAGGTATTTTGTCATGTCAAATGTATTAATAATGCCATCAGAATGCAACCAAAGCCCATGCTAGCAATAAGTAGATTGCTATAAATAATTGTAAATCATACAAAATAAATGCCATGATCACTAAATTTTATACAGGTGTTACTATAATGATTTTGTTAATGGTGATCAGCAACCAAATATTGATAATGTGGAAGTTACTGCCTTTTGCCTTGGCATGACTTCTCACTTTTTGCTGACAATACAAGGGCAGAGTACAGTAACTTTAACCCTCTGAGGTCTGAGCTGTTTTCTGGGCCCTGGAGGTGTTCTGACATGCTCTGACATTTCTGGTTATTTCTGTTACTTGTGACATTTTCATGGCTAAAGTCTAATTACACTGTATTCAGCACAAACTCTGCTACAATAATATATCAGCAGCATGTATGTAAAAGTTTGTAGTTTTGAGATAATGACATTTATGCGTGGTTTTTGAAAATACAAAAAAAAATTCTCACTGAAATAAGGCCATGAAACCCATACTGATTATTTCTTCACAAGACTTTTGAAAATTGTATGACGTAGCCTAGAATATTTGCTGCAAAACTATGTGAAAATCACCCTGACTGCTCATTCAGATAAGACAATATATTGATTTAAAAATTTTACGACGTGTTTTGTGTGAAAAAGCCTTATGCGAGAGCTCATTAATATGTAAGCTTTTCTCACCTGAGAAAGACAAAGAACCTCCCCTAACGGCCCTATTAGGAGCTATCAGGCCCCTATCATTCTGAGCAACCTTGCACAATACTGTAAATGAGGAGATTTAAAAAATAATGGCTTTTAAATTGTTTGGATTTATTTACAACACAACATAATCCAAAGATACACAACAAATGCCAAAAAAGCACTTCAAAGACAGAGACCTTTGTGCCATTCCTAAAAACATTGTACATACCTTTCATTTCCAAGATTTTCACTTTACCATGTTCACGTACTGAGACTCATGTGAATGTTGAAGTCCTCAGTGGCATCTGGGACCTGAAAAAAAAAAAAGTGAACATACTGATATCAAGAGAAAGGCCTGCACGATTTTGGAAATAAATATTAGATTTTTCTGGTTAAAATTGCTTTTTAAAATTCACAGAATACACACACACACACACGTTTCCAACGATATATAATATAATGAACACCAGGTTTGTTGTGCCTTGTAGGCATAAGGTATATGCGCAGTGCGGATAAAATAATAATAACAATAAATAACCTATAGCAGCCTATAAATCTTCCAAAAGAAGCTAGAGAAAAATATATTGATTATCATATTACTTCAAATGTTTCCATCCGTTATGATGATATGAAATGAGATAATAATAAAAACATGAAGCCGTTTGGTGCGTTTTGCTTTCATCCAAAATATGATACATTCAAACGCGATCGCTTGCAAAATATGATACATTCAAACGCGATCGCTTGCAAAATATGATACATTCAAACGCGATCACTCTCAAATATAAAACATTATGGTTACCATAAACATATCTATGTTTGAGCAGATATCCACAAACACAGTAAACACGGGTCTAAATATTATAATATTCCCCATATATCTAGCATCAGTTCAGCTGCAACGTGACATTTATGCAACAATAACAAACTAGGCTATGTAAGAATTTCTTACCTTATCTTTCTTGTCTTCAAATCGCGTTCTTCTTCTTCTGAGGTAGCCTAAATCCAATGTAAGCTCAGGCACGTCTTTCAAACTCGACGAAAAGTGAAGTGAAGTGTTTTGTTGTTGAGGTAACGAGCGCGTTCGCGTTCCATGTGGAGATTTGCATGTGAATATCTTTTGCGCGAGTAGGCGTGGCCAAATTAACTGTAATGAGCAAGCGTTTGAGAAGCTGGACATCTTGTTGGTTTTATACAAATTACTTAAACAGAGAATATTTGTTTTCGTTTTGAATCCGATCATTTAAAAGTACACACTTAAATGTTTATAAAGGTATATGGCTCATAAATGTGTGACAAGTATTCGCTGAGTTTTGTTTCAGTTTATAGACGTGCTCAAGAAAAAAAAGTTCACCGCGACGGAGAGGCAGAAAGCACACCCTGTTTATTTTCTTTATTTTACAAAAGCACAATGTTTTGATTTGATTGTAAGTGGACACATACAAAAGGAGAAATATCACAGATTCTTTTTTTATATTTCTTTTTTCTGTATGACCATAAATGATGGAGTAATTTAAGTTTATAGTGCTACAATGTGGAGAAAATCCGGCAAAACGCGTCGGCGCGTTTGTCGACCTCAGAGGGTTAAAATAGTGGTCAAAAGTCAAGTTTGACCTCAATATTTTTTTATGTATATAATTTCCATTACTAAAACATCTATTTGCCAGATTTCCAGTGTCCTACCTATAATTAATTTGACGGGACAACTAAAAATCTTTAAAGTCATTTTTCTCAGTTCCACACTCTAGCGACTTAAGGTCTTTTACCTTTGTAGGGCAGAGTAGAGGCTGACATTTTTTCGGGAATCCCGCGGGTCTCGGGAATCCGAGAACAAAAACAAAATCACTATTAATCACGGGATTGGGACGGGACAGGAAAAAATGTCAGCGGGAGTGGGCGGGACTGGGAATCATAATAAAACTATGATACCCAACTTTATACACAAATATACAGTTTCTATAAATAAACTATATATTTAAATTTTGAACTAAATTCTATTTGCCCTTTATGCTCTCCTGTGTGCTTTGGTGTGGCTGGTAAAGTGAATGACGTGCTCCTCCACACACCCGTACCAGTTGGTGGCAATAATATATGCACAATGCCAACCACCAATAATATAAGAGAAAAGGGCTTCCCCCATACACTGTGTTGCCGCGAAAATCACAATCAAAATGGAGTCAGACATGAAAGACACACTGCTACGACTACTGTCGGAAAACAATCCATCTGTTGTGCTCACCGACATTTCAGGGTGGTCTGAAATCACCAAAAAATTTAGACGTGTTGAGAAAGACGGCGTAAAAACGCCATACGCAAGTTGCAAGACATGCAGACAAATGATTAAATACCATTCCGACTCAGGCACGAGTGGCCTTCAGTGTCACACATGTAAAGCATCCAGCTCAAGGGAACCGGCAATTTCGTCATTCATAAAGCGTAAGGTGCCAATGAATGGAAAGTCAAGATTTACAGACGCAATGGCTCGTTTGTGCAGCCAGGATCTAAGACCGTTCTCTATTGTTGAGGGACGAGGCTTCATTGAAGTCGCGAAAGAGCTCATAAATATCGGAGCTAGTAAATATGGAAGCAGCGTTGAGGTCGAAGATGTGCTACCAAGTGCACGGACTGTTTCTCGTCATGTTGAAGACGAGTACGAGAAAGTAAAGAAACATGTTATAGACGAGCTACAACAGGTATGCCTGGCTATATTGCTTCCCTTTAATGTTGGTCTCTCTCTATATATTTTTTTTTTTTTGCCATTTTTGGAGCCTACTTTTATGGGATTGTAAATTAAAAGCATATTGTCAAATGATTATCTGTTCATGTAAGATCCTGTGAAGCCTGAAATAACATTAGGCCTACATCATACTCTATTCCTTTAGTGCCCAGACTGGGCTGTGACAACTGACCTTTGGGCAGAAGAAAGGACAAACACGCACTGCATAACAGTTACAGTCCATTATATTCTTGGATGGAAATTGTTGAACCGGGTCCTGGCTACAAGGGAGATCATGGGTGTAAAAACCCATGACAATATCAGAAGGACTGTGGAGTCCATCCTTCAGGTATCTGTCTATTACCCCCAATCTCCTCCTGTGTAACATAATATGTGTGTGTAGTACATACTAAACAGTGTTATACTGTATTTATTGGCTTGTCTACATAATATGGTAATATTCAATTCAGTGTTACATTTGTTAACTGTTCTGACTAGCCCAAGCTTTAACAATAATTTACTTACAAAGTAATCATTAAGTTACATTTATTTGTGTAAATATTTGTGTAAATAATTTTATTAATATTTTATGTTTGTGCTATTTTTTTTTTATTTTTTTTATCTAACCAAACATATAGGAGTTTGGCATCTTGAGCAAGGATGTTGTTGTAGTGACCGACAATGGTTCAAATGTGGTTGCAGCTTTACAGGATTACACCAGACTGTCCTGTGCAGGCCATAATATTAACCTGATTCTTAAATACACATTTGACCATTTGGATGTGGAGAATCCACTGCACAGTCCAGTCATCAACCTGTTTTGTGATGTGAAGACTCTGGTTACCAGTGGTGTAGTGGTAAAAAAAGAGGTGGGTAAACTAAATTCTGGTGGACCACGACATGGTCACCCGGTAAGGTGGGCCACTGCCTACCGGTGTATGTGTATCCTGATGACATCGCTATAGGCTATCATTTGATGGTACTATCAAGGGTATCACTGGTTGTTCCCTCATCATAGGTCACACAATCACTATTCAATTCATGCATTAATCTAAGTTCTTGTTAAAGAGACTCAAAAAGGAATAATATGGTTGAAATCCATAAAGTTTACTAAATGACAAAACAGAGAGAACAAAAATATTTAAGAGAGATCGAGAGGGAGGCTTATATCCAGGGCTTCCAATGCAATGCACTTGTGCATAATGATTAGGGATTTGGGGTTATTATTTTCATAGTTGATTAATCTGTTGAATATTTCTTCGATTAATTGATTAGTTGTTTGTTCTATCAGAAAAATGTGGATCAGTGTTTCCCTGTAGAGGGAAAAGTTTTTTAACCTGGTGCAGGCTTGATTCCCTCTGAATCTCTTGTACAGTTGGGTTTTGACATGCTCCCTACATTAAACCAGCTGCCTGTAATGAATTTAAAAAATCACTTTTTTTGCATCGTTTTAATGATTTCCTGTTGCGGCTGCGCCTGCGATCAAGTTTCATTCTCGCGCAGCTTGTTTAGTAACTTCACGAGCGTGTGTTTTCTGCTACGTGTGTGCGCCGTTCTCTTTGTTCCATGTGTGTGTGTGTGTGTGTGTCGGCGCGCTGCGCTCTCTGCTCCATGTTTGCGCGCTGCGCGTTCTGCTCAGCCGTTAACGGCCCAAATGCTCGAATCATGTGCCGATCGGCGATCACGCACTGGAAAAGCAAAGTCCGCTCAAATAATGTGAAATTTAGAGGTGGATAAACGCAATGTAGAGGTGGATAAACGCACTTTGGAGGTGGGCAAACGTTATTTCCAAATTTTGGGAGGTGCGTAAACGGCGTTTACGTGCGTTTAGCCTCCACTACATCCCTGCTGGTTACACACTTCAAAAGAGCAGGGTAAGATATTTTACAGTCTTTTCATGCCTGTTTGGTGTAGTTTGCAGGTATTTTTATGAGTTTATACAGTTTATTTTAAAATATTATTACAAAAAAAATCAACATAAAAACAACTGCTGTAATTAATAAATTGTTTTCTTGTTCAGCAAGCTATTTTGACTCAACAATTCTGCTGTTAATCTGTTTGTAATTCTTAAAAAAAAAATATATACTTGAAAGAGATTTTATCACCTTACATAGTGTAGTGTACACTGTCTCTTTCTTGAATTTCAGATTGCAAAAAGCACTGGACAGATCACTTAAGCAAGCAGTGGATACAAGGTGGAATACCAGACTTGCAATGTTGCAATCTGTAAGGGATGCTCTGCAGTCTGGTAAGCAGCACGAGGTCCTGCTTCACCGAAATGAACTCTGTTATGTCAACAACATAGACCCAGACCTTCTTGAAGACATTATCCGCCTTATGGAAACTTTTGATGAGGCTACCAGGCACCTGTCCACTGATCAGACACCTAGTCTTCACCTAGTCCTCCCAACCAAGGCAACCCTACTGAGGGGTCTGTTGCTTCAGGATGGAGACAGTGTTATTGTGAAAGAGGTAATATAATACAGTTCTCATTTGTAATTGTTTTGTTAGTCATTTAGGTAACTAAAAGCAGGTGCCCATTATCCAATAACAATGTTGTCTATCATGTAATTGTATTTTTCCTCCTCCTAGCTGAAACGGATATTATGCCAGGCAGTGGAACTGAAATTCAAAATCCACCTTTACCACAAGATAGCCACAGCACTCTCTCCTAGTCTGAGGTGTTTCTTAAGAAAAACTCTTAACGCTGAGGAAAATGAAGAGGTTATCAACACTCTGGCAACAATCACAGAAAGAGTAGGGATAGTGGAGAGAACCAGTGTCCAACAGGGTAATTCATAGCGTTAGTACTTAGAACGAACTAAGTTAGAACGACAGTGCACTCTAAGAAAATTTTGGTAACACTTTACAATACAGGTGCACTAACTAATGTACAGTTAATGTATGACTCATGAACAACTAAACCATGAATTAATTATTACTGCATCAGCAGCTAATAAAGAGTCTATATGATTAATAGATTAAGTAATATATGAATAGTAATTAATTAAATGTGTCATAATGTATTAATTCATTAATAACATATTTTATTAATTAATAGTGTAAATTAATCCACGCAAACCTGTGAACGCCCCCATATCAGCTCGAGAAAACAAGTTTATTCAGATCATTACTTGTTTACACCGTAATCGCAGCGCTGTGAGGAATAATAATAATGGAAAATGCCTCAGAAGTGCGGGTATTTCGAGGAGCAAGGATCAGACTGAGCTGAGGAATACAGTAATACGTTTATTTTCCTTCTCACGTGAATCGGGTTTCTGTTTATGAATGAATGAGTGGCAGAGATGCGCGCTGTTTACCACAGCTCGCAAAAAGACAATTTAAATTTTAAATCGCGTTTGTGAATTAATGATGATGTTTTAGCAAACTGTATTGTTATACTGAGATGAGTAAATGATTATCGACTGAAATATGTTGAAATAAAATGTAGGCTATTTGTATAAGCAACGTATTAAACTGCAAATTAACATTTATATGCCCTAATATTTCATAAAAACAACATTACAGTCAGGCGAAATATGAAAGACAACATTTTGTTGACTAGATTTGGGTACAGGTTTTTACTGTAGAATATACTGTAAGATTACACTTGAATTGTTGTTGTAATTGTAACCTTTTTAATAAAAAAATATATTTACAAGGTAGATGTAAACAAACTATGAAAAGGTAAATATAATTTTTTTCTTTTAATAATTTGTATTGTGTTTTATTAGTAACAAATTTGGGGAGAGGATAAATATTCCAAAACTGAAAATACAGTATGATAATTAACTGCACAATTACTAGACATGTTTACCTTGGATATTATACAATTTGCAAGCACAATTTGTGAAAAAAAAATAAAAAATAAAAATTTATACAAAAAAAGTAAAATTTATATTTGTGTATAAATATATACACACACATATATTTATGAAGAGTTTGGTTCCAGCCTGAACTCGATCAATATCTTATTAACGTTACAGGCACTGGACTAAAAATACATTCAATCAGCTATCGCTAGGAAATACCTCCTGAACTTTTTTGACGGCGATCATCTGTAAAACGGCTTAGTCCTGCTCGGTTTTCGTTGACTTTGAGTAAAACAACTGAAAGTTTTTCAAAAGATCCCCTGGGTTCAACGTGTCAGCGTGACAGAAGTTTGATGCCGTCGTGTGAGAACAAGCAAAAGCCGGCATTTTTCCTCCTCTCGCGTGCCTCGTCTTCTTAATCTCCTCACGTAAATGATTAGATTTCGATGGCTTACGTTTCCCTACCGCAGAAACCACCACAGGTTCATCAATGCCGTCAAAATTATAAAAGATTTTGTTTGATTGTTGATCAAAAAGTACAAAGTAGATAGGAAAAACTAGGATGCCGGGTGTATTCAAAGCGCTGCCGTTACTGTTTACAGTGCGTGGAATGGTGCGCTGTGATTGGTTGAGAGCAGATTTATCTCATTCTGCAGAGAAAGGAGACTGGCGTTTGTCGCGGTTTGGAAAGAAAGGGAGAAAACATAACAGAATAACACGGCGGATATCACATTTTACGTAAAATTTAAAATTGACTTTTCAATACTGACCCTATACAATACAGATTTTTGCAGGAACTAAATTTTTTTTTAAATGGCGTTTATCGCGTTTTGGAACCAAACTCTTCATATGTGTGTGTGTGTGTGTGTGTGTGTGTGTGTGTGTGTGTGTATGCATATATATATGCATACACACACTAAATGCCACTGAAATTTTCTTCTAGAATGATCATTTTTATCAGGCTCGTATATTTAAGTTAGCTGTAGGTGACACACCTGAATGAATGGCTCATTAAGTATGCAGGGGCATTGTCTCATCAGGTGTGAACTACTAAATATGCATGATCGTTTACGCCCCATCCGCATATTGCCTTTCCAAACTAAAAGTGTTTCACAAAACTTAAATCAATGTATCGTTTTATGTGAATGATTAGGCAGGATGATTTTCACATCATTTTGAAGAAAAAACTCTAGGCGAAACTCCATTAGTCAAAAGTCTTATTGACATATATTTACTATGTGTTTTGTGGCCTTATTTCAGAAACTTTCATTTTTAGTTTTTTCAATAACCATGCATAAACATTATTCTCTCAAAAATGAAAACATGTACATCCATGTGGCTCACATATCATGGTAGTCCTGTTTGTGCTAAATAGAGTGTAATTTTTTTTTGCCATTGATGTTTATAAGCAACTGAAAAAAGCACAAATATCAGGGCATGTCAGAACATCTCAAGGACCCCCAAAACACCCCAGACCTCAGAGGGTTAACATTGATTTTCTCAGGTGTTCAAATACTTATTTGCAGCTGTATCAAACAAATAAATAGTTAAAAAAAATCATACATTGTGATTTCTGGATTTTTTTTTTTAGATGATGTCTCTTACAGTGGACATGCACCTACGATGACAATTTCAGACCCCTCCATGATTTCTAAGTGGGAGAACTTGCAAAATAGCAGGGTGTTTTAAACTCGAATAAGTTTCTTTCTTCTGTTGAAAATAAAAGTTATTTGGAAGATTGTGGGTAACCAAACAGTTGATGTACCCCGGTGACTACCATAGTATATTTTTCTCCTATGGAAGTCAATGGGGACCAGCTACAGTTTGGATAGCCACATTCTTCAAAATATTAAAGGTGCATTAAGCAAGTCTCTGAGTTTTTGCAGAACTATGCCCCCTCTGGCGGCAAGCGAAACTGCAACCAGAGGTGTGCACGCTCACGGACAAAAGATTTCTTTTTTTTATCTTACGTGGAGTTTGCGTTGGTGTTTGAAATGAACTATAAGCAGGTCTCTTACAATCCATCTTCTACGGAGAATGCCGGCGAATACACAAACCTGCCAGACATAGCTATGTGAGAGTGCCGTGAACGCGCATGACGTCACGCCCAGTCTAAAATTCCGGCCCGAATCCCTCTTATTTATTTTACTTTACAGGATTATAGAGGCAATCTCAGTGATTAGAGAAGGGCTCATTCAGCCCATCAGGCAATTGTTTAAGCATGTATGGGTTAGAAAACGGGTATTTTTTACATGAAAAGTTGCTTAATGCACCTTTAATATTAGAAAAATATTAGAAAATATTAGAAGGAAATTAATACAGGTTTGGAACAACATTAGAGTGCACAAATGATGAGATATTTTGTCGACACAGGACAGCGGTTAATCGCCTCAGCAACTTCACGCGTGTGAAGCGCATTATACAGGCATTTTCCTAATAGTGATCGACCGATTTATCGGTCGGTCAATAAAATCGGGCCGATATTTGCAGGTTTGATGCCGATACGATGGCCGATGCCGATACACGGCTGCTGCGTTCGCCGATAGTTTTTTTTCCCGGCATTATTTACAGACAGGCGTCCGCAGGCAGCTCTGTGTTGCTGGAGACGCTGCAGTTCACGTGCAGCCCATGCACTGCCCCTCCCACACTAGCAGAGTGCTGGAAGCCTCTTCTAGACAACGGTTAGTTTTAAAATTCCAAAGCATCTTTTTAACTGTTTGAATTAGCTGAAATACACTTTGAAAGTGGAAACACGTTGCTCTATATGTGCGTGCAACTATAGCTAAGCAAGTTTGTGGGTCCAAATGGAAAACGCGAATGCCTCATCTATAAAACTGCTTGTCATTGTATTTAGGGAGCTGCAAATAGCTAAGTTTGAGGCTGTCCATATGCATCCGGCAGCTGTTACAAACACTGGTCATAGGATTAAATAATGCCGACGTTGTTCCGTGATATTTGTGGGAGTTTTATTCAGCGACCACCTGGCTGAGGTTTGGACGTGTGCTCATAAAAGAAGTGACGCGGTTGCGACACGCATGCGATGCAGCGCGCTCGTTTGTCCAGGCGCTTCTGTGTCGTGGTGAGATGAAAAAATCTAAACTTTTCAGAATGCCGCAAGCGCACACAGGTCATGTGACAAAAAAACAACTGACCTTTCCATGACAACATCGAAAGCTCGGCCGAACAGCGGATCATAGCTTGACAGGGCGGGTTTTTATTTCTCATCTCCATAAATACATGTAGTCGTAAAGGGCAGGAAATAAATTAATCCTTACTTCCTCGTCATCATGGAGAGCAGTTCATGTTTGCATAGCAACAACAGACGCAAGCGCTTGTAGAAGCGGCGCGGCCGTGCTTTCCACACGTTTTAGACGCGATCCCTAATTCATAATAAACTTAGAATCTATTTGGTTTAAAATCGTTTTTGTTCTGTTTAAAATGGAGATCACGATTACATATATCAGACAACTACACAGAATAACATGTCCCAGTCAAATTATTTTATTTATTATGCTTAAATATTTATTTTCAGAATTTATTTTCAGAATTTGAATTATGATTAAATATTTATTTTCAGTATTTTCAGCACTGAACTTTTTTTCTGTTCTACCTCACATGTTTTTAATATTTGTCAAATACTGTTTTTTTTTTAAGTTCAATAAATGTTCCTTTCTTAATTGAGACTTGTAACAGTTGTTATCATTATATATTATACGTGTAAATTGAGTGAGCAAAAGCAGTATCGGCTCCAAATATCGGCCCAAGAAAATCGGCAACCCGTATCGGTCATCGGCTAAGGCTGATGAAAAAAATCGGTATCGGCATCAACACTTAATATCGGTCGATCCCTATTCCCTAAACAGCCACAGGTCTGATTTTCCACCAAAGTAAAGCGCTTATTAAATACGAAAACGATGATTTATTTTTGCTAATTATTATTTTATTTCAGTTAGTTTTTCAGTAACTGTTGTTAGTTTCATTTAGTTTTAGTTTTTAATTTACTATGAATTTGTAATTTTATTTCAGTTTCTTTCTACTGCATGATGGGAAGACAAGAAAATAATCTCAATCCATTGTCTCAGTTTTACACAAACTGCAGCATTGACTGTATTCATCAACCCTGTTACCAAAGTCACTGTAAGAAGAATCTCTATAACTATGAATAACTTGTATGATATTTGACAAATGCAATTTTATTAGTAACTTGGTGTTTACTGACTATTCCTAAATTATTAATTTTTTTTTTTTAAAGTGTAAACTATGTTGAAAATTACACAAATTCTGGTAATGTTGTTGTAAATTTGGAACCAGATATAAAATATATGTCAAACAAAACAGATAAAATAGTATTTAGCTTGATCTGATGTTGACAATCAATATAAAATGTCTCAAACCTCCCTTTACTGACCATTTGTTGAAGAAAACCCAGAATATTCTGTACCATTTCATAGTTGAACTGTTTATCTAAAAGCGCTTGAATGTTTCTAACATGAATGTTCTTCAGCATCAACAATGAAGCATAATAAATAAGGGTGAAATCAGGACCAATTGTAATGAAATAAAGAGTGTTTTCAGCAGATCTGTTAATATTGATGAGCCTCAGACTATCAACACTCATTCAACAAGCCATTCAGGATCATCAGCAGTAGGGCTGTGAAAAGATTCATCGCGATTAATCGCATCCAAAATAAACCTTTGTGTTTTCATAATAAATGTGTGTCTACGGTGTATCATTATTTTGTATATATAAATACACACATTTGCATGTATATATTTAAGAAAAATGTGTTATTTATATAGGCCTATACAAATATTTATATTTATATATAATATAAATTATATTTAAATATATACAGTATATACATGCAAATATTTCTTAAATAAATGCATGCATGCGTGTGTCTCTCTCTCTCTCTCTCTCTCTCTCTCTATCTATATATATATATATATATATATATATATATATATATATATATATATATATAAAATAATGATACACAGTAGACACACATTTATTATGTAAACACAAACTTTTATTTTGGATGCCATTAATCGCGATTAATCTTTTCACAGCCCTAATTAGCAGATCATCTCACTTTATTCTGAGTGTTTGCTGTTAGAAAAACATTATTTGAGTCAGGATACATGATAAAAGCCTGTAAAACTGCTCTATTGAAAGAAAATACAGTTGCTTCTCACCATATTTTTTAATAAAAACAAACCAAACTTAATTAACCAACTCATCTAAATAACTACAACAGTATAATGTCAATATCTAAAATATATTTTTATTTTCTAGTAATTACAATCATTGCACTAACGTTATTCAAAACTGACAATGATCCTAAAAAACTCATAAGCTCATCAATTCCTCTCACATATCTCAAACTGTAACTCTTGACTTGACATTCAGTAACAGTTCTCACTCCAAACATCGAGACAATCACACACACGAACACAAACTCGCTCAGGTCTTAATGAACTCAACATATTCTCCTCATGCTCGCTGCTGCTGCACTAAATGTTTATTTCAGAAGGAAGACGCCAGAAAAGACGCACAAGTATCGCTGTGATCGATGAAAACAATACAGAAATGAGCCTGTCGCTTTATCAAACTGAATAAAGTGTGTGTGATGGTTGTGTAAATATGAGAAACACCGTGAGCTGCTCTCCTCACCTCAGTTCTTCTTCTTCTTCTTCTTCTTCTTCTTCTTTCTGGTGGCCGGTTCGTGAACGAATCGTTCTTTTGAACCGCTTCTTTTCAGTGAACCGGTCGAACCAGTAGGCTACACTAAATCGGACTGAATCGTTTAAAACAGTTCGCGTCTTGGGCCAACATTATGAAGCTGCAGACTCGGAGCCTGCATCTACAGTCCCGCACCCAGAGTCCCGCATTCTCAGACCCCTCGTTTTTCGAGACAGCGCCTCCTGCTGTTCGGAAGATCGTATAACACCCTTATCCAAATGCCATTGAAAACATTATAGGATGCAATATTACGGTCTCTTTTTATTTAAAGTTATCCAAATAAATATTTGCGTTCCCTGCTTAATGCATGTGACAAAAAAAATCATTGTGTTCTCAAACTAACTAATTACCCAGTAGTTATTTTTTGAGCGTGGGTGTAATTGAAAGAAAATTACTGATGTAAGGGATACAAATACAGATTGAACTATCTTCTGAAAAATATTATGTGATATTATATTGCTACAATGTTTTAGTTTGTTTTTGTACAATGTTTCAAATTCCAATTTTTCTTTCAGTTCAACCTATAATGGTCTAATTAACATTATACCATGGTAACATTACAAAGCCTGTTTTTTGATATTTTGAATGTGAAGCAAAACTCAAATAATAGACAAAACACCAATAATAAGCAATTCTGTACATTATTTAACGATCACCTTGATCACCGTCATGTTTCTGTAAACAGGACAAAGCAAAGAAAAAAGTAAGAAAGAATTGTGTTAGTGACTTTACTTTTCGTCTTCAATTGCATTAAAAAAAACTCCTCATTTATAAGTCGCTTTGGATAAAAGCGTCTGCTAAATGAATAAATGTAAAATGTAATGTAAATGCATGAGGTAAAATAATTTTTGTGACGGGTGACGTACTAATTATCGCGAGATTCGGACTTAAGTGCGTTCGAATATGCCTACTTTCCTACTGTATAGTAGGCGAAAACAGTAGGCTACGTGAAGGAAGCAGTACGTTCGAAACATCAAAAGAGTAGGCGAGAAGTTCCCGGATGGTTTCATCTGTGGTTGACATGATCTAAATGCATGATACTGGATGACCAATGGTTAATTTTAATAAAACCCAAACAGTCAGAATATTACATTTTACAAAAAAAAAAAATTAGCACATGCAGAAACTAAGAAATTGTCCAATAAATATATTTATTTTGTTAAGGAAAAATGACAAATGTTTGAATGTTCTACCTCAGATTTGTGAAATGTTCGCCTGTTTGGCAAGTGTTTGTCATGATATGTTCTGACAATAAAGAGTAGTTTAAAACCACAGTTAATGCTCTGGTTTCTACAACTTTCACTTAGGAGCAAAAATCTGCCTATAAACTTGAAAGAAATAAAGATTTGACTTTTATCGTGATAATTATCGATATCGACTGATATAAAAAAAATTATCGTGATATTTTTTTTCATCCATATCGCCCAGCCCTATTAATACCTGACAATGGACACCTCGAAGGGCATTAACCAGCTTGGTCACTTGCCAAATAACACATTTTTAAAACATTGGTGTATATTATAATTAGGTTTACAATCGAAATCTAAAGTTTTTACAAACAGTAACTTGGTTTCGGAGATATTTATAGTCCGCTCAGCTCGTAGAACCCTTCAGTTTTGTTTTGATTACTTTGACTGCCTGTTGCTATGGTTACTCACAGCTGATGTAGCCAGCGCATTTATTTATTAATTTCGAACAGTTTCACCAGAGCTCCTTTACTAGGTGTCCTCTATCACTTTTTAACGGACACCCTGCAGCCAATCAGAATCGAGTATTTACCCAGACCATGGTGTAATATATATATATATATATATATATATATATATATATATATATATATATATATATATATATATATATATATTCCAGCGAATATTCCATTCTCTTTACTCTTAAGTATAACTGTAGTTTTAAACCTTCGGTCTACTGTTTTCCTACACTTTGAAACATTTAGTTTTACAAATGGTTTAACAATCAATGTTTAGTTTAACAGTCTTTTAAGGATGAACAAATCATGGTTTTGGTCATCACATTAAAAATAACATTAAACCTGGATAATATTAAAAAAATTGAAGAGCTGGAAAAAGTGTGAATGGCTTGAAAGTCCTTGATTAGTGCTTGAATTTTACTCTCAAAAGGATGTACGAACCCTTAAATGATTAATGTAAAAACATTTGACTATTTCTGCCACAATACCATGGTTACACTGAGCATTACTACATTAAATCCACAGGGAATATTGGTGATTTGTGGACTTAAAAGCCATATTACTTCAAACCTTATGAACTTGTTCATTCATGGCACAATGTTTCTCCTGGTTTCCAAGTCAGTGCCCATGATTTACTCACTCTCAACTCATACTAGGTGTGTATGACATTCTTCTTTTAGACGAATACTATCGGAATTATATATATTAAAAAAAATGTCCTGGCTCTTCCAAGCTTTATAATGGATTATAATTTATTTCCATTTACTTGCAGTCTAGAGCCCTGTATAGTGCTTTATTTCTGCTTTTACATGAGCGCCACCTACTGTCAGAGAGCGAAAGTTAATAGATATCAATCAATCAACAAGTGTCCTGTGCTCACCACACACGACTATAGGTGGAAAGGAGAGATTTGGCTAGAGTGATGTGTGTCTAACTCAGTGTTTCTCAACCTTTTTTCATTCAAGGCACCCTTTGAAAATTTTAAAAAATGTGTGGCACCCTACACTAGCATTGTCACGATACTACTTTGATACTATACCTTGAAATGTATCAATTTTCGATACCTCAGGGAAGAACTGCCGTATAGGCCTACTGTCATATAGATATTTTTA
Organism: Abramis brama; assembly: GCF_963993115.1. Taxonomy (NCBI): domain Eukaryota; kingdom Metazoa; phylum Chordata; class Actinopteri; order Cypriniformes; family Leuciscidae; genus Abramis; species Abramis brama. The sequence continues at coordinate 64,635,209 of NC_139963.1, read as the reverse complement.
ATATTATCCAATTTTTTTGTCCATCCATTTAAAGTCTAGGAAATCATTAATTTCTTCTGAAGAGATCACTTTACATGATGACATATTTAATTATATAGCTTTTATTTTATATAGCTTTTATTTATAGGCTATATAAACATTGTTCAGTTACCATTGCAAATCTCACCTTTAAATGTTTGCTCACTCAGTGTATTTATGTTTTTATATTGGGATCATTTTGTTATAATTGCACAAGATAGCTTGTTTTTAATATATTTTATGTAATAATTTCACAGTTAATCTCCAAATGAATGTAGAAACAACATAAATACAGTATATTTAAAATAATTGTTTAATCTTTTTATGAATGAAGTGTTATTTGATTCTGATGTCACAGCTGCACATGTGGATCCCACACGCGTCCCATTTTCTCACAACTCTTAACGTTCATTTAAGACTTTTGTAGCCGCTCAGTCTAATACTGACAGCTACTGAGGTGGTTTAACCCAGGTATGCCCTGGCTGACGCGCTGTGCCCTTGTTATTCTGTTACCATACGGATTTGGTCTTAAGAGTCTGCAAGCTTTGTTGTGTTGCTGATTATTCCGTTTATTTGTTTCACCGTGCAGAGGTAAATGTCCATTTATCCAGTTTCAACGGCAAACCATATCCGTATACATACACATACAGAAGACTTGTAAACAATCAGATCCTAGCGCCACTGCGGTCAAAAACCTTTTGCCCGTCCGGGTCAAACCCCCCTGCTCTTTGGCAGTTTGGATACTTCCTTTATAACTTTGACCTCAAGTAACTTTAGAGCGACACCCACTGTACAAACAAGAAACAACACCCAGTATCTAAATACACAAACACCACATTTGGCTTCTATAACTTTATTTAACTAATTTAAGACTGCTCTCATGAGGATACTCAAAGCGAAAGAGAAGTCGATTCTGGCGCACGTCGGTCTGTGCGTCGTCAAGTCAAGTCAAGTCAAGTTTATTTATATAGACCTTTTCACAATACAGATTGTATCAAAGCAGCTTCACAGTATTAAATTTAAATAATACATCAAAGTTTGTTTGTTCATGTCTTTGATGCTGACACACAACGTCGTGTGTGTCAGCATAACAGACAGCGCATTCTCTTTTGTATTTTCTCGCTTGCCTGGTTTAAAAGCATTTGCATTTAGAGGAACGTTAATTGCGTTATATATTTTTATAAACACATGAATCGCACGCGTTACCGTTGACTGCAGCACGTAACCGATGTGTTTATGTGAATACGCGTCAAGACGGACGTTGTGACAATGTTTTCGTATGTTTTCGACCGTAGGCACAACAATGAAAAATAGGCAGCTTTATGTGGACGCACTGGGAATGAGGCACGGGAATAAAATCACGCGCAGGCGCAACCCCCGCAATTCAACGGCGAAAACTTATGATTTTAATTTTTATTATTCATTTGTGCGCATTATTTGTTGTTATTAGAGACTTCCGACGGTCCGAGATTGATGGTAATTTTTTTTTAAACATTTTAGCAATTTTTAAATGTTTGATGGAGTTTTTACACGGCACCCCTTCTCACGCCAGAAGGCACCCCGGTTGGGAAACGCTGGTCTAACTTACACAGAAGAGACTTTGTTGCTCAGCATATGAAAATAAACTACTTACCGTGATCTCAGACTGGGGTGATGTGGTTTCTCCACTGCATGGATCTTCATATGTCGCTTCAGGTGAGTTTTAATAGAGAAACTCTTTCCGCACTGATCACACGTGTGCGGCTTCTCTCCAGTGTGGATCCTCACATGTGTTTTCAGACTTCTTGACTGACTGAATCTCTTGTCACAGTGTGAACACTTGTAAGGTTTCTCTCCAGTGTGGATCCTCACATGTGTTTTCAGACTTCTTGACTGACTGAATCTCTTGTCACAGTGTGAACACTTATAAGGTTTTTCTCCAGTGTGGATCCTCTCATGTGTTTTCAGATGTGATGACACACTGAATCTCTTGTCACAGTATGAACACTTGTAAGGTTTTTCTCCAGTGTGAATTCTCTGGTGCCGTTTTAACTTGTCCGCTGTAGTAAAAGTCTTCTCACACTCAAAGCACATGTACTCTCTCACACCAGTGTGTGTTTTCTCATGTCTATGTAAATGTTGCAGCAGTGAAAAACTCTTTCCACACACAGAACATGAATGCGGCTTCTCCTTCATATGAACTGTCAGGTGTTTCTTCAGCTCTGATGCACAGATAAATGTTTTGCCGCATTGATCACATGAGAACGGCTTCTCTCCGGTGTGGATCCTCATGTGAGCATTAAGGTGTGAAGATCGACTGAAATCTTTCCCACATTTATCACACTTAAACGGTTTCTCTCCAGTGTGGATCCTCATGTGTATCTTCAGTGTACTTTTAAAAGCAAAACTCTGTCCACACTGATCACACGTGTGCGGTTTCTCTCCAGTGTGGTTCATCTCATGTGTTTTCAGATTTGTTGATCGACTGAATCTCTTGTCACAGTGTGAACACTTGTAAGGTTTTTCTCCAGTGTGAATTCTCTGGTGCAGTTTTAACTTGGCCGCTTCAGTAAAAGTCTTCTCACACTCAAAGCACATGTACTCTCTCACACCAGTGTGAGTTTTCTGATGTACATGTAAAGTCTGACGCCATGAAAAACTCTTTCCACACACAGAACATGAATGCGGCTTCTCCTTCGTATGAACTGTCAGGTGTGACTTCAGGTCTGATGCCCTAAGAAATGTTTTGCCGCATTGATCACATGAGAACGGCTTCTCTCCAGTGTGGATCCTCATGTGAACATTAAGGTTTGAATATTGACTGAAATCTTTCCCACACTGATCACACTTAAACGGTTTCTCTCCGGTGTGGATCCTCATGTGTTCTTTAAGGTTTGAATATTGACTGAAATCTTTCCCACACTGATCACACTTAAACGGCTTCTCTCCAGTGTGGATTCTCATGTGAACATCAAGACTTTGTTTGCGTGTGAAACTCTTTCCACACTGAGTGCAGGTGAAAGATTTCTTGTCTCTTCTTTTCTTTAAAAATGTATTTTTAGTCTTTGAGCGACTCAAAGATTTTCCTCCAGGTTTGACATGATGTTCCTCCTCCACTTCACTCAGTTCTTCACTCTCCTCCTTCACTTCACTCAGTTCTTCACTCTCCTCCTCCATTTCACTCAGTTCTTCACTCTCCTCGCTCTCTTCCATCAGGTCTGACATGAAAGAAAAATTTATTAAATAAAATTCACTACATCAAAATAATTCATTGAAAGAAATATAAATTGAAAGGGCTTGAAAGTGATCCCTAAAGTAATAGTAGAAAGTAGACAACTGTTTTAAATATTATGATAATTTGATAAATTGATTATTTATCAGTTAAAATAGTATGTTGATAATCAACATAAAAAATTTCTCAAACCTCCCTTTACTGACCATTTGTTGAATAAAAAACCCAGATCATTGTGTACCATTTCATAGTTAAACTGTTTATCTAAAAGTGATGAAGTGCTTAAATGTTTCTAACATGAATGAATGTAGGGGTGGGAAATATATAGAGATATTTTTAAACACGATATGGATTTTGACATATTGTATATCGATATATTGTTTGTATTAAATTCTGATTTCGCCAATTTGTTTGTTTGCCTTCTCTGTGCTGTGCCCGCCCCCGCCTCCTTCGCGTGTTGTCTCATTCAACCAAGTCCCCCGAGGCCGGTCAGGCACATCAATCTTCCCCAAATTTATTTGCCAAAATTAGTAATGATATTTATATGCAGGTTTATTAAAAATAGTGAAATATGTATTATTTATTCCTTTATTTTACAGTTAAGTTATTATTTTTGTATACAGGGATTTAGTTTTTGTTCCATGAACTGCCTACCTATTAGCACTTCAATAAAAAATACTTTGTGGTATTTGGCATATTTGTTTTTGCAGTAGTTATTGGGGGGTTATTTTTCCTGTAAAGATATTGAGATATATATATCGTATATCGAGATATATTTTTTGCTCCATATCGCCCAGCCCTAAATGAATGAATGAAGAATAAACACCAACCTCTTTGTTCTTCAGGATCTTCAGTGTGTTTCATTCTGCAGGGTTCTGGATCACTCATGTTCTCACTGTCCTCTTTAATAAACTCAGTCTTTGCAGATTTCAGCTCTTCCTGATGCTCTGATGCTCGTCTTTACTTGCAGCTGATGGGGATTTACAGCATTTATTGGAGAATTGCTGTGGGAGGAGCTTCACTGATGATGTAATTGCTGTGGGAGGAGCTTGACTGACCATGTTATGGATGAGGGAGGAGCTTCACTGATCTGCCCAAAATCTAAAATATATCAGTTACTGAGTTTGTTTTTATACTAAATGACACTTCTATGCAACAAATAAATGGCTATTATGATCATTTGCAGAATGCATTTTTATAAATGGATTATATGTCCTTCAAATTTAAATTTAAACTTAAATTTATCTTCCAATTATTATTTTTAAAACATTATCGAATCTGAATCCAGGGACAAATCCCATTGTTGCCATAGATTGATATTGATTTTACTAAAAACGTTTTGAATTATTAATGACCGTTCACACTAGACTTTTCCTTGCACTGACTTCCATTCATACGCATGTGAAAGTGGGACACCAGAAACACAAGCTCAAGCGAATAACCCTGTGAGAAATAACAATCCATTCATTATTTGTATTGCTAATCCTAACATTATTCTGTTTCTTCATTAAAATACAGGGATCTAGAAATAAATAAAAGAATATAACTAATTTAAATTCTTCCAAATATGAATAATGGTAAGAAAAACAGTTAAACATCATAAACACAGAAATAAATGTACATATAGTAACCAGCAAATACCCTCAGTCTAGAGCCCGACCGATATATCGGCGGGCTGATATTATCGGCCGATATTAGGCATTTTCCAAACTATCGGTATCGGCATTTATAACGGCCGATAAATGAATATTTAAATAAATAAATAAAACCGGACGAAACCCCCTGCAACCATGTTATGAGTGTTGGCACTGCATAGTTTGTCCACCAAAGGGCACTCTACAAGGAAGACTGCTAACATCAATAGCCGCGTTTCCACTGTCGGGCCAGGGCCGGGCCGGGCCGTGCTAGTGCGTGACTCGCGTTTCCACTGTCACTTCTGGGGCTGGATCGGGGCTTACTCGGGGCCAACGGCCAGGATTTCTGGCTGTCGAATACCTTGGGCCAAAACGGGCCAGCTCGGGCTAGAGGAGTGTTTACGAACAGAGGCGGAGTTCACCTGAGTCGGGAGACGGCAGCGCCGGATGATTCTGTCAGCATTAAAGACTTTTAAAATAATTTAATTCGAGTTCATGTTTGAATGCCTTTTGTTTGTGATGCAAAAGACTATGCGTGCTAACCATTACCATAGTAAACATAGTAAACGCTTGAAGATACGCATAGTAAAAAAACATAGTGAACGCTTGAAGAAATCCGACCAATAATTAAGGCTATCACAGTCATGTTTTTATTTTATCTGTCAGTAGCCTACGTCTCGTCTCTTTATACCAGACTATTATAAAATAAAGCAACTTTTTTTTCCCGGGAGCTTCCTCTGTTTCTCTGACTGAAAATATCTGTCTGGGAGTCGAGAGAGTGCTAAAGCTCCTAAGGGCGTATTTTTGGTGGCATATATTTGTAGAAATTATCATTCTTTCTAGATGTGATGTGTCCTGTAACTACCAGATAAACAAAAACAGACGCGACAGAAGAAGTAAGTGTGTCCTCTTTCTTTTGTGAAATAGACCTAACGTTAACGGTAATTTATTTCTGAGTGACTAATGTGCAATTTTGACATTTCAATATTCAAGTAAACAACAAAAATAGCAGCAAACGGCCCGCTTTTCATGTTTGTTTTCAACGCTGTTTCTAGTGATTGATTTCTGATTAGTTTTCTGATAAAACGTCCATTTGATGGTGAAATGATGGCACACACACACAATAGGAGTGACCTTTGTCTTGTTTAATAATAATACAAATGATGATGATAATAATAATATCATCATTTTAAATCATTACTGTCAATATTAATAATAATAGTTGATTTTTTTTTGTTCAAAGGACTTTAAGTTTCATATCTTAAGTATTTTTTAATATACATTATATTTATCAGAACTTTAATATATTCTGTTCTGTTGTGACAATAAAACAAACAAGTTTATTGTTAAACTGCATTATCATATTATTTTAGTAAGGCTGAGGACTCTTAAATAACTACAAATAACATGTTAGGGAAATTTGTTAATGTTTTGTTGCGCGTTTCTGGATTTAATATATATATATATATATATATATATATATATATATATATATATATATATATCGGCCGATATATCGGAATATCGGATTTTTAAATCACCAAATATTTGTATCGGTATCGGCCTTAAAAATCCTTTATCGGTCGGGCTCTACCTCAGTCTGTTGACACCAATGAAATGAGCTTTAAGTGTCAATTTACAGGAGATCTGAAGACATCAGCATAATAAATGAGGTGAAAACAGGAACAATTGTCATGAAATAAAGAGTGTTTTCAACAGATCTGTTAGTATTGATGAGCCTCAGACTATCAACACTCATTCAACAAGCCATTCAGGATCATCAGCAGATCATCTCACTTTATTCTGAGTGTTTGCTGTTAGAAACACATTATGTGAGTCAGGATACATGATAAAAGCCTGTTAAACTGCACTATTGAAAGACAATACTGTAATTTCTCAAACTATGACATGGATAAAACATCAATAACACAAAACAATGGCACTCATCTTTCTCAACCACTACAGATTACAGCAGCATAATGTCCAAATTAATCTAAATATATAGTTTGATCTTATAATAATTACATTAATCACTACACAGTAAATTTGAAATCCGGAAATCAACACCAATGTACTTACCGTAAAACTTCAAATAATAGCCCGGGCTTTTATTTTCCCAAATCGCCGAACTGCACCGGCTTGTATTTGACACGAAACGAGCGGTTTGTGTGAGAAAACGAACAGTATTTATATCGTTGTTATCTCTTGAAAACAGCACACGTCCAAATGATCTGACGGCGCGGGCGGGTATAGATATATACATAGATGTCGCCTTGGCTACGGTGTCGTTCCAATGAACTGCAGTAGCGAAGGCGACATCTAGTGTATATATCTATACCCGCCCACGCCGTCAGATCATTTGGACGTGTGCTGTTTTCAAGAGATAACAACGATATAAATACTGTTCGTTTTCTCACACAAACCACTCGTTTCGTGTCTTAGGCCATCAATGTGTACTTATGTACTAATTGTTTCATTTGGACGATGGGGAATTGTTTTAATTTGGACTCTGTGCTTGTGTTTTGAGACAGTGACCATCGACCTGCATTATATGACTGACAGACAAGAACGGTTTGACCTAAAAATATCAAAATTGAAACTACTGCGGAAACAAAGACACCTACATCTTGGATGCCCTTGAGGTAAGCTAAAACATATCAAAAATTAATTTCAAAGTGAACTATCCCTTTAACGAACGCTCTGAGGTAAAGCGTTCAGACTGCAGACTAAGAAATGATAGTATTTAATTGTACATTACAATCATATCAAATCAAATCAAATCAAATCAAGTATATTTGTATAGCGCTTTTCACAATACAGATTGTATCAAAGCAGCTTCACAGTATTAAAATAAAATAATACAACAAAGTTTGTTTCTAGTGGAATTTATTGATTGATAGAATAAAATTAAATATCCCCAAAATATCCCCAACTGAGCAAGCCAAAGGCAACAGTGGCAAGGAACTGAAAAACTCCATCAAGTGACCTAATGGTGTCCTAAAACTCCATCAGGTGACCTAATGGAGAAAAAAAAACCTTGGGAGAACCCAGGCTCAGTCGGGGGCCAGTTCTCCTCTGGCATTTATGAACTAGAGGCCGGATTGTAGTTTGAAACTGTGAGATTAACAATATTATATGAATGCCTGGCTGAAAAGATGCGTCTTTAATCTAGTTTTAAACTGGGAGAGTGAGTCCGAGTAACGAACAGTATCAGGAAGGCTATTCCAGAGTTTTGGAGCCAAATGCGAAAATGCTCTCCCTCCTTTGGTTGATCTGGATATCCTAGGTATGACCAAAAGCCTCGAATTTATTGATCTTAAAGAGCGTGATGGATTATAGGGTGATAGAAGATCCGTTAAATAGACTGGAGCTAAGCAGTTTAGGGCTTTGTAAGTCAATAGCAATACCTTATAATTAATACAGAACTTTATAGGTAGCCAATGTAGTGATGATAAAATCGGTGTTATATGATCATATTTTCTTGATCTAGTAAGAACTCTAGCGGCTGCATTTTGGACTAACTGTAGCTTGTTTATTGAGGATGCAGGACAACCGGCTAATAAAGAATTACAGTAATCTAGTCTCGAGGTCATGAATGCATGAACTAACTTTTCTGCATCAGAAACTGATAGCATATTACGTAGCTTAGCAATGTTTCTAAGGTGGAAAAAGGCTGTTTTTGTAACATACGAAATATGATTTTCAAAAGACAGGTTACAATCGAGTATAACACCCAGGTCTTTTACTGTAGAGGATAAAGTAACAGGACATCCTACAATGTCAAAGTTGTATTGTGAGAGGTTCTGTGGGCGTTTTTTTGAACCGATAAGTATTACCTCTGTCTTGTCTGGATTTAATAAAAGAAAATTACGCGTCATCCAATCTTTTATATCTTTAACACACTCTGTCAATTTGGATAATTTAGCGTTTTCATCCGGCCGTGATGAAATATATATTTGAGTGTCATCAGCATAACAATGGAAACTAATTCCATGTTTCCTTATAATATTTCCAAGTGGCAGCATATATATTGAGAATAACAGAGGGCCCAACACAGATCCCTGCGGCACTCCATAGTTTACTGGAGTTATGATCGATTTTTCTCCATTTAAATAGACAAAATGGTAGCGGTCTGATAAGTATGATCTAAACCAGCTTAATGCTTGTCCTTGAACACCAGTATAATTTTGTAGTCGATCTAAGAGTATTGTATGATCTATAGTATCGAACGCAGCACTTAGATCAAGTAAAACTAGTATTGAGATGCAGCCTTGGTCAGAAGCTAAGAGTAAATCATTTGTGATTTTAACGAGCGCAGTTTCAGTGCTATGATGCGGCCTGAATCCTGACTGAAACTTTTCATAAATATCATTTTCTTGCAAGAAAGAGCCCAGTTGAGTGGACACAACTTTTTCTAGTATTTTAGACATAAAAGGTAGATTTGAAATGGGTCTATAATTTGCTAGATTATGCGGGTCTAATTGTGGTTTCTTAATGAGAGGTTTTATCATTGCCAGTTTAAATGTTCTTGGAACATGACCTAAAGATAAAGACGAGTTAATAATATTGAGGAGAGGCTCTTCCACTACAGGTAACACTTCCTTCAGTAGTTTAGTTGGTATAGGATCTAATAAACATGTTGTTGTTTTAGATGAAGTGATAAGTTTATTTAACTCTTTTTGTTCTATAGTTGTAAAGCACTGTAATTGTTCTTGCAGGGGGAAAATTGAGGCTGAATTATAAGGTGCGATTGAGGATTGAACGTTTACAATTGTGGTTCTGATGTTTTCTATTTTCTCAGTGAAGAAGTTCATGAAATCATTACTACTAAACTGTAACGGGATATTTTGTTCGGGTGACGTCTGTTTATTTGTTAGTCTAGCCACGGTGTTAAATAAAAACCTAGGATTGTTTTGGTTGTTTTCTATTAGTTTGCGGAGATGCTCAGCCCTGGCCGCTTTTAGGGCCTTTTTATAACGTGACATACTGTCTTTCCACGCGATTCTAAAGACCTCTAAATTAGTTTGTTTCCATTTACGCTCTAAATTACGGGTTTCTCTCTTTAGAACATGCGTAGTATTATTGTACCATGGTGCTTTAATTTTCTCTGTGACCTTTTTTAATCTAACGGGTGCAACAACATCCAATGTTCTAGAGAGAATGGTGCTCATAGTGCTAGTTAGTTCTTCTAGTTCATCTGTTTGTTTGGGTTCAGGCAGCAGCTGAGACAGATCAGACAAGCAACTCGAGAAAATATCTATGGTGGATGGAAGGATTGTTCTGCCTGGTCGAAAACGCAGCGCCGCATGACATATTACAGCAGTACGTAATATGCAAGTTACTAAGTAATGGTCAGTGACATCATCACTTTGTGGAATGATATCTATATCGGTTGGATCGGATCCATATGATATAATTAAATCGAGTGTGTGATTAAGACGATGAGTTGGTCCGGTGACGTTTTGTTTGACCCCAAAGGAATTTAATAAATCTTTAAACGCAGCCCCTAACGCATCATTTGGATTATCTACGTGTATGTTAAAATCTCCAACAATTAATGCTTTATCTACATTGACCAATAGATCTGAGAGAAAATCTGCAAACTCTTTTAGGAAATCAGCGTAAGGCCCAGGCGGTCTATATACGGTAGCCAAGGCTAGAGATAATATGGATTTTTTTCTAACATCTAAGAGCGTAACATTTAGTACAAGTATTTCAAACGAAATAAACTTATAACCCATTTTCTGAGTAACATTGAGAATATCTCTATAGACCGCTGCAACACCGCCACCACGACCAATCAGACGGGGTTCGTGCTTATAGGAGTATCCTAATGGAGACATAGTACAGACATAATCTTAATTCCATAATATCCTTAAACATAACAATATTGCTGGCCATAAACTGACAAAATGCGCGTCTGGTGTGCAATACCTCGAGTTGTCATAGACGCGGCGCTAACTCTCTCTGCCTGCCTTGCTTGCGCTAACAGCTCCGCCCAGATGTGCTGGGCTCTCTTGTGTGCGCAATCTGCTCCATAGAACCGGCTTAAACAGACGATCTGACGGGTTTTAGAAGATTAAATACAACCCGAAACTAAAAAAACAGACCAGGCCTCTATTTGAGACCTGCCTTTATTCATCCAAACCTGTAGCCACACCAGGCGTGTAAAAGAGACAGGCGTCTATTTGGGACTCGGCTATTATTTGAAGTTTTACAGTAATTTCAACACTTTAAAAGTGTAAATATGGGAACAACCCTCAAAGTGTTAGTTCGACACTTTCAAGAGTGTTGCCTCTCGCAACACCGACACCAGGGCCGTGCACAGACATTTTGAGGGGCAGTGGCTTAAACTAAAAAAGGGGGGCACTATAAGGAGTTTGACTCTGAGGCAGTATCATCTTAATATAGAGAATTAATAACAGCTCTTTTATAATCATGGGCAATTAGGCTAGATTACAATTAGGATTTAGTGCTAAATCAATTTATGTTGTTAGAATTATCCTTCCAATTAAATGATTAAATGTCTGTCTTTCTTATCACACTCTAGGATATTTACTTACTGTCAGCCAGTTTAACTCTGATTTGGCTGATGCTCAGTGGGCTCTCCCGCACTCTCCGAGCTGCCTCATCTTAAATGGAAGTATTAGACATTTAATTTAATATTATACAGTTACAGTATAAATTGAAATGATATTAGGTTACAACAGTTATAAAGTCACACTTAATTCTCTTTTAGACCGCTCCATGGCACAAATTCAGCTCAGCACTTTTTTTCATAAATGCTTTTGATGATGGACTTGAAAATTTGGCTGATCCTTGACTTGATCGCGGCAAAGTTGATTCTGTTCTAATTTGATCTAATATTTTATGTTTTTTTTTTAAAAATGTTTTAAACTTATGTAGCGATTTAAATACAAAGATCTCAAAAATCTTTTAGTTTTTAAAATAATTTTGTTTCTGTATTTTTCAAGTAAATGTTGATGACAGTATATTTATTGAACAAACATTATTTATTTAATTGATCAAAATAACCCCAAAAATAGTATAAACTTTACTAAAGTGATTGTTTTGAACAAGTATCAACTTATGCATTATTAAACGCTTTTTAATTTAGCTAAAGTATCAATACTGTGTGTCTTTACCGTGCTGGTTTTACCCCGTGTGTACCTCCTTGCCACCTCATACATTAATAAGATTTTTAAACTACCGGTAACAAACCACCTTTATGATTTATTTTCACACAAAATCTGTTGCTCATCAATTTTCAAACATATACTTTTCTGCAATCATACACAATGGGAGTAGTGAAAAGCAAATGTTTCTTAGGGTGTGCCTTTAGCCACCTTGTACTAAGGTACTATTCATTTATATAATTTATAGTATATTACCTTTTTATTATGCATAATGTTAATATGGTCTTATTAAAATATTAGAAATATTATGTATGTTATACATAGATACTAGTATCAACTAAGGCAATTGATTATAATGGGAAATATATTTACAGGAGTTAAAGTGTGAAAAACTGTCTGCTAAATATTCTATATATAATAATTTACCCGCTGACTTTCTAGAACTTTGAATCAATGTTTGCAATGTTGAATGGGCTTTAACCTGTCTTTGCTCTTTCTCACTCTGTCTTCTAATTTTGTGAAGGCATTGTTTTTTGTCTACAAAATCTGCCGACAACAGAAAATGTTATTTATGTATTAGTGTTTTATTTATTTATTAGTGTTATTTAGATTAGATTAGATCAGGTAAAATAATCTGATTGAACAATAATTCTAATTTTCTTCCAAGAACATGGATATTTTGCACAGGTTGTTAGCACTATTTGAAGACCAGGAGCAAAACATTACAGACAGAAATACAAAAACAAATGACCAAAATATTAATTTCGTGGATCAACCACTATCTGTAAGGGGGATTGTAATTTGTAATCGACCTGTCAATGGGATGACAATATTGTGAAACTGTCGTCGGAGAGCGGGCACATGCTTGTCTGCAAGTGATGCTGCGGAGCGAGCAGGAAAACATGGAGCGGATTAGCGGAATCAGTGGATCTTTAGCGGGCGATAACAGAACGTTTTTATGGGAATCCTCTGGACAGGGTTAGGGAGGGGGGCGATGAGGGCAGAAGGGGCCACATTTTATATGCGCAGAAACTGAAAATGATCAGATAAAGATCACCACAAAGCACTATTGTTCCAAGAGTAAAACACAATTCACTGTTCATATTTATTAGTATTGATTTAATGTCTCACGTGGCTCATCATAGGCTCAATGTAAAACAGCAGTATCTTTTGCTTTAATAAAGCATTTCTATGCATTTAAAATTAGTTTTATATTATATATCTATTAAAATTGCAGCTTAATAACATTTAGATTTTTAAATCATTTTAATCAAACACTGGGGAAACAACCACTTATGTCTGTAATGGTGACTTGATAGCTAGGACTGTAACAGTAGCTAGTTGAGTATATGTGTACATCGGTAAGAATGCAATCGAATACTCTAATGCTCTTCAATGGATTTATTGACAGCAGCAGATGATTATCTGTCTTCGTGAGTATGACGCAGCTGACATGATGCAATAAGTAAAGCTAATAAATGCTAATTAGTACAACTTTCCCTTCAAGTAACTTTAGCTGCTTATATCAAATAACCAAATAATATACCAGATAGCACACATTAGCTAATAACTACAATGTCAGGTAAGTACACACATAAACACACTAGTAGTGTAACTAGCGGACTTTATGCTAACATACTGCATTTCAACTGAGTATCCCAGAATAGACAACACTCATAAAAAACCTAAGGCACCAAAATACACATGTAAATATTAAGACCAGGGTACTCACATGTCTCTGAACGCACATGCACAGATAGCGACACAGACGACAACTATGCACTTCAGAAATATCTACGATGTGCTGCCCGTGGTCACTCTCTCTCACTACTAACTCAAAACGAAACCTATCAGTCAGCGCAAACAGATGTCCTCTCGGTGACCCCAAAACGAAAGCGCTGATTGGCTGATCCCCGAACATAAATAGCAAGTCCTTCTTTACAATGTCTATGGTGTTAACAATATTTGAAGTCAAATTTTGATTCGTTCTAATATGAGCAGACACTGAAACACTGCCTTTTAGCAGCAGTTAATCTTGCCATACCTGACAAGAGAGATGACTATGGATGTCCTATGTGTTTTATTAAAAATATAACATTTCTGGTTGTATATTGTCAGTGGAGTTACTATAAAGTCTGTGGTGTTACTAGGAAAGACAGCAACACCGCAGACAAATGAGCCTAAATCCAGACTTTTCTAAAAATGGAGGCTGCCATCATGATGATTTCAGGATCAGGGGACATTTTGGTATTTACAAAAATGTTGATTAAAATATTTAAAATCTGCAAGTTATTAACATAACACAGACACTAATAAAGTGTGACAGATGAAATTGTCAACGTCATTTTTTTTCTAACGGCAGCTGCAGTGACACGATGATGGATTAATAGCCTATGTATTTAATTTAGTCAGGACAAAATACTACCCAGTGTTACATTTGATTACTTTATTCAGTCTCTGTAGTATTTCTGAATACTAGTTTTAGACCTAAGCAAAAACCTTTCTCTTTATTTATCTTTATTGGTATCTTTATTCTACTGTATTTATTTGTGCTACTTTTTTTTTTTTTTTTTTTCAATTTAATTCAAAGATTGAAATCAAGCTTCCTTGAGTTGTGTAAATTCTTAGGAACAAAATTACCTCTCAGACAGCGCGCAAGTACCGAATAGTTTAAAATCGCGTGAATGTTTAAACTGGTGAGACTTAAAAAGACGTGCAAATGGTAAACTTTAGTTACTCATGATGCAATGCTGGCCCGATTATGCAAGTGACAATTCCGTCTATCCCGACTCCCGAAACGCGATTGGTAAGTGTATTATGGCCGCTTGCAGCGCGCTTAACGATTACCTTGTGCAACTCCTTTAGAGAGACGAGAGATAGAAGACGCAACACCGCTGAATCACTCACGCTGTTTGTGAAATTGCGTCTCGCAGACAGTTTTAAAATGACTGATTTGATTTTATAATCTGTGTGGATTCATTTATTAATACAACCTACATGCTAAAGTGAATCAATGTTTGCGGGAATTTCCCGCATTATAAATGGGAGACCTGCGGGAATGATAAAAAATATGCGCAATACCCGCAATCCCGCACTGAAATTCAAGCCCTGGTTGATTGAGAATAAATAATAAGAGTAATTCCTTGATGTTTGTTGAGGCACATTTTATTCACCTTTCTGGATTATTTTGAACAGCATGCAAATATAGAAGAAAGATTGAAGTCTGATTTTATGATAGGGAAAATGATTTAATTGTATTATTCTCAGATCATCAGAGTTATATTATTGCTGATATAGAAAAACAGAACTAGTTTGCTTTTTCCTGCAACAAAGAACTTGCTTTACTAAAATAGAATGGGGGAACTTCTGTGGTCAACCAGTGAGATTTTTTATATAAAATAACTAATAAAACGATGGTTTAAAAGTGGAATGTAGATAAAGAGCTAATAGCTTAATTGTAAAGGTTCAATATGATTCATGCAGATCTCAGAGTGTTCAAATTTCAGATGGCTTCTGTGACCCTGACGAATGGAAGCAACAAGAGGGCAAAGGGCAACGAGGCGAATGCAGAAAGAAGAAGAGAGGAGCGGGTGAGGGGTTCTCGGCTCCCCTCCTGAAGTTCAAAAAGACTCAGAAATTCTCATTTAATGCTGGAAAAGGTCTCAACTTTCACTTGAGACTTTTCCTGAGGACAAAGAGGAAATTCTGAGATGCAAAACTGTGGCAGGATCGATCAAAAGCCCAAACTAAGAAGAGGCAGAGAAACAGCAGAGCCTATTCTCCACTCTGCAACGACCTTTGAGTGACAACAAGGCTGACAAAACATGCAGAGCGACAGAACACACTGATCTAAAAACAGAAGAACAGGTGTGGCTACTTCAATCATCACTCTAGAGACTGCTTCAAATTTGGTTAATTATTATATTAACGTTATTCTTCTTGATTATTCACTCATAGCAATTACTTATATTCTCTGCTAAACTAACCCTCTCTGCTTAAGGTACAAGTCCAGGCCTATAAGAAAAAGAAAATACAGAGAGAAGTGGGAGCTCAACTCACCAAATAGTTAAAACTGAGGCTGGATTTGATATAGTGAGGGCTATTATTTTCAACAACTATGGGGCTAAAAGCATGATAGAATTATTCTCTGGCAAAGAAAAAAATAGACACAAAATGTCAAAGAATTATTATTTTTTTTTTTACAAAACAAAGATACTGGTCACTCCCATCTTGTTTTAATAATTTTCTAGAGATAGATTGGAGAAGGAAAAATAACTCCAAATGGTCCAAAATTAGGAAATGATGTCAAAACTGGGATAATGAGATGGAAACGTTATTGGCCATGGATCCAAGATTAGGTAGAGCTCTCACAAAACAAAAAGATTATGAAAAAGTAGAGCAAACAAATGACAAAATGCATTTGAGAAATTACAATTGGCTGCCTTACTCTCAACTGCACCATGCTTAGGCCTATTATTCTGAAATACTTAATCTAATTGAGTTTGAAAAAAGAAAAAGAAAGAAGGGTTAATAACAACGGTCTTTAACTAAACATTAAGATCATTGACACTTCTGAATAGTGTTTGCGTAGCTGTGTTGTGATGTTGTTTGTCTGGTTTGGTTTTGTTTTATGTCTGTCATCCTGCTGATCCTACGATGTGTTCCCTTGTCTTTTAAGCACCGCCTTTTCTTTTCTAATTAATCCTGATGTGCATTTTGAAACCCAGCGGTCTTCAGGAGCACGCCGAAAACGACTGACACTCTGGATTGATGTTTTTAGGCAATATTACTATAAAATGCAGGATATTAACACTTGGATTACAGGGACGTGCGGTCAGGGTAGGCAGTGCCTCACCAAAGGAAATGTTGACATTACATTTATTAATTCCAAGAATTTTATTAATTCACCACATTATTAATTGCATTTATTTTATTCCAAATATAAATTTTTGTAACAAAAATTTTCAGGAATACACATATAATATACTCATTTTGCCATTGTTTGCTCCTAAAACCATTGTTTCATGCAGGAAATTCAAGGCCATGGCCATTGAGGCAGAGGTTAGCAGTGCCTCTTTGGTCCATAGAACGTAGTTTACGTAGGTTTGCGCATGCGCAGTCAGTTCTCATGCTGTCTTGAATTATCAACATTGAGGCAGAGACCGAGCTTGCTTCATGTCACGTGATCCACTCGCTCTCACTCAATCCGCGCTTCCCGATCTAGCGGCACCTAGCGTTGGCTGTCAACAGGCCCGGGGTGGGTAATCGGGAGAATTCCCAGTGGGCCGCTTCACTTTTGGGCCGGTCGAGGATTTTTGTTTTTTCACATTTGTCACGTTAGTTACATTAGGCTACACACGTTCCGCATTCTGACACCGCATGCAGCGCGCAGCCTCTGCATAGGTTGTACCATGTGAGGGAGTTCTCCCCTCCCCTCCTATAGAGTTGGTTGGGTCCATAGCCCGTCTTTTCCAAAACGTTTTCTCAGTTAACTACCGCGGCACCGCCGGCGCCTACCGATAGCTGGGCCGGCCCGGTAGCTACGCATCAGGGAGGATGGATGGGAGGAAGAGGCCAGGAGGTATGGAAGCTTGTTTCCGCCACAGAATAAAACATTTTAAAAAATAATTGCGACTTTTTATCTCACAATTGCGAGTTTACATCTCGCAATTCTGTCATTATTTCTCAGAATTGCATGAAATAAAGTCGCAATTGCGTGTTATAAAGTCAGAATTGCGAGATATAAAGTCAGAATTGCGTAAAATAAAGTCGCAATTGCATGTTATAAAGTCAGAATTGCAAGATATAAAGTCAGAATTGTGTGAAATAAAGTCGCAATTGCTTTTTAAAAAGTCTTAGTGAATTATTATTTAACCTTTACATAATTTTTTGAACCATGGCATTAATACAAACTACACAATAGTGACTATAGGCAGCTTGTTGGTTCGCTGACACCGCGCCGCCTCCCTCTCTTACTGTGTCCCGCACAAAACATTAGTTTATATATATATTGTATAATATATATCTATTAGATGTGTCCATTAATTAGATTATTAGATTTGATTGTGCATTAGCCTCACATATGACTTTGCTGTATGCAGGCAGCGATGTGATGATGCCTGATATGAACTTGGGTTGCTACATTAACTGAATGAATATATGAACATGCCACATTGATAGGTCACAGCCTACCCATGACAAGATTTCACCGCACGTTACTGTTGGATTATAACTGCATTATTTGCTAAAGGACATCACAGGTATGTTTTCCGTTATTGTTAATGAACAGTTACTGAAGTAATATTACAGTGGTCAGAATGCTATAGATTTTGCACGAAATAATTTACATCCATGTTTTAATGTTGTCATATGGAAGCTTGTTTCCGCCACAGAATAAAACATTTTAAAAGAGAATTGCTACTTTTTATCTCACAATTGCGAGTTTAGAGAAATAAAGTCAGAATTGCGAGACAAAGTCAGAATTGCGAGAAAAAAAGTCAGAATTCTGACTTTATAAGACGCAATTGCAACTTTATTTCACGCAATTCTGACTTCATATCTCGCAATTCTGACTTTATTTCACACAATTGCAACTTTATTTTATGCAATTCTGACTTTATATTTTGCTATTCTGAGAATCAATGTGTGTCCGTGGGTCGTGTTCACATGCCCCTTGCCTTTTGACGATGATTCTCTTGGGATTCAGAGAGCGCCGAGAGAGACTCTGTACCCATGTGTTGCTCTATATATCTGTCTTAGTTGACTTGTATAAGTTCGAGGGTCAATTTCTTCACCATTTCATCTGCTTTTCATTAAGTGAACATCCTCATGTGCATTTCTCTAGGGAGTAAGGGGGGATATTATCGTTCCCGCTTTCTGAGGAGTGAAATGTCTTATCAGCTTGTTCTGGTGGACTGCTCTTCTGATAATGAGCTCAGGCCTTCTTCAGCCTTGAAGAGAACTGTTGTTTGTCAGTGTTGTGTGTGTGCGTTTGATATTCGTTGCAGGTTTTGAACTCTGTGATATACAACATATAGACTTGAAGACGTCTTTCTCGGACCCTGGAAGGTCACCACGGACTTAAATCTTGGAATTGGGCGACAACTATTCTGATTAACGACGATGTACCCACGTATATATCAAAAATGAATTATTGTTTAGACTTTATGTTCTCTTAGCCAATCAGAAGAGGAGGAGGGAACCTTAAGTGTCACTAGGCTGACAGCGGTGCAAGAGTCGGTGGAAGAAGGGAGTTAACAAAAGGGGTGTTGTGTGAGACGTGTGTGTGTGTGGATTGTAAGAAAAAAAGGATTGCTGGTTGGGGGAGGCAGAGCGGAGAGAGAGAAAAGGAATGCAAAGGGAACTAGCGTATAGGGCAGTAGGGCCTGATGATAACAATTTTTAGCAATGAGATAAGAGCCTCGTCACCGGAACCAGACCGTGGGCTGAAAAACAAATAAACCGAGCCATGGCCCGAAAACCAAGTGACTCAGGTGAGAAATTTGCTGAGGCGCTAACTACTTTCTGTAAAGAATTTAGTCCCACCATACAGGAGCTCAGGCCACTGTTATCTGTGAGTCTGGGAGCGAGCGACTGGCATAAAGTGAGTGGCAGAGTGCCAACATTGAACGTCAAGCGGACACATATGGACTGGGATCATGACGAGAAAGAGAGCCATTTTGTACTGCCATTATTACAATTCCTACAGAGTTGACATGCCATTCTCAGTGGGTTCTTTTTCTGGATGACCATCACTCTGTCCACATCATTATATTATTGTTGCAAAAAATAAATAAAAAGAGCATTCCTAGAACATTATGATTTAGTTCCCAAAACAAAAAAAAGAAAGGAACCAAAAAGTAACGTTAGGGGAACGTTCTGTGTTTGCTGGGAAACCCCAGAAGCAAACGTAATACTTGGCTTTCAGAACTGAAAATTATGGAATTATTCCTGAAGCAAGAAGAATCAGCAGAAAATAAAGCTGGACAAAAACAACAAGCTGTTGATAAAATTATAATGAGTTTAATCAATCATAACTTGAAGTACAAAAAAAATGTATAAAAATTAAAACTAATAAGACAGATCTCTGAAAAACAATGAGTTCAAATTAATATCACATTCACATCTCTGTTGAAAGTGTTACGGCCTCTTCTTCAGCTCCTGAACATGAAAGTGAAACCCGAGTTAAACTCTTCCCGCATTGATCACATGTAAAGTTTCTCTTTACTGTGGATCCTCATGAGATTCTTCAGACTTGATTTACATTTACACGTATTTTTCCTTTCTCGTTCGCGTCCATCAGTTCTAAAAGAAATATTAAATCAAGTGAGATTTTAAATGAGAGACAAACGTGAAATGAAAAGTGAAGCTCAAAGTCAAGATCACCGAGTTCAATAGTAATTTTAATCTCATCAAATCTGGTGAACAATGCTGTGCACGATTATGATCTATTTTAATGTCATGAAGATGATTTGTGTTAGAAATCAATAGTTTGGTAATGAAACAATGTAAATCTGGTGAGCATCAGCATGTTCTTCATCATGAAGAATGAATGAGGAATCAAGTATAAACACCAACCTCTTTGTTCTTCAGTATCTTGATGTTTCATTCTGCAGGTTCTGGATCACTGGCGTTCTCTCTGTCCTCTCCTTCCAGATGCTTTCTGGCAGTTCTGCTAAAAACAAACAAGTTTCATTTCTTACAGACATGATGCGAGAGGAATAATCAATATTTCAAGTACTAAGGCTAATCACGTTTAAAAAAATACCTTGATCATGACCTTGATCATGCAACTTAACTGTTGTTCAATAAAACCCAAATTATTACTTACTTTGATACTTTATTTGAACCAATTATTGCGTGTTATTATATATTTGTATTTTAAAGGCTGTTGTTTCACTTGGATCTATCTTTATTACCACATTTATGTTTGATTACTCGATTTATCGGTGGAATAATTCGTAAAATACTCAATTACTAAAATAATCAATAGCTGCAGCCCTACTTTACTTTTGCTTTAAAAAAGGATTTCATTGAAATTCGGATTTCATTTGGCGTTTCACTACTGAAGTCCTGTTTATTTTTTCCATCTAGCTGTGCTGAACAGAAGCCCAGAACATGTGGATATATTGACATTCAGAACATGCTGACTTTCTCAGACTTATTATTGTTTATTTTTATTTTTGTTATTTTATTTTTTTATTTTATGTTTGTATACAAATTTTTACTAAATTAGTCAATAGATTAATCAATACAAAAATAGTCGTTAGTGGCAGCCCTAGAAAAAACTATTATGGAGTGGAAATGGCTTATAAGTCAATAAGTGGTCCTCTGCCGCCATCTACTGTTTATAGTGCTAATTAAATTTTTTTAAATAAATGTTTGTTTGCCAACTATAAGTTTTCCTACACTTTGAAACATTTAGTTTTACAAATGGGGTCAATCTTTTAAGGATGAACAAATCATGGTTTTGGTCATCACATTAAAAATAACATTAAAACTGGATAATATAAAAAGAAATTGAAGAGCTGGAAAAAGTGTGATGGACTTGAAAGTCCTTGATTAGTGCTTGAATTTTACTCTCAAAAGGATGTACGAACCCTGAAATGAATAATGTAAAAAAATTGACTATTCCTGCCACAATATATACACATTGCATCTTAATGTTATCTACATTAATATTAAAATCACTAACAATTAGGACTTTATCTGCACCCAGTACTAACTCCGATAGAAAGTCAGCAAATTCTTTGATAAAGTCTGTATGGTGCCCTGGTGCCTGTAAACATTAGCCAGCACAAATCTCAAATGTATTTTTTTACACTATATTGTTACATTAAGCACCAACGGTTGCAAGGAACACATGATGAAGATGAAGATGAGGTATAACGTCTTTAAGAATCCACTCAGAAGGTAATACAAACAAGATAGGCAAATGAAAACAGACAAATGAGGACTGAAAAGACTGCCACTTAAATACAAGACATATGAGGGTAAAATGACAAACACCTGTGCAGAACAAATGAATGACCTCAACGGCATATGAGTGGTGGGAAAACTAAGACAAAGGTGAACATGTGACTGAGAAAACAAACTAAAAGTCAATAAAAATGAAACTAACTGAACAGAACTGTGACATAATTTCAGTCTATTGGTTTTGGTGACAAAAGTCTCTGGAATTTACAGCTGCAGAAAGGAGGTGTTCCTGGTTTAAGGTTTGTGCCATGGGAATGCCTTAGCATCCTTCGTTTCCTGATAAGGCTGTGAATTTATGCATCGGGGTCACCACAGGGTTTCTTGGCCATATGGTCTTAAGTTTGGGGAACAAAGAGAAATCTTTTCCTGCTGTCCTGGCATCGCTGGTATGAGATTAGACAGGCATGTGAAGGGAAAGGGGGGTGACATCTCCTTTAGCCATCTCAGCACCATGACTGTGTTTTATGACTTACAAATGGTTTGATGGGGAATCGTTCCGAACTGTGGAATGCGGTGTTGGGTTTATTTAATGAAATGGCCCGTTCACGGATAATACTACATGAATTAGAAACTTCTCATAATAACGACTTAACATCTCATAATGATAAATGTTCTCATAATAATGAGATACTTTCTTATAATTATAACTCTGTATCTCATAATAATGTAAAAAAAATGTGAAGCAGATAGCAAGCAACCACCAAGATGAGCATCATGGCTGTTAGGAAACTAACTTACACAGGAGAGACTTTAATGCTCAGCACATTAAGATGAACTACTTACTGTGATCTCAGACTGTGGTTTCTCCACTGCATGGATCTTCATGTGTCGCTTCAGGTGAGTTTTAAAAGAGAAACTCATCCCGCACTGATCACACGTGTGCGGCTTCTCTCTACCGTGGATCCTCTCATGTCTTTTATGATCTGTTGGCTGACTGAATCTCTTGTCACAGTGTGAACACTTGTAAGGTTTTTCTCCAGTGTGGTTCTTCTCATGGGTTTTCAGACTTATTGAATGACTGAATCTCTTGTCACAGTGTGAACACTTGAAAGGTTTTTCTCCAGTGTGGATCCTCTCATGTGATTTCAGATTTGATGACTGACTGAATCTCTTGTCACAGTGTGAACACATGTAAGGTTTTTCTCCAGTGTGAATTCTCTGGTGCTGTTTTAAACAGTTCGCTGAAATAAAAGTCTTCTTACACACAAAGCACATGTACTCTTTTACACCAGTGTGAGTTTTCTCATGTTTATGTAAATTTGGCAGCAGGGAAAAACTCTTTCCACACACAGAACATGAATGCGGCTTCTCCTTTGTATGAACTGTCAGGTGTCTCTTCAGGTCTGGTGCACTAAGAAATGTTTTGCTGCATTGATCACATGAATACGGCTTTTCTCCGGTGTGGATCCTCATGTGAAGATTCAGATGTTGTTTTTGTGTGAAGCTCGTCCCGCATTGATCACATGAGAACGGCTTCTCTCCGGTGTGGATCCTCATGTGAAGATCAAGATGATGTTTTTGTGTGAAGCTCGTCCCGCACTGATCACATGAGAACGGCTTCTCTCCGGTGTGGATCCTCATGTGAATCTCAATATGATGTTTGCTTGAGAAGCTCTTTTCACATTGATCACATGAGAACAGATTCTCTCCAGTGTGAAATCTCATATGAAGCTTAAGACTTTGTTTGCTTGAGAATCTCTTTTCACACTGATCACATGTGAACAGCTTCTCTCCAGTGTGAACTCTCATGTGACGCTCAAGACTATTTTTACATGTGAAACTCTTCTCACACTGATCACATGTGAACGGCTTCTCTCCTGTATGAACTCTCAAGTGGCGCTCAAGATTTCGTTTGGTTGTGACACTCTTTCCACACTGAGTGCAGGTGAAAGATTTGTTGGCTCTATTTTTCTTTAAAAATGTATTTTTATTCTTTGAGCGACGCAAGTGTTCTTCACACTCCTCGTTCTCTTCCATCAGATCTGAAGTGAAAGAAAAAAAATCATCAAAATAATACAAAGAGGAAAAAAAAACGAAGTGAAAGGACATAAAAGTAGACAACTGCTATAATATATTACCATTTTGCTGTTAAAAAAAATAAAATAAATAAAGTTAAATAAAGCGAGTTCCCCTGTGTTCCTGTGTGAGTTTGGCGAACTCAATTCCCGCTCTGCTCTTGTCCCACAGAAACGTCACACTGTGACCTTAGTTTAATTACAAGAACACAAGCTTTTTGCAGTCCAGTGGAGCAGATGGACTTGGTAATAGTGATACAGAACATTGTTCTGCTTATTTTTCAATGTATGCATATTGCTGTTCATATCCCCAGTGTATTCCCGTTGAAAACAAATGCTTACATTTATGCAAAGTTGATAGACTTCCCCGTCATTTATTTTTTATGTTCTTCATTTGAAATATATATTTCATAATGTGCCTATAGTTCATATAAATGCTGTTGTTATAAATAAAATATGCAACTGAGAACATTAAGGTACATTGAAGTAGCAATGTTTTTTATTCAAGTGGTTTAGAATAGAATATAATTAGTTTTAAATGCTTTATTTGTTATGTGTTATTTTAAAAAAGACGCTTTAGTGACCGTGCACTTAATTATTTACTCTTTCTGAATCCTATTTATAATTATAAGGGATGCACCGATACCGATACCAGGATACTGAGCTCAATATACTCATACTCGTAAAATGTTCCGATACCAACGACCGATACCAGGCCGCGTGTAAACAGTGTTTGTGTCCAGAAAAAGAAACTCTGACAACAGAGGGTATAATGGGGATAAAAAAAGAAGGCTGTCTATGAAGTAAATGTATCTTACTAGTGGAATATTAAACAAAATATAGTAACACATTGCTTTGGTGCGCGAGCTGATAAGAGAAAAACACGCAGTGGATTAAGTACGATGTACGTAAAACATGAACTGTTACCTGATTTATGTATAATGGGTTGTGGTTCCCTACATTGTTACAGCAGGACGCGTGAGCAAGTCAAGAAGTTCCATGAACGCAAACATCCAAAGCGCGCGCCCCGCAAACCAGTGTCTCAGACAGCGCGCGGATAATGAATTGAATTGTCTTTCACGTCTTGCGCTTGTACGGACGAATTCACACAAGTTTATGTAAAAACGCCCGTCTTGGCGAGTATCCCAGTAAACAAAGTCAGTTATATCTCGAGTGAACGTAGACAGTAGGCCTAGCTATATTCAAATGAGGTCCGTGCGTTCGGGCTTAAAAAGGGCAGAACTTTAATACTTTTTTTAATCAAACAATGAACAAATAAATTACTCGCTGATCTTGCTCATACTAAATATGCTACCCTTTTCAACTTTACAAAAATATACATCTATATTAAATGTATACAGTTGAGAATATGCAATTGTTTTTGTTTTTTTAACCAATCCTCAGCACTGAAACATTTCTGGAGCTGCTCTAAATATGTGCTGTAATATTAAATGAAAGATAAAATATGATAGAGCAATAGAATAGAAGGCTTAATTAAGCATGAAAATAACTGAATGTATATATATATATATATTTATATAAATATTTGATTAACAAAGTAAGCCAACTAATATGATTCTTTTGGTTTATCTCTAATATATTTAAAAATTTGAAATGCAGTGACAATACAGGCATCGGTTTTCGGTATTGGCGAGTACAAAAATGGGAGTATCGGTATATATATGTTCATTGATATGATATATCATATGATATATGTTCATTTTTTAATGTTATCGTTATCGGCCCAATAAGAAAATTTGGCCAATATATTAAAGCCGATAAATAATGGATTATTTCCTTCAGATGAGTGATGAGTTTTAAATTGCTTAAAATATGATTGGAATCACTTCCAAAAGGAAAATACAGTTCAGTGCAACATCTGCAGTGCAACTCTATCATATAGGCTACATAAAAGTATGATGAGAACATTATAATTGTGTGTTTGGGTCATGGCTTTTAATGGTGAGACTTTTGTAATCAGGCTCTCAAAATTTATAAACACATTTGGATTTAGATTAATCGGATAATATATCGGTTATCGGCTTTCAAATATAAAGAATTATCAGTTATCGGAAAAAAAATTCATATCGGTGCATTCCTAGGTATTGATCATAAAAAACAGTATTGTCGATCACTAATTATCTGGGCTCTTTTTACAGCATAACTGGAGGACAAGAAAATAATCTCAATCCATTGTCTCCTTTTTTACACAAATGCCACAGTATTGATCACATTCATCTACCCTGTTACCAAAGATATTATAAGAAGACTAATCTCTATATCTATGAATAATTAGGATTGGGTATTGTTCGGGTTTTTTACGATACCAGTGCCAAATCGATACTTTTTTAAAACGGTACCGGTGCCTGAACCGATACTTAAAAAAGAGCCACAAAACGGTGAATGACATTACATTACGCTTACAATTCTGTCTATTGCAATATGTTTATGTTTATTGCAAAAAAAAAAAAAACAAAGAAAAAGAAAAAAAGAAACAACTGTTGTAAACTATGAAAATCAAAAAATGTGAACCAGATATAAATTTAAAATAAAAGAGCTAAAATTAAATCTGGTTTGACATAATGTTGACAATAAATATGAACATTTCTCAAACCTCACTTTACTGACCATTCTTTGAAAACCAAAAATGAAACTTTTATACCCATTTCATAGTTGAACTGTTTATCTAAATGTGATGAAGTGCTTGAATGTTTCTAACATGAATGTTCTTCAGCATCATGAATGAATGAAGAATAAACACCAACCTCTTTGTTCTTCAGGATCTTCAGTGTGTTTCATTCTGCAGGGTTCTGGATCACTCATGTTCTCACTGTCCTCTTTAATAAACTCAGTCTTTGCAGATTTCAGCTCTTCCTGATGCTCTGATGCTCGTCTTCACTTGTAGCTGATGGGAATTTACAGCATTTATTGGGGAATTGCTGTGGGCAGAGCTTCACGTATGATGTGATTGCTGTGGGAGGGGCTTCAATTATGGTAAATATAAGTGGGAGGAGCTGATCTGCCCAAAATAAAATAAAAAATCAGTTACTAAGTCAACGTTAATACTTACTGATAGCCGGATTTTAAACAATGTAATAAAATTATTCCAAATATTATTAAGGTAAAAAAGACAGAAATAAATGTACATAATTGTAATCATCAAATCCCCTCAGTCTGCTGACACCAATGAAATGAGCTTTAAGTGTCAATTTACAGGAGATCTGAAGACATCAGCATAATAAATGAGGTGAAAACAGGAACTATTGTCATGAAATAAAGAGTGTTTTCAGCAGATCTGTTAATATTGATGAGCCTCAGACTATCAACACTCATTCAACAAGCCATTCAGGATCATCAGCAGATCATCTCACTTTATTCTGAGTGTTTGCTGTTAGAAACACATTATTTGAGTCAGGATACATGATAAAAGACTAT
Organism: Abramis brama; assembly: GCF_963993115.1. NCBI lineage: Eukaryota > Metazoa > Chordata > Actinopteri > Cypriniformes > Leuciscidae > Abramis > Abramis brama. The sequence continues at coordinate 64,607,785 of NC_139963.1, read as the reverse complement.
AAAACTGCTCCATTGAAAGACACTGTAATTTCTCACACTATGACATGGATAAAAAAATCAATAACTCAAAAACTATCAATAATGATCTTCATCAATCACTACAGAAAAATAATTACAGCAGCATAATATGTCCAAATTAATATAGTTAGCTTGATCTTATGATAACTACATTAATCACTATAAAGTAGTTAGATCATTAAAATAATAATGCTTAGAATGTATATATTTACATCAATGTCTGTGCATGTAATTTACATGCACAGAAATTGAAAATGATCATACAACTTTCCAAATAGTTATGGGAACTAAGGGAATAGGCTAATTATGTTCCAAAGAGTTGCACTTGTTACTAGGTAAACGCTATTCATATTTATTAATATTAATTTAATGTATCACATTTCTTATTATAGGCTCAATGTAAAGCAGTCTCTGTTCCAGTATGACACTTGATTTTTGAATTATTTGATTTTCACTTGATTTATTTGAGACTGATTCCCATATCAATTTCCCTCACTGATCTTAAACTGACTTTGACTTCTGACTTGACGAAACAATCACACAAACGAACACAAAATCGCTCAGGTCTGATATTCTCCTCATGCTCGCTGCTGCTGCACTAAATGTTTATTTCAGTAGGAAGACGCCAGAAAAGACGCACAAGTATCGCTGTGATCGATGAAAACAATACAGAAATGAGTCTGTCGCTTAATCAAACTGTATAAAGTGTGTTTGATGGAGTGTAAATATGATAAATACCGTGAACTGCTCTCCTCTCCTCAGAAAACTCGACGGTGAAACTCAATGACGGATATCTCTTGGTCGTAGTAGTAGTGGGAAGTTCGGATCATTTTACTGACTCGGATCTTTTAGTCTCGTTAAGCAAAATGAACGAATCTTTTTTCGAGTCATTTCGTTCATTTCAACATAATAAAATGGCATGTTAAATATCCCAGCACATCTAGTACTTATGAAAATGTTGATTACATTTGTAAAAAGAATAAAAATAAACTATAGGGTAGGCTAATGCAGCCAAAGCCAAATTATTAGAAACCGAAATGTTTTATTAATTGATTAGTTGTTGGGTCTTAAAAGTTCGGGGATTAGTACAATTTCTCTCTACTAGTGATCTTTTAATGATCCCTTGTACATTAAACAGTCTATATACAAGCACCTTTTTGTGATATAGGCTATATATATATATATATATATGAGCAGAGTCCAAAAGTATAGGCCGAAATTTGTCTTTTTAAAAGAGTGCCTGATCCTCACTGTTTTCCTCTGGGATTGGGTCAGGAATTGACTGAATAATCTCATCAACCCTCTGCTGGTAGATGCTGGAACAACACCATCATGGCAGTAACATCATCATTGACAGCAAATGTGATAAAGCCAATGCTTCATGTAAAATGTTAGTGTTTATGTCTGTTTAAAATCTGCAAAATAAAGAGAAATAGGACTATCACATATGCAAAACCTTAAATTATCTCTTATAGATCATGTAACAGAGTTACTCAGGAGAATAGAGAAAGCTCAGATATGCAAGATTCTGAAATGGACTTCAAGTGCAGCATTCAGTGTGATTTCCAGATGATGGTGATTTTGCAGGATGATTTGAACACGTTCAGAGAATAGCTCTGTTCTCAGAACAGGTTAAAGCGCTGATAAAGCTGTGAAGCAGATTTGAGGAAGTGAAACATGGTGTCCAAATGTTCAGCGTTTCCTTGTAGCTCAGAGTGTGGTAATGGACTCTCTTGTCTAGTGTTTAGTGCTGTTATCATCCTAGGTCAATTTTTTTTTTAAATTGAAAATCAGTAATATTTTTTTCCTCAAATAGCTTTGCAGTTAAACGTACTTCTGTTTTCCACTGGCGGCTGGTGGGTTTTCAAATAAAGGGTTTTTTAAAGGAGCAAGTTTAGTTATGTCTGTTTTTACAGGAATTGAAAAGACAACAACTTTTATTTTAACAACTTTGCTTTTTATTGTCACATGTGAAAAATAGAAAGAAATAGCTAGCATTTCATTTTGTGACATATACACACTGCAAAGTCAAATTTTAGGATATTTTATGACAATATAATGTGAGCAGAAACTGATGTAATTCTCAGACGGACGTCTCTCTGTAGAAGAAACAGCTGATATACAAGCTGAAGCAAGAGGATCATTTCAGCCAGGGCCGGATTAACCATTAGGGCAACTGGTCAGTTGCCCAGGGGCCCATGACATCTAGGGGGCCCTGACAGGTAGGAAATACACAGAAATTTAATAAAGTTATCAAACTCTTTACAGTCTTCACTGCATAAAGTGCATCTACACGGGTTCACGCAGACTTTCCTCCCTCCCTGCTGAAAGCCAGCGATTACTAATTCGTGAAATGCACTCCCGCTGGTTCAGCGCGGTAAAGTTCGTTTCAGGCTCGATATTAGCCGGACATTTAGGGTCGGTAGTCTAACAAAGATATCAATAGCAAGATTAGTTTTAACATTATGTTACCATTGTATATCGACATGATGAAATATTCGTTCAAAATCATTCATGCATTAATGCTGCATAATTATACCTGAGAATGCTTTGACGCGTTTCCACAGCGCATGATGCTTAATGAATGTAATAAAGTTTGACCTAGGTTACCTAATCTGCCTTTTATTTTATAGGTAGTGCTCAAGCACCGGGTTTTTCTGGCCTCTGTCTAGTTACGGGCCATTTGCAAGGCAGCTTTTATTTGATTTCTTTTTCTAATTGTATATTGTAGTTTTTAAACTTGCCAAATTTAACACTCTCTAATGGTCATCTGCCAGCAGACAGACGGACGCTGAGGAAAAAGCATTTGTGGCCGAGTGTTCATATGGGGTTCGCCTAACACTCAGAAATGAGAGAACAATAAACGATAGCCGTTTGAACTCTTCTCCACTTTATTATATGCAACACATGAGATCACTAACTCAGAAACCCCCGCGATACTCCAGTACCAAAAGTGCACATGACCCATGCCTATCTACGGCATTTCTCGAGAGGAAAAATACATTGCATACACACACATATATATATATATATATATATATATATATATATAAAACGACCGCCAGTACATCCAGAATTAATGCATCATAACATATTCCAGAATTAATGCATCATAACATAATCCAACAAAGTCTGTTACACATTATAAATGTATTTTTATTTGTCGTTTTGTCGGTCTAACATAAAAAGTGCTTCTCCCCATTTTTTGGAAACAACTGTCTCCATTTGTTCATTATGCAACAAAGATTGCTAAAGTCAACAGATTTTACTAACAGAAAATAAATAATGATGCTGCCATCTTCCTTAAAGGAGAAGTTCACTTTTAAAATGAAAATTCTGTCATCATATAATCACCCTCATGTTGTTTCAAACCTGTATGAATTTCTTTCTTCTGCTGAACAGAAAGGAAGACATTTAGAAGAATGTCAGTAACCAGGCAGTTTTTGGGTCCCATTGACTTCCATAGTATATTTTTTTCCTACTATGGAAGTCAATGGGACCCAAAACTGGTTTGAAACAACATGAGGGTGATTATATGATGACAGAATTTTCATTTTAAAAGTGAACTTCTCCTTTAAGTAATTTAGTCCCCCTAGTAATTTGTCTCCCAGACAGCAACATAGTGTCGGCCCAGAAAGTGGGTTTTCTGGTGTAATTTTTCTGGTGCTCTTCTTCTGAATGAGAAGGCAGAAGTGATTTCAGAACGAAGGCCCGAGTGAAACTCTTCCCGCATTGATCACATGTGTAAAGTCTCTCTCTCTGTGGATCCTCATGTGAATCTTCAGACTTGATTTACATGTGAAGAGTTTTTTAGGCTTCTGTTTTTCCTTTCTCGTTCATGTCCATCGGGTCTAAAAGAAGCATTAAATCAAGTGAGATTTCAAATGAGAGACAAATGTGAAATGAAAAGTGAAGCTCAAAGTCAAGATGGTGTGTGGCGCAATGGATAAGACACATGCCTTTGGTGTGAGAGACCCGGGTTCGAATCCACTGTGAGACACCAATGTGTCCCTGAGCAAGATACTTAATCCCTAGTTGCTCCAGAGGCATGCGACCTCTAACATGTATAGCAATTGTAAGTCGCTTTGGATAAAAGCGTCAGCTGAATGAATTTACATGAAATGTAAATGTAAGATCACTGATGAGTTCAATAGTCATTTTAATCTCATCAAATCTGGTCAACAACGGCTGTGCACGATTATGATCTATTTTAATGTCATGAAGATGATTTGTGTTATAAAACACTAGTTTGGTCATGAAACAATGTAAATCTGGTGAGCATCAGCATGTTCTTCATCATGAAGAATGAATGAGGAATCAAGAATAAACACCAACCTCTTTGTTCTTCAGTATCATGATGTTTCATTCTGCAGGTTCTGGATCACTGGCGTTCTCTCCGTCCTCTTCTTCCAGATGCTTTCTGGCAGTTCTGCTAAAAACAAACAAGTTTCATTTCTTACAGACATAATGCGAGAGGAATAATAAATATTTCAAGTACGAAGGCTAATCACATGTTAAAAAAAATAGTGATCTTGATCATATAACCTAACAGTGTTGTTCAATAAAACCCAAATTATTACTTACTTTGATACTTTATTTGAACCAATTATTGCTTTTTATTATATATTTGTATTTTAATGGCTGTTGTTTCACTTGGATCTATCTTTATTACTGTTACGTCTTGGTTGAAGCAGAGGAGGAAGCAGGATTCAAGTGCAGTAGACTTTTATTAAATAAACTCAAAACTTCACATTTATAAACTCAGGACTAAGACTCAGGAACAGAACAGAACAACTACCATGGTGCAACAATCTACAAGAACTGACAAAGACCGAACTAAACACAGGGCTTAAATACACAGACAGACAAGCTAAACAAGATAACAAGGGGACGTGGTTAATCAGAGACACCTGGAAAGACTAATCAACATAACAGGAGACAGCTAAACATGAAAAGACAGGGGAACACATGACAGACAAGGACAAGACACAAAACCCACACCGTGACATAGCAGCCCCCCCCCCCCCCCTCCCCCCTCCCCCCTCCCCCCCCTCTATGGGCGGCTCCCAACGCCCATCAAAACAAAAAACAATAGTTCAGGAGGGTGGTGGAGCGGAGGCGGACCTGGGGGCGGGATGGAGGGCCAGGCCCGTGGGGCGGCAGAGGACCTGGAGACTGCGGCAGGATGGAAGGCAAGGGCGGAGCAGGCAGTGCAGGTGACCAGGGTGGAGCAGGCAGTCCATCGGGCGGCCATGGTGGAGACGACCCCTCGGGCGGCCATGGTGGAGACGACCCCTCGGGCGGCCATGGTGGAGACTTCCCCTCGGGCGGCCATGGTGGAGACGACCCCTCGGGCGGCCATGGTGGAGACTTCCCCTCGGGCGGCCATGGTGGATACGACCCCTCGGGCGGCCATGGTGGAGACTTCCCCTCGGGCGGCCATGGTGGAGACTTCCCCTCGGGCGGCCATGGTGGATACGACCCCTCGGGCGGCCATGGTGGAGACGACCCCTCGGGCGGCCATTGTGGAGACTTCCCCTCGGGCGGCAGGGCAGAGCAGACAGTCCATCTGGCGGCCAGGGCGGAGACGACCCCTCAGGGGGCCATGGCACAGGAACAAACACCGGCTCAGGAACTGGAACAGACACCACCGGCTCAGGAACTGGAACAGACACCACCGGCTCAGGAACTGGGACAGACACCACCGGCTCAGGAACTGGGACAGACACCACCGGCTCAGGAACTGGGACAGACACCACCGGCTCAGGAACTGGGACAGACACCACCGGCTCAGGAACTGGAACAGACACCGGCTCAGGAACTGGAACAGACACCGCCTCAGGAACAGGAACAGACACCGGCTCAGGAACCGACACCACCGGCTCGGCGGTGGCCATCTTGTCCGAAGACACAGGCTCTGTGGCGGCCATCTTGTCCGAAGACAAAGGCTCGGCGGCGGCCATCTTGTCCGAAGACACAGGCTCGACAGACGTGATGTGAACAGGCTCTGCGGCGGCCATCTTGTCCGAAGACACAGGCTCGACAGACGTGATGTGAACAGGTTTGGCGGCGTCCATCTTGTCTGCAGACAATGGATCCGACTCAGCGGCGGCCATCCTGTCCGAAGACACAGGCTCGGTGGCGACCACCTTGTCCGAAGACACAAGCTCGACAGACGTGACGTGAACAAGCTCGGCGGCGGCCATCTTGTCCGAAGACACAGGCTCGGTGGCGGGCATGACGCTCTCAGTCTCGGCTGGACTGGCGTGAAGTGCAGGCTCGGCTGGACTGGCATGAAGTGCAGGCTCGGCTGGACTGTCTTGAAGTGCAGGCTCGGCAGGAAGATACTCAGGCAGGAAGGTCTCGGCGAAACATGATTTAGGCAGGATAGTCTCGGCGGGACAAGACTCATGCACTATGGCCCTTATGGCAACAAGTACTGACCTCAGCGGGGAATCGGCCATGCTGGATACCAGTCCTGGACGGTAATAGACCGATTCGGTGACTAGCTTGATGGTTGGCATGATGAGAAGCCTCTCAGGCTGGACGGACGGGACGTGAACTGACTCAAGCTCCGGTAATACTGTGAGCTTGCGGGGTTCCCCATTTGTAAAGCCCACAGTAACTGATGAACCACTCCAAAAAAGGGCAAAGTAAATAAATCTTGCAAGCGAGCTTCGAGGACCATCACGAACCAGTTTTGACTGGTAATATTTATTGAGCCCATAACAATAAAAATCAATGAGTGCGTAATCTTCATAGAACCCGGAAATCATCCGACCGGTTTTACAAGGAGGGACAGAGCAGTGTAGAATAATGGTTAAATATGTGAAAAATAATGCAAATTTTTAAAAACGAAGCATGAACACAGTTACAGTGCACCCCACAAACACAATCAAGCCTTCGAAAAAAAGGTGTTTTACCACCCCTTTAAAAAAGGTTGCAAAATGTGACCATTTATTCTCAGTCTAGAGCCCTGTATAGTGCTTTACCGTCCACTCTAGTAAAAGTCTTCTCACACTCAAAGCACTCTTCTCACACATTCTTTTTACTTGTTTTTTAGATTTATTTTGATTGTTTCTAACATGTCCTGTTCTGTAGACTTGCTCTTTATTTATAGTTTTTATACTTATAACTTTTGTAATTTTACATATGAAATATTATTTAATATTATATATATTATATATTTTATTATAATTTTAATATTATTATCATATTAAAAATATCAAAATTAATATCAATATCACAATATCACATTTGGTCAATATCGTACACTACCCCTACCGTGATCTCTGACTGCGGTGATGTGGTTTCTCCACTGCATGGATCTTCATGTGTCGCTTCAGGCGAGTTTTAATAGTGAAACTCTTCCCACACTGATCACACGTGTGCGGCTTCTCTCCAGTGTGGTTCATCTCGTGTGTTTTTAAAGTTGTTGAGTGACTGAATCTCTTGTCACAGTGTGAACACTTGTAAGGTTTTTCTCCAGTGTGAATTCTCTGGTGCTGTTTTAAACCGTCCACTCTAGTAAAAGTCTTCTCACACTCAAAGCACATGTACTCTCTCACACCACTGTGAATTTTCTCATGTGCATATAAAGTTTGCAGCAGTGAAAAACTCTTTCCACACTGATCACACGTGTGCGGCTTCTCTCCAGTGTGGATGCTCTCGTGTATTTTCAGAGATGATGAGTGACTGAATCTCTTGTCACATTGTGAACACTTGTAAGGTTTTTCTCCAGTGTGAATTCTCTGGTGCTGTTTTAAACTGTCCGCTCTAGTAAAAGTCTTCTCACACTCAAAGCACATGTACTCTCTCACACCAGTATGAATTTTCTGATGGTCATGTAAAGTATGCAGCAGTGAAAAACTCTTTCCACACACAGAACATGAATGCGGCTTCTCCTTCGTATGAACTGTCAGGTGTGCCTTCAGGTTTGATGCTCAGGTTTTGCCGCATTGATCACATGTGTACGGCTTCTCTCCGGTGTGAACTCTCATGTGAAGTTTAAGAGTTTGTTTGTTTGAGAATCTCTTTTTACACTGATCACACATGAATGGCTTCTCTCCGGTGTGGAACCTCATGTGAAGATTAAGACTGTTTTTGTTTGAGAAACTCTTCCCACACTGATCACAAGGGAATGGTTTCTCTCCAGTGTGGATCCTCTCGTGTGTTTTTTTATCTGCCAACTGAATGAATCTCTTGTCACAGTGTGAACACTTGTAAGGTTTTTCTCCAGTGTGGATCCTCTCATGTGTTTTCAGATTTGCTGACTGACTGAATCTCTTGTCACAGTGTGAACACTTGTAAGGTTTTTCTCCAGTGTGAATTCTCTGGTGCAGTTTTAAACTGTCCGCTCTAGTAAAAGTCTTCTCACACTCAAAGCACATGTACTCTCTCACACCAGTATGAATTTTCTGATGGTCATGTAAAGTATGCAGCAGTGAAAAACTCTTTCCACACACAGAACATGAATGCGGCTTCTCCTTCGTATGAACTGTCAGGTGTGTCTTCAGGTGTGATGCACAGACAAATGATTTGCTGCATTGATCACATGTGTACGGCTTCACTCCAGTGTGGATCCTCATGTGAATCTTAAGATAACTTTTGTATGAGAATCTCTTTTCACACAGATCACACATGAATGGCTTCTCTCCAGTGTGGATCCTCATGTGTAATTTATGGTGTGAAGATTGACTGAAATCTTTCCCACATTGATCACACTTATACGGCTTCTCTCCTGTATGAACTCTCATGTGAACATCAAGTTCATGTTTGACTGTGAAACTCTTCCCACACTGATCACATGTGAACGGCTTCTCTCCGGTGTGGATCCTCATGTGATGCTCAAAAATTTGTTTGCTTGATAAACTGTTTCCACACTGAGTGCAGGTGAACGATTTCTTGGCTCTTCTTTTCTTTAAAAATTTATTTTTAGTCTCTGAGCGACTCAAAGGTTTTTTTCCAGGTTTGACATGATGTTCCTCCTTCACTTCACTCAGTTCTTCTATCTCCTCGCTCTCTTCCATCAGGTCTGACATGAAAGAAAAAAAAAATATTACATTTCAAGAGAGAAATATAATGTGAAAGGACATGAAATTGAACCCTAATGTAATAGTAGAAAGTAGACAACTGCTATAAAATATTATGATAATTTGATGCCTTTTATAAATTGATTATATGTCCTTGAAACTTTCCATGAATGAGGTAAATTTATCTTCCAATTATTATTTTTAAAACATTGTAGGCACGAATCCCATGTTTCTTTAGGGACCGTTCTGTATTTATGGAAAAAAACCACCGGAGGAAAATAGGGGAGGGTCATGTCTTTTTATTCTTTGTTGAGGGGAGGGTCATCCAACTTTTTTTAGTCTAGGGGGAGGGTCACCCAACTTTTATATTCATGAAAACAGCAACATTTCAAAGTGGCTTGTTTGCTGCATATCTTTTACATGTAGCTCCATGTTGCTCTCGCGGTATCAGCCCCCCACATCTATATCAGATGGGTCTGACCCAACACAAATCCAGTTTGGGTCTGTTTGACAGTGCGCGCGCACTTCTGTACGCGCTCAGAAAAAGTGCATCATGTCAGAACAGTAGCAGGTTTAATATTAAGTGGCATGGCATCTGACGCACAGAAGCCAATGGCACATGTCACTATGCGTATTGGCACATCCGGTCTTCATTGGCATGTGCCAGTGGATAGTGGCATGTGTCACTGACATTATTGGCATGTGCCAGTGGTGGATAGTGGCATGTGTCACTGACATGGCGACACACTGACATGTCACCTGACTGACACCGAGTCGCGGAACATGTCACTGTGTTGCGACACCTCCAGTAGCGACTGAGAGATTAATCGAACACCTATAGCCTACTGACGTAATTGTGGCACAAAATCATAAATAAATAGCCTAATTTTGTGATATTTAAAAGATCAGTTAAACGAATTAAAGTGCATTAATATTTTTTCAAATGTGTTCAAATGCCCTTTTCTGAATGTTTTGTAATACCAGTGCTACTCTATGTTGTTTATCTCGCAAAGTCACAAACTGTCCATTCTAGGAAAGACACGAAATAAATCTATCATGGGTCACTACGAATAAGGTATTAACAGTCGCGTCCGTTACTGTAAACCTTTATTTTTGCGTGATGCTGCACAGACGCACGCCAGTAAGTGTCAGTATAAGTGAGTGTAACACTAGCCAGCGCAAGATTCTCATCTGTGGCTTTAATATTTCAAAAATAATTGTATCGAATTATGTAGCCTATGTTGTAGGCAACACATTAACTTAGCGATGTTATAAATCATATTTTTTGACAGCATAAAGCAAATTGTTATGCAAGTGGCATATGACACAATCCATTGGCACATCTCACGTTTTAGTGACACATGCCAATATCCACTGGTACATGCCAGTTGGCTTGTGTCACTAAAACTGACATGTCTCTTTATGTTGTGGCACCTCCAGTAGTGACACCTGCAGCTGTCTGCCGGAGTATAATGTAGATTATGTAACATATGCACATAGTTAATTTGTACAACAAAAAATTATTTTATTTATTGAATAATTCCATAAAATTATTTTTGAAATATTAAAGGTATGCTACTGAGGAAGGTCCTGCGCGACCAAACATTTGTTGAATTTTTAAAATGCACTGAGCACTTTTTTGCACTTGTATAAATAAAGAATATTGCTAGTAGCTCGGTCTACTTCTTTTCAGATATATAGCCTAACAAACAAATGATTTTTAATAATGAATTTTTTTACACTTTTTGTAAAGACTTGAAATATTAAAGCCACAGATGAGAATCTTGCGCTGGCCAGTGTTACACTCACTTATACTGACACTTACTGGCGTGTGTCTGTGCAGCATCACACAAAAATAAAGGTTTACAGTAACGGACACGACTGTTAATACGTTATTCGTAGTGACCCATGATAGATTTATTTCTTGTCTTTCCTAGAATGGGCAGTTTGTGACTTTGCGTGATAAACAACATAGAGTAGCACTGGTATTACAAAATATTCAGTGGCACATACCAATCAAATACAGACGTGACAAATAACACGTTTGAAAAAATATTAATGCACTTTAATTCATTTAATTGATCTTTTAAATATCACAAAATTAGGCTATTTATTTATGATTTTGTGCCACAATTACATCAGTAGGCTATAGGTGTTCGATTAATCTGTCACACATTGACATGTTCCGCGACTCGGTGTCAGAACTGCAGCTGATAGAATGTGCACTGTTGCGCGATACTAGCCTACCATATATAAATTTCCATCCTAATATTGTTTCCACAATAATGTTAGTGAGTAAATCTACTGAAATTTCCACCATAACAGTGGAGTGTGATGTGTAAGATGTAGGGCTACCACATCTTTAAATTACTATTAGTATTATTTAAGTTAACATAATAAAATACGTAGACCTACACCAAAAAACTAGTTGAGGATAAATTCGTTAAAATTGGGCAATTCCAGCGTTATGGACGTGACCTTTGCAGTCAAAACTTGAAATATAAATTCTCAGAAAATGCATTTAATATTGAAACGTCTGTTAATATATCCATACTCCCTTAATAAAGGAGTCAAGACATTAGGAAAATATCAGTCTACACATGCGTTTTATATTTAATATGAGGGAAATACACATTTGACGTGACACAAAAAAATCTTTAACTTTTAGGTGGCAAAATATTTTTTAGTAATTCTATGAATTACACTGCGCAAACCAAAAGATATATACCCACCGGATGAAGAAAGGTCAGCCTCCACAGAACATAAAATATTTGTTTTATTTTATTTTTCGTGTTCGCATTTATGTGAAAAAAGAAAAAAAACAATGTTAAGGGCGTGACATGACTTCTCCAGTTCTCCATTACGGACATGACTGCTCTGAAAGCGACTTTAAAAAAAATCACACAGACCTCAAACACAAAGCACAAAGCCTGTCTTTAAAGTGAATTTCGTTTTTTATTAATTGTATCTTAATTTTAATCAATGTTTCATCAACCAATTGCCTGGATTTAATAAATAAGAAGTAAATAAATATAGTAGAAAATAGATAATCATGACACGGAGGCGCCGGCGAGTGAACTGGACTCTCGTCTCATAAATGAACCGAAACTCAGCGTAAGGTAGGCTACTTGCCTCACAGACCTGAGAAATATATAGAAAGCTTGAAATGTTTACTTTTAAACAGAACTGTTTTAAAACAGACTGCTCTCCTATGTAATCCGTATGAAATGTGCATTTCTCTCTGGCGCGTTCTGCGAAGATCACGACGCATCGTCAACTTCATCTTTGCAGTCGACACAAAAAACACTTGTTTATTAATTAAACAATTAAAATGTCTCCTTGCTATATTTGACATATTCATAATCATTACTTTTGCTGGTTCTTTGTGACAGCTTTTAGATGCTTTATTGGCAGCGCCACCCACATGTTGAACGAGTCACACCGAAAACATGATTTTTTTTCAAAAATCGTGATACCAACCGAATCGTAGGTTTGGTCTATCGTTACAGCCCTAGTAAGATGAGAAAGCAAAAGTTTATGGTTGCAAAAAAAAACAATGGCTATCTGAACATCTTTGCCAAGCGCAAACCAGTACAGAAGTAGGCCAATCAATAAATTATCAGGGAGGGTCATGCCTTTTTTCACAATCATTTTGGAGGGTCATAGAAAAATGTATTGCTGGCGAAGGGAGGGTCATGTATTTTTTGATTACAGATCTCAAAACTCCTCTGGTGGCCCCTTAAATAAAAAACGAACAGTCCCTTAGCAAAAACTATTAAATATATTTGATAAATTACAATTATCTAACATGATATTAACATAAAAATATACAATACTGCCATATTTTGAGATTGATATTTATTTTACTAAAAACGTTTTGAATTATTAATGGCCGTTCACACTAGACTTTTCCTTGAACTGACTTCCATTCATGCACATGTGAAAGTGGGACACCAGAAACACAAGCTCAAGTGAATAACCATGTGAGAAATAACACAAACGTTCAGCATTCAAGTGGAGTGGATTGTTTATTTTTATTATTATTATTATTATTTGTTATATGTTGAACTTGTGTTTGTAAAAAAGCTGCCGCAGAATGTGACGTCATTTCACAACCGTTGCAGTGTCTGTAGAAACTTCACAAGCTCAAAGTGTAGAGTGACCGCAGCTAGATTTAACTAGATTTAAATTAACTATTTTATTATATTTATCTGTGTCCTACATGTTTCACTCAACCCTGTTACTCCTGACATGATTTTCCTCCTTTCAAAAACTGAGGAAAAACAGCAAAACACTGCTGCTTCAGTGTATATGTAATGAGTGATTATAATCAAGGTATTCATCAATATTTTTTCCTTCTAAATATCAAATAAGTTGAATGACTTCTGTGAGGATTTTACTTTGTTATAGAAGTTACAAGTGTGATTACTGAAATGTTCTTTTCATGTATTCTCTAATGTCTGTATTTGATATCTGGATGCAGTAACAGTGCTTGCGTATAACTCGGCTTCAAGAAATTAAATATGGAAATGTTTTGTGTTTAAGAAAGGTCTTCAACGTGTTAAAACATATAGGGGTCATTGAAGTCTATAGTTTAAGGGCCCATTTCTCAGTTAAAGCCTTACTTTCCATTTAAACTAAAGTTTCCTATCCTGAGAGAAAGAACTTGTTATCTTGATGTTTTGAGACGAGACTCTCCTGTTTATAGTTAGAGCCTGGCCGAATCCAACCTTGGAAAAGCTGTGCGTCGGTGTGTGTGTTAGTCTTCTTGCTTACAGGTTAAGAAACCACTGGCATTGTTGGAGATTGACTGAGTTGTTGTTCGGGACATGCTGGCGCCCAACAATGCAAATCTGAGAACTGGAAGGTCACGATGTGCCTAACTTCAGAGGTCTGAGTGTCAGATGCATAATCGATGGAGATGTGATTCAGTCTATCTGTATATGTGTGGAAAATTACTATGTTTATCTATTTCTTAGACAATGAGAATCATTTAACCTGTAAGCAATGACGTAGCTTAGACCTTGGAAATGGTATATCTGCTGTGTGTGTGTGTGTGTGTAACTGCTGTGATCTGTGTAACTGTATGTAAGCGGGGCGTCCATACGAACTCCTGTGTGAGTCTTGAAGATGAACTTCTGCTGATGAAACTGCAAACTATTTTCAGTAAAACTTTTCTTCAATTTATTATAATTCTGACTCTGGGTCTTCTTTCAAACATCTGGTCATTGGGTCCTAAACTGTTAACCCCTAACAATGGTTTCAGGTTATCCTACACTGAATAATCAAATGTAAAAATAAAACACGGCTTATTAATTCTGATTCCTAATAAAGCTACAAAAGTTATTCAGCCAAGAGCAGGGAGTGATTTTCTATTTATCTTTTGTTTATGACCCCAGTTATTACAAGCCGTTTCGATACGCATATCGCCATATATGCCTCTGCGATAGGGCTGAACGATTAATTGCATTTGCGATAATATCGCAATATGATGAAACGCGATTTTTGTAACCGCAATTAGATTATTTTCCAAAATCGTTCAGCCCTACTTTGCGATATTTCGATATTCAATATATTGTGCAGCCCTACTTAAAACTGTGACACCCAGGAAGTGACATCATCTGGGGTCTTTCTACTGCATGATGGGAAGGCAAGTAAATAATCTCAATCCATTGTCTCAGTTTTGACACAAACTGTAGCATTGACTGTATCCATCAACCCTGTTACCAAAGTTACTGTAAGAAGAATCTCTATAACTATGAATAACTTGTATGATATTTGACAAATACAACTTTATCAGTAACTTGGTGTTTACTGATTATTCCTAAAGAAGTAACAATTTTGTAAACAATTTTGAAAATGACAAAAATTCTGGTAACATTGTTGCAACATTTTATTTCTCCATTTAATAAACGAACCATTCAGTCAGCTAGGTTTTTGTTATGAAAGAAATACAGTTACAATTTCAAGCATTTTATCCAAAATGTAAGCACTTTTCAAACCTTGAAAACACAACATCAAAATTCAAGCACTTTCAAGGATTTCAAGCACCCGTACGAACCCTGCTCATAATTTGGCCTTTTCCTTGCATTGCAGTTTTTTTCTTATTCTTAATGCGATCAACATTTGATGTGTTTGAGGAATTTGACTAACATGTAACATTTTACATGCATTCTGCTGAAATGAACGAAATGACTCGAAAAAAGATTCAACGATCCGAGTCAGTAAAATGATCCGAACTTCCCTCTACTAGAAGTGACACTGGGCTCTTTCTACTGCATGATGGGAAGACAAGGAAATAATCTCAATCCATTGTCTCAGTTTTGACACAAACTGTAGCATTGACTGTATCCATCAACCCTGTTACCAAAGTTACTGTAAGAAGAATCTCTATAACTATGAATAACTTGTATGATAATTGACAAATACAATTTGTTAGAAATGAAGAATTCCAACACGAAAGTGCCTTTGGTCTTCGTCTTGAATCAGGCATATGAATGAACAATTAACCAGCACTGGTGGAGCATAGCTCAAACTCAAAAAACTCTAAATATGAATATATAGCAAGAATATGAAGGGAGTATTTGGCTTTAGCCAATCAAACCATACATGACATCATGTACATTGTATAACAAATCTATATATGGTCAATATCCGGCTAGATATCCTTCTGTGCCTTGTGGTCCAGAAGGCTATATAATGCTTATAATAGGTTGCTCTCCTCCAGTGAAACAATGCAGTCCACAGTAATGGATAACAGATGTGCATTACATACATAGAAAGGAATCCAAGCTTCTGCATGCTAAACTATTCTATGGACAAAGCTGAGATTTCAGATAGTAACACTATAACTTCTAACACAATTTTATCAGTAACTTGGTGTTTAAGTTTTAAGTCTTGGTGTTTATTCCTTAAAAAAAGTGTAAACTATGTTGAAAATGAATAAAATCTGGTAATGTTGTTGCAAATAGGGAACCAGATATAAAATAAATGTCAAATAAAACAAAGTAGTATTTAGCTTGATCTGATGTTGACAATCAATATACAAATGTCTCAAACCTCCCTTTACTGACCATTTGTTGAAAACAAACAAAAAACATTCTGTAACGTTTCATAGTTGAACTGTTTATCTAAATGTGCTTGAATGTTTCTAACATGAATGTTCTTCAGCATCATGAATGAATGAAGAATAAACACCAACCTCTTTGTTCTTCAGGATCTTCAGTGTGTTTCATTCTGCAGGGTTCTGGATCACTCATGCTCTCACTGTCCTCTTTAATAAACTCAGTCTTTGCAGATTTCAGCTCTTCCTGATGCTCTGATGCTCGTCTTCACTTGTAGCCGATGGGAATTTACAGCATTTATTGGAGAATTGCTGTGGGAAGAGCTTCACTGATGATGTAACTGCAGTGGGAGGAACTTATCTGACAAAATAAAAAATAGTATCAGTTCCTGAATTTGTTTTTATACTAAATATCACATGTTAGCATGTCTGTCTGTCTGAAGTAAAGTAACATGTGAATGTATAACTTATTTTATAGCTAACCTTAAAGCTCATTTCATTGTCAACAGACTGTATTTGTTTGTGTCAATTTACAGGAGATCTGAAGACATCAGCATCATAAATAAGGTGAAAACAGAAACTATTATCATGAAATAAAGAGTGTTTTCAGCAGATCTGTTAATATTGATGAGCCTCAGACTATCAACACTCATTCAACAAGCCATTCAGGGTCATCAGCAGATCATCTCACTTTATTCTGAGTGTTTGCTGTTAGAAACACATTATTTGAGTCAGGATACATGATAAAAGTCTGTGAAACTGATCTATTGAAAGAAAATACTGTTGCTTCTCACCATCTGACACAAATAAAACATAAAACCAAACCAAACTTAATTAACCACCTCATCTAAATAACTACAACAGCATAATGTTAATATCTAAAATATATTTTGATTTTCTAGTAATTACAATCATTGCAATAATGTTCAAAACTGACAATGATCCTAAAAAAACTCATGCTCGCTGCTGCTGCACTAAATGTTTATTTCAGAAGGAAGACGCCAGAAAAGACGCACAAGTATCGCTGTGATCGATGAAAACAATACAGAAATGAGTCTGTCGCTTAATCAAACTCTATAAAGTGTGTGTGATGGTTGTGTAAATATGAGAAATACCGTGAACTGCTCTCCTCAGGACTACTTCTTCTTCTTCTTCTTTCTAGTGATGGCCGGATCGTGCCTGAAATGTAGTCGAGAGTAGGAGCTGCAGTGAGGGGAGGAGGAGTGAAAAAAGTGGAGGCAAGCCGGACAGTTCTCTCTTCTCGTAGTGAATCTGACACCTGTGAGATCACAGATGAATATCACTGGATTCACGCTCGTGAACAGTGTTGGTAAAACTGGATGTAATTTAAGTTCTGTTGCTTTATATGAACAAGACACCCAAAGAACTTGTTATTTAATTCCATTCCAGATACTTGTTTATCCATAATTTTTACTTTAATACAGACATATGTTTATATTTTTTTATAAAATGACATCACATAACCCATAGAGATCACACTGTCAGAAAGTTTGGGTATATTCCCTTATAATGTATACACATAAAAACATGATATCAGAGTTTTAAAATAAAGGAGCGAGGAAACGAGGATATTGAGAAGCACCCAGAGGTTCTCGAAAGAGGCGTGTTCGTCTCGGTCGGTGTATGACATAAAAGTATTGCGAGAGCGATTACAGAACTGATGGCTCCATATGCTTTCTAATCGCTCTCGCTGTATTTTCTGCGTAGCGCCGGCGCCGCCTCTTACAATGCAGGCTGCAGCGCCCCCTGACGACAGCGGTTTCACTACATTGGAATTTAAGATGACATGACTTTTAAATAACTTTTTGTTTTTCAACCTGTTTTGGTTTTATGACTAAAATAAATTAATATATCATAAGGCCAGGCCTAGAGTGGGTAATCGGGAGAGTCGGGAGAATTCCCGTTGGGCCGCGGGAGAGTCGGGAGAATCCCGGTGGGCCGCTTCACTTTTGGGCCGGTCGAGGAAATTTTATTTATTTTTTTTCACATTTCAGTGTCACGTTAGTTACATTAGGCTACACACATTCCGCATTCTGACAGCGCAGTGCGCAGCCTCTGCATGGGTTGTACCATGTGATAGATTTCTCCCCTCCCCTCCTATAGAGTTGGTTGGGTCCATAGCCCGTCTTTTCCAAAACGTTTTCTCAGGTGGGCTACCGCGGCACCGCCGGCGCCTACCGATAGCTGAGTCGGCCCTACCGTAACGGTAGCTACGCGTCAGGGAGGATGGATGGGAGGAAGAGGCCAGGAGGTATGGAAGCTTTGTTTCCGCCACAGAATAAAACATTTTAAAAGATAATTGTGACTTTTTATCTCACAATTGCGAGTTTACATCTCGTAATTCTGACTTTATTTCTCAGAATTGCGTGATATAAAGTCAGAATTGCGAGATATAAAGTCAGAATTGCGTGAAATAAAGTCGCAATTGCATGTTATAAAGTCAGAATTGCGAGATATAGAGTCAGAATTGCGTGATATAAAGTTGCAATTGTGTGTTATAAAGTCAGAATTGCAAGATATAAAGTCAGAATTGTGTGATATAAAGTCGCAATTGCGTGTTATAAAGTCAGAATTGTGAAATATAAAGTCAGAATTGTGTGAAATAAAGTCACAATTGCTTAAAGGTGCATTAAGCAACTTTTCATGTTAAAAATACCTGTTTTCTAACCCATACATGCTTAAACAATTGCCTGATGGGCTGAATGAGCCCTTCTCTGATCACTGAGATTGTCTCTATAATCCTGTAAAGTAAAATAAATACGAGGGATTCGGGCCGGAATTTTAGACTGGGCGTGACGTCATGCGCGTTCACGGCACTCTCACATAGCTATGTCTGGCAGGTTTGTGTATTCGCCGGCATTCTCCGTAGAAGATGGATTGTAAGAGACCTGCTTATAGTTCATTTCAAACACCAACGCAAACTCCACGTAAGATAAAAAAAAGAAAACTTTTGTCCGTGAGCGTGCACACCTCTGGTTGCAGTTTCGCTTGCCGCCAGAGGGGGCATAGTTCTGCAAAAACTCAGAGACTTGCTTAATGCACCTTTAAAGTCTAAGTGAATTATTATTTAACCTTTAGGCTACATTATTTGTTAACCCATGGTATTAATACAAACTACACAATAGTACGAGTTGAACTGTTGCTTCATTTATCCAATTTAGAAAAAGTGCTAATTTGGAATTCCACCATGGAAAAAGTGGGCCGGTCTTGGGCCTGAAACTCCCGGGCTGAAAAGAGGCCCCACTCCGGCCCTGCATAAGGCAATAAGCTGATCTCGCATGGAGTGAGTGATGTGACATTCATTTAATGCATGTGAAAAAAACTAAATATAGACATACTGACTAAATCATTAATCAGCATTAGGGGCTGTTCACACAGAACGTCAATCATTCCACTCTGCTTCTTTTCCATTGTTTTTCAGTGTGAACGCACTACTCGTGTTTAACTGTTGTGCTCGAGTCTCACGCATGACATAGCATTCAAAACACAGCACTCAAGTTTAAATAAGTTCAACTAAAACGTGCCTCGAGACCTTGTGGTTTCCCCCCGTTCCACTGCCCGCGTTTGGCGTCTTGCGTTTTCGCTTTGAAAGATTATGTTTTTGTGTGATAAGGTAATATGCAGATTTGTGTGCTGTGCTTTTTAAAATGTATCATGAGTTCTGAGCTTTCTCTCATTCATTTGTATGTTCATCTTTTTGTTTGGGCTGTTTAATATTAGGATTTTGTTTAAAATAACTCTACCATAGCACCGCCCCGCAATATCAAGCCCCGCCCATTAAGCCCCGCCCCCAGCATCCGCCTGATAAAATATGTTCCAGCGGCTCTGCCGAAAACTGTTTCTTTCAGACGCATCCGACATACTGAGAATTGATGAGATGGAGATACTGAGCTTGCGTGTAATTATTTTCCCCGGACGAAATACATGCTACTTTATTATTTTGTTGCAAACCAAAAAGGGTTACAAAATAAAACATATAGGCCTTTATCGCATCACGATAGAACGCCGGAAATAGCCGCGAGAAATTGCTGAAGCAGTGTACTGCGTCTTCCGGTTATTGCATTCACCATGGCTGCCTGTTAATTATCACTGGTCACGATTTTATTAAGCTTACTGACCTACTTTTCATCTAAAGGTAACCAAGTAACCACCGAAAGTGCGAGTACACTGCTTCGCGATTTCGAACATTCCGAAACCAGGAAATGAGATAAAGGCCTATTGGAAATGTTTATGACTTAATTACTGTATTATCACTGTATGAGTTTTTGAAACAACTGGTGGACGAAAGTATTAAATTGTTTGTTTTTTTTAAAATCTTGTCTTAAATGACTGTGCATTGTTTTAGTTGAAGATGTTGTTGAAGGCTAAATGAAGGGTGTTTTATGATCTCAATAAGGGATTTTGGACAAAAACAACTGAGTTACAGTAGGCTGTTTTAACAGGAAGCAAGGGTGATTTATGAAATTCCAGTACTGTAATTATAGTTAATGACACATTCACAAATTTAGTTTGTATTAAATAAACTGTTTTAATAAACTGTCAAAGTGTTTCAAACAATACACCATTAAAATTGAACGAAGAAGAATTGTTGAAAACTAGTGCACTTGCACACTACACTGTATTTAACTCAGGCAATGCCTGTTATTATCTTGCATTATCAAAAAAAGTGCACTTGCACATTTAACTCTTCAGGCAATACCTGTTGTTATCTGTAAATAACAAATGTCATCTTGCATTATAAAAAAAAGTGCAAAGACAGTTTTAAGCCAGTGAAGTGAAAATACAATAAAAGATACAAAGTAACAATATGCAACTTAGTCATTTGACCCTCTCTTTGGTGCGTTGTCTTACAAGGGCAGGTTTGCATTCAGAAAAACAATCTGCCTAACTTTGTTTGGACTCAGTCTGTTTCGTCTTTCTGAAATAATCTGACTTGTTTTGGAAAACACTCTCTCTGAATGGCACAGAGGTAGCTACTATACAAAGTCTCCTTCTCATCACTGCTGTTAATGTAGCACACGTGAACTAAAGTCTGCATAAAGCACTTTCTAATACTTTGGACCAGATCAGAAGTCTATGTTCGCTCTTGAGCCAGCGTTGCAGCAAGACAAGGGAAATGACGACAAGAGACAGAACTACGGTTTGAAAAGTGAGTATTTTTTTATAATTTCTTGAATTAACCGGTTTCTTGTAAAGGGAAAAGGGGGAAAAAAAAAAAGAAAAGGTAAAATTTGACAGCAATGGAATAAAACAAAAAAACAATATAATTCACACAACAGTCCCCTTTCTTTTTTGTGTTAAACTTGAAATAAAGCTGTATAATTCAATGACTCCTTGTGTGTTATTTAATTCTGTAGTTATGCATACAATATATTTATATATATATTATATTTAATACTGTTTATATTTTATTTATTTAGTCTGTTATCCCTCAATTAACCTTAGTATTCCTATTTTACTCAGTTTAACTTCCTAGCTTGGTTTGGTTAGTTGTATACCTTTAAACAACCTTTCCTTTTACATATTTGTGGTATAACCCATTTACACAACTCACAGTTTAATAACAGCTTGTGTTCTCTTTTCAGAACCAAAGAACAACCTTTCAAATAAAAAAAAAATATATATATATATAAAGCAAAGATAACAAAATAACAGCAAATGAGACAATGCTCAAGAAAATGTCAGATGACACCGAATCAGAGTCCTTTCCAATTGATTGTCTTTGAAGCAAATAACTCAAGCAATTCAACAGGAGTTTAGCACAGTTCAATGTTCTTTCGTACTCCTGTTCCTGTGCTCTGTTAGTGTAAAGAGCGCAGATACTCAACTCCAAGATGCAAAATGGAAAAAAAAAAAAAAAAGGAAAAAAAAATTGTTCTTGTTCACAGAATAAGTGAGATCCTACCACCTCGAAGAAACAATGATATGTTGTTCAAGCTCGGGAAAACCAGGTTGGCTCGCCAGTCTCCACCAACGCTGAGCACTCCTCATTGTTGACAGAAACAGTTCTAACTAAGAACTCCTCGTTCAAGAATAAATCAACAACGATCAGAAATTATCTCGATGTATCAAGGGAATCTGTTTTATGCAGTTTTGTCAGACGAATTCGCTCAACTTCTCACTTAATCTTTCTTGACTTTAGAACTGCGATCGACATGCATCACTGCTCAGACAGCCATTTCACTTCACTCCGTGATGAGAGACTGTTTACGGAGACAGATGACGCAACACCCTAAGGGCGGAGATATTCCTAATTGTTTAAATATTTTCAATTTGCGACATTTTCTACATTCGTTCAAAAAATATTTAATTTTTTAAACATTAAAATAAATCAATAAATTTGTTTATGCGAATTTCAATTCTTTTCTCTTTTTTTTTTTTATAGGTTTGACATGGGCTATAGTAACCTAGGTTACATTAACCCTTAATGGTTAGACACAGCACCCCGCAATCGCTGGACAACTTTTTGCAGTCCCCTCGCAATCAAAATGACCTTGGATGCAGTCACAAATGTTTTTCAATAAAAACACAATAAAACTAAGTCAGATCTAATAAGTTATCATTGTTTATGAGAAGGGAAAAAAAGAGGATTGAAATGTGGCAAAATCATTCACTTATTTCAAATATTTCACTAGTGGAAGCAGTTCTATGTTAAATTAAATTATACATACCTTTCACCACTAATTTCAACAGTGACTTCTTCAGAGGGCTTCAAAATCTCACAAACATCCTTAATCATGTCCCATTCCCCTGCTGAAAAAAACAATAGAAACCATTACAGAATTGCTAATGGTTTCCACTACAAAACCATTACAAACCATCAGCCGTTAACCATTACAAAGTGGAGTCCATTACGTAGTGTGTTTTGGGCCATATTCCATTAGGATTTATTGGTTTTAAGGGTTTCCATTACAAATTTGTATTGGTCTGAATTTTAATGGTTTCCATTACAGTTTTGTATTGGTTCTGATGGTTTCATTACAAATTTGTATTGGTCTTGAATTGCACATATTTAATGGTTTCCATTACAGTTTTGTATTGGTTCTGATGGTTTCATTACAAATTTGTATTGGTCTTGAATTGCACATATTTAATGGTTTCCATTACAGTTTTGTATTGGTTCTGATGGTTTCATTACAAATTTGTATTGGTCTTGAATTGCACATATTTAATGGTTTCCATTACAGTTTTGTATTGGTTCTGATGGTTTCATTACAAATTTGTATTGGTCTTGATGTGCACATTTAATGGTTTCCATTACAGTTTTGTATTGGTTAAGATTTGTAGGTTTAATGCTTTTAGCTGTTAATAATTAGGACATTAATTATGTTTTTAATAAATTAATTTGAATGATAACTACTATTATTATACACAATTGATATAAACTTCACACCAACTTTTCAATAGCTTACAGCTCAGGTTTTGTTTAGCAAAGAATGAAGAACTTGCACCTGGAATAAAAATTATAGTATTAAGACCTGCTTTTTTACTCAACCCAGCTGGAAATAAACATCTGACACAAAACATTAATATTACATTTTTATTATTTGATTCAGTTATTATTTTACATTGTGTGGCTTCACTGGGGCTGACTGATTAGACCTGCAAAAAGAAGGAGAATTCATTAGGACAATGTACCTCTTAAACCACATTACCAGTACATAAGATTATCCATACATTATATATTTAAATGTATTCATCCAACATCTTTGGGCATACTTTGATACCCATTTTTCTGTGGGTATCATGACTCCATGTCCTAGATCCTTAAAAAAAAAAAAAAAAACATTAATATGCAGAATAAGACCATTTTAGCTAATTTAAAAGTAGAGGTCGACCATTATATTGGTTTTACTGATTACTTGTCACCAACAGGTAGCAGGCAGGCTCGGCAGAGTTACTTTAAAAATGTATTCCGTTAGTTACAAATTACTTTTAAAAAAAGTATTCAGTAACATAATCCAACTACCACAATATGAAAGTAATGTAATCTGGTTACTTTTGGATTACTTTAAGGTCACATATATAAATGAAGTCAAGCAAGAAGAAATATTATATAAAAAAAATGCTTTTATTTATTAAGAATTTGGTCCAGTGTACAATATTTGCAAAATATAAACTATTTAAGAAAATGTCATATAGCTAACTATGTTGTAGCTAAATGCTGAGTTAATATGAAACCATAATTTACACAGAAAACAGAAATGTTTCTTCAGCAGGAACTGAACTGCACTGACTCGCTGCACATAAAATTATTGCAGCCTTTGCTAAATCGCGTGCTGTTTCATTTTGATTAATCGTGCAGCCCTAGTTTTTCCTCTTTGTCGCCATCTCTGTTCGAAATCTGCAATTGCAGTTATTCGCGGAATTATCAACTGTATTATCAGTGTGTTGTGTTAGTTTGACAGAATCCTGGTCTATGAGGACACCGTTTTACTGGGACACTGGTAACTGGATACATTTGGATGGCACCCTGAGTTCAAGTGTGTGTATGTATGAGAGTGATACGAGACATTGCGCCTGTGCTAGATGTACAGTAGGATGTACAGTAGGTGATTGTGACTTACTGACTTACACACACAATCCTAATTCAGTGACTGATAACTGTGGCAAATAATCTGTTTCTGAGGAACACTGAAATCTGTTCTATTCTTTAAGGAATAACTCAATTATTACATTAACTTCTTAGATACCTTTAGAGTTGCTGTATCTTGTTCAGGTTTCATCTGATTATTTTCAGTTATCATCTGTAAAAAAAGAAAGAAGAGCAAATAAAAAATATATAAAAAAGACAAATAAATACTAATTTTAGTATACTTATTGAAAACCAATTTCAACAGAGGTTACTAATTTTTACCAACTTCTTCAATGATTATATTTAATCTAACAAGCACAAATAGTTTTCGATATTGGTATTAGCAACAATGAGCTGTGAATTATGGGTTATCAGTATCAATCCTCCTAATATTCCATATGTGTGTCCCCGTAAAACGGTGTCCTCATAGACCAGGATTCTGTCAAACTAACACAACACACTGAGATTCTCTAGTCAAGTTAAACATCAGGAACATGTTCTTATGATGTCCCCAAAATGTGTCCTCATAAAACAGATGTTAGACACACACAACCTGACATAATAAACACGCATATTATGTGATGCATTAAAGGCCTGAAAACATATTGTTTTATCATTCATACCCTGTGGTAGTGACATTGCAGTATAGGCCTCTGTGAAGCCAGGCTATGTAAAGACTATGCCGTGTTATTTTACAGTTGTTTACTCAATTTCTGTACCTAAATTAGACTTACCTGGAATATATGAGGCAAAGTTTATTTCACATCTTTGTTACATTTTTTTACCTATGCTTGCAAATTTATTATTTTCTATGCAGATGCAAACCCCTACAAAATCACATCAATCATTCTAGAATGATTAATTATTTCCAAATAGAGCTATTTAAGTCATTTGATGAAATAGTTTTTATTGAAATATTGCATTATATATTGCAGAAAAAATGAAATATTGCAATATCGTGCAGGTCTATTACCGTGGGTCATTTTTAACCTTTAATATTACCTTATAATAATAAAACAAGTAAAATCATCACTGTAAATAACACATAATGTACCTCCTTTATTAAACAGTGTCACTGAAGCATGGAAACACTGAACTCACCTTTATAATGATTGCTGAATCTGCCCTGGAGATCTTTGGGGCAGAAAGATCTGCCATCTTTGTCTTTCTCCCGAAGTGTAAACTGTATGTCCTCCTCCAGAGGCTTGATCTTCTCCTTCACTGACTCACTTCAGGCATTATCTCATGTGTCTGCTGTCATAGAAAAAGGCTCTAAATAATCCAGACCATTGCATTTCTTTTGACATATTATTCAACAAGCTTAAACTTAAGACATAAACTGTGTTTAAGTGAATACTCTCCAAGCTCCGAGGAATATATCGTAAATGAAATTCGGGAGAACAGACCACAAATGTGCAGCATATGTTGTCCTTTTTCATACTCTTACAGCGGATTGCAAAGAAAAAAAAAAGAAAATGATCACGAGGAAAAGAAAGCAGCGACTGAAAAGAGCTCTTGCCATAGATATTCTTGTTATAACATGTCAGGTTAAAATACCAAGTATAACGTTATTCTCATGATGTCTGAAAATAAATCATGAAGGAAAATTGACAGCTCATCCAGTCAAACTGACGGATCAGCTTTATCTGTAGGGCTACCTTATGATTTGAAGTGATTCGTTTCAGCCTTTTTGAATGAAAGTTCCCCAAACAAAATAAAATAAAATGAATATTATAATGTTTTTTTGTTGGGTCAGACAATGATTACCAAATTTCTCTCTCATATTGCTCCTCATAACCACTGAAAACGGTCAAAAAAATTGAACCAAAAGTCAAATTAATATCGGTTAATTTGTGTGTTTCATACCATGTAAAGGGAAACATGACAATATAAAAAAGTACTGTACAGTAATGCAGAAAAACGCATTACAACCATGTTAAAGCTATTAAAAACGTTCAGATGCAAAAAGGAACTAAATGTAAAATTAGATAAACTAGTTAATGATATTGCGCAAATGCTCGGTCTCTTCAAAGGTCTTCGCGAATTATTGTGTTATAAGACTCAGTTATCAGAGCAGAAATGAATGAGAAACACCCAGAAACACATCAAATGTGTAAGTAAGGGTCTTTCCTTGCTATTAATGCTTGGATAACAAGCATACGTTTCCTTCCATTAATAATAATAATGTTTAGTGCTGTACGTGGCTGTGATATATATAAACCTACCAACATCCGTTGCCATGATTTTTGGAATGACTTATCGTGAGAGGAAAAAATGACGCTGTAGTCGCATAACATCGGTTAATGGAAACACCGTCATTTCGCAATAGTTTTTTATCGATATTTTAAAAAAATCACAAAAGTTTTGCGCAAATCTGTAATGGAAACGCGCCTAGTATGGCCTACATGAAACACGACTGCCATCTACAGGTTTTAGTTATTCCTGCGTCCAACACCTAATCCCCCTTCTGCAGGATCCCGCAGAATTTCTGAAGTGCTCCAGCATTCTTCTCTCTGAGACGCGAATTTTTAAAGGCCACATCTGTATGGGTGTGTTCATATGGATGAAAGCCTGTTGTGTTTGGTCTCTTGATTTGTGATAGTGGCAGCTATTGTGAAACTCACCTTCTTCATCTACTGAGTGTAGATGGCATCAAGGTCTTGTCCTGAAGAATCACAGGGCCAAACGCTAGGGATTATGTCTCATCTGATAACAAGAGCATAGCCATAAGTTTAAGAACTCTAATGGTATCTTTACCCCCTGATATTGCATTGGGGATATAAATTCAAACATTTTAAAGGCTAAGAGTATGAGTCACAGCTGGCCAGATATCTGTGAAAAATAACTTGCGTGCCTGAACCACATTTAGCATTTAAAAGTAAAAAGAATTTCAGTATTTATCAGTAAAAAATACATACAAAATAAATACCCCTGAGTTGGACAGTATGGTGTCAGTCTCATTAGCCAACATAATTCAAAACAGACCTAGAGAAATAAAATAAAATATACCAATGACCATGATATCCTGTTATCATAATAGTTTAATTATTATAACTACAACCAATTATTTAGCTGATTATTTAGCCTACAGGCTTCTCAAGGACAATCTGACATGGGGTTAATGATTTTAAAATGTGAGACTTCTTTCAAAAGCATAAATCTTACAGATCCCAGACTTTTGAACAGTAGTTCATTTGAGTTGTTTGAGGTGGTTTTGCTTACTAGTCATATGGTTCATAGCTGTGGAGATTTTCTTGGACGGAGGTGCAGCAGGCCTTCAGCATGATGATCTAGATAGAACATAACATGCAATTTGTCACAGAGCCAACAATGTTACATAGGATTTACAATAGAACATTTACAAGCTAGAGCAGAGGTGAAATGCAGAAAAGAGAAAGAATTGTATATATAATTCTTAATGTATTGTGAAATAAATGCATATGAAATTAGTATCATGATTAATCAATAATTCACCCTTTGTTGTAGAGGTTTTTTTTCTGATGCTCCTGAAATCACATTTTTTATCACTATTTGTAAGTGACGTCACTGATTAACAGTACATTCTTTCAGGTTAAATAAATTAGCTTACTTCCAATCACCCATTGACAAATTACCAGCAAAACAAAACTATCAAAAATTGTTATCTACACAAAGATGAGGTTAAAACCCCAAATTTTCATAAACAAGAGCTCCAGTCTATAGTTAGCCTTAACGTAAATTAGGCCTTTAACGTTACCTCTTCTGAAAACGGTTGAGATGCTAACGGACTTTTTTGAAGACACAAAACCATTTCTATAAAGTAAATATTCAACAGAAGCGTGTCAATTACACGTAATAAAGGTGTCAGGGACGTTTGTATGTATTATTTGTGTGAATTTGTTGACTAAACTCACCTGAAAGCAGTGAAAACAACAGCGAGAGACGCGAGTTTTGCTGTTTGTCAGTTGATGACGTTTCCCCGTTTCCATCTGCTCTCGCGCAGCGCGCTCGCTCCAGTGTTTGAACTATGGTTTGAATGCGACATGCGACTCGAATGTTCACGCGCACGCGCATTAAAACACTTAAAAGTCACGCAGCGCTTAAATAAACATCTAGAATTAAAACATATAACATCATTTAAAATACTATTAATATTAAATCATGAATTTTAAACTCATTGTATATATATATATATATATATATATATATATATATATATATATATATATATATATGTGTATATATATATATACTGTATATATACTGTATACCGGTGTAAGATGTTCATCAGCTTGGCCAGGCTGGGAGACCAGCTAAAACCAGCTGACCACCAAATTGTCCTGGTTGATCATATGTGCCAGGCTGGGAGACCAACTAAAGCCAGTTACTTCCATCTTAAACCAGCTAAGACCAGCCAAACAGCTTAGGCTGGTTTTAGCTGGATTTTTCAGCAGGGAGGCCAGGTGTTGATGTTGACAAGGAAGAGAGCCAAACAGCCAATGTAACGGGTAACGTTAGGCTATCGAGCTTATTATACAGTAGGATTGTCTCGATTATTTGAATAAATTTGATTATTAAAAAAGAAAAAGAAAAACTTTAGTAGCCTACATACGGCAGAGGTGATCCAGCAAAGTCTGACATATTTATTGAAGAATAAAGTTAGAGAAATAAATAAAAACCCAGAGAAAATGAGACGAATTCTCATTGGATATCAATATAAAAGTCTTCACACAACATATACCTGTTAAATAAAAGTATTACAGTGAAACAGATGAGACAGTGGCCATAAGTTTCATATTTCTTTGTCATTTTATTTTTTGTAGAGCCTATTTTTAAAAGGTTATTTAAAACCTTTAAGAAAAGCATTTTGAATAGCTTGTAGCAGTGTGCTACATATACTGTTGTTAAACTGCCTAGTGTTCAAAGATACATTTCAATATTATAAAATACATTATTTGTGATATATATACCTACGTGAATATGTGTATGAGCAGACACACAACCATACCTTAAACAGAGATGTTGCTTTTTTAAAGACATGCATGCAGTGGAACAGAGTCAGAGTCTGAGATAGACCATAGGACAGGCAGCATGAAGCAGAACACTCCTGATCCACTGTCAGTGATTGACCTACAGCCTGACATGGACACTGCTTTGACTGCCACAGGAACTACCACAAAAGCTGAGGCAATGCGCATGATTATGAGCCATGCAGCAAAGCATAAAATAACTGGCTGCCAGTTACATGATTTACTGCAGTTGATAAATAAATTGTTTGGGCAAGAGGTTGTACCTCGATCCAAGTATCTTTTTAACAGAGTGTTTAAAAACAGTTGTGAGAAAGTAGAATTTCAGTTCTACTGTGAAAGTTTTCACTTAAACATGAACAGTCCAGGAAATCAGTGACAAACAAAGTAAATATTAATATCATCCAACCAAAGAAAACACTAAATTTGTTGGAGACTTAATGGTTCGTATTGGTGTCCAGTAGATACCAACATGTAACCTATAAGTTGCCAAAGGTGTTCTATTGGTCCTTAATGGTATCCAATAGAAAAAACATGCCACCAATAGAAAAAAGCAAATTACCAATAGAGACATACTAGGACCATTACAGTTTCCATTAAAACCAATACAGACAGATAGACAAAACATGCCACCAATAGAAGAAAACAAATTACCAATAGAGACCCACTAGAACCATTACGGTTTCCATCAAACCCAATACAGTTTCCAATACAACCATTAAAACCATTAGCAATTCTGTAATGGTTTCTATTGTTTTTTTCAGCAGGGTCGTCAAGGGTCAGGGTTGGAAGGCTGGGGTTTACCAGTGCAATTGTAGCCAAAATCTGTTTAGCATGTAATGCGTGGAGTTCCATCTTGTAATTACATCCGGCTTGAGCCTCAGCTCTTCAAGGCCCATTTGTTTTGTGTTGCCTTTAGTCTTTCTGTTGCAACAGTGCATCTGTTGACATAATCAACAACACTCTTGACTTTTGTCACTGTCCCTTGAATGTGTTTTAAGCTTTCCCTCACAATCAGAATCAATGTGTGGGCAAAGCATGGCAAGTGCTTCCATTCAGCTTTCCGGAAAGCTGCTTTCATGTTGCTGGCATTGTCAGTAACACAAGCAACCACTTTGTTTGTGATTCCCTACTCTTCACTTATCTTTTTAAGTTTGGCTGCCAGATTGTCAGCAGTATGTCGGTCAGTGAATGAAAAGCAGTCAAGAAGAGGTGATGAAAGAGTAAAATGTTCATCGATAAAATGTTAAGTGACTGCCATAAAACTTGTAGTTGTCCGTGACGTCCAGGTATCAGTCGCCAGACACACAGCAGAGGCATTGCTGACTTTCACCTTCACCTCTTCTTTAATTCTGCTGTAGAGCTGTGGCATCAGAGTGTTTGATGGATCAATTGCCTTCAAGAATCTTCTAAATCCAGTGTCACCGACGATTTAAAAGGTTGAAAATCCATAGCTATCATTTTAACTAACTCCTCATCCACTTTGCTTTCTTTGACAGGGCCAATTGGTGTTCTCACAAAGCTTGTCATCTGACTTTGTCTTGTCCTTTGGACACTGATGCCAGATGAGGACGCAGTAGAGGCAGTAACAGAGGACACAGCAGCCGTAGAAGCACAACTACCTGATTCTGATGCAGATTCTGTAGATTCTTGCCTTACTTGCACAAGCAATGCAGCTGGATGTTTTGTCTGAAGATGTCTTCTGAAATCTGAAGTTGTTCCTCCTTGGCCTGACAAAATATTGTTGCAAAGCTTGCACTTTGCTATTGCTCCTCTTTCTGGAGGTCATCTTCAAAAATGGCTTCTTTTTCTACCTGTCTCTGCCTTGTTGTTAGTGAACTCTGGAGTCAGAGGTGTCAAAAGAGGTGTGGCTTAAAGGGATACTTCACCTCTGGGAAGATGAATGTGTATTTAAAATAGGTCATTTAAGTAGAAGAAATGTGAGGAAATTTTTGAATTTGGAGCTTTCTAGACTGAGAAAAGCCAGAAAATGTATTTTTGGCTTATGTGGATGAAAGACAACAACTCCCAGAATGCACTTGCTTCGCTGCCTTAGGAGGCCACGCCTACCGGTAAGAGTGCTCAGTTGAAAACAACAAGGCTAGCCTACGTGATGAGTTTGCCAGGTATTTACAGAGCACCCAAAATGTCCAGGATTCGGCTTTTGCGTTTTACAGTCGCCATTCATTCATCATGTTTACTGTGGCGAGCAGGACGAGGCTGACGGCCGCAGGAGAACAGCGCGAGGCCGGTGGCGTCATTACTAAGACGCGCCGGTCTCGCTCGCATCTCTCACGGAGGAGCGGGAATTTTCTTAGAAATGGTAAAACGCACATCAACCGATCACTTGTTTAGCATTCATGTAAACACTACATTCAGATTCACCGATCGGAATGAATTCAGTTAGATTGAAACAAAAGGTGTGCATGTTACAATGAATGGCGACTACAGAACGCAAAAGCTGAATCCCGGACATTTGTAACAGTCTCGCTCGCCGGACAAGTCCGGGAAAAAGAGGATGGTAATGGTAACCCCTACTTACTCAGCTTTCTCCTACTATTCACCTTTCTCCACAGAACAAGAGCCTGCTAGCTTAGCTTCCAAAGAAAGGCGGCTGACACTTTGTACATTCTGTGAGTGAGATCCCACCTCCTATGGGCGGGTTGAAAACATGCGGAACAACGCCATCTACTGGCTGTAGTCTTTAGCCTCTGGCCAGAAAATCCTCCGATGACGCAAAATGACGATTTTTGCGTCATCGGAGGATTTTTTCCAGACAAAAAATACATAAATCTCTCCTCTCAGGGGAATATGAGGGTGGAAAGCATGGTAATTCGAAAATACTACAGGTTTTATACTAATACAAAGCTTAATGCTAAATCCTGAAGTATCCCTTTAAGGTACCCTAAGTTCCAGTAGTACCTCAATGCAGAACACGAGATCCGGGGGGCGGAGTTGGATCCAGATATAAGGGGTGGAGATTGGTAGGTTTAGGGGTGGGTTTAGGGATTAAGGGGTGGATATGGGTAGATTTAGGGGTGGGTTTAGGGATCAGGGGGTGGAGACGGGTAGGTTTAGGTATATGTAAGGTGGGAGGAGTTGGATTTTATCCGACTCCTCCCCGTGGATTTCATGTTCCGCAGTGAGGACCATCTCCTAAGTTCTGTAACAGTATACAGCAGCTGTGGGGGAAGGGGTAGTTCATGCCCTTTGACTTGAGGTAACACCCAGTCTCCCTTGGCAACAGAGGAGAGCCTTTAGTAGAATAAAAAGCCTAGCCAAGAGATAATAGTTTGCTCTATATTCCTCTTAATATATCCTTTTAATTTATAATTATTTATAATTTATCCTTGCAAGTATTTTTATGCATTTACTGTAATACTGTAAAGAAAAAAACAAAATGTAAAATACAAAAAAAAGTTTATTGTGCTTTTCCAAATATACACACAAATAGCATAATAGCAAACAGAATATATACTGTACACACAAGAAGCTACATATGCAACATGAACATAAATAATTAAACACAGATTTAATTAGGCTATCTAACTTTGAGAAATATTAATGTTGTTTATAAAGCATTACAGCAAAATAATTAACATGAAAGCACAACTGCTACATTTTAAAGGTTTGAAAAAATTAATGTTTTGTAAAACTGTCAAACTAAACATTTAGGCTATTTGTGTTAACATTAATGCATGATATTTTCAGGAACAGCTTATTTCTAAATAAGTTAAAGTACAGCGAGAGCGGTTCGCAAGCATATGGAGGCGCCAGCTCTCTCGCGCGAACAGTGCCATTTTGCTACAGCGATTCTCAAGAATTGTTGCAGTTTCAAATCACCAGTACACTGAACCGAAAACTGTTTCTTTCGGACACGTCCGACCATCTAAGAAACCAATGATCATGAGTTTATCCTGACTGAGCATGCGTGAACATAGTACCACAGTACGCAGACAGGCACTGGCAGGCAGGCACACACAGATTATGACAGTGACAGACAGCACTGCTGAACAGAACTGTTTATTTTGGATAACTATTTTATTTTGGACAACTGATGCTGTGCTGCTGAATAGCCATGTAAGTTTATTTAATAACAAATAAAACATAGTGGGGTAGGCTATGCATAGAAAGTTATAGGCTATTAAACAATTAAGCCAAACATGAAAATGAATTGTACTATTGTGAATGCAGGTTATATTGTAAGTTTTGTATGAGCTCCATCCTGGTTTCTGTAAAAAGTTGATTAAGACTAGTTTATTAACTATCATTAATATATGTAAAACATCCACGTTTGAACATTAGTGCCTGTATTGGACAATTTAGTTGCTAAACTTAAATGAAACTTATCCAAGATGATTATTGTTATTATTTAACTACGTAATTTACAAATTACTTTATTTAAATGTGTTTAAAGGGATACTTCACTTTAAAATTAAAATTCTATCATCATTTACTCACCCTCAAGTTGTTTCAAACCTGTATGAATTTCTTTCTTCTGCTGCAAAGAAAGATAGATATTTTGAAGAATGTCAGTAACCAGACAGTTAACTGGAACCATTGACTTCCATAGTAGGAAAAAAAATGTACTATGGAAGTCAATGGTTCCAGTTAACTGGTTGGTTACTGACATTCTTCAAAATATCTATCTTCCCATTGGGCTAAAAAAACTAGTTTCAGAGCTCTGTACAGGTCATTATACAAAAACATCTGCAGCGTTTTAATTGGAAAGTTAGTTTACATATTTATATAAATAATAACCATTGGGGAACGTTCTATATTTGGTAACTATTTCTATGTTAATATAAAAAATGTCTATGTTGTTAAAAATAACTATCCTGCAATGTTTTGGGAACATTATATTATTGTTGCAAAAAAATAAAAAGAGCATTCCTAGAACATTATTATTTAGTTCCCAAAACAATAACCAAACAGGAACCAAATACCAATGTTAGGGGAACGTTCTGTGTTTGCTGGGAAGCCCCAGAAGCAAACGTATTAGTTGGCTTTCAGAACTGAAAATTATGGAATTATTCCTAAAGCAAGAAGAATCTGCAGACAATAAAATTGGACAATAACAACAAGCTGTTGATAAAATTATAATGGGTTTAATCAATCATTACTTGAAGTACAAACATTTATAAAAATTAAAACTAATCAGACAGATCTTAAACAATGAACAAGTTAATAGCAGATTCATGTCTCTGTTAAAAGTGTTATGGCCTCTTCTTCAGCTCCCTTCATTCTGCAGGTTCTGGATCACTGGCGTTCTCTCGGTCCTCTCCTTCCAGATGCTTTCTGGCAGTTCTGCTAAAAACAAACAAGTTTAATTTCTTACAGACATGATGCGAGAGGAATAATCAATATTTCAAGTACTAAGGCTAATCACATGTAATCACAAAAATAATAGTGATCTTGATCATGTAACCTAACAGTGTTGTTCAATAAAACCCAAATTATGACTTACTTTGATACTTTATTTGAACCAATTATTGCTTGTTATTATATATTTGTATTTTAATGGCTGTTTTTTTCACTTGGATCTATCTTTATTACCATATTTTTGTTCGATTACTTGATTTATCGGTGGAATAATTGCAGGACCGGCGAGTGCACTTCTGCCGCTCTAGGCGAAACACAATTGTGCCACCCCTCTATTTGCAACATATACCAGCAACAACACACAAAGACCAATATGCCATACATAGCCTATAATGCAAAACCAGCAACAACAAAGACCAATAGTCTATGCTATGCCATACATATAACGCAAAACCAGCAACAACACACAAAGACCAATAAGCCATAGGCCTACATATAACGCAAATAGTGCACAACGCGAGTGTGCCCAAAATGTCAACAATATTAAAGTTTATGCAGGAGGCAATGCCTGCTGGCATTTTTCTTTAAGCAGTCATGACAGCACTTTTCCAAATAATCACATTTCAGCTCCTCAAATTACCGTTGCAAATCTCTTTACACCAGGGGTCCCCAACCCCTGGGACATTTGGTACCGGGCCGCACAGAAAGAATAAATAACTTACCGTATTTTCCGGACTATAAGTCGCTCCAGAGTATAAGTCTCATCAGTCAAAAAATGCGTCATGAAGAAGAAAAAACATATACAGCCAAAGTTGCATTTATTTAGAAATTTATTTCGCAAAAAAAAACAAAAAAACAATGTTACAGATGGGACAGTTCTCTGTTACGGACGCGAGCGCTCTGAAAGCGGCACTAAAAGACTGCTTTAAAACTTTCACTGAGACCTCAAACAGAGAGCACAAAGCCTGTCTTTAAATTTAATTTCGTTTTGAATTAATTGTATCTTAATTTTAATCAATGTTTCATCAACCAATTGTCTGGATTTAATAAATAAGTAGTAAATATATTAGAAAATAGATAATCACGACACGGAGGAGCCGGCGCGTGAACTGGAGCTGATCTCATAAATTAACCGAAACTATAAGGTAGCCTATAGTTGCCTCACAGACCTGAGACATATAGAAAGCTTGAAATGTCTACTTTTAAACAGAACAATTCAAAACGAAAGAAAACAGACTGTTGCTTGTATAATCCGTGTGAAAGAGAGTCAGTAAAATTATCCGAACTTCCAATTACTCAGTCATGATGACTCATGTCTCACTCGTGAGAGCAGGGAGCGTGGGGTGGGGCGGTGCAGCTCAGCAAATCATATAGCCTATTTTGTGAATTGTTCATTCCCGGTTGGCACACATTTTGCCACCCTTACAAAAGTGCCGCTCTAGGTAATTGCCTAGTTCACCCCATATGGACGTGCCGGCCCTGAATAATTGGTAAAATACTTCATTACTAAAATAATCGATAGCTGCAGCCCTACTTTACTTTTGCTTTAAAAAAGGATTTCATAGAAATTTGGATTTTATTTGGAGTTTCACTACTGAAGTCCTGTTTATTTGTCAATATGTCCCAGAACATGTGGACATATTGACATTCAGAACATGCTGACTTTCTCAGACTTATTATTGTTTTTCACTAATATTTACTGTTAATAGTTAATAGATATCAATCAATCAACAAAGTGTCCTGTGCTCACCACACACCGGATATAGGTGGAGAGGAGAGATTTGGCTATAGAGTAATGTGTGTCTAACTTACACAGAAGAGACTGTGTTGCTCAGCACATTAAAATAAACTACTCGCCGCAATCTAGGGGTGCACAATATATCGACTCAATATCGTTATCACGATATCACGTTGCCCGATATTATATCGAAAGTCTCCCGATAATTATGCTATATTTAGTTTATGATGCGTCCCGTCCGACATGCACCTCTCGAAAAATACACGTCGCTTGGAGAGGGTTAACTTTTCATGCTACAGATTTCCCACAGTGGTCAGAAAGAACAAGGGAGACACTTTGTTTCTCTCAATATGACTCTAGAGTCGCTTCTCGTTCCAAAGCTAATCGCCGTCAACAACCAGATGCATTTACACTTGTCCAGTTTCGTCTGGAATGTGGCCCAGACCGCCTCCTGAAGTGGTTTGAGTGCGATCGGATTCAAATCTGCCTCGAATGTTTCTCGGAGGGCACTTACACCTGGTCTTTTCACGATCGGATAGCTATCCCTTCACAGAAAATGCATGAAGTGGCCAGGTGTAAACAGCCCCTTCCATACGGCCAAACCTCTACCTGTGAGTTGCCGGGGAAAAGTGTAAATTGCCTTCTAAAGGTTACACGGTTGTTGATGGACCCTGTTTATCATGACATTTTCTTTTTACTTGTTTTTTTTTAGATTTATGTTGATTGTTTCTAACATGTCCTGTTCTGTAGACTTGCTCTTTATTTATAGTTTGTATACTGTAGTGTACATACAACCAGTAAAACATGTCCTGTTCTGTAGACATGGTTATGTATTTATTCATGTTGTACCAGTCCAATAAGACTGTCAGTTGAAATAAACCTTGTGTTGTAAGAAAACATGTTATTTGTTATGAGTCTATTTTGATGCATTTTCCCATAACTTTTGTAATTATACGAAATATTTTGTAAAAATCGAAATTAATATCGATATCGCAATATCACTCATTGTCAATATCGTTCACCCCTACCGTGATCTCAGACTGCGTTGATGTGGTTTCTCCACTGAATGGATCTTCATGTGTCGCTTCAGGTCACTTTTAACAGAGAAACTCTTTCCACACTGATCACACATGAATGGTTTCTCTCCAGTGTGGATCCTCTCATGTGTTGTTTTATCTGCCGACTGAATGAATCTCTTGTCACAGTGTGAACACTTGTAAGGTTTTTCTCCAGTGTGGATCCTCTCATGTGTTTTCAGAGATGATGAGTGACTGAATCTCTTGTCACAGTGTGAACACTTGTAAGGTTTTTCTCCAGTGTGAATTCTCTGGTGCTCTTTTAAATGTTTAGCTGCAGTAAAAGTCTTCTCACACTTAAAGCACATGTACTCTCTCACACCAGTGTGTATTTTCTCATGATTCTGTAAAGTATGCAGCAGTGAAAAACTCTTTCCACACACAGAACATGAATGCGGCTTCTCCTTCGTATGAACTGTCAGGTGTGTCTTCAGGTTTGATGCACAGAGAAATGTTTTGCTGCATTGATCACATGTGTACGGCTTCTCTCCAGTGTGGATCCTCATGTGAATCTTAAGATAACTTTTGTATGAGAATCTCTTTTCACACAGATCACACATGAATGGCTTCTCTCCAGTGTGGATCCTCATGTGTTCTTTATGGTGTGAAGATTGACTGAAATCTTTCCCACATTGATCACACTTAAATGGCTTCTCTCCAGTGTGGATCATCATGTGACGCTCAAGACGTTGTTTGGTTATAAAACTCTTTCCACACTGAGCGCAGGTGAACGGATTTTCTCCAGAATGAACTCTCATGTGAAGCTCAAGACTATGTTTGTGTGTGAAACTCTTTCCACACTGAGTGCAGGTTGTAGATTTCTTGGCTCCTCTTTTCTTTAAAAATGTATTTTTAGTCTCTGAGCGACTCAAAGGTTTTCCTCCAGGTTTGACATGATGTTCCTCCTCCACTTCACTCAGTTCTTCACTCTCCTCGCTCTCTTCCATCAGGTCTGACATGAAAGAAAAATGTATTAAATTTCATTTTCAGTACATCAACATAATTAAAAGAGAAATATAAAGTGAAAGGACATGAAATTGAACCCTGATGTAATAGTAGAAAGTAGACAACTGTTATAAAATATTATGATAATTTAATGCCTTTTTATAAATTGATGATATGCCCATGAAACTTTCCAAGAATGAGGTAAATTTATCTTCCAATTATTATTTTTAAAACATTATAGGCACAAATCCCATGTTTCTTTAGCAAAAACTATTACATATATTTGATAAATAACACAATTATCTAGCATGATATTAACATAAAAATATACAATACTGCCATATTTTTTCACCGACTTTGAGATTGATATTTATTTTACTAAAAACGTTTGAATTATTAATGGCCGTTCACACTAGACTTTTCCTTCATAGACTTCCATTCATGCGCATGTAAAAGTGGGACACCAGAAACACAAGCTCAAGTGAATTACCCTGTGAGAAATAACACAAACGTTCAGCATTCAAGTGGAGTGGATTGTTTTATTTTTAAATTATTATTATTTGTTATGTTGAACTTGTGTTTGTAAAAAAGCTGCCGCAGAGTTTGACGTCATTTCACGACCGTTGCAGTGTCTGTAGAAACTTCACAAGCTCAAAGTGTAGAGTAGCCGCAGCTTTAACTAAATTTAAATTGACTATTTTATTATATTTATCTGTGTCCTATATGTTTCACTCAACCCAGAAAGTTATTCCTGACATGATTTTCCTCCTTTCAAAAACAGAGCATTTCAACATACATGTTTCACATTATTTTTGTGACAAGAAAACATCCCTACAGCTTCTGAAAGTGAACATCAGTGTTTTACTGTAACATAAGAAGTGTTATTTTAACATCAGGGTAAACCACAGGGTTCAGGGTTTCAGGTTATCCTACATTAGGGTTATTTAACAACAGAAACTGAATAATCAAATGTAAAAATAAAACACTGCTTAGTTTTCACTATATAAATTAAATATATACTGATTCTACAAAAAAGTTATTCAGTCAAGAGCAGTGAGTGATTTTCTCTTTGTCTTTTGTTCATGACCCCAGTTATTACAAACCGTTTCGATATGGATATCGCGATATATGCCTTTGCGATATTTCGAATTCAATATATTGTGCAGCCCTACTTAAAACTGTGACACCCAGGAAATGACATCATCTGAGGTCTTTCTACTGCATGATGGGAAGGCAAGAAAATAATCTCAATCCAGATGTGTTTTGTTGTGAAAGAAATACTGTTTCAATTTCAAGCATTTTATCCAAAATGTAAGCACTTTTCAAACCTTGAAAACACAACATCAAATTTCAAGCACTTTCAAGGATTTCAAGCACCCGTACGAACCCTGCTCATAATTTGGCCTTTTCCTTGCATTGCAGTTTTTTTCTTATTCTTAATGCGATCAACATTTGATGTGTTTGAGGAATTTGACTAACATGTAACATTTTACATGCATTCTGCTGAAATGAACGAAATGACTCGAAAAAAGATTCAACGATCCGAGTCTGTAAAATGATCCGAACTTCCCTCTACTAGAGGTGAAACTGGGCTCTTTCTACTGCATGATGGGAAGACAAGGAAATAATCTTAATCCATTGTCTCAGTTTTGACACAAACTGTAGCATTGACTGTATCCATCAACCCTGTTACCAAAGTTACTGTAAGAAGAATCTTTATAACTATGAATAACTTACATTTACATTAATTCATTTAGCTGACGCTTTTATCCAAAGCGACTTACAATTGCTATACATGTCAGAGGTCGCACGCCTCTGGAGCAACTACGGATTAAGTGTCTTGCTCGGGGACACATTGGTGTCTCACAGTGGATTCGAACCCGGGTTTCTCACATCAAAGGCATGTGTCTTACCCACTGCACCATCACAACTTGAATCGCTATAACTATGAATACGTTGAAAATGACAAAAATTCTGGTAACGTTGTTGCAAATTGGGAACCAGATATAAAATAAATGTCAAACAAAACTGTTAAAATA
Organism: Abramis brama; assembly: GCF_963993115.1. Taxonomy (NCBI): domain Eukaryota; kingdom Metazoa; phylum Chordata; class Actinopteri; order Cypriniformes; family Leuciscidae; genus Abramis; species Abramis brama. Next base: position 64,566,950 of record NC_139963.1, on the reverse strand, counting down.
GTATTTAGCTTGATCTGATGTTGACAATCAATATACAAAATTCTCAAACCTCCCTTTACTGAAAATTTGTTGAAAACAAACAAAAAACATTCTGTACCATCTCATAGTTTAACTGTTTATCTAAAAGTGCTTGAATGTTTCTAACATGAATGTTCTTCAGCATCTTGAATGAATGAAGAATAAACACCAACCTCTTTGTTCTTCAGGATCTTCAGTGTGTTTCATTCTGCAGGGTTCTGGATCACTCATGTTCTCACTGTCCTCTTTAATAAACTCAGTCTTTGCAGATTTCAGCTCTTCCTGATGCTCTGATGCTCGCCTTCTCTTGTAGCTGATGGGAATTTACAACATTTATTGGAGAATTGCTGTGGGAAGAGCTTCACTGATTATGTGATTGCTATGGGAGGAGCTTCACTGATGATGAATTCCAGTGTGGGAGGAGCTTATCTTCCAAAATCAAAAATATAAATTACTGAGTTTGTTTTTATAATAAATTACACTTCTAAGCATTTATGTCCGTCTATATATTGACCGTACAGTAACTGATGCCAATTAATGAATTATTTTCAATGCTAATCCTAACATTATTCTGCTTCATTAAAATACAGTTATCTAGAAATAAAAAAAAATGATTATAAATATTACAATCATTGCACTAATGTTATTTAAAACTGACAATGATCCTAAAAAACTCACTATAAGCTCAATGTGAAGTATTTAGTGTTTGGAAGTTTTCCTCTCTGTCCTACAGTTGCCACGCCCCATTTTTCTTTGCCACTCAGTTCCCCATGCAGTTCACCACACCTTCAACTAATTAGCCTCAATCAGCCACAGACTTCATTAGACAGCACCTGTACACACAGCCCCTTCCTTTTGTTCATGCCACATGGAGGAATCCTTGTGTGTTGCTGCTGGAAATGCTGTCTCCTGCCTTGTGTGTGTTATTGAACTATGTAAGTTCCATATGTTTCTACTGTTAGATTAAACAGTTTAACTTGGTTTATATTGCTCATGTGACTCACTGTGGTAATTGTTAGAATGTGTATTTGAGGATTTATTGGCATTACCAGTTCATTAATTACGGGGCAGAGAAAATGTATGTATTGACTTTGTTTGTAGTATACCTAGCTAATTTTCTGCATTCTTAGTTATTGTACAAATGTTTGATTCTCATTCAAATGAATTGTGGCCTTGTATTGTAGGTTTATGTAGCTAATTGTATCCCATATCCCTTTCCCTCCTAGAAACCACACACAGACATACATACATACACATACCTAATAAAGAAAGACATTGTGTAATTAAAGTGACTGGACTGGACTGTTCTTACCGACACCTTCATTGGTCTTAAGCCAGCCACCTACACATCCCTCTCAAACCTCCTTTACATGGTCCTTCGAGCCGGAGCCATTGACGACCAGTGGAGATGTCCAGTCACTCCTTGCCTTCGTTACTTCAGCGTCCTCACCGCCAAGCCCCGCGTCCTGTACGCTATGATGACCACGTCATGGAATATGGTCCTGCTGCAGCACCAGAGCCACCACCGCTTCACTCTGCAGACATCTGTGGTGTTGGACCTCAGTATCAACCACAGTATGAGTCTGAGGAGGAGGAAGAGCCACCTCAACTACCCAGCGAGGAGGATGAAGAGCTGGAGCCAGCAACAGACTCTCCCTCACATGTCTCTTCTGGAAGAGCCTTAGCCCCTGAGTACCCACATGACCCTCATGTAGCCCCAATTCTTGACCCTCAAACTGAGTTCTTACAGCAGTTACAAAAAGAAGCAAGAAATCAAGGTAGACTAATCCAGTGCTGTATGCTTAGTAAAGGTCACTCCTCACGGTCTCGTTCAGTACCATCCCCTGAAAGCCCTCAGTTAGTAGTATCACAAGCCCAACATGCTACGATGCCACCCCAGGCTACCACAAGTGACTATAAGCCCTTTTCTTCCCAACCTCGAGAGCAGCTTTCTTATCCACCTTCTGTAAGCCGTGCCCCTGCCATTCAGCCCTTAGCTCAGTCCTGGCAGCACACAAATCCTTCTGACCATAGTCAGTTCCCTGCCACCTGTCAAGTCCCAGTCTCACGTAACCCCTTGCTCCCAGCCTACATGTCGTCACCTCAAATTTCGCCTAGAGCTATGGCCCACTCTGCCCAGCCAGCATACCAGCCCCATAATGTGCAGCCTCACCATCTTACTTCTGCAGCCCCACCAAGCCATTTAGCTCCCCCTCCAAGCCGACTGCAGTCATATAGCAAGATAGAAGGTCCCCCATTCTCTGATCTTACTAGAGGATGAAAGCCAGTATATGATGTTAAAGATGGCCCTATCCAACCTGTTGGACCCAGGAGAGTCAGAGCAGTATAAATATTACATCTTACTGAATCACTTAAAGGTAGATTAGGCGAAGCGGCTTGCCTTAGCTTATGTTTATGCCCAAGATCCCTACTCAAGCTATTCGGTCCCTAGATGAGCGTTATGGCCAACCCGGACAGCTTGCTCTGAGAGAGCTCCGTGCTATAATGGAGATGCCTGCTATCCGGATAGGTGAAGGTAGAGGCCTAGATCAGTTTTCCCTTAGAGTACAGGCCTTAGCGGGTCTCCTCCAGTCCATGGGCCGGGAAGGTCTCTCCGAGCTTACCTGTTGCTCATGTCGAGCGGCTACTAGATAAACTACCCAGTGAGCACTTTTGTCAATTTAAGAGAAGCATGTGTTTGAGCAGACCAGGTCTCCTTTCCTATAACTTCCTAGATTTCTTCTCCTGGCTACAACAGGAAACCCACTGCCAGCCCAGAAGGAAGAGAACCCTTCAGCCTGTCCAACCAAGGCCACCACCCTCTCACCCAGTCAGAGCTACAGCAATATTCCATGGTAGCAAGACTTCCCAAGTGACCTCCCCTAATGTCCAGATGGCTCCTCCTAAAGCCAGTCAGCTTCCCCTGACTGGGGAACACCACATCCACACGCTGTCCAGTGTGTGGTTACTGTAATTCCCCTGAACATCATGTCAATAAATGTGATGACTTTCTCCAGCTCACTGAAGATCAGAGAACTAGTTGGATCAAAGGACAGAAACGCTGCTGTCGGTGTGCACAAGACCACTTTGCAAACCAGTGTGATCTGAAGGGATGCTGCAACCAATGCAATGGGAAACATCTGCAGGTCCTATGCAACATCAACCAGTGACAAGTGCAGAATTTCTACTAGACCATCCTAGCGATTGCAATAAAGTGCTGCTGAAGGTAGTTGAAGTGACCCTGCGTAATGGAAACAAGTCCTTAGATACATATGCCATACTGGATGATGGGTCAGAACGTATGATCCTTCTGCATCCTGCTACCCAGAAACTCCAGTTGGTAGGAGAGTCTGAGAGCTTGAAGCGGAGGACTGTGAGACAGGATGTCCAGACTTTAAACGGTGCCGCCACTGCTGATCAGCTTTCCTTGTCCGAACATTCTCATCCTGTGAAATCCCTCCAGCGGCGCTACACTCATCTCCGGCAGATTCCCTTGAAGCAGCATGATAACGTAAGCCCCCTTCTACTCATAGGAGCTGATCATGCCCACCTGATCACTCCAACACTGCCTGTAAAGTTAGGCCCCCTGGAGCCCCTGTAGCGATCAAAACCCGTCTTGGCTGGACGTTACAGGGCCCTGCTAGAGATATTGTTAGCTCTCCCTCCACCAAGTGTCATTATATCTTCTTTAAATGCCCACCTGATGACATCCACCACAATGTGCAAAAACTGTGGCAGCTGGACACAGTACCTCCGAGGAACACAAAAATGGTTGTCCGCTCTAAACAGGACCAATATGCAATTCACCAGCTGGAGACTCAAACCATCCAAATTCCTGTTGATGACATCCTACGGTATGCCACACCTTTCCTCTGAATAGATCCCTGGCCCCCCCTAAAGGCCCCTAAGGAAGCAGTTATGTCACGTCTTCGCAGCTGTGAGAGGCGACTGCTCCAAAAAAACCCACAGGCAGAGACCTATACCAGAGAGATCTAGAAGTTAGTTGATGCTTGGTATGTCAAGAAGTTAACCTCATCTGAAATAGCAGATGCTCCTGAGTCTTGGTACATACCTTACCACATTGTGCGTCATAATGGAAAGGACCGCATTGTATTTGATTGTTCGTTCTCCTATCAGAATCAGTGCCTGAATTCACAATTGCTCACTGGTCCAACCCATGGGCCTTCCCTCCTTGGAGTTCACCTCCGTTTCAGGCAGCACAAGATTGCCATCAGCGGAGACGTTAAATCCATGTTCCACCAGATGCGCCTGGTACCCCAAGATAAACCCCTCCTGCGCTTCCTCTGGCGTGACAGTAGATCACCTCCAACTGTATATGAATGGCAAGTCATCCCATTTGGCACCACCTCCAGCCACCGCATTACCTATTCCATACAGCATTGTTTCTATGTGGATAACTGCCTTCAAAGTCTTCCCACACCAGAGGAAGCTAAGGACCTCCTTCACTGCATGCGTGTAACCCTCTCCTCTGGTGGCTTTGAGATTAGACAATGGGCCAGTAATGACCCCAAGGTCATCTGTGATCTCCCTCCCAATGCTAGGTCAGACCAGGCAGATCTCTGGCTGTCACATCATCCTTCCCTTGATCCCATGGAATCTACTCTAGGCCTCCACTGGAATTGCCATACGGACACCCTGAAATACAGGCACAGAGCTATTGAGCTATTGTCCTACGGTATGCCACACCTTTCCTCTGAGTAGATCCCTGCCCCCCCCCAAAGGCCCCTAAGGAAGCAGTTATGTCACGTCTTCACAGCTGTGAGAGGCGACTGCTCCAAAACCCCCCACAGGCAGAGACCTATATCAGAGAGATCCAGAAGTTAGTTGATGCTTGGTATGTCAAGAAGTTAACCTCATCTGAAGTAGCAGATGCTCCTGAGTCTTGGCACATACCTCACCACATTGTGCGTCATAATGGAAAGGACCGCATTGTATTTGATTGTTCTTTCTCCTATCAGAATCAGTGCCTGAATTCACAATTGCTCCCTGGTCCAACATTTGGGCCTTCCCTCCTTGGAGTTCTCCTCCGCTTCAGGCAGCACAAGATTGCCATCAGCGGAGACGTTAATCCATGTTCCACCAGGTGCATGGGAGGAGGAGAACTCCCTAATCTCTCCTCAATACTACTGCCCCGTTGTCTTATCCATTGGACAGTAGACACCCCCTCAGCCATCCAAGACCTGCACATCTTCTGCGATGCATCAGAACAGTCTTATGGTGCAGTCGCCTATATGTGACAATGGTTGTCCGCTTCACAATTGCTCCCTGGTCCAACCCTTAGGCCTTCCCTCCTTCTCCCGATGACATCTCTGACCCTACCCAGTGCACCACCTTTCAGGATCTCCTTGACTCTACCACTGCCTCCCACTCTGAGGTGGCAGAGCCTCCTGAAAACACCATCGGCAGCAACCTACCTCGATGCAGAGATTGCCATCCTAAGACAGACCCAGCTGGATTCCTTTGGAAATTATCTAGCATGCCTTCAGACCCACAAACCCCTTCCACATTCCTGTCATCTTCTCTCCCTTGCTCTGGAACTAGACCCAGTGTCAGGTCTCATTCGAGTAGGTCGAAGGTTACGACAAAGCAGTGGCCTGCCTCCTGATGCCATACATCCAGTTGTCCTGGTCCCTGCCCATCCGATTACAAAACTTATAATTAAAGATTGTGATGACCACCTACATCATTCTGGTCCCGAGAGGCTATTCGCTGAGCTGAGGAGGCGATTCTGGATCCTGAGGGGTCGTGAGGCTGTCATGAGACATCAGCACAGGTGTGCCAGCAGTCCTGTGCCAAACTCCTTATTCCTCAAATGGCCGATCTCCCTCCTGCTCGCTTCCGCAATCCTCCCTTCTATTCCACCGGGGTGCTGTTTGGAAGATTTCCTCTCTTTCCTGCAGTTGCCATGCCCCATTTTTCTTTACCACTCAGTTCCCCATGCAGTTCACCACACCTTCAACTAATTAGCCTCAATCAGCCACAGACTTCATTAGACAGCTCCTGTACAACCAGCCCCTTCCTTTTGTTAATGCCACATGGAGGAATCCTTGTGTGTTGCTGCTGGAAATGCCATGTCTCCTGCCTTGTGTGCGTTATTGAACTATGTTCCACACCTAATAAAGAAAGACATTGTGTACCTAAAGTGACTGGACTGGACTGTTCTTGCCGACACCTCCATTGGTCTCAAGCCAGCCACATACACATCCCTCTCAAACCTCCTTTACATTTAGCCATATCTGTTCCAGTGTATTTTAACAATGTGAAGTAACAAATTTGATTCGTTAAAGATAAAACTTTGACTCTTGACTTGACATTCAGTAACAGTTCTCACTCCAAACATCGAGACATTCTCACAAACGAACACAAAATCGCTCCGGTCTGAATGAACTCAACATATTCTCCTCATGCTTGCTGCTGCTGCACTAAATGTTTATTTCAGTAGGAAGACGCCAGAAAAGACGCACAAGTATCGCTGTGATCGATGAAAACAACACAGAAATGACTCTGTCACTTAATCAAACTGTATAAAGTGTGTTTGGTTGTGTAAATATGAGAAATACCATAAACTGCTCTCCTCACCTCAGGACGCGCCATCTATTAAGGATTTTGGATAAGAGACTCATTTTACTCCTTTTTTTCATGTGATGCATGATAATGAGGAAGGAAGCAGTTTTTATTTCAAAAAGTACAGCAATTACATATTTATTATATACAACTTTGAATACAAAATGTATTCAATGTCATCAGAATACAAATGAGAAAATAAGAGTTAACAGTGATTAGCTGAAAACTGAAAAATAAAAGACAAAGAATATAAAGAGAAAGAACACAAGAGTAAAATTCTTACAAATACTTGCTCTCATATTTACTGAAGATTTAGGCCTAATTGTAGTAATATGTATTTTAAATTCTTTCAAAAACACAGAAAGAAAAGGGTTTGTTAATGGCAAACTTACATTTATGTATATAACATTTTCCAAGAAGTCAAATAAAATTCATAACAAAGCAAGTCAAATATTTCTGAGCTGAAGTCACAAGATCATCCGAAACAACAAATATGAAATGTAAATATTAAACCTCTGGTATGTCTGAAATAAAAGGCAAAGGGAGGGAAGCACAGGCATTTGAAAATACTACAGGTTTTCTAATGATACAAAACTTAATGCTAATCGGAGAAGTATCCCTTTAAGTCTACCTTTTTCACAAGAATTAATAACTACAGATGTTCTAATATAGTGTTTCTAATTTTTCCAAAAGAAGTTAAATAAACATTGGTGGACTATCCTGGAAGTCTGAGCATCAACATAAAGAGACTTAACTTTTCTCACTCTAGTAAAAGAGTTCGTACACATGGTGTAGAGTTTCCGTACAGTGTTAATTAATTTCTCAAAATTTCTCGACAGAAAAAGTTTATGAACCACTGGTTAGGGGTGTGCGATATGACGGTTTTTGATCGTGGACGATTAAAGGGATACTTCACCTCTGGAAAGATGAATGTGTATTTAAAATGGGTCATTTATGTAGAAGAAATGTGAAATTATTTTTGAATTTGGAGCTTTCTAGACTGAGAAAAGTCAGAAAATGTATTTTTGGCTTATGTGGATGAAAGACAACAACTCCCAGAATGCACTTGCTTCGCTGCCCAAGGAGGTCGCCTACCGGTAAGAGAGCGCACAGCGCAGTTAAACAACAAGACTAGGCTACTAGTGAGTCTCCGTGACGAGTCTGCCCGGGATTTTGAGATCGCCCAAAATGTCCGGGATTCGGCTTTTGCGTTCTACAGTCGCCATTCATTATGTTTACTGTGGCGAGCAGAACGAGACTGAGGGCCGCGGGAGAACGATGAGAGGCCGGTGGCGTTATTACTGATGAGCAACACCTGTGAGACGCACCGGTCTCGTATCTCTCACGGAGGAGTGGGAATTTTCTTAGCAATGTTAAAAAGCACATCAACCGTTTACTTGTTTAGCGTTCATGTAAACACTACATTCAGATTCACCAATCGGAATGAATTCAGTTAGATTGAAACAAAAGATGTGCATGTAAACAATGAATGGCGACTGCAGAAAGCAAAAGCCGAATCCCGGACATTTTGGACGATCTCGACGGCCGGACATGTCTAGGAAAAAGAGGATGGTAACCCCTACTACTCAGCTTTCTCCACAGAACAAGAGCCTGCTAGCTTAGCTTCCAAAAACAGATGACTGACACTATGTGTACATTCTGTGAGTGAGATCCCCCTACGGGCGGGTTGAAAACATGCAGGACAGCTCCTACTGCTGGCTGTAGTCTTTAGCCTCTGTCCAAAAAATCCTTAGATGACGCAAAATTACAATTTTTGCGTCATCTGAGGATTTTTTCCAGACAAAAAAAATACAGAAATCTCTCGTCAAGTCAAGTCACCTTTATTTATTTTGCGCTTTTTACAATACAGATTGTATCAAAGCAGCTTTACATTTACATTACATTTTTACATTTATTCATTTAGCAGATGCTTTTATCCAAAGTGACTTACAAATGAGAACAATAGAAGCGGGTAAACTAACAGTAGGACAACAATATGCAAGTGCTATGACCCTTCTCAACTTAATCTAACGCAGAACTTTTTTTTTGTTTTTTTTTTGTTATAGAACAGAATAGAATAGAGTAGTAGAGAAAGTGTTAGCAATACTGGATCAAGTGCTGTCGAAAAAGAAGCGTCTTCATCCGTTTCTTGAAAGTGGCTAGGGACTCAGCTGCTCTGGTTGAGTTAGATCATTCCACCAGCAGGGAACAGTCATGGTAAAGGTCCGCGAAAGAGTTCGGGAGTATAGATAAAAGCCCGCCCGCACTGGTAGCACACACACGCAAGGTCTCTCGCTCCCTCTCTCTGCCGTGCGCGCGCTAAGTATGCTCGCTCGCTCTAGATTCCGGGAGATTTTATCTAATTAGCGGGCATCAGGGAGCCGCTATCAACATGCGGGAGACTCCCGGAACTTCCGGGAGACTTGGGATGTCTTAGCCTGGATGCCAGCTGAACTTAGCCCCGCCCACAAAATTTTTAGGTCGGGAAGTTCGGTCTGGACTCAATCCGATGAGGAGCTATTATGCCCGAACAAAAATTGTTCGGACCAATCAAATTGTCAGGGTGGGCTTTATACGATGATGGACAGATGATCAACAGTAACGTAATCATCCACGTCACCAAAGAGCGCTTGGGTTGAATTTGTTTACAACAAAAATGACTGCCGCTGGAAAATTGAGATTCCACGAGTTCACACTTACAAATAAGTCAGATAGAATAAATGCACATTTGACGTGCTGTCCGAGGAGAGGCTCCGGGCTCGGTATTCGGCCCGAACCTAAAGTACTCCCAGGCTGTGGAAGAATAAGCCGAGAGTTAGCGGAGGGATGCTGGTGAGTTGACAGAGTGAATATATGTTTCCTCTCATGCTGATAGGGTAGACATGGTGTTTGATGACAAGTTGATTGGATTGATTGTGTGAATGTGCTCCTGCCAAACTTTGTTTCTGAAACATCAAGTGTAGATTCCGCCATCGCGTCTGTTATAGAAGATATCGACAGCACATTTTTTATAAAAGAGGAACAGAGAACCGCGATCAAGGCATTTGTCGATCGGAAACATGAATGAAAACTTACTCCATTGCTCTGATTGGTTGTAGGTCTATCCAATTGAGTGCAGAGGCATTTTCCTTCCTGATTCGGTTGAAACATGCCCCATAATCAAAGCTCAATGGAGCAGTATCAGACTCACATTCTGACTAGAATCTGAGGATGACAACGTCAGGCTAGGGATGTCTGCTACTGTTAAATACACCTACTGTAGCTGAAAAAATATAGCACTGTTTATTTCATTTGTATATTAAGTTGTGTATGTTTAATGTGTATCTTTGTTAAAGGAGAAGTTCACTTTCAAAAAAACTTTTGCTGATAATTTACTCACCCCCATGTCATCCAAGATGTCCATGTCTTTCTTTCTTCAGTCGCAAAGAAATTAAGGTTTTTGATGAAAACATTCCAGGATTTCCCCCCATGTAATGGATTCTATTGGGACCCAAACGATAGAAGGTCCAAATGACAGTTTAAGTGCAGCTTCAAAGAGCTTTAAACGATACCAGACGATGAATAAGGGTCTTATCTAGCGAAACGATCGGTCATTTCCAAAATAAATAAAAAAGTTTAAGTTTTATAAGCACAAACGCTCGCCTTGCTCTGTTCTGTGATGCGCGTTGAAGACGTCACGTAATACGCAATTACGTTGAAAAGGTCACGCTTGACGTGTTTACAAATGTGCGGAAGGAGGACCATATACACATTTTCAAATGTATTTGTGTCAGTTTATCGTTTAAAATGCCCATTTCGTGTGCGTATCCTGGGTGTTTTAATATTAAAAAGCCAAAAAGAACATTTTCTTCAGGACAGAAATTTTTCAAGCGTGACCTTTTCAACGTAATTGCGTATTACGTGACATCACGAACGCGCATCACAGAACAGAGCAAGGCGAACATTTGTGCTTATAAAACTTAAACTTTTTTATTTATTTTGGAAATGACCCATCGTTTCGCTAGATAAGACCCTTATTCATCGTCTGGTATCGTTTAAAGCCCTTTGAAGCTGCACTTAAACTGTCATTTGGACCTTCTACCGTTTGGGTCCCAAAAGAATCCATTACATGGGGGGAAATCCTGGAATGTTTTCATCAAAAACCTTAATTTCTTTGCGACTGAAGAAAGAAAGACATGGACATCTTGGATGACATGGGGGTGAGTAAATTATCAGCAAAAGTTTTTTTGAAAGTGAACTTCTCCTTTAATTTTTAATAACAAAGAAAATAATGAAGAAGATTTTTATCTTCGCCACATTGGCCTAAATGTCTGCCATTCTTTTTTATTTTATATTTTGTTGCCTATAAGGCTAAAATAGGGACATTACTTTGGCGGTATTGCTCAGTCACTTGCAAAATAGTAAAACCAACATGAAAAAGAATAGTGCTAAAATCGTGAATCGTGATTTTCCTGAAAAAAATCGTGATATGATATTTTTGCCATATCGCCCTTCCCTACCACTGGTTGAAATCTTGTTTTCTTGATTTTTCTTGATTTCTTGATTCAGAGACAACACTATCTTGTAAAGTGGCTAACACAGCATAATCAGATGCAGAAGGGCAGAAGTCAAAAAAATGGGAAGCGGGAAGTTATTATCATTTTGGCCTTTGTAACGCAATATGTGCAGAGCTGACCAATGCACAAGATAAACTCACAGACACATTAACTCTCAGGCTAAATGTTGATGGAATACTGCTTTTCAGAAGCTCCAATGCACAGTTGTGGCCCATACTTGGTAAAATTAAGGAGCTACCTGGATCAAACATGTTTCTAGTGCTGGCCCATCTAAACCTCCATCAGTTCATGAGTTCATGAAAGTTGTCGTTGAGGAATTTAAAAAACTCACAAAGGAAGGCTTGTACTTCAATGAGAAACATTACTGTGTTCCCCTGCCTGATGCATTTATATGTGATGCTCCAGCAAGAGCTTTTCTTAAATGTATAAAAATGTCACTCAGGTTACAGCTCTTGTGAACGTTGTGTGCAGTCTGGTGTTTATTTAAATGAAAAAATAGTGCACCCAGACATGGAAGCAGCCCTCAGAACAGATGCCCAGTTTGATGAAAATGATAGATGAGGAACACCATCGTGATGTATCACCTCTTCGATATGCATTTAGTGTGCTTAGGAATTGTCCGTAAACTTGTTTCACTGTGGGTCAAGGGACCCTTGACATGTAGAATTTCATCAAGTTCTCTTACGAGAGGTCTCTCGTACTGCGTAAGTAATCTTACGCTATGGAGAAATCTCTTTTCCGCGAGATACTGAAGCAAAAAATTATCCTTTAAGGCAAGACACTACAGGTGAATAGGGTAAAATTTTTAACTAGCAGATATCACCATGAAACTTTCACAGTTGATTACCTACATTAAGATGAGAAAAAAATGTATTACAAGTTTTCTGTAATTTAATGTTTAAATATGCAAATGAGGCAATATCTAATCAAATATGCACTAATTTGCATATATTTTAAAAAACGAAATCTGAGTATTGGATAAAGCCAGGTTAAAAATTATTTTTTCAATGTGTTCACATATTAGATGGGAAAAAAATTACAGAGGGATTTATGGATATCTACTTTTGTTATCCTGTAAATCAGAAAATACTGTCAATAGCCTTAAAAAAATGATTTTCGCCATGTTTTTTGGAATAAAATGTTATATAAATCAGGCTAGGAATAATATATTTACAAATCCCTCTGTAAATGTCTTCATAATTTAACTAGGTACAAGACTGGAAAGTTTGGTGTATAGGTGCTACTGAAGTGGGAATTTCGGACTTGGAGTATATTTCGGACTTGGAGTATGAGAGAACAGTCATTTTGAGAAAACAGGCTTTAAAGATTTATCATCAGCCAATGAGATTGCGCATTCAGCCCTTTTACTTTCACGATTGGTTGCTTATAAAAAGGAAATGACCATATTTGGATCTGACAGGATTGTACACAAGAGAGAGAGCTTCTTAACGGTGCTTGTGATGACAGGCTGACGGCAGAGATCGCAGAGCAGCATGTTGATTTGCAACGCGAACTTTTGTTGAATTTATGAGAAATCTAAAGACGCAAACAGACAAAGTGTAATAAAATAAAGACCTAAATGTGTATTTCGGACTTTTTTTCAACACAAGTCTGAAAGAAGACATGTTATTGAAGACAAATATCCAAAAATCTCAAAATTGACCAGTAAAAAAAAAAGATGTTTTTGCCTGCCGTGTCTCTCCTTAATTTTGAAATAATGTAAAACGCGTTGCGGCAGCATGCAGGCATAGGCAAGACGGGCTCGCGTGCCTATTGGCTGCCCTGCGGCAACTGCAGCAGCCTATCGAGAGACGCCCCAGTGACGTCAGATCCAATGGGGGTGCTTCACGCCCACTACGTCATGTCCCACCGAAACTCAAGTGGCGTGGGCCTTATAAATATGGACTGATAGGCTGATCACACTGATTTTCATCTCTTCAGCAAGCTTCACGCATTGCTGGATCCCGAGAGGAAAAAGTTGCGCCGTCTGAGAAAGCTCTTCAGCAGGACGAGCCACTGCACCTGAAGCCGCTGGCCGCGCCGCCTTCAGTCGCCGTTCCTGCTGCGCTATCCGGCTTTATATCCTTTTCTCTGCTACTGTGTTTTTGTGTGTGTGTGTGTGTTCGCCGCCACGACACACACTCTCTTTGCACTAAAAGAGCCGGGCATCTTTTCAAGACGCCCCTTTCCGGGATGAGGATCATGCAGCTCTCGTGCTCGCTGACGGCGACTGCCCTCACTGCGAGCTAGTTACTGCCTATGGTGACTCTGAGGACTCACCTGGCATCCTTCTCCGAGACTGCACCTCCGCCCGCCGCGGTACCGCGCCGTAAAAGCACCGTGCTCAATGGGTCCCGATACCTCGCCCAAGCCGCAAAGCTCGCCGGTTCGCCCGTCAGCTTCACCTGCTTCACTAGTCTCTTCCTGATGGACAGCGGTCGCCGTCTGCCGCCGCTTCCGTCGTGGATATCGACCAAGAAGCCGCTGTGGGGGATGATACCTGCTCTCGGGGCTAGCATCTCTTTCCCTCTGTTCGAGCCGTTCACGAGGGAGGCCGGAAGCGGACGGTCACAGGGTTTTTCTTTACGTTATAAGAAAGCTACCCCGCCCCTACGCCCCATTCACGTGTCACTCACCGGCGAAACGAGAAAAGAGAGTGTTTTAGTCCCGCCGAGGCCGGACTGACCTCCATTTCTCACACATTTCTCAGTTCCCTTAAGTTCAGGCGACTGGAAATGTCAATATTGCTGTAAAAGAGCCTGTTTTAATACACGCACGCCTGCTAACAAACACCAAAGCAAACATGTTGACGCTCTCTTATATGCTCGTGCTAACTGAGAGCTTATGTATTCCCCCCCTGTGGCTCAGTGGCGGAATCTTAGGCTTTTGCATGAGAGACCCGTGTTCGATCGCCGGGTCTGCCGGCAGAAAAAAATTATGCCGTCAATGCTTTCGCTCTGTTAGTTCCGCCGAGGCTGGACCAACCTCCATTTCTCACACATTTCTCATTCCCCTCTGTAGTTCAGGCAACTGGAAATGTAATCTTGCAGTAAACAAGCCTGTTGTAATACATGCACGCCTGCAAACAAACGCCGTCACAAGACATGTTGACGTTCTCTTATATATACTCGCGCTAACTGAAAGTTTATGTGTCCCTCTCTGTGGCTCAGTGGCGGAATCTTAGGCTTTCGCATGAGAGACCCGTGTTCAAATCCCGGGTGTCCCGGCAGATAAAATTATGCCATCAATGCTTTCGTTCTGTCAGTTCACTTTAAGACGACTGTGTATTTTGCAGCCAACGAGCGCGTTGTACAACCAGCTCGCCTGCACCCAAACACTTCTATGGCAACTCAAAGTCTTCCTAGCCAGTCTAGGGAAACGACGGTGTTAAGGTCGCTCGTTCAGTTCCAGTAAATGCGACTGTTCCAGTGTATTCTGCAGTAAACAAGTCGGTAACACAGCCCACTTGCCTGCACATAAACGCTGTTTTTACTGGTACTGGACTGGTTTATGTCGATAGATCTGAAGGACGCGTATTTTAAAATACAAATAGCGATTCTTGATATTCGCCTTAGAGGGCCAGGCTTATTAATACACAGTCCTGCCGTTCGGCTTGTCCCTATCACCCCGTACATTCACGATGTGCATGGACGCAGCGCTCGCGCCCCTGAAACTCCGGGGCATGCAAGTTTTGAAGTACATGGACGATTGGCTGATTCTAGCTAGATCACAATCAGAGCTCATAGAACACAGGACCATTTTACTCGAGCATCTCGAGAATCTAGGTCTCAAAGTCAATTGGGTGAAGAGTTCACTGTCTCCCAGTCAGATAATTTCTTTCTGGGCTTGGAACTGGACTCGCTGTCTATGACAGCTCAGCTATCGCCACAGTGCAGGCTGGACATTCAGTGCATGACGAAATCCTTCCGCTGCGGCACTATAGTCCCCTCAGAAGGTTTCAGAAAATGCTGGGTCTCATGGCCTCAGCATCATTAGTGCTCCAGCTGGGTTTGCTTCGCATGCGTCCGCTGCAGCTCTGGCTAAAAGTGTGAGTACCGCGGCGAGCTTGGTCCTCTGGTCTGTTTCGCCTCAAGATCACTCAGGGATGCATCGCAGCCCTGAAATCTTGGAAAGTGACCGACTGGTACCGGTCAGGTGTAAGCCTAGGGACCTCCTCGAGTGTGAAGGTGGTGTCTATGGACGCCTCCACCTCTGGGTGGGGAGCGTTGCTCGAGGGCAGACCGTTCTTCGGCCAGAGGTCAGAACAGGAAAGGCTCCTGCATATAAACTGCCTGGAAATGATGGCAGTCGACAATGCGCTGAGGCGCTTTTGTCCCCGAAATAAAAGGACACCATGTCTTGGTCCGTTCAGACAACATGTCAGTGGTGTCCTATATAAATCACCAGGGAGGTGTCAGATCCCGAAACCTGTACAGGCTGACGGAACGCCTTCTGGTCTGGGCTCAGCACAATCTGCACTCGCTGAGGGCAGCGCATGTGCCAGGCCATCTGAACTTGGGACCAGACAGACTGTCCAGGAACAATGTTCCGGCAGGAGAATGGTCTCTACACCCACAGACAGTCCAACTGCTGTGGAATACTTTCGGCAGTGAGAGGGGATCTCCTCTCTCAGGCCAAAGGCTCGATCTGGCATCCTCGCCCAGAGCTGTGGTCCCTACATGTGTGGGCCATCAATGGGTACCCGCTAACCTCCCGGTGGGAGTGTTAAACACGATCACGCAGGCTAGGGCTCCTCGAAGTAGTCTGTGTCTTCTAGCTGGTGCACAGCCCAAGGTACATCACCCACAGGCTGTGGAGTGACAGAGATTCTCTCCTTCCTGCAAGAGCTACTGGATAAGGGTAGAACCCCTTCCACGCTCAAGCTCAAGGTTTATGCGGCGGCTATAGCGGCGTTCGCTAAACCGACTCTCGACCAGTCACTGGGGAGAAATGATCTGGCTATCCGCTTCCTTAGAGGAGCTAAGAGGTTAAATCCTCCCAGACCCCCCTCAGTTCCCGTTTGGGACCTTTCTATGGTACTGAGCCAATACAGTCAATAGACATCAAACACTTGTCCTTCAAGACAGCGTTTCTTCTGGCTCTCGCTTCTGTGAAGCGCGTAGGGGACTTGCAAGCGCTCTCAGTAAGCGCAACGTGCATGGAATTTGGGCCGAATGACTCAAAGGTCATACTCAAACCAAAGCACGGATATGTTCCTAAGTCCCTCAACACATCGTTCAGGCCTCAGGTGATTTCTCTGTCGGCTTTGCCGGTCTGTAATAAGGAGAAGGACGCAAGCTTCCTTTGCCCAGTCAGGGCATTAAGAGCCTACGTGTCGCACTCAACCGTCTTCAGGCAGACGGAGCAGTTCTTCGTTTTGTTCAGCGGACGTTCTAAGGGACTAGCCGCATCGAAACAGACCCTGTCCAGGTGGATAGTGGACGCTATAGCGCTGGCTTACACTTCTAAGGGCTTGCAGTGCCCATTAGGTGTCAAAGCGCACTCCACTAGAGGGATGGCCTCATCGTGGGCTTGGTATAGTGGAGTTGCCTTGCAAGATATCTGTATGGCGGCAGCCTGGGCCTCCCCGTCTACATTTATAAGGTTTTATAACCTAGAGGCCTTCTTTGCAGGCTAAGCTGCTTTCGGTCCAATAAATCAGAACTATCTGCCCTGACGTTTTCGGCTCAGGATTCTGAAACTACTCAAGCAACGCTCGCAGATCGATCAAATATCTCTAACGGGCAGTGTGTAAGACCCATTATATTCATCTGTCTAGGCCGATTTCTCGCCCTATCAGTGTGAAACAATATAAATGACCCCTTATCAGGTGCTATTTATTTAGGGATGATGCTATCAGCCCCTTCCCGTTCATATGATTTTGCACTATATGAGCCCCGGGCACCTGCCCTTGGGACTTTGGTGTCGGATCTCAGCACGCACAACGTTTTACACTGTGATCCCCATAGCGTAAGATTACTTACACAGTAAGAGAGACTTCTCGAAAAAAATGAGAACGTACTCGGTTACTAACGTAACCTCGGTTCTCTGTAGAAAAGAGGGAACGAGTACTGCGTATCTTTGCCATGCATACAACAAGCTCTGGTTCGCTTTGGCGATGAAAACCAGTGTGATCAGCCTATCAGTCTATATTTATAAGGCCCACGCCACGTGAGTTTCGGCGAGACGTGACGTAGTGGGCGTGAAGCGCCCCCATTGGATCTGACGTCACTGGGGACTCTCTCGATAGGCTGCTGCAGTTGCCGCAGGGCAGCCAATAGGCACGCGAGCCGTCTTGCCTATGCCTGCATGCTGCCGCAACGCGTTTTACATTATTTCAAAATTAAAGGATAATTTTTTGCTTCAGTATCTCGCGGAAAAGAGATTTCCCCATAGCGTAAGATTACTTACGCAGTACTCGTTCCCTCTTCTAGAGAGAACCGAGGTTACGTTAGTAACCGAGTATGTTTTCTTTCAGTTGTATCTGAAAACCTGAAATTACTTAGGCAAAATTTACCTAGGAATTTCTCAAGAAAGCCACGGTCACTTTACGAATATAGCCGCTGGAAGGCTACAGAATTTAGGCAGTTTTTGTTATACACGGGCCCTGTTGTGTTGTTTAATACATTTCCTAAACGTTTATAGTCTTATCAGTTGCCATGAGAATTCTTTTGAGTCCGGATCTGTGCAATAACTATTGTGATTATGCTGAAAGCTGAAATGTTTTGTAACTATTTTTGCCAAAATCTATGGGAATGAATTTCTTGTATGTAACATACGTGGTCTTATACATTTGGCACAATATGCTCGTAAATATGGTGCTCTTGACTCTGTATCATGCTTTCCATTCGAAAATTACTTGGGACAATTGAAAAGGAGGGTTAGGAGACCTCAAAATCCAGTTGAGCAAATTGTGAGACGTGTCCTTTCCTAAATTTCCTAAAAACCTTTCCTAAATGATCATGCAACACAACTTCTCGTCCAGGCCCTGGTCATCTCCAGGCTCGACTACTGCAATGCTCTTCTGGCTGGACTTCCTTCATGTGCAACTAAACCTCTACAGATGATTCAGAATGCTGCAGCTTGTCTTGTCTTCAATGAGCCCAAGAGGGCCCACGTCACTCCTCTGTTCACCTCTCTGCACTGGCTACCTCTCGCTGCTCGCATCAAGTTCAAGGCATTGACGCTTGCTTACAGATCTATCACAGGCTCAGCTCCCTCCTACTTCCACTCACTCCTACGAGCCTACATCCCCACCAGAAGCTTGCGATCGGTCAACGAACGACGTCTCGTGGTTCCATCACAGAGAGCCACAAAATCACTTTCTAGAACATTCTCATTTAGGGTTCCATGCTGGTGGAATGCTCTCCCCACCCTCATCCGGAATGCAGAATCCCTGGCAACATTCAAAAGACAGCTGAAAACCCATCTCTTCCGTGAGCACTTAACCTCATAAAAAAAAAAATAAAAAAAAAAAAAAAAAACTTTCCTCTTCCTTTTTCCTTTAAATCCTTGCTTATCGTGCTTATGTTACTCTGAATAATGCCTGAACTTTGTATTTTGAGCACTTCTTGCGTTCTTTTTGCCTCTACATGACGACTCGCCTAATGTAGTCCTAATCTGTATGTCGCTTTGGACAAAAGCGTCTGCTAAATGACTAAATGTAAATGTAAATGTGTCCAACTCCACCAGGATTTTCCACATGCACACAGTTTTAGCAATGCCAATACAAAGGAATGATCATCAGCTGCTCTCCAGGAAACAACTGCTTTGAAATTGATAACAGAGTTTCCCTTGGTAGAAATGTTTTGGTCTCTCCCGCAGCAGACATTTTTGCAGTATGTGAGTTTTTTAATGCAGGGACTTGTTTTTATTTTTTATTATCCTATCAATTCTTCATGCTTGGGAATTGCTGTCGTCTCAGGACTTACTGGCCAGTTATTTGTTGTTCCAGTGGCACAACTTTCAAAAAAACTTGTTCTTCTGCCAATGACTGATGTGTATGTGGCTTTGCCACAGCTGCATGATTACTGACTCTATATTTTCATGGTTCAGAATGTCCCATTTTAGTGTTGTGGAGCTCACTGATGAATTTACAGCCGATGAAAGGACTGTCATTGATGTCATCCCTACAAGCTGGATTACTGGACCCAAAAGAGATGAATGTTTTTGGCCTACTGGTAGAACTCTCTGTATCAGCAAGGCTGTAAAAAAACAATTAACTCCTGGAGCAGACTGGGCAAAGTACAGCATATGCATTATAGGAAATGCAGGTAACATGAAAGGATCATTTGCTTGAAAGATTCCAGATGGTAAGCTTTTTTCTCCAGGTAGAGCCAGTGTCCTCTCATGTACTCGCTTCCACTAGCCAGTAAGTAGGACCTGCTCGTGTCATTGCTTGCTGCGCCATTCCACTCCATGGACTGGATACGTGCATTATTTCACTCAAATGAGTTCTCATTAGAAGACTGAGTTCATCCTGCACTGTTGATGCCATCACCAGAGTGCATGCCCGCTCGGTCAGCCCTCATGATTGGCTAGGTGCTCCATGTGCATGGTTACCCCCGTTGGGCAACATGTATTTCCACGGTAAGTCTCCTCCGAGCACGTTTTCTCTCGACAAGACCGTTTCGCCATCTCGAGGTTGAAACTTTCCACCCTGTGGGCTGGATACCTCTGAGTTTTCCATATGCATCCCGCTCTCGGGTCATATGTGTTTTCTAAGTCCTCCCTATTCCACCTGGGATATGCCGACCAGTGTACCTTAATATTCCTGCGTTGGTAGAAATGTTTTGGTCTCTCCCGCAGCAGACATTTTTGCAGTATGTGAGTTTTTTAATGCAGGGACTTGTTTTTATTTTTTATTATCCTATCAATTCTTCATGAATTAGCATCCTAGCCCTTCATCCGTGGTAGTCTCACAACAGGGAGCTCAGACTTGCGCAGGGCACTGAAAGACAGCTGTTGTGGCGTGATTGAACTGGGTCCCCCATTTCATCATTCACTGACGTAACTCGTAGTGACTGAACGAAAGGGAACGTCTTGGTTACGTATATAACCCTCGTACCCTGAGGAGGGAACAGAGACGTAACATCCCTCTACCACAACTGCTGTACCGCTGGAACGGCCTGGAGTTTAATCTCGCCTCCTCAGCGGAAAACATGATGCGAGATTGTCAGCGTCCTCCTTTTATACTTACGCAGTGTTTTGCTCCCTCATGTTTTGAGTGATTACATTTTTTTTTCAGGGTTTGGATGAAGACTCTGTCCACAAACAAACTGACTCATCTGTGTTGAGCACAGCAAATATCAAGACCTTCCTCTTTTGTTATAAAGTTTTGTTACTGAGAATTTTTTTATAATATTAAAACTTTATAAAAATTTCACTTGGCCCACCCTCCATCTCAAAGCCGGGCCCGGTGTTGTTTAAAGTTAATAGTAATTGACTTCATGAAGCCTCATTGTGTGTGAATGAAACTTCCAACTGACTAGAACAAACTCTTTGAAATGTATATATGTTAATGAATATCAAGGGTGAAACGGTTAATAATGTAGATAGAAATCAACCTCATTCAATGTCAGTCATGTGTGCAGTGAAATATAATTTATTAGGCATTTAAAAGCTCTGTTGAGAAAATGAAAAGCTCAAAATCAAATATATATAAGTCTACTTCATGGCTTTCAGAACTGAAATTATTCCTGATTCAAGCAGAATCAGCAGAAAATAAGACAATAACAATGAGATGTTGATAAAAAGACTAAAGAGTTTAATCAATAATTACATGAAGTAAATACAAACATTAGAATTGAAAGTGAATGAGACAGATCTCACTCTTTACTGACTTATAAGAGCCAAAGTATCTCAAGAGAAGAAGAGAAGAAAAGTGTCTAATTTTAAAGATCCATGAAAGTATATCTTGTGTTTGCATGGAAAAGTAGAAGTGAAAGAGAAACTAGACGTTCTGATGAAAAACAATGAAGAAAGAGTTAAAAATTAATATCAGATTCATGTCTCACTTAAAAGTTTCATGGCCTCTTCTTCATCTCCTGAACTTTGCCTTCAAAATGTTTTTTTTTCCAGTGTGAATTTTCTGGCACTCTTTCAGTTCATCTTCTGTAGTAAAGGACTTCAGCACTGAAACACACACCGCCGTGTCTTTTTCTGCTGTAATATCACTAATGAATCTTCTCATTTGTGTGAATCTTCAGGTGTTTCTTCAGGACTGATGCCCAATGAAACCGTTAAATGGTCTTTCTCCAGAATGAGAAGCAGAAGTGATGTGAAGCGTTTTTTACACTGAGGGCAGGAGACAGAGTTTTTGGCTTCTGTTTTTCTTTTCTTGTTCACGTCCATCACGTCTAAAAGAAACATTAAATCAAGTTAGTTTTAATGGACTATTTTATGCAAACAACTTGCTAATCATGTCTTACTCATGTAGTTTAAGTAGTAGTGGGCAATTTCGAAGCACTGCTTCACGGATCTCAGACACCTTTATGAATCTTTTGTTTCAAACCAGTGGTTCAGAGCGTGTATCAAACTGCGAAATTCATGAGATTTCAGTAAATGAGGCTTCGCTGCCTCATAACCGTTTCAAAATATCAATAACCTCTGTGAACCCATCATCCGGTGAACAAGTGTCTATGGGTTTTACCAGATTTAGCAGTTTTAAACATTTGTAGACATTTGTATAATTAAAAAGAATAATAATAGTTAATCTCTAAAAATAACATATATACAGATACTTAATATTTATGATACAAGATGATTTGTTGATTGCATTTGATTGATTTCCTTCAATAAAAACTAATAAAAGGTGTTATGATGCATGTTTAGCCTGAGTTTCTGTTGCATTTACACTGTACTGACCAGTGTGTGGCATTTCGAATTCTTCGAAATAGTGAATAATTATTTACGGAGCAATTGATTCAACTGATTTGAACCTTTGAAAAGCTTAGTTTTTCCCATCACTACACTCTAAAAAATCTTGGGTTATTTTTTTTCACCCAAATACTGGGTTTAGCCTTTTAGGTCATTTTTTGGGGGTTATTTTTTTCAGTGTATGGGTAGTTTTTGTGTAATCCAGATCCTGGTTCAGATGTAACAACCCAATGTTTGGGTAGTTTTGTGTTACCCAGATCATGGGTCAGATGTAACACTCCAGGGATTGTGTTATTTATCAGAGGCTTTTTGCCTCTTCAACCTCTTCAGGGGAGAGCAGTGCAGCTCCGTCAAATTGGTGCGTATCTTCTGTAAAATGCGTTTGTGTAATTTTTTTGTATCTATAAATTAGTTATTGTTCTGTATATCGTGTAATTTAATGCAAATAAAGGAACATACAGGGCCGTGATGTGAGTCACCTAAACGAGACTTGTGTCTATCTTTTCACATGATGCCATGCATAAAATTCTATGAATTTAGTTTTAAAAAAGAATACAGAAAATAAATGCTTAGACAGTTAAATATAAAGAGTTCAGATGCAAAAGCCTCTAAATGCCATCTGAAAATCTTTTTTATCAAGCTCGTATATTTAAATTCAATAATTTCACTTAAATGGCAATGAAGATTGCCTATTAATTGTCATTTAAGTGAAATTACTGAACTTAAAGGGGTGGTTCGGGATTTTTGACATCGGACCTCATTTTTAAGTCAGCCTAGTTGTTATTCATCAGTGGAGACATTTTTTTTTTTAATTATCCAGTCCTTATATTTGGATAGTTAGCCGATGCTAGGCTAGCGCGAGTCAATGGTAGATGTTAGCCAGCCATTAAAAACCGTTTTACCCACTCCACAGTGCACCAAACGCAAATCAATTATAACACTAGACTATCGATGCAAATATCCGTTAAGAGAATAATGTTAGAAATCAAACTTACCTTTCATCACATTGCATTAGTTATAATTTGTTCCCTGTAATCATAAGCCTTGTCTACAGCAGCAGCGGAGTGATATTGATTACTTAGGCCAGTGATTCCCAACCCCCGGTCCCCGGACCGGTGCCGGTTCGTGGACCCGTTAGTACCGGGCCTTGAAATATTCCCAGAATAATGTTTCTTTTTTTCTTTTTTTATAATAATAATAATTGTCTTTTTAAATGCTTTTTTAAGTGCTATGACGTCATGTTATTTAATCCAAAACCTAAACAATAAATAGATTAAAATGTGTTTCTTTGAGCGCCTTGCGATTGCTTAGCAACGCGTCATATCTGAACGGACTGCAAAAAAGCGCGCTACACCTGAAGTGACAGGGAAGTGGAGAGATGAGCGGGCCGCGATATTTTTTTCAATGGCTAATTTTATTGCGGACAGTTCTGGTAAAAGGAAAGGCGATGACCAACTCGAAAATAGAGAGAGAGAGAAATAAAAAAAGTAAAGCTTCATAAATACGATACCTCATATACATTAGGTATGGATTTATGACAACAGGCGATTCCGTGGCGCCAAATCCGTTGTGTTATTTGTGGTGAAAAACTGTAAGCTGGTTTTCGTTCATATTTGTGAAGCAGACCTTTTTAAATTTTGTTATAATTTGTGTGCATTGTTTTGGATATGTTTTCTATGGATGCTCAGGAAGAACAACTTGTCTTGTGCACAGCTACAAATATAGTAATATCAATAAGCAGTTCATGCTCACATTAAAATAGTTTTGTTCTCATTGGTCTGATCTGGTATTTTTTGTTAAAGGTTAAAGCTTAATTTCTAATTTTATACTTTTAAAAATGATTGGCTGAAATCACTAAGTTATGTGTTTGCTATTGTATTCTGAAACTGTCTGACTGTTGAAACTGGCTCTTATTTTCATACAATTAGCCTTTGTTGTCACCTGTTGGTGTGTGAAAACACTAAGTTGCTGTTGAAGTGATTGTCTTTAGTGGTTCTGGAGAGATTTGACAGGTGAAATGGACTGGTATTTTCATACAATTTGCCATTACTACCACCTGCTAGTGAGTGAGTGCTGTGTGAGTTGCTTTTGAAGTAGACCTAATTGTATGGCAGTAAAGGGAAACATTTTGTGAACCGGTCTGAAAGTTTAAAAAGATTGGTATATTCATACAAGTAGCCTTTGTTGCCACCTAGTTCATTATATGCAAATAAATGATAGGCTGTTACTGTTTTACACAGTGATATGTTCCAAACGATGCATCTTAAAATTGACAACTGGTCCCTGGAATTTTTTTTATGAATATGCTGGTCCCTGGCACAAAAAAGGTTGGGAACCCCTGACCTAGGCAACCGAGTGAGCTGGTACACACATGTACTACACACACTGTAATGCGCTTCTGTTCTGTGTTTAATTTTTGCCGCATTACTAACCGGAGCAAAGTAAAATTCCGCAGCTGCTGAGAAACTAGTTCCTTTGGGATCATTGAGATAAAAGGTAAGTTTGATTTCTAACATTATTCTCTCAACGGACATTTGCATCGATAGTCTAGTGTTATAATTGATTTGCGTTTGGTGCACTGTGGAGTGGGTAAAACGTTTTTTAATGGCTGGCTAACGTCTACCATTGACTCGCGCTAGCCTAGCATCGGCTAACTATCCAAATATAAGGACTGGATCATTTTTTTTAAAAAATGTCTCCACTGATGAATAACAACCATGCTGACTTAAAAATGAGGTCCGATGTCAAAAATCCCGAACCACCCCTTTAAATATACAAGCTTGATAAAAATGATCATTCTATAAGAAAATTTCAGATGGCATTCAGAGGCTTTTGCATCTGAACTCTTCATATGTTCTCAAAACTGTACACTGATTGTTTATGGATAGGTTATGGAGTCAGTCACTCCAAAGTTTGTGTTTGCGTCGCTCAAATTGCTTTTACGTCGCTTAGCCAGCTACAGAGACACTGGTAACCAGGCAACATACAAGTGACCAATCCTGAGTGTCGATGTGTCGAATTGTGCCGTACCAGAAAGAAAAGCAGCTTTTGAATCTCAGCACATAAAGATGAACTACATACCATGATCTCAGACTGTGGTGATGTGGTTTCTCCACTGTATGGATCTTCATGTGTCGCTTCAGGTGACTTTTAAAATAGAAACTATTTCCACACTGATCACACGTGTGCGGCTTCTCTCTGCTGTGAATCCTCTCATGTGTTTTCAGATTTGCTGACAGACTGAATCTCTTGTCACAGTGTGAACACTTATAAGGTTTTTCTCCAGTGTGTATCATCTCATGTCTTTTCAGATTTGCTGACTGACTGAATCTCTTGTCGCAGTGTGAACACTTGTAAGGTTTTTCTCCAGTGTGAATTCTCTGGTGCAGTTTTAAATCGCTCCCTGTAGCAAAAGTCTTCTCACACTCAAAGCACATGTACTCTCTCACACCAGTGTGAATTTTCTGATGTGCATGTAAAGTATGCAGCCGTGAAAAACTCTTTCCACACACAGAACATGAGTGTGGCTTCTCCTTCGTATGAACTGTCAGGTGTCTCTTCAGTTGTGATACACAGAGAAATGTTTTCCAGCATTGATCACATGTGTACGGCTTCTCTCCGGTGTGGATCATCATGTGAAGTTTAAGGTGTGCTAATTGACTGAAACTATTCCCACATTTATTGCATATGTACGGCTTCTCTCCGGTGTGGATCCTCATGTGAACATTAAGGTATGCTAATTGACTGAAACTATTCCCACATTGATTGCATGTGAACGGCTTCTCTCCTGTATGAACTCTCATGTGAATATTAAGATTTTTTTTGTCTATGAATCTCTTTTCACACTGATCACACATGAACGGCCTCTCTCCAGTATGAACTCTCATGTGAACATCAAGACTGTGTTTGCGTGTGAATCTCTTTCCACAATGAGTGCAGGTGAAAGATTTTTTATCTTTTCCTTTCTTTATAAATGTCTGTTTTGTCTTTGAGCGACTCACAGGTTTTTCTCCAGGTTTTACATGTTCATCCTCCACTTCACTCAGTTCTTCACTCTCCTCCTTCACTTCACTCAGTTCATCACTCTCCTCCTTCACTTCACTCAGTTCTTCACTCTCCTCCTCCACTTCACTCAGTTCTTCACTCTCCTCCTTCACTTCACTCAGTTCTTCTCTCTCCTCCTTCACTTCACTCAGTTCTTCACTCTCCTCCTTCACTTCACTCAGTTCTTCACTCTCCTCCTTCACTTCCATCAGGTCTGAAATGAAAGAAAATCTCATTTTCAAACTTTCTAAATAATCAAAATGATTCAAAGAGGGAAATATGTGAATGGAGATTTAAGAAAATATATCCAAAATATAACAGACAACTGCAAAAAAATATTACAATAATTTGTCTTTTTATAAATTAATTAAACATCCCTGAAACTTTTCATGAATGAGGTACACTGATCTTCCAGTTACTATTTTTCAAACATTATAGGCACAAATTCCATGTTTTTAAGCATGTGAAAGTGGGACACAAGAAACACAAGATCAAGTGAATTTCACTGTGTGAAAGAAAACAAATGTTTGCAGTAAAGCGGAGTAGATTGTACATTTCTACATTTTGGAATGATTATTATTTGTTATACACTCACCTAAAGGATTATTAAGAACACTATACTGTGTTTGACCCCCTTTCGCCTTCAGAACTGCCTTAATTCTACGTGGCATTGATTCAACAAGGTGCTGAAAGCATTCTTTAGAAATGTTGGCCCATATTGATAGGATAGCATCTTGCAGTTGATGGGAGATTTGTGGGATGCACATCCAGGGCACGAAGCTCCCGTTCCACCACATCCCAAAGATGCTCTATTGGGTTGAGATCTGGTGACTGTGGGGGCCATTTTAGTACAGTGAACTCGTTGTCATGTTCAAGAAACCAATTTGAAATGATTCGAGCTTTGTGACATGGTGCATTATCCTGCTGGAAGTAGCCATCAGAGGATGGGTACATGGTAGGGCTGGGCGAATTAAATCGTGATATTGTTATGCGCATCTCGTCAGTAAAGCCGGATCCTTGATTAGTAGTAAATCGCCATCACCTGCTTTTAGATGGAGCGGCATTTACTACAAAGAGCCGTAGTTCACTGACAAGCTGAGCCATATCGCATTAAAATCGCGGACGTATCGCTCAGCTTGTCAGTTTACTACGGCTCTTTGTAGTAAATGCCGCTCCATCTGAAAGCAGGTGATGGCGATTTACTACTAATCAAGGATCCGGCTTTACTGACGAGATGCGCATAACAATATCACGATTTAAATCGCCCAGCCCTAGTACATGGTGGTCATAAAGGGATGGACATGGTCAGAAACAATGCTCAGGTAGGCCATGGCATTTAAATGATGCCCAATTGGCACGATGGGGCCTAAAGTGTGCCAAGAAAACATCCCCCACACCATTACACCACCACCACCAGCCTGCACAGTGGTAACAAGGCATGATGGATCCATGTTCTCATTCTGTTTACGCCAAATTCTGACTCTACCATCTGAATGTCTCAACAGAAATCGAGACTCATCAGACCAGGCAA
This sequence comes from Abramis brama, assembly GCF_963993115.1. NCBI lineage: Eukaryota > Metazoa > Chordata > Actinopteri > Cypriniformes > Leuciscidae > Abramis > Abramis brama. Next base: position 64,539,338 of record NC_139963.1, on the reverse strand, counting down.
CATTTTATCATGTCTTCAACTGTCCAATTTTGGTGAGCTCGTGCAAATTGTAGCCTCTTTTTCCTATTTGTAGTGGAGATGAGTGGTACCCGGTGGAGTCTTCTGCTGTTGTAGCCCATCCGCCTCAAGGTTGTGCGTGTTGTGGCTTCACAAATGCTTTGCTGCATACCTCGGTTGTAACAAGTGGTTATTTCAGTCAAAGTTGCTCTTCTATCAGCTTGATGTCGTCCCATTCTCCTCTGACCTCTAGCATCAACAAGGCATTTTCGCCCACAGGACTGCCGCATACTGGATGTTTTTCCCTTTTCACACCATTCTTTGTAAACCCTAGAAATAGTTGTGTGTGAAAATCCCAGTAACTGAGCAGATTGTGAAATACTCAGACCGGCCCGTCTGGCACCAACAACCATGCCACGCTCAAAATTGCTTAAATCACCTTTCTTTCCCATTCTGACATTCAGTTTGGAGTTCAGGAGATTGTCTTGACCAAGACTACACCCCTAAATGCATTGAAGCAACTGCCATGTGATTGGTTGATAAGATAATTGCATTAATGAGAAATTGAACAGGTGTTCCTAATAATCCTTTAGGTGAGTGTACATGTTTGTGAAAATATTCACAAAATTCAGGTTAAAATTCTGGTAACACTGTAACAAATTATAAACCATATATAAAATAAATGTAAAATAAAACAGTTCAAATACTTAAATTTAGATGTACCTGATGTTGACAATCAATATAAAACCTCCCTTTACTGATCATTTGTTTAAAAAAATAAGAAACTTTTGTACCCATTTCACAGTTGAACTGTTTATCTAAAAGTGATGAAGTGCTTGAATGTTGTTCATGAATGTTCTTCAGCATCATGAATGAATGAAGAATAAACACCAACCTCTTTGTTATTCAGGATCTTCAGTGTGTTTCATTCTGCAGGGTTCTGGATCACTCATGTTCTCACTGTCCTCTTTAATAAACTCAAGTCTTTGCAGATTTCAACTCTTCCTGATGCTCTGATGCTCGTCTTCACTTGTAGCTGATGGGAATTTACAGCATTTATTGGAGAATTACAGCGGGAGGAGCTTCACTGATGATGTAATTGTAGTGTGAGTTGATCTGCCAAAATTAAAAATATAAAAGTTACTGAGTTTGTTTTTATGCTCATGGACAAACAGAATAAAATAATGTATATTTTTCCAAATATAAATAATTGTAAGAAAAACAGTTGAAAGCATATAAATAGAAATAATCATAGGCTACTTGTAGTAACCAACAAATACATTGAAATAAGTTTCAAGTAGAGATGCACCGATTACAATTTTCTAGGCCGATTCCGATTTCCGATTTTTCATTAAGTTTGACTTGCCGATACCGATTTTAGCCGATTCCGATTAAATTTTTTTCTAAGCACTTTCCAGCACAAATATTTATTTTCGATTTTTTCTTTAACCCTTTCACGCGTAAGTTTAAAATATTCTAACTGACACCCCCACCCCCACAAAGTTTGAATCGGGCAGTGATGCGACGTCACTGAACTCTCTAAATGTGGCGCCGTACTTTCAGTGGCACAGAAATAAAAATCCCATATATGACACCGTACGTACCGCTCAAAAGGTTAATCATGCGGCACCCGAGTGCATTTGACCGGCATAAAATCGGCATATTTCAGACTCACCGGCCGGTCATGGCCTATCACGTGAAAATCGGCCAGTTCCGGTCACCAGTCGATCAATCGGTGCATCTCTAGTTTTAAGTGTACATTTACAGGAAACCTGAAAACATCAGCATAATAAATGAGGTGAAAACAGGAACTATTGTCATGAAATAAAGAATGTTTTCAGCAGATCTGTTAATATTGATGAGCCTCAGACGATCAACACTCATTCAACAAGCCATTCAGGATCATCAGCAGATCATCACACTTAATTCTTAGTGTTTGCTGTTAGAAATACATTATTTGAGTCAGGATACATGATAAAAGCCTGTAAAACTGCTATATTGAAAGACAATACTGTTATTTCTCACAATATAACATGGAAAAGTCATCAACAATATAACAAAATAATTAAATAAATAATCTATGTTTACGAACCTTTACAGGCAAATAACTACCATATGTCAATATAAAAATAGTTCGACTTTATAATAAGTATTAATTGCAATAACGTAATTCAATCATTAACATGTTACAGATTTGTGGACAGAAACTGACAATGATCATAATACTCTTAGAAATAAAGAAAATGTAACGTTTCCAGTGTCAAACTTCATTAATATTTATCTATATTCCCATGCATATAGATTTGAAATTTCCCACGTGCATTATAAAGTGTTAGAATATACATCAATTTTATTAAGTAAATATAATCTGCCAAAGATAAATGTCGACAAAGAAATAAAGGTAAACACGAAAAAGGCAACAGCAAGTCAGCAACACTTGGGATCGATTCCCCTCACAGATCTCACACTTTGACTTGACATTCAGTAAAAGGTCTCACTCCAAACATCGAGACAATCACACAAACGAACACAAAATCGCTCAGGTCTGAATGAACTCAACATATTCTCCTCATGCTCGCAGCTGCTGCACTAAATGTTTATTTCAGTAGGAAGACGCCAGAAAAGACGCACAAGTATCGCTGTGATCGATGAAAACAACACAGAAATGAGTCTGTCGCTTAATCAAACTGTATAAAGTGTTTGAAAGTTGTGTAAATATGTGAAATATCGTGAACAGCTCTCCTCACCTCAGAAGACTCGACGCTATATGACGGAAGAGACGGCGCGAGCACGCGATGACGTCATCGTCATCCAACGCACGCGCGTACGGGACTTTTTTTTATTGCAATATTAACAAACATAACAAGTCGATACATACAAGAAATATAAACAATCTTTCAAAACAAAAGAGAAATTATGGTTCAGTATACATTAAAAGAGGAAATGTGAAAGAAATTTAAATTCAACAATAGTCTTAAAAAAAGAAAAAGAAAAAGAGAGAAGAGAAGGAAAAAAAACAAGAAAAAGAAGAGGGCACAAAAAAAGAAAAACATTAAGAGAGAATATTTAACATGGCACAAATTCTGGATGTTTTCATTTGCTTTCTTGTTAACAGAGTGTACGGGACATACACTGTAAAAAAGAATACATTGATTTTATTGATATCTAATTAATAAAAATGAGGCAACAGATTACAAGCAATATTATTCATTAAATTTAACAAATTAGAATTGAGTAATAATTAATCAAATGAATTCCTTAAAAGGTAACCATTTAAAATGAGTAAAATTTACAAAATATATTTTATTGCCAACATTGAAGACACCTGGTGTTAACAAGCAGAATCACTGAAGGAGAAAACCATAATTTAAGTCACCATTGTGGAGATCAGTGTGTGTTTTAGTTGGGCTCTTGACCTTAAATTATTAACTTTAAGTTTTGTTTGGCTGCTGTACATGAGTTATAACAGCCAGATGAACAAATAGAAAAGGTGATGTAATGGCGTTGGTTGTGTTTTAACATAATCATTATTTCACAATCATTTGATCTGAATCACTGAACTCATAGAGTCCAATTTATGAGTTAGGTTTACTTTATTAATTATAGCAGCACTGGCCTTGTACAGCATAATATTTTTTAACTTTTACAATGTAAGGCAAATAATTTCTAAAAAGTTTCTCTTACATAAAAAGGAGACACACAGACATCAATAATCAGCCTGTGAATCTCAACAATGGTGACATTTATAAAGCATGTTGCTGTGCATTCTGGGTTCCACCAATCAAAACTCATTCATGGCTCCCATCATGCATTGCTGCATGAATAAATAATGAGCTTATGTTCAGAGGTGATCTGTTCGTCACCATTGCTGAGATTCATACGCAAAATCTTGATGTGTGTTTGAAAAAAAACAAAACATATTTATTTATTTTTTATTATTGATTTGATCATTTGAATTTCATTGAAAAGGCTAAAAATATTATACTGCTGTAATTAATAAAGTTAACTTAACTCATAAATTGGACTCTATATGAGGTTCAGTCAGGGCCGTGCACAGGGGGGTGGCCCGGTGGCTAGAGCCACTGCCCCTATGCCCTCATCGACTGAGGTGCCCCTCTTCCCCATCCCCACCGCTCCGCTCAAAGCATTCCGCTGATTCCGCTAATCCGCTCCAGGTTTTCCCGCTCGCTCCGCAGCATCACTCACAGTATACGACAGTTCACGAAAGCTGTCGCATTAACAGGTAGGCTATGCAAGACAGTGGTTGAATCTGCGAAATTAGTCATTTGTTTTTGTTGTATTTATGTCGGTAATGTTTTGCTCTTGGTCTTCTGGCTTCTGGCTCTTTCTTTGATTTATATCAACCAGGGCTGGACTGGCCATCGGGCATACCGCGCACTTTCCCGGTGGGCTGACGTGCTTTTTGGGCCAATACATCTCATACTCATGGGCCGATACATCTCATACTCATACTCATAAAAATTATTAGGCTTATTATTTTTTCTTTTTCTTTTTAACGGCCTATAAAATTTGTACATCGGCGGCCCATTCATTTTGTTTTGTTTTGTTTTGCTTAATTGGCGGTGCCGGGTTTGTGCCAGTGTAATGCATTGGTCAGAAAAAGTCAGCGTTAGGTTTTTTTTCTTTTTTTTTTCTGACAGACCAGCCCATGAAACACGTAGATCAGCGGCCCATTGGTTATTTTCTTCATTGACACTGGGCTGGGCCAATCACATCTTTAAACGAGTGAGCGAGAGTGCAGCAGTGTCAGTGTGTATCTGTCAAAATAGTCAGCGAGATGGAGAAGAAACGCAAGGAATGTGCAGAAAAACAGCTTGAAAAAATGGAAACAGGCCCTTGAAGCAGACACTGTAAAATGTGTCAAAATAGACACTACCGTTCAAAAGTTTGGGGTCAGTAAGATTTTTTAATGTTTTTAAAAGAAGTAGCCTATCTTCTGCTCACCAAGGCTGCATTATTTGATAAAAAACAAACAGTAATATTGTGAAATATTATGACAATTTAAAATGACTGTTTTCTATTTTAATATATTTTAAATTGTAATTTATTCCTGTGATCAAAGCTGAATGTTCAGCATCATTACTCCAGTCTTCAGTGTCACATGATCCTTCAGAAATCACTCTAATATGATGATTTGATGCTCAAGAAAAAATCATTATTATTATCAATGTTGAAAACAGTTGTGTACATTTTTTTTTTTCAAAATTCTTTGATAAATAGAAAGTTCAAAAGAACAGCATTACTGTATATTCACATAGAAAACAGCTGTTTTAAATTGGAATAATATTTCAGAATATTACTGTTTTTGTTTGCATTTTTAATCAAATAAATGCAGCCTTGGTGAGCAGAAGATACTTCTTTTAAAAACATTAAAAATCTTACTGACCCCAAACTTTTGAATGGTAGTGTATATTTTCTGACCTTCATCAGCTCCAGTGGCAGATGATGATAGTGAGGAGGATCAGGAGAGAGACGAGAGAGTGTAGAGCCTGCGGTATTAAAGCAGAACTACTTTCAAAACACTTTGGCTATGTCATGAGTGTAGGAACCCATAACCCAGTTACAGATTATTTAGCACATCTGCATAGTTGACGATTACCGCAATTCACTAGAAATCTAATGAGAGGCGTTTGTAAACCATGTTTTCCGCCAAAATAAAAGCTTGAAGCAGTTTGCGTCAAAATAAAATATCATGTGCTTATCTCTTTCAAGTATAGAAATTGGTACAAAACTAATTATGAAAGTTTCCTTTATTGTTTTACAAAATATGGCTATTACTGTCATTGGATTAATATTATAACTATTATTATGTAGTAGGTGTAATGTAAATAGACACTGTAACTAAAATAGGTTTGAATTTTTCTTTGTTTAATTTGCACACTGAATATGGGTTGGAGCTTTTAATTTTGAACTCTCAAAGTGCACCAGATTGATGAATTTAACATTAAAATGCACAAAATTTTCTTACAGGGGGGGGCATGCCCCCAACCCCCCCTAGAAGGACAGAGGTCCCACCACAGTTTTACCAAAAATCCTGTGAGAAACACTGGTATTGCTATGCCAGTGCAGCTTATAGCTTGTTTTAGGATTCATCACTAGTATTAATAAATGTCAAATTTTTACTTATTTCATCTGTTAACTCTCACTTGTTCATATACTCACTCATTACATGGCATTAGTGGTTTTAAGGAATTGGAGTTGGTATGCATATATTTAAGGGCGTGCAAAGATGGGTGCTGTTTATGATCATATAGTGGGCCAGTCTGGGCCAAAATGCCAGGGCCGATTTTTTTTGCCCCAGTCCAGCCCTGTGTACAACATATCCACGTTCTTAGAATTAGCTGCTTGTCTAATCAAATTATTGTACTCTTGATCAGATCTAATACAAGTAACTAAATTTTGGCACACTAGTGTGCCACCCCCCCCCCCAAAAAACAAAATAGTGCCCCTTTTTTGGTTTAGGCCACTGCCCCTTAAAATGTCTGTGCACGGCCCTGGGTTCAGTGATTCAGGTCTAATGATTGTGAAATAATGATTATGTTAAATCGCAACCAACACCATCAGATCACCTTTTCTATTTGTTCATCTGGCTGTTATAACTCATGTACAGCAGCCAAACAAAACTTAAAGTAAATGATTTAAGGTGTCAAGAGCCCAACTAAAACACACACTGATCTCCACAATGGTGACTTTAATTATGGTTTTCTCCTTCAGTGATTCTGCTTGTTAACACCAGGTGTCTTCAATGTTGTCAATAAAAGATATTTTGTACATTTTACTCATTTTAAATGGTTAACTTTTAAGGAATTCATTTGATTAATTATTACTCAATTCTAATTTGTTAAATTTAATTAATAATATTGCTTGTAATCTGTTGCCTCATTTTTATTAATTAGATATTAATAAAATCAATGTATTCTTTTTTACAGTGTATCTCTGTCGGTACACGATCCGTTCCACCTGCACGATCCGTTCTACACATGCGTAGTAGACGCAGTAGGTACCGACTGAATTGCCTATCGAGTATTGAAAAATTACTTCTTGTTCGGTACCAGATTTCGATACCGGCGTCAGTGCTTAAACAAATACATTAAAAATATACAATGACACACCTAAAACATACTCATATGAGACGCGCGTGCACACATAAACTCTCCACGCACATACTCAATGAGATGCGAGCACACACACACACACACACACACACACACACACACACACGCACACACACAATACCCTAAATATGTGGAAAAGTTGATCAAAAGTGTGCCAACATTTCTCCAGGCTCGATGCCAACACCGCACGATGCAGTAGGCTATTTGCGGTAAAATAATTGCTGCAAAGACCGGTACCACGACAAATATGATGAAGACCTTGACAGTGCACGGAGTAAACATGAGAGCAGAAAGTTGCTTCGCCTTCGACTGGTAAATGAAGAGATACCTTGTTGATCACTCTGACAGTGTTATATTGCAATTTAGTCAGAATTTTTTTTCAGTAAGGAAAAGTGATCAAAATCGTGAACTTAAAACATGTGTAATGGAATACGGAAGCGTATTGCATTCACTTGAGGGAAAATAATCTACTCTGTTTTTATGAATTAACGAGTTAATTATCTCAGAATTACGAGATAATTTTTCATGAATAAAAAGTTTTTGCTCTGTTTTTCTGAATTAATGACTTAATTATCTCAGAATTACGAGATACTTTTTCATGAATAAAACGTTTTTGCTCTGTTTTTCTGAATTAATGACTTAACTATCTTATAATTATGACATAATTAAGTCATTAATTCAGAAAAACAGAGCAAATATTTTTATGAAAAATTATCTCATAATTTTGAGATAATTAAATCATTAATTCAGAAAAACAGAGCAAAAACTTTTTATTTATGAAAAATTATCTCGTAATTCTGAGATAATTAAGTCATTAATTCAGAAAAACAGAGCAAAAACTTTTTATTCATGAAAAATTATCTCGTAATTCTGAGATAATTAACTCGTTAATTCAGAAAAACAGAGTAGATTATTTTTCCTCAAGTGAATGCAATATGCTTCCGGAATGTTACAAAAGATTTCTGTTTCAAATAAATGTTGTTCTTTTTAAATTCTTATTCATCAAAGAATCATGAAAACATTTATCATAGTTTCCAAAATATTAAGCAGCAAACTGTTTTCATATTTGGGTCATTCTACAGAAACGTCCACTTTTGGTATGGCAAGATGTCTTAAAATTAATTTATTTTTCTAACATTTAAACTTACTCCACATTATTAGACTACCCTTTGACTTTATGAATACACATAAATGACAGCTTAATGATTTTTTATATTTTTTGTAAATTTATTTAAAGAACACATGTACCATTTTTTTTGTCACTGGTGTTACCTTACTTCTTTGGCAATATTAAAGGTTTTTATGAAATATTATTTCTAATTTTTTTCAGCACATGTAGACAGAGTTACCGAAAAATAATAATAATGCAACAAATAAGGAGATTATGTTTTATTTATTTTAAACAGGTTTGTTAAAAGTGTGCATGAATGAGGCTTGTTCATCTGCGCTACCATCTATTTGCTATAACAATGAAAATATTTGAAAACCAGTTAAAATCAAGTAATGATGCAATCCTTTAAATCAGCGGTCCCCAACCTTTTTTGCGCCACGGACCGGTTTTATCTCAGACAATATTTTCACAGACCGGCCTTTAAGGTGTGGCGGATAAATAATAAAAAAAATAAAAATAAAATTAATAAAAAAACTAGGGTATTTTTTAAATATAATAATACACGTGAATCCAATGTGTAGGCTTACTCGCAATTTTATTAGCAGTGTACTCGTAATATCGCGCCTAAAGACAACCGAGAAAGCCTGAGCACAAACAAAATGCCCCCCAAAAGAAAAAAATCTCCATGTTTACGGTACTGATGCGATGTAAGGGTGGCGCTGCCAATAAAGCACCTAAAAGCTGTCACAAAGAACTGGCAAAATTAATGATTATGAATATGTAAAATATAGCAGGAGACATTTTAATTGTTTAATAATAAACAAGTGTTTTCTGTGCAAAGATGAAGTTAACGATGCTGACTCGATCTTCGCAGTATGCCTAGTGAACGCGCCAGAGAAAAATGCACATTTCATATGAATTACATAAGCAGAGAACAGTCAGTTTTCTTTCGTTTTGAATTGTTCTGTTTAAAATTAGACATTTCAAGCTTTCTATGTCTCAGGTCTGTGAGGCAAGTAGGCTACCTTATACGCTGAATTTCGGCTAATTTATGAGATCAGCTCCAGTTCACGCGCCCGCGCCTCCGTGTCGTGATTAAATATTTTCTATTATATTTACTCCTTATTAAATCCAGGCAATTGGTTGATGAAACATTGATTAAAATTAAGATACAATTAATACAAAACGAAATAAAATTTAAAGACAGGCTTTTTGCTTTCTGTTTGAGGTCTCTGTGAAAGTTTTAAAGCAGTCTTTTAGTGCCGCTTTCAGAGCGCTCACGTCCGTAAGGGATAACTGTCCCGTCCGTAACAATTATTATTATTATTATTATTATTATTTTTTTTTGTGTGTGTGTGAAATAGGCTACTATTTCTAAATAAATAAGATTTATAGTCCAGTGCAACTTAGGCTATATTATGTTTTTTCTTCTTCATGACGCATTTTTTGACTGATGCGACTTATACTCCGGAGCGATTTATAGTCCGGAAAATAAGTTAAGTTATATATTCTTTCTGTGCGGCCCGGTACCAAATGTCCCACGGACCGGTACCGGTCAGCGGCCCGGGGGTTGGGGACCTCTGGGCTATGGGATTTGCAAAACGGCCGTCAGATTTTGAAATTACACAACTCAAATGGTCCTACCTTCTTTCCTCCAACGCTGGTTGACTCCACCCATTCATGTGGAGGGAGTGGGATGGGGGAGGGGGGTATGGTACGACCGTTTGATTGACGAACTTACTGTCCAATGATTCTAGGTGGTCTTGGAAATGATGGGCTGGAGTTTTTCGAGTCATGCTTGTTCCACAGATGATTAAATTGCTTAATTTTCATTTCAGTGCTTCTAAGTCAGTGGCTGTAAGTGGGTTAGGAATAGGATTTCAAGTGATTTTTAAAAAATGGACAAAAAAGAGAATCACATACCCCACCTTTAATCAAACTGTAAAAACTGTGTTTGATGGTTGTTTAAATATGAGAAATACCACAAACTGCTCTCCTCAACTTAGGACTCCTTCTTCTTTCTTGGCGGCTCGAATTAGTGCCATCTATTGTGGGTTTTGGATCAGAGACTCATTTTACTCCTTTTTTTTCATGTGATGCATAATAATGAGGAAGGACTTTTTATTTCAAAAAGTACAGCAATTACATATTTATTATATACAACTTTGTGTAGAAAATATACAAAATGTATTAACAATGTGTTCAGTGTCATCAGAATACAAATGAGAAAATAAGAGTTAACAGTGATTAGCTGAAAACTGAAAAATAAAAGACAAAAAAAGAAGATAGAAAGTACACAAGTAAAATTCTTACAAATACTTGCTTTCATATTTACTGAAGATGTAGGCCTAATTGTAGTAATAAGTATTTTAAATAAGTATTTTAAATAAGTATTTTAAATTCTTTTAAAGTAGTAACCGGCACACGCATGCCCAGTGTTGGTGAATGGTCACGTGATCCTCCGTCGTTTTAATGTGGACGGAGTACTACTACTTTAAGTCCCGACATCAGAGTCCTAAATCACAATTAGTGTCGAATTCAATAGCTTACATACAGCGCGCGTCTTCCTCTGCTTATAAACAGATCGTTTTGCGCTTCCGGCAATGTCAGGACTTCATCTTGTACAGTAGATGGCGGCAATACTCCCAAGGAGTGAGCAGTAACAAGTAGTACTAAATTTCACAGTAACAACTAGTAACAAGTACCAGTAACAAATTTACCAGTAACAAGTAGTAGTAGAAGAAGAACGCTGTAATCTCAGTTCTCGCGCATGCGTCCTGGCGCTCCCTTGAACTCTCGTCAGAGGCCCACATTGAAGAACACTAATAGTTGGATAAAGTCGTTATTTTTGTTGTTTTTCCGCACAAAAAGTATTGTCGTCGCATGATAAACTTAATGTAGAGCCACTGTAGTCACTTGGACTATCTTAATGATGTTTTTAATAACTATTCTGGGCCGGTGAGTTGTGGTCCCTCTGAAAGCCTATGGAGGAGTGAGACAGCTGTCAGATTTCATCAAAAATATCTTAATTTGTGATCCGAAGATGAAAGAAGGCTTACATGGTTGGAACAACATGAGGGTGAGTAATTACTGACAGAATTTTTATTTTTGGGTGAACTAACCCTTTAACTGAGCTAACTAATCAATTTCAAACTTCCAAATGTTAACTCGCTGAACACTGACAGCTGTGGCCTATCCCCACATTAGCTAGAACATTTATATAGCCTACTGTAACGTACACACGGCATGGTACTGTATATGCGTGGATTAATGTATTTGGAGCAAACAACCCTGATGCTAAACCTTAAAAACGTACTTCAAATATGATGTTTTCTTATTCTTCGGTGAAGCTGAAGTATCTTGCAACCATCTCTCGTTCCTCTGCTCGTCTGTTTAAAAAAACTGCGTGCGCTGCCGGCGAACGTAATTTTTATTTGTATTTTTTAAAATCAGCATCAGCAACTGTCAGTAGCAAATAAAATTTTGGGGTGGCACCAGGGGTGGCCAATCGCATGTCAGGGGTGTTCAGTGCCACCCTGGACCCCCCTCTGACTCCGCCACTGAGCTAGGCCTATATTTTTTATAAAATGACATCACATAACCCATAGAGATCACACTATCAGAAAGTTTGGGAATATGCGCTTATGATTTATACACATAAAAACATGATATCAGAGTTTTAAAATAAAACATTTCAAAAGAGAACAATACATCATGGTTTAAACCATTAAGCATTAAGCTGTGTTGTCAGCAAGTCGTTTCCCATCATGCTTTGATCAGCGCAGTCGGTGGAGAGAAACTGCATCTCGCGCTGATCACCGGTGATGATCGGTTCTGTGCAGATTTTGCTCAAGCCTACTGATAGTGATACTGAGCATGCGTGTGTGTCACATCACATGTCATGTACCCCGAACGTAAACACAGAGGGTGCTTCTCATTTCTTATTTGTGCATCCTCGTTTCCTTTCCTCGCGTCTCAGCTCCACCCCCTGTAGGATGCGAGGGAAAGCTGTAAGGAAAGAAAAGGAGGACGGAGGAATCGAAGGAAAGCTTTTTTTATGCATTGGAATACTTGATCATTTGAGCGTCACTTCACCGCGTTTTCAGCAGTGCTCAAAGGATCTGCCCTTATGTTGATAAAGTTTGGTTATTGAAGACATTTATAATAAATAATAATAAAGCAAGATACCCTGTTGGAATATGTGAGATTTGTGGTTTATATAAACTGCAAAGGTAAAGTATAAATTAAAATTATTGTGATGTGAAGGGGGAGGAGAATTTAAACTTGCATCACGTTTAGTCGATAAAACTCTTCCCCATAGGATACACCCGTGTATTCTTGCTCATGACTCCTCTGGAAGCTCCTCACTCCTATGGCAAGCAGTTTTAGCTCTTATTCATTTCCAGGATATGAATTGTTGATATCAAGAATTACATTTTTGATATCAACAATTACATTTTTTTTACATCAAAAATGTAATTGTTGATATCAACAATTTAATTCTTGATATCAACAATTGAATTCTTGATATCAAAAATGTAATTGTTAATATCAACAATTTAATTGTTGATATCTGTAATTATATTTTCACTAGTGAAATGTCATCATAGGCTGCCATTCAAAATCAATTGTTGATGTCAAGAATTGTTTTCTTACTAGTAGAAATATAATTTTTGATATCAATAATTACATTATTACTAGTAAAAATGTGAATTACTGATATCAATAATTCAATTGTCACTAGTTGAAATGTCTATTCTTGATTGAATTGAATTGTTTGTTACTAGTAAAAATTTTCATTTTTGATATCTGAAAATGTATTTCTGATATCAATATTTTTTCAGATATCTAAAATGGCTTTCTTACTAGTAACAATCACATTCATGATATCAGAAATTAACATTGTCACTAGTGGAAATGGAATTATTGATATCAAGAATAGACATTTCAACTAGTGACAACTGAATTCTTGATATCAAAAATAAAGGTTTTTACTTGTAAGAATTGTATTTCTGATATGTGAAATTGGAATTTCAACTAGTAAGAAATCAATTCTTGATATCAACAATGGATTTTGAATGGCAGCCTATGGTGACATTTCACTAGTGAAAATACAATTACAGATATCAAGAATTATAGTTTTTACTAGTTGAAATTCAATTGTTGATATCAAGAATTATCATTTTAACTAATGAAAATTTAATTGTTGATATCAAGAATTAGCATTGTAACTAGTGGAAATGTAATTTCTGATATCAAAAATAGCCATAGTAGAAATCTAATTCCTGATATCAATAACTTTTATTTGAACTAGTGAAAATTGAATTGTTGATATCAAGGATTCATATCCTGGAAATTAATAAAAGCTAAAACGGCTTGCCATATCACTCCTCGATCTTCACCTCCTCGCGGTGCAGAATTGAGATGTTCTTCAAGATGGCTGAGCTCGATCGGTTTCTGTATCACAGGATGGAGGACGAAGGAGCGAGGAAACGAGGATATTGAGAAGCACCCAGGGGTTCTCGAAAGAGGCATGTTCTACTCAATCGGTGTATGACATAAAAGTATCACGAGAGCAATTATAGAGCTGATGGCTCCATATGCTTTCTAATCGCTCTCGCGGTATTTTGATGTCATAGAGCGCTCGGTCGGTCTGCTTAGCGCCGGCGCCACCTCTTACAATGCAGGCTGCAGCGCCCCTTGATGACAGCGGTTTCACTACATTGGAATTTAAGATGACATGACTTTTAAATAACTTTTTGTTTTTCAACCTGTTTTTTAAGAACACCTTTAACCTTTATAAAATGACTAAAGATTATTTTGTTTTTATATGTTGTTGATTAGGGTTTTATGACTAAAAGAAATGAATATATCATAAGGCAATAAGCCGATCTCGCATGGAGTGAGTGACGTGACATTCATTTAATGCATGTGAAAAAAATAAATAAATAGACGTACTGATTAAAGCATTAATCAGCATTAGGGCTGTTCACACAGAACGTCAATCATTCCACTCTGCTACTTTTCCATTGTTTTTCAGTGTGAACGCACTACTTGAGTTTAACTGTTGTGCTCGCGTCTCGCGCATGACACATCATTCTCAAAACGCAGCACTCAAGTTTAAAATAAGTTCAACTAAAACCCACCTCAAGACCTTGCGTTTTCCCCCCGTTCCACTGCCCGAGTTTGGCGTCTTGCATTTTCGCTTTGAAAGATTATGTTTCTGTGTGATAAGGTAATATGCAGATTTGTGTGCTGTGCTTTTTAAAATGTATCATGAGTTCTGAGCTTTCTCTCATTCATTTGTATGTTTATCTTTTTGTTTGGGCTGTTTAATATTAGAATTTTGTTTAAAAAAAACTCTACCATAGCACCGCCCCGCAATATCAAGCCCCGCCCATTAAGCCCCGCCCCCAGCATCCCCCTGATAAAATATGTTCCCAGGGCTCTGCCGAAAACTGTTTCTTTCGGACGCGTCCGACATACTGAGAACCAATGAGCTGGAGATACTGAGCATGCGTGTAATTATTTTCCCCGGATGAAATACATTTATTATTTTGTGGCAAACCAAAAAGGGTTACAAAATAAAACATGTTGGAAAAGTTTATGACTTAATTACTGTATTATCACTGTATGAGTTTTTGAAACAACTGGTGGAGCGAAAGTATTAAATTGTTTTTTTGTTTTTTTTTAAATCTTGTCTTAAATGACAGTGCATTGTTTTAGTTGAAGATGCTGTTGAAGGCTAAATGAAGGGTGTTTTATGATCTCAATAAGGGTTTTTGGACAAAAACAACTGAGTTACAGTAGGCTGTTTTAACAGTAAGCAAGGGTGATTTATGAAATTCCAGTACTGTAATTATAGTTAATGACACATTAACAAATTTAGTTTGTATTAAATAAACTGTTTTAATAAAACTGTTAAAGTGTTTCAAACAATACACCATTCAAATTTAACGAAGAAGAATTGTTGAAAACTAGTGCACTTGCACACTACACTGTATTTAACTCAGGCAATGCCTGTTATTATCTTGCATTATCAAAAAAAAAAGTGCACTTGCACACGTTTAACTCTTCAGGCAATGTCTTATCTTGCATTATCAAAAAAAAGTGCACTTGCATGTATTTAAGTCTTCAGGAAAATGACTTATATTCAATTATATAAAAAAAGTGCTCTTGCACATTTAACTCTTCAGGCAATACCTGTTTTTATCTGTAAATAACAAATGTCATCTTGCATTATCAAAAAAAGTGCAAAAACTGTTTTAAACCAGTGCAGTGAAAATACAATAAAAGATACACAAGTAACAATATGCAACTATGCAACGTCATTTGACCCTCTCTTTGGTGCGTTGTCTTACAAGGGCAGGTTTGCATTCAGAAAAACAATCTGCCTAACTTTGTTTGGACTCAGTCTGTTCCGTCTTTCTGAAATAATCTGACCTGTTTTGGAAAACACTCTCAACAAGTCTCCTTCTCATCACTGCTGTTAACCCTTAATGGTTAGACACAGCACCCCGCAATCGCTGGACAACTTTATGCAGTCCCTTTGCAATCAAAATGACCTTGGATGCAGTCACAAATCTGTTTCAATAAAAACACAAAAGAACTAAGTCAGATCTAATAAGTTATCATTGTTTATGAGAAGGGAAAAAAAGAGGATTGAAATATGACAAAATCATTCACTTATTTCAAATATTTCACTAGTGGAAGCAGTTCTATGTTAAATTAAATTATACATACCTTCCACCACTAATTCAATAGTGATTTATAATTTATCCTTGCTAGTATTTTTAGGCATTTACAACTGGGTTGCTCAGGGCCGTAGCAAGAGGATTCGGGATCCCCTGAAAAAATATTGATGTGGGCCCCCACCACCCTCCACCAATATCATATACTGTAAATAAATGAGCATGGAGGCCCACATATAACAGAATATGGTGATGTTGTTGTAAAACGTTTATTTTAAAAGTCAAATGTTTGCATAAAAATTACAACTAATAAAAACTAACAAAAAGCAAGAAATTGTTAAATAATAATAAAACCAATATTAAAAAAGTAATATCAAAATAACGTTCTTTCCCATCAGTCTGTTATAATTCATAAATTAAAAAGTAAACATTTAGAAATTGACAATGCAGTCAAGTTTTACAAATAAAATCATTTATTGTCTTATTTTTTAATAAAGATCATATGGAACTGGTAATATTATTAAATAAATCTAATAAATGTATTCATTCAAGTGTAGTGTGTAGTCGTGTTTTATTGATGTAATAAATACATCATCAGCCGGCAGGTCAGGTGCATAATGCAATGCGTCGTGACTCGCATTTACAATAGTCGACACTATTTACAATAGTGTAAAAAGACAGGAATTTTGAACCTGAATCATTCGGTGGACTGTGGTGCGCAGCGATAATAGAGAGTGACAGGAGGCAGGCTGGAGACAACAATACAACCTGTCTTTAACGTCTTGATTGACAGGGATACAACAACTCTCCTTATTTTCATGCCGTTTCTGGTACCCTGATTTATGTTTTCTTTTCCCCAGAAATTTTCAGTCAGTCAGTCTCCTGCTCTTCCACCAAGTTCATCGTTAACTTCAGGCACTGCCGCCTCAACTCTGATTGGTTCTGTTCACGAGCTGGGGTGGGACTTAAAATTTTATTGGGTCCATCTGATGTTTGTCACGGACTGAATAATTAATAAATACTTTAGATTGGACTAAACCATTTTTAGGGAGGTAAGAGAAGCAGATATTTGGAAAAAATATTTAACCAAATTGTATGTTTTTGTGTTTTTTATTTAAATCTCAGGTATACAACTAATATATTACGCCAAAGGGTACGCGCGCTACACACAGCCTACGACGTAGCTACGGCGTGAGTTCAACGCAGAAGTATAAATAGGCCTTTACTGATTCCATGATAGCTAACACTTTAATGCATATAATAGTCAAGTCAAGTCACATTTATTTATATAAAGCTTTTTTTTACAATACAGATTGTATCAAAGCAGCTTCACAGTGATAATAATAAAACAAAGTTTGTTTCTAGAAGAAAATTGCATCATCGTCCACCCTAAATAAGGCAGATCAATAATATTGTTGAATATTAAATGTCCCCAACTAAGCAAGCCAGAAGCCAAGGCAACAGTGGCAATGAACCAAAATTCCATCAGAGACAGAATGGAGAAAAAAATAAGTTAAGTTACAACATCAACAAAACTAAACATGAATTCCTCATAATTATCTTCTTGATTCTCACTGTTTTGTTTGGTAAAGTAAATCATATTTAGTAATATTATCATCATTTCCCTATTTTCGTTTGATGTGTTATGCATTCTAATTGTATCAACATCTTTCATAGAATGCAAAGTAAATAAAGGAAAAAACAAACAAACAAGGAATTCTTCTTTTTTTTTTTGCTGCCCTTTTTGGTCCTTCCACCCCTGCCCCTGAGGAGGTCTGTGCACGCCTCTGGCACAGGCAAACCACATATGGTTTATGACATACCTATAAAAGATAATACAATTAGTAATTTTGAACCTTGCAAACCAATGCAAAGTCTGCTAGATTACAAACCAACACTGACCTGGTCCATGCATAGATGATTTCTTTGGCCTTTTTCTTCCCCTTATTCTGCATCTTCTTCCGGAAACATGTGAGTAAATGCAGCACAAGTTTTGACAAACACCAACATTTTTCTTTTTAATTTGTATTGGCCCAAATTCACACCTTAGTATATCACACTTTGCCCCTTACAGAGCTTTACAGACTTCCTGCACTGTGCTAGTGTATAAGTTTGAATTGTTCATGGTTTTCTTGAATGAACAATTTACACTAATACACTGGCTAAGTGCATCATGGCTGCAAAACTCTGTGACGGGGGTGAAGACTGTGAGACCATGAAGTGTGTCAGTGGGGGTAGGGATGGAGAAGTGTGTAGGTTTGTGTGTGTAGAGGGGGAACTAAACAAATACATACCTTTTGCTGTGTGTCAGATGTCAAACTGATGTTGGACATTAGAAAATTGTTTCTTCATTATTTTTTGAATAGATGTGGAGCGATCTGTGGCCATCACCTCCACCTCAAGGCCCTGGTCCATCAGCTCAGTCATGCCCCTTGTGAAAGCTAGTGGTTCCAGGGTAACAGAGCTTGTGGCCTCAGTAACCTAAAGTCAAGTTTGAATCATAATCATAGTTTTACAAATAACATCTGTAATTTTCCATTATTACAATTTTGCTGCTATTTATATTTATTTTACCTGCACCAGTTCTGTGTGGAGTATCTCCTTTGTGTCATCCAACATAAATGTGTAGTGGCAGTATTTTGCACTGAAACCTGGCGTCACATCGGCCATCACCCGTCAAGTGTAGCCTCTTTCCATCCTCCTGTTCTAAATACACTCTTGCCAAGATTTCTGTTTCACTATACACTTCCTCGATAGCAGGGTGCAAGTTTACCTTCTGGATGTTGTAAAATGTAGTCTGTCCCATCATTTGGACACCTATGGTCTTGCAGCAGTCTGAGAGTTCTGTGTATGTGCCCCCTCTGAACAGAACAGCTGCTGCTGCAAGGAGGTTCACCTCTGGCATTCCCCAACATCACGTGAAGATTTCCAGGTCCCAGCATGGCCCCCAAGACATGTCCAATCCACCTTCCTCTGTGCACCCATAGACTGTAAAAAAAGATGGACGACGCCCCTTTGCTCTCTTCCATTGATGAGAACTGAAGCCGCCAGTGTCCCAATATGGCCCTTACATATTGGAACTAGAGTCTGCGCAGTAGCGATCTCGGGACCAGACCTGCGCAATAGTGAGCAGAAAGTAAAGCCGCTAAATCAGCGCTCCGCCCTCACACACTTTTTTAAAAAATTGATTGCAATCTCCTCAGTCCTCCGAAGATCCCGAAAAAAATGTCCGTTGGTGCTTCAGTGACTACTTCGCTCAGAGAACCTGTCAATCACAGCTGTCAATCATGACGTTACACCACCGCATCACGTAACTAACTAAAAAACAACTTATTTTTGAAACAGACACTTGAACTTACATCAGCGTGATAAAAACGACAGCAAATGAAAGAAACCACCTTTGGAAAAAAGATATTTGAAGTGTAATTTAATTGTTTAGTTGGTCTCACGTCCGTTGAATAACACGGGGAGGCGGGACTTATGACCTATACTAGGACCAGTCACCGGGGGGCGATCGAGACTTTTTGGCTTCACTTTTCAGGGCTTGTGCGGCACGCTTGTGTGCACCAACGTCAACAATAGTCTTTGACGAAATTGGTTTCCCGCACATCTGGCAAAATTTGAAGAGTGACATGAGGCTGGACTAGGGTTTCCAACTTCAGAAAAGAAAAATGCGGGACAGTCGTGGTTAATACAGGAAAATGCGGGACACTCAAAATATTTGTACTGTATCACACAGTATATGTCATTTCAGGTTCGTATGTGATAAAATTTTCTCAGATATAAACACATTTGTTTTGCTTAACCTATTTGTGTACAATTTAATTCTAAAACGAATTTTAAGGTCACACAAAAAAGTCACATTACACACAAACCATAGTTCAAAATAATAGCATTTATCTGAAATAGAAAGCTTTTGTAACATTATACACTACATATTAAAGAAATGAAAGAAAGTAATAGCATACTTTTCCCTCAGGAAGATTTCATGTTTTCTTGCGTGGCTGGATGTTGGACTCATGAACAATAATCACGTTGTTTGAATTCACCAAAACTGATTTGCCGAAATCAAAACACGGTCGGACAGTGAAAAGGATTTTGCATATAGCGCGAGTACGGAATCTCCGAATCAAACCGGAAGTGACCAGACAGCAGAGGATTCTGTTCGCAAATCAAACAATAATTTGTCCAAAAAGAATAATTAATTCTCAATTTAGAGTTTGTTATTCGTATGGTCTGATGCGCGTGAGTGTGCACTGTTATTGGATGATGCGGTGTCGTGCTCATTCTCAAGTGTCTTGTTGCTGTTGTATCAGTCAGTGGTTATATCAACGTAGCAGTCTATTTAATCGGGACAAGGGAGGTCCCGTACGGGACAAATAAATTAGACCCAAAATACGGGACGTCCCAGCTAATTCGGGACAGTTGGCAACCCTAGGCTGGACTCATTGACAATTAGCTTCTTTTCATGCCAGTCCTTTTCACCTTCATCATCTGATGATGATGTTGATGTGAGGGTGATGGTTGACTCGGGCTGATAGCTTTCATCATCTTCACCTACAGCTTCAATGCTGCTGATGGTGGTATTGAGGCCCCCAGGTGTACTTAGGCACGGTGACTTAAAAACAAACAACAATAAAAAATAAAATAAAAAGTCATACAGTTGCTTTTGAATTAATTTAGAAAGAATAAGGTGTGAAGTATGTTGGTTCTTGAGAAACTTACAAATTGTTCTTGGACAGAGGCAGACATTTTTACCGGTGTTGAGGTCAGCAGGGTTTTTTCTTCATCTTCCGACGACACTAATGCAGCAGACGCGATTGGAGTCTGAAATGACCAGTTCAATACCATTACATAACATTTCAATGAACTGATGTTATTCTGAAGTGAAAACAATTCGGGTTTTTTTCTTTGCCCAAATAAGAAGGTAATACCTCTAACATATGCACATTTGAGGTTACTCACGGACATAGATCAAAAATTTTACCAAAAGTGGATGTCAATTATATTTTTAAGCTTACAGTAATTAACATTATTTTGTTCTAGTCTGCACTACATCAGGGGTTCATCTCGCAAATGTATCTGTCTCTGCAGTCATCTCAACCAATACAGCAAAAGGCTTGTGTGGTAACGTTAGCATAAATCGACAAATAGGCTAACTCAGTTTTACAGAACAGTGGCTTTACTTTGATAACAGTCAACTTATATGTAATTGTCTATCTAACGTTACTTTGCTAACTTAGCCGTTTTACTGCTAACAACTACAACACTATATATATAGGCTACTGTGTGATCAGAAATAGAGTCGAGTATTAGTGAGAGTCTTACCTCTAGGGGAATGTGTTTAGTACCAGATGGCCCAGGCTGTTCGTCATCTGGGAAGGTGAATATAGATGGAATTGCGATGTCCTTCAGAATAGCCCGCAGCCACTGTTTACATCGCTCCAAATTCTTTATCGGCAAATGATGGAAACTTACTTTTTGTCCTTTCCTGGTTTTGGTTGTATTTTTGTTTGTTATACACATTTTTATTAATTCTATTTATTTGTATTTATTTAACTACTGGCCTGCAGAAGGAAAATAAGTTAACAACAGCCATTACATACAGATGAATAAATTAGGCTTCATTTAACATATTCTGTCTGCTTAACCAAAAAATGTGAACAAAATCCACCCGGTTTACACAAGGAACACTTATAAAACATTTCCAACAGGCAGCATGCTTCAGTTTTTTTTCTTTATCAACAGCAGAACAAAACTCATTATCAAGGTTTCCTTTCTCTTTTTATTTTTTTTAGAGTCAAGGGTCAATTTGTCCAGTCACCGAACCAACTTGGTGGTTTCCTGACTCGTTGCGGCCTACCCCTCATTTGGCCATTAACAGTCCTACCTTCACTCCATGAAGCATGTTCCCTCATGTTCCATTGTCGGCACACCAGTGTAATTTAAAGGGATAGTTCATCCAAAATTTAAAATTCTGTCAGTAATTACTCACCCCCGTAAGACTTCCGTTCATCTTCGGAACACACATTTTTGATGAAATCTGACAGCTGAATCACTCCTCCATAGGCTTATAAGAGATCGAAACTTGCCGGCCCAGAAAAGTTATTAAAGACATCGTTAATATAGTCCAAGTGACTACAGTGGCTCAACCATAAGTTTATCAAGCGACGAGAATATGTTTTGTGCGCAAAAAAACAAACAAAAATAACGACTTTATTCATTTTCCGAAGATGAACGGAAGTCTTACGGGATTGGAACAACATAAGGGTGAGTAATTACTGACAGAATTCTTCATTTTCGGGTGAACTAACCCTTTAAAACAGGCACCCTGTCCATGCCGCTGTAGTTTTCAGGTTCCTCCACGAAAAGACTAGACAGGTCCAGGTCGAGTTCAGTTCCATCGGCTTCCAGGTTTGTTGTAGGAACTTCCTGAGGTTGCCAGCCTTCTGAGTCCTTAAACACCCAGCTGTTCTCCAAGGGTTGCCGTGAATGGTAAGGTTTGAACTTGTCATGGTGGATGACTTTTACTTTGGTCCTTGGGCTCTTCTGGATCCTGTACACTAAATCGTCCAGATATGAAGTAAGGACCATCATAGTTGGGAAGAAATTTCCTGATCTTGTTTTTCACCTGTTTAGTTCCCTTAACCCTTTGGAACCTGAAGCTAAAATAGGTGTTTTTAAAATTCTTAAAAGACTGTAAAATTTTAAAATCTTCATGTGCAAGGTGTCATCTTTTTCAGAAAAAGTTTAGCTTTCAACAAATTACAGTTATTGACCATTACTGTGTGTGGTGAGTTTGTAAATGAAATATATATAAAAAAAATAAAAAAAAACGAGAATAAATTTACTGATTTTTATTTAGAAAAAACCCCCCAGAAAAATCATGAACAAAAGAAACTAACACTTTAAAGTTGAAAAATGAACTATAATATATACAATAGGGGTGGAACGGTATGTATTCGCATTGAACCGAAACGGTACGGGCGTCAAGGTTCGGTGCATACATTTACACAGAGAAATACACGGTATAAAAATAAATAAAACTTGCGTGCAAATTAATTAATGTAATGCACACCTACTGTTAGATACACAGGTTCTTTAGGGACACCTAATCTGTAGCCCCACCTTAGCTCTGAAGCAGGATGTGATGTAAAGATTGGAATGCTGGAACGTGTTGTGTGTGTGTGTGTGTGTGTGTGTGTGTGTGTGTGTGTGTGTGTGTGTGTGTGTGAGAGAGAGAGAGAGAGAGAGAGAGAGAGAGAGAGAGAGGCGCGGGTGCGATCGAAAAAGTCGCAAAGTGTTTACATTTGTGTGCGTGCGTGCATGCGTGTGTGTGTGTGTGTGAGGCGCGGACGCGATCGAACAGTGGGAACATAAAAACATAGGCTACTCTGTAATTTTGTTTATACAGGACATTCAAACTGCAAAGTGTTTAAGTTACTGCTAATTAAAATTTTAAGGAAAAAAAAATATTAATATGAAATGTAGCAAATTAATTTTCAATTCATTCAGGTACAATTACCAAACATATCTCAAGGTCTTTTTGTCCTTTTATTAATTTAATTAATAAACTAATTATATAAAACTATTGTCAGTGCACTACAAATAAACTGGTTCTATGCCTTTACTTTATTAATAAAACTTATTTAAAAAAATACAAGGTAGGTAATTTATTTTTCTTTTGGTGGTAGGCTACAGCCTGAGACATGCACAAGCCTTCTGCATTTTTGTTTTGCTTTT